>NC_053141.1:8025784-8646653 GCF_016808335.1 Panicum virgatum | reverse complement strand
TTAATATAAGGCGTGCAACGTGTTCCCAACCGTTGGAATAATGCATGGCAAAGGCACAGCGCACACCCATATCACAGCTCAAACATGAGTAGCAAAGGAAACCTGATACCAGAATCTCTGGCCAAATGCTGGTTCAGGGTCCAAGCTCAAAAATGGCAACTGCTACATTCTGTTTTCAAATCACTGATGAGTAATCAAGCAACGGCTAAAACTGTCTGCGGCTATTTATAGTCTGAAACGGAGCCAACCAGATAACGTGCTTCGATGGAGATGCTGAGCAAAATTAGTTCCGTCATGATGATGGTTAGGAAACGTAGTTTGCACTGGCTGGCATCTGGGGCGACCTAACAGTATGCGTCATGGAGAAAGAACCATAATCCATGGAGATGGGAGTCCCATGCGTGCACTCCTCATCTCTTGTGGACATGACTTCAGCACCGATAGCACCAGCAGCAATATTATTTCAGTTCCACGATCACAATTTCGCTTCATTACTGGAACAATCAACAAGTCCATGCTACAATCTGATGGCAAGCTTTGCCTAGATGGTAGTAGTTCGGTACAGCGAAGAACAGAAATGACAATATTTGGATGGAGAGATCAGAACAAACAAGCCGAGTAGATAGAGAAACTATGAACGTATATATGGCATCGAGATAGGCAGAGTTCCTCCGATCACATCCACGCCTATGTCTCCATTGCTGAGCTGCTCGATCCCTGGACAAGTTGTTCAATTGCAGCTAATAAGTGAGAGCTGTCGATGATGCCATGAATTACCTTTGTTTGAAAAGATATCGGTTTCTGTTCTATATTGGGGGTCTTTGAATTTTGAGGAAATAAGTGAGGAGCCTTTAGCGCCCTTCCAGCGCTCCGAGGCTCATGTCACTTACATAACTTTCTCCTGCTTCACCAGTTCTGTAGTTTCTCCTTGCAATGCAGAGAGGCTCACTAGGCTGTGGGAGCTCAATGTCATTGTTATCCAAGCTTGACACCACCCATGACATAAGAGGACGAGCATTCGGGTCGTCTTGCACCAACAGGAGACCGATGTGGATACATCGTAGAACTTCATCTAGTGAACAGCTCTCAACAATTGATGAGTCCACCAAATCACGCAAGTTTCCATCCTTCCACAAGCCCCATGCCTAAGTCAATCGATCAGCATGCAATCATGTGTTAAATACATCAAGGGTTGAATTTCACCAATTAAATAATTTTGGGGGACTTAAAAAAACTTACACGAGCTATAAGGTTCGGTGCACCTGTGACTGGGCCAGCCGCACTGATCTTCAAGCCACTTACAACCTCCAATAGCAACACACCGAAGCTGTAGACATCGGATTTGAGAGAAATGGTGCCTTCTAGTGCATATTCAGGCGACATGTAACCACTGTTCGCACCATAATATCAGAAGAAGCATACAGTTTTATCTTAAATAGTTCAAGAACAATGGTATGATGGTTGCTTAGAAATTTACTCTGTGAAAGAAATCACTCACTAAGTTCCCACGACTCTGTTGGTATTTGATTGTTGTTCGTCGATACCAAAGATCCTAGCTGTACCAAAATCAGATATCTTGGGCTTCATTTCAGCATCCAACAATACATTGCCTGCCTTGAGATCTCTATGAATTATTGTCAGACTTGAATCTTGGTGAAGATATAGAAGGCCTCTAGCTATGCCTTTGATTATCTCGAATCTTGTGGGCCAGTCAAGCAATGACTTTCTTGCAGCATCTGTCAAGGATAGATGAAGCATCCTATCAGTTGTGTATATTTCTTCGGTTAATGGTTGAGAACTTGAGCTTTCACGATAAGTGAGCAGAACATACTGAAAAGGAAGGCATCCAAACTATTGTTAGGAAGGTATTCATAGATCAGTAGTTTCTCATCTTTATCATTGCAGCACCCTAGAAGTTTAACTAAGTTTCTGTGTTGCAACTTGGTAATCAGAGCTGCTTCATTTTTGAACTCCACTACCCCTTGACCAGAACCTTTACAGAGCCTTTTCACTGCAATGTCCTTATCTCCCAATGTTCCCTAAATAAATTAAAAAAATCTTGAATCAGAGAAGTTAGAAATCCAATTGCAATTGACCACTGAAACTACAAGCTCAAGTTTCCTCACCTTGTAAACAGTGCCAAATCCTCCTCTTCCAAGTATGGCTGAATCAGAAAAATTCTGTGTTGCCGTGGCAACTTCCCTGAAGCTAATCAATGGCAAATCTATTTTTCTATCAGCAAGTTCATAAGTACTCCCTCTGTCTCCTAGCATCAGCATAGTACAGATTTCCTTGCTGCCTTGTTTTCCTAACAGAAATGCATATAATGTCTCTTCAGTTTTCATTCGATAGAGAAAACAGAGAGGGAAAAATAGTGATAGACATGTGGGGTGGGGTGGGGTGTGGGGGGTGAGTGCTTGTGTACCTCTAAACCAGCAGATCCAAACAAGCACTATGCAAATGAGTGCCAGCAAAGCTGCCAGAACTGGCAGTACAATTTCAAGGATGTTGGTTGTTAGCATGCTACCTGCAAAGATTATAATCATGGACAATCAACAAACTTCACCCATCTCACCCACTACTAGGTATGTCAAGTGTTTTTCACACTGACCCTACTTTAGTCTAATACTTCACAAATATAGGTCCTCTGTTCTCCAGTTTCAATAGGACCCTCTTTATTATGAAGTATGAATTCAAGGAATCCAAACACCTGCCTAGTAAGGTAAGCAGACAAATAGAAGCAAGAAATCATACCGCTTATTTTTTTGGTACGAATATATAGGTTCTCCCCTCCTTCGCTGCACTTCTCCATATCAATCAACATCCCAGTCCATATCAGGCACCTCGTGTCATCCCCATCAATTGCCCTGGTGCTCATGTTGGCATAAGCATATGCCACGCAGGAGCAGTTGCTACGGCATTCCTCCGTGCATTCATCAAAACTTTTGTTTCCGATGAAGAGGAAATTGTCAGGGACCTTCATGCCTGGCAAGGTCAAGAAATCATCTCCACCGCTACACCTTAGTGCCTTCTTCCGGTGACATCCCTCCAAAAATCTGCCATTGATCCAGGCTTCTTCATCATTCGGTTCGAAACCATCAAGACACTTGCATGTCGGGATTATTTCACTGTTGTCACAGTAGCCGTATGGACCACAGTATGCATACAAATTGCACTCATGTGCAGGCTGTGTGTACAGGGCTGTCCATGCCGACATGTTGTTGTTCCAGCTTAGTATATTTGCCTTGCCTGTGTAGCTTATCTCCATCCTAATCAACAAAGACACGGAGTCGATCGGGGTGCCAAAGGACATGTACACCTCATCATCATCTCCGCGATGTACCGCCATGTAAATTGTAGGATGAAGGTTGTCCATGTAGCTCCCAAGAAGGAAGTAGCTAGTCCACACTGGGCTTCGATGGTGCGGTCTTGTGCTGTTCCAGATGAAGCGCTGCAGGAAGCTATTGGGATCTGCGCCATAGGAGAAGGGTCCAGGGGATGGATCCTGTGGGCCTTTCCAGGAAATAAGGTGTTGTACCTGATGCATTTTGTGGCTGATCCTGAGGTTCATACCAGGAAGGAGGGTATCAGCTGGGTGGTCGAAGCTCTGCCATAGGATGGTACTGTTGCCCATAGACCGGAGGATGAAGTTTCCAGTGTTTTCTAGTGTGGCTTCTGCAGAGATGGTTGTGGCAGGTGGAGACCTGACCATGATTTTGTTGTTTGACCTCCAAAGGATGCGGCCATTGCCCTCAGACATGACAATGTTTGTGCTACTGGTCAAGACGAGCATTGCAGAGGAAAGATTAGTAATCGGCACAACACGGTTGGCAACCCAGACGACAGTACGCTGCGGGATGTTGCTGTACCATATGCCAACATAATAATGCTTTTTTGTGGAATTGGACAGGGAGAAGAAGCCCAGGGTGAAGGTGCCATCGTCGGACACAAGAGTGTTTCCTGGTGTGAGCGGCTTGCCAGGGACAAGGTGGTCATCGCTGGATGCACCAAGATGCATTGAGCTGAATGAACAAGAAAGAAACAAAAGGGTGGCACAGATGGGGGAAATGGAACGCATTGGCACCCTCGACCTCATACTTGCCATGGAAAATGATTAGGGGATCATGGAGGTGAGGATATAAAAGCAATCAGAGGGCAAGGTTGCCTGTACAGTTGGACTCCAAGGAGCAAAAGAGTGGTTGAGTTCTTCCAAAATTAGCAGCCATACCAAACGACAGTGTTTTTGCTGGAAACGCTAATCCTAAAGCACGACGGTAATATGAGGAGAGGCAGGAGCCGGCCGAAGTTGACATGGGAAGAAACAATTAGAAGAGACTTGAAAGACTGGAGTATACCTAGAGATTTGTCCTTGGATAGAAGTGCTTGGAAAGCCGCGATTCACGTGCCAGAACCATGAATAATGGTCTTTGTTGGGTTTCAACTCTAGCCTACCCCAACTTGCTTGGGATTAAAAGGCTTTGTTGATGTTGATGTTGTGTTGATTGATCCCCTTTGTTTTAAACTATTGATTAACCTTAACAGACAAAGAATGATTGGGATTGCAAGTTCCACACTAGATAACAAATGACAAGCCACTCCTCGTAGGGGTCACTTGAAAATTTGTCTCGTAAAATTTGTGAATGGGAAAGCCTTCCATATGTCTCTAAATTTTGTTCGTGGAAGTAAATCTAGGAGCCAATATTCCTTTACTAAATTTGGAGTGGTCTGATCCTTTTAAAATTAATAAATACTCCTAGTTTGTAAGATTCAGGCTGCGAGATCTACTATGCATTTGCATCAGAAGATTGAAAGGGAAATGTATGTATAGCAGTACCCAATAAGCATGAATGTATGACAGTACAGCTGAACAAGTAATTGGGAAAACATAAATTGCTTAATCATTTTTCAAAGATTCAAATGACATGAATGAATTTCATGGAGGAGATCAGGAGAACCAAACTATTGATGCTGCAATGCAAGATGGCAACCAGAGGCCAGAGCTGCATAGTCGCCTTTTTCATGAACTCACTTGGGCCTTTTAAGCAAGGATATCTGCAGAGCTTCCTGGCCCATGCCTAGTTGTACAGGAGTCCCCCCGACAATAAAGTGAACATACTATCCGAATCATTGCCAATGTGAGTTTTGGATTGATGATAAAACACCATTACGCTGACCTATGTTGTCTCTTGTTTCAATGAGAGTACTGTTATGAAGTTGCAGTCGGAAGTTCTTTGCAGAATATAGTGTCCAGAAATATATGCTTCCAGATAACACACTTTGATTTGATCACATGACAGGAGTAGGACAAGCTTTGCCTGATAATGACTAGACTAGTTTGAGACAGTTGATACAAGATCAGAGGGCCGGCAGTTAAAACTTCAAACAGTAAACAACATCAAGGTTTGCACAATTTCAAAGTAATAATTTGGCAATAACTTCCCACATTGAGTTTGGACTTTGGAACATACAATTAAAAAAAGGTAAACATATGCCCTTTTTTTTTTTGCGAAACACAATTCACACGCAGAAAACTCTGACGAACAGCAGTACAAAATGGAAGATCTCAACACCTACAGTTCAACCGAAATGACCTTCCACTTGTAAACTGAGAGATAAGGACAGGGACAAACCTCAGTTCCAAAAGCTTCAATTCGCTCGCAAGGATACGGAATTTCGTAAGAATGGGTCACTCAAAGCTTCACATATCCGATAGACATTGGAAGCAACCCCTTTCTTTTCGAGGAGGCGCAGGAGAATCCTGGTACCATGTCCATAGATCCCACCATTTCGAAAAGAGAGGGGGACGCGCTGATGCAGCCACGCGCCCTACTCCCTCCACACGGCGTGCGGTTTCCGCAGCAGCAGCAGCAGCAGCAGCCGTGAGCGGGGGGTGCGCCGTGAGCGCCCCCCCTGACCTCGACCTGGAAATACTTGGCTCATTTCAATTTCAGAGACAGAGAAGAGGGGAGGAATGGAGCCGGAGGGAGGGCGTACCGGTGGACGGGGAGCGAAGTAGCCGAGGTCAGGGGCAGCGGGGCGGCCCGCGTCGACGGAGATGGAGACGCGACAGGGCCACGGCACGACGGCCATGGCGACGCTGGTCCTGGAGCCAGCTGGCGACGGCCGACGGGCGGCGGAGGAGCCGCCGGCGGGCGGCGGCGCCAGGTATTTGCTGTTGGGCCGTCGGGATAGTAGGGGGCCCTGTCGATAAGAAGATGGGCCGAGAAAAGCCCAATTTCCATTTTATTTGGACCGGGCTGGGCTGTGTTGAACAACTTTTGTTCCAATGCTCCCGTATAATTAATAAAAGAAATGTTCCACCGAGAAGAAGCAATTATTCACAGGCTACTTGGGATCTCCCGCGTGACCTCGAGCCAGCCCGTCACAGAAGCGCGGGGGTGGGCCGTTGGAGCAGGACTGGGGGAGCTGGGCTGAGAGAGCGCGGGGAGCTGGGCCGTCCCTCTATCACTAGAAAAAATTATTCCGCTGAAACAAATTGTTCCAAAACAAATTCAGTTGGAACAAAGAAAATTGGTCGGTTGAATATGAAAAAATGTTCCACTGAAACAAAATATTCCATTGGAACAAAAAATAAATAAAATATTGGAATTTCTAGAAAAAAAAAGCAAAATAGACCAGTGGCGCCCGCAGACCACACAGTGGGCCTCGCGGACCAAAGGGGGCTCCGTGGGCCGCGTGCACGGGTGCTGTGCGACGGGTCAACACACACACCCACGCGCGCGACCCTGAGCATTTGCGATTATTCATGGTGCGTGATGAGGTGACTTTCAATCACGTATGCGACATTAACATCTCCTATCAACAACATGTCTAAGGGACATTATTCGTCTAAACGGTCATTTAACCTGTTTAAACACCATCTAAACGCTACATAGTGGCACATCATTTTCGTTTAATCGGTTGCTTTGACCGTTTAAATGGCCGTTTTTCTCATTTAAACACCCGTTTTGCCCGAATAATGGGCTAAACGATAGGTGACCGACTGTTTACCGTTTAGCGTCTAGGACAACACGCTAAGGGTGAAAGTGGGACGAGAAATTCCTATACCGACCGATACCATTTTCCTTATTATAATATCATTTCTATTTTTAGAAAAATATGAAAATTATCATTTACAATTAATTTTATAGTCTTTTTCACCTTATTTGATTTTGCTAATTTTATAAATACAGAAAATTTTCGACCTGGTTCTGTATTATAATACGGATTATGACTGTTTTCAATTGTTTTCATCCCTAAACTTGTCTACCCAATTGAGCTTGTGTTTGGTTGGCTTCCTCAAATCTCTTTCACTTGCATCTATTATGCTTATCGTATTAACTACTTTCTCCTATCAGTAACATAAGTCCATCAAAATTTGCTCTAGCCGAATACTTTTTATATTTTTGGCAATAATTTTAAAAAATTATGTAGTTTGACAACGTGATATTGAGATTTGATAAAAATTACTACGATAACATATAAATCTTTCACATTTTGTAGATATTCTTATTTGATTTGGAGACTGCCCATATCTTAACCCCCTTGCATTTCCGATTGGAGAAACAATCTTAATCTCATCCTTAGGCCAGTCTCAGTGGGAGTTTCATGGTCACAATTACCTACACTAAAAACTAGATAACTGTGCCAGATGAGTTTCATAGTGATGAAACTCTCATCACGTCCCACGAAAGTTCATCCTTCTCTCTTTGCCAAGTCAGCAAAATTGGTAATATTTAATGTCATAAAATCTTCCATAAAATTTTATTGAGGCTGCTCTTATATTAAGAAAAAATATTTAATCCATTTTTTCTATCATCATTTGGGGCTGTGCGTCACCGTCACGGTTGGTCAAGCAAAGCGAGACGAGAAGCAAACAAGTGGTGGCGGCGCGGCACATTATTTTGGTCAACATAAACTTCACTCATAGAGTCTAGGTCTCAAAAATTCTATCACAAAAAATTATACTTCTCAATACAAAATGTGTTACTTTAGTTTATATGACTCACTTATTTCTCTCTCATTTATTCTTGATTTGCGTGAAAATTTGGAGTCTAAATAAAACTTGGAGTCTTGATTTCTCTCTTTCATAAATATACTAAAATATCAGCAAAACACAATAAATAATAAATAGAGGTTTAGACTCTGCGCTCACGACAGTGAATCTTTTCCGGGCCTGTTCTCGCGGGCGGGCCCACCGGCGCGGCATGGGGACTGGGGAGCAATCCGGTCCACGCGCTCTTCACGTGGCCTCCACACCAGCCCGGGGCCCCATCAGTCCACAGCCAGCCACAAGCTTCGCTTCCCGCCGCATCTCTGTCTTTATCTCCCCACCTCCCTTTCTCTTTATTATTGTCTCTCAACTTCACTTGAGCAGCTGCGACAGCGTCTCTCTCACTCGTCGTGTGGCCAAGCTTGCTCCCCCACCCTCCCCTGGCAGCATCACTGTCCTCGTTTTTGTAAACATTATTAATCCCAATTATGCATCATCTTTTTTCCTTTTTTGCAAATATTTTGAGGTTGCACATCTTGTCACATGGATAAATATAAATGTATTTAATATATATACTCCCTTCTTTCTCGAAAGAATGTAACTCTCGCTTTTTGAAGAGCTAAATAATTTTAAGTTTGATTAGATTTATAAAGTACTAATACTTATATCTTCAAATAGATTTAGTATGAAGTATATTAAATGATCAATCTAATGGTACTCCTGCTGTATATAAATGTTAATACTATTTTGTGTAAATTTAGTTAAATTTAAAATTATTTGAGTACTCGGGAAGCGAGAGTTGTCATCATGGCCTGCCCAGGGTTTTTTTTCTCGACCGGTTTACCCAAATCGGCGCCCTCCGGTTCCGGTAAACCGGACCGGTTTGACCGGTTACCGGTAGAAACCGGTCAAATTTAAATTTGAATTCAAAAAACTCAGTTCAACCGGTTCGTACCGGTATACTGACCGGTTAGACCGGTTTACCGGTCGGTTTGACCGGTTTATCGGCCGGTTTGACCGGTTTGAATTCAAATCCAAATTTAAAATCGCATGTGTAACCGGTTTGGACCGGTATACCGGCCGGTTAGACCAGTTTACCAGCCGGTTTGACCGGTTTACCAAGTGGGCCTTAATGGGCCATCTCATTTTTTCCTTTTCTTTTTTATTTTAACTTTAAATGCCCGAAAAGTATGTTAAACGAACAAATTTTTGAGAAAATTTGACACCATTAGATTCGTCGCACCTTGAAGTATTTTTAGAAATTTTTTGAAAATATTTCATTTTCTGGAATTCAAATTTGAATTTTAAATTTGGGTCGGTTTGGTACCAACCCAAACCGGAACCGGACCGGACCGATTTCACCGGTAACCAGTTAAACCGGACCGGTTCACACCGGTAAGGGGAACCCTGGGCCTGCCCCGATTTGGATGGATCGTGTCGATCCAAATCGACATCTCCAGCCCGGACAGATGGATGGATGGATGGATATAGATGGGCAGGGATTTCCCTTTAACTATCTCATCTCTCTGTCGGATTGTCACCGTGCTGGCGATTGGAGTACTGCTAATTGGAGAGATTGGAACGTACAGTAGTGATTAGTCACCGTCCGTCCGTCCCGCTCAAGCTGTGTTGCCGCCTGCTTGTTGGTGGAGCCAGCAAATGCACGTGCAGGGTTCTTCCAATGGCCAAGCGTTAAAATTGAGGTGACTTAAAGAATTTCATGAGATAGAAAATGTTAAAATAGCTAGTTTTCGTGGGAGGGATTTTAAATAGTTTGATTTAACCTCAATTTTTAATTACACGATACAACTCAGACCCTCGTAGCGCACTCATAGCGCACGTACACTCACACTTATGAACAGAACACACATACACAAAACTCTACTTCTATGGACATTTTCAAAGACTGAGCCAGACGTCTCGTTATTGACGGGAACATCACCGCCTACTACTAAAAGCACAACGCCGTTAAATTCTAGAATATCGCTCTCACGGGAGCTGAACCCAGATCTTAAGGTGCTACCGACGCTCCTGTAACGACTAGGCTACAGGCCCTTTCACCTATTACACTTCCTCTGTGCTAAGATGCATGTCGTTTTAGCTTTTCTAAAGTTACAGATTTGCTATGCAACTAGACATAATATAGATTTAGATACATAATAAAAGTTATGAACCAGGAAAAGAAAAGTTAAAGCAATCTAAATTTTAAAACGGAGGGAGTAATTAATGCAAGAGCTTGTCTGGTTTGAATGGAATTGAAGAGGCGTTTCCCTCTCAAACTCCTCTAGTTCTCCTTCAATCCCCTTGACGAAAGATTAATCAAACAAGCGCTAAAGTGGTGCTTCACCGGAACAAAAAAAAAGTGTTAGGCCTGTTTAGTTCTCAAAAACTTTTCTACAATATCTATAACATTGAATTTTTGGACATATACATGGAGTATTAAATGGAGTTAAAAAATAACTAATTATATAGTTTAACTATAAATAATGAGACGAATTTTTTAAGTCTAATTAGTCCATGATGTAATATTAATTGCTAAATAACAACAAAAGTGCTACAGTTTCAAAACCCAAAAATTTTCCCCAACTAAATAAGGCCTTATTTTAGCACGTCATACGCAGCAGATGCTTAAAATGTGGATGAAATACTTTCTACCTATTATATTAGTGCTTACTTATGTTCACTGTTCACAAGAACTCAACCCAGTTTGGTTTGTAATTCTAGAAAATACAACTTTAATCGTTAATTATTGGTATGAAATAAAGATAATTTACAAAACCAACTTCAGAACCCCTGCGTTAGAAATTCTAACGAATGTAATGAGGCCTTTGACTGCATGATTAGAGGATGATTATTGTAGCATCATTACAGCCAATCATCGATTAATTAAAGTTATTAGATTCGTCGCGGAAAGTTACACCCATCCGTAAAAAGAATTTGAAATAGACTTCATTTGCTACTTCATGTATGTTTGTAAGATTCTCTTCTAGAATTGGGTTTACTAGAAGGAACCAAACGGGTCTAAATATGAGTTTTATATATACCAGTATATTACTGATGTGATAAGATTCTCTCCTCGAAACATCTATTGTACACAGTAATAAACACCTTGGGCTGTACACGGAATCTACTGTTTTGCAGTAAAAAACATTTTGGACAGAATAAAAACACAATCATGTTTGCTCATTGATCAGTCGGTGGCAGGCCCAGTGCTGGCGTGCTGCGCGGTTTACCTCGGCGGGGAACAGGTGAGAACGGAACGGAGGCCGGAAAAGAAAAAAAACAAAACGGGGGGACGCGGGGACCAGCCCGTGGGCCCACGCTCAGCGACACACCGCGCCCGGCGCGCGGCGCCCGGCTTCCCAGGCCAGCGTGCGGCCGGGCCGTGGGGCACGTGGCCCGCGGGCCCCGCACGCGATCCCCACACAGCTACCAGTGCCACGCCACCGCCGAGCCCGCGTCGCTCCGCCACTAGTTCCGCCCGCCGCCCGATGCGGATCCGACGGCCGGGCTTGGTCTGGTTGGTTCGCCCCCCAACGTGTGGCCACCGGCGGCTGGGAATGTTCGTAGCTGTGGTACTGTGCGAAACCAGCGTCGCTGAGCAGGCGCTCGTGCAGAGAACTACGTAATAAAGAGTAATAATAATCTAGGAATAATACTGTGTAAGTATACTGCTAACACATGGTGCTTCTTTAATTTTTCTCTCTTTTTTTTTTTTAAAAATGTTTTATTAGTCTCACAATCCCCTCCTAGTAGTACATCGTGTGCTTCGAATATACTATCTCTGTTCCAAAGTATAACGACCTTTTGAATTGGTCAGAGTCAAATATTTTCATCTTTGACCAATAATAGCTTCAAAGATAATTACAAATGTTACATGTTGTGATAGTTGATTTCATTATAAATAAACTGATACCACTTTTATATTACCAGTCTTTATTTTTTTTTTACCATCTCCTGTCAAAGTTTAAAAGGTTCGACTTTGAGAAAATATGAAATAGCTATATTCTGAGACGGAGGTAGTAGCAGTAGTTATATTTAGCATGTTGATATCTGGTATACAATTTCTCCTAGACTTTTGATTGCGCAAGTCGCTTCTTTTCTTTTTGCGTGGCTATATGCTGCAATTTTCAATCCACTTGTTTCTTAGAGCTGATGCCTGATGTGTTGTCTTGCACCTTTTCTTGTATCCTCTTTCTCAGTGAGCTGTGTACGGGCTATGTCGTTGCTCAGAGCCCTTTAAACAAAGTTGAATCCTTTCTATCTTCACAAAGGTTGTAGCGCAAAGGATATGAACATTTGTAGCATTTGCATGTAGTTCAAATGATATCTGTTGCTTTCAGGAGCCTAAGTTGTCCACTTGAAACTTGACACAATAGCCTGAGGAACATATAGATATTCTTTGGGATGACTATACACCTCATTTTTCTCGGATCTACTAATGATCTCAATTTCCTAACTATCTGATCTTGGGTCAAACGGTCCCTCTCTCGAGACGGACAAGTGTTGTCATGGAATATATATCTAAAGGGAATAAATGATTCTAAAGTCAACTTCAACATAAATTGGTTTTTATCGGCCATCTTGTGGCGCATATAATACCATTTAAAAAGTCTGAATTATATGGTGGATTTTTAGAGATTTCAATCATCTATTATGAATTGTTGATCCATAAGAACTTTATAACTTTATATCCCTATATTTGCAAACGAACGGCCAAGGTTATTATAGAGAATATGTATATTTTAAATACTCCTTCCATCCCTAATAATACATGTTGCTTTTAATTTTTAGTAAATATTATTTATTAACATTCTGATAAAGCCAAATAAAGTTATACTAGATGTGCTAGGGCAAGTTCCACATCAAGAATCTAGTTAACCAATAGAAGTAGGTAAAGCAAACTGAGCATTTAGGTTGCAAACCATATAAGCCCCTTAATTTTCTTGAAATAAAAAAATTAAAGTCCCTTCCTCGATAGTTCTTCTTTATCTTGTTTGTTTCCACTTTAATGAAACCTGTATATTTTATTTTTCGTTTAAACTTGAGTCAACTTTTATTTGCACATAAATTTAAAATCCAAATATAAATAGGAGTGTTTGTGGATTATAATAGTGAAAGCTTTCATCCCATGCTCCTAGGTTTTATATTGTCATATGATTATACAATGGTACGAAGGTACAATCACAAGGAAAAGCATGGCAAACATTTAGTATTCATGACATATGTACGGCCCCATAAAATAGACCAGCTTCCTCGTCGGTGTCCACAGCTTTCAGCAAACCCAGATCAGGAGGATCAAATACAAGTCAGAAAAAAGATTGCATCATACAATTCGAGACCCAAGGGCCAAGGGGGCGTCACTTAAGGCTGGCTTACTAGAACCATAGATTATTCAGAATTGCTACATGTACTTACAGAAACATACAACAGAAGAATAATTGAGGAAACCCTCGCCCTTCTCAATTTAAACTGCGAATATTTAGGCCGTGTATAGAAACAACTCGAGGGAGCAATGTTGCAAATAAGCTTTTATGAAAATTTTAACCCATACACATAGAAGTGCTGCTATATTAATTAGGTCAAATACCTCATGGTTACGTTAGGCTTGCAAATTTTTCTCTTTCGAAATTCACAAATATGTTTTCCACAATATGCCGAATACATTCTTGCAATATGCAAATTGAGCACAACAAATGTTGTAGATTTGAAGCAGATGTCGCCGCGGAACCATGGAGCTGGTGTTGGAACCAAAAGACAGCGATGTTAAGCCTTTTCAGAAAAAGAAAACAAATATACGGAGATGTTAAGCTCCAATGGGTACTATCTTGTGTACGCCTAGCAGTGCTATTTGGAAATTTGGTAGCGAGTTTGGCTTTAGATGGAGAAAGCGAGAGCAAGAGAGTGGAGAGAGAGGAAAAAATATCTGAGGCTGGCAGGTGTAGCAAGGTAGTGTGAGGTGGGGGAACGAGGAATACGATGAAGGCAGCGGATGGATCCGGATGCTTCACGTGGGCCGACCCACCTCAGCAGTTTTGAGCTTGTGGCCCTCGCTCTCTCTTCTTCCTCTTCCTTGGAGGCCACACTGCCCCTCTGCCCCTTCCCAGCCTCACATTCTCCTTCGTGGCTTATTCCTCTCACCACATGCATAAAAACACTTACAAAGCATATTAGTAGTACAAACTAGGTGTGGGGTGTGAAATTTCAATAGATTGTCATTGTTCCCACCAATTTCGAGATGTCATTATGAATGATCTTGATGAGTTTCTTTTTCAATAAATGAGTATGAATATTCTAAAGAACTTTCTACTTGTTCATAAAAATAAACTTCTGTCCACACTTGCGTGTTAAATTTACATTTTGCATATATAGAAAACATCTTACATTAGTGCATATTACAAAATTTCCCATGGTCTTCGATTCCTCCCTCGTATTTGAGATGTCGCTATTAATGACCTCACTATAGATGCCTTGATAACTCTTTGTTGGCCTTCTACGGTCTCAACAGCAGCTAACAATCACTTTCGTTGTCTCGTATTCATTTCAAACCAGGCAGCACACATCTTATTCTTCATCTTTGGCGATCACGTTACTAAAAGAAAAATTCACTTTTCCAGACGATATTTGGATCCCAAGAGAACAAATAGAGCCATGCCGACTTCTAATGATGCATTAGAGCCACATACAAGTTAAACCACTATTACAATATGCCTCAGGTGTAACAGCCACATATGATATCATGAGCACAATAAATTGATTCTTTTCTTAGTTGAATTAGTCACTTGATTTGTATGACTATCAATTGGGGATCACTCAATTAGATTAATATCATTTTCCCTAAAAAATTCATGTTACACTAGTTAATTACTTTCCCCGTGAAATAAAATATATAAGTGTAGGATATTGAATCCACCATCGTGTAAGTCAATGCACAAAATAGCATGTATGAAAAAAGATAAAAAGCATAGTAATATAGCATTAGACGTAATAAATCAAACAATATATTTTATATATAATATGTAACCTACTTGAACTCAAAATTTTTAAGATAAAACTTTCATGACCAAATTTTCCCAAATTTAAAGCTACAAAACCACCGGTGATAGATAACCCATGCCCAATAGCTGCTGAGCTGTAGCAAGAAAAGCCTGGAAGAAGAGGGGAGAGAGAGGGAGAGGGAGGGAAAAAAAAGCTGCTGAGCTGTAGCAAGAAAAGCCTCCGTGAAGAAGAGGGGGGAGAGAGAGGGAGAGGGAGGGAAAAAAAAAGGCGTGGAATGTCCAGGTGGAGGCTCCCGCGGCCACTAGTGGGAGCGAAGCGCATCCGCAGAGGATCCTCGGCTGGAGGCTCAAAACCTCTCGCACCCAACCAGACTCCAGCCTCACATCACACCCTCCTCCTACTACTACTCCTCCCGTTTACTCCTTCCTCTCCTCACAGCAGCACACCACAGAAATCTCTCTCCTCTCTCTCTCTCTCTAGCCTCTCTCTACCCTCCGGGGAAGAGCGAGGAAACAACGGAGGGGGAGAGGAAGACAAGTCCTCTGACGGCGAGGCGATCTTCAAGGAGGGGGATCATGGCGGCGGCCGGGGAAGGCGGCAAGGAGAAGGGCCCCGGGGGCGCGTGCGAGCTCTGCGGCGCGGCGGCGCGGGTGTACTGCGGCGCCGACGAGGCCACGCTCTGCTGGGGCTGCGACGCGCAGGTGCACGGCGCCAACTTCCTCGTGGCGCGCCACGCGCGCGCGCTCCTGTGCCGGGGCTGCGCGCGCCCCACGCCGTGGCGCGCCGCGGGGCCGCGCCTCGGGCCCACCGCCTCCCTCTGCGACCGCTGCGTCCGCCGCGGCCCGGGGGCCGCGGGCGCCGGCGGCGCCGACGAGGAGATGGGCGGGGACGACGAGGATGCCGACGGCGACGGCGAGGACGAGGACGAGGACGAGGACGAGGTCGTCGTCGACGACGACGAGGACGACGACGAGGAAGGGGAGGGGGAGAACCAGGTCGTGCCGTGGTCGGAGGAGCCCGGCGCCACGCCGCCGCCCGTCGCCAGCTCCACCTCCAGCAGCAGCCGGGAGGTCGCCACCAACGGCGCGAATGCCGGCGCCGAGTGCGCAAAGGTGCCGCCTTTATCTCCTCTTGGATTCCCCCCTCTTCCCCTGCTCCTCCATTTTGGTCTCGACTCCATTCCGTCCGACTCAAAGATTCGATTTTTCGTCGATGGCCGCGGTTTCCTAATCCTCGTGAATTACTGTAGAAAAGACCGGCCATTTCTTCCAATTCGTAAGCGGCCAGTCATTCTGATGCAAATGTCGCCGTGTCTTTTTCCAGGAGGACCTGCCGTGCTCGCCGTCGCAGCCAGGCTTGTGCCACTACTCGTCGCCAGCGCGCCACGGCGGCCAGAGCGACGAGGCCACCTCCTCCAGGAACGGCGGCCGGTTCCTTGGCTCCCGGCACAGGAAGAGATCGCCCTCTGATTTTCTCGGCTCAGGGTCGGCGCAGTCCGGGAGTGGCACGCCGATCAGGAATTGCTCCAACGCGGGCATTGGCCGAAATGGGTGAGTTTGCAAACCCCTTGATCTGAAAGTTCCATGGCATATGCTCAACGAACACTTTATGAACTGCGAGTACCATTCACTGTACTACAAAAATGGAAAAGTCTGGGCTTGCGAACATGGATGCAATTATGCATCTTCACAAGCATGGTGTGAAGCACACAGTCATTAAAACAAAAGAAAAGAAAATGACAGATCAATGTTTTATTTTTTTTTTTCAAATAACTTGTAAGTAGCACGACCAGGGAAGAGAGAATAAAAAGAAATGTAAGGTGAGCGGATTGATGCAAAGGTTGCACCAAAAGGTTGATAACTACCTATGGCCGGGTTCTACGGTCATGAAGTTTCTACTGGCGAAAGGGGTTTGCCTACATCATAATGAGAAAGCTTTGCTTGTCTTGCTGAGCGCCATCATCATATGATGCTTGGAGTGCTCCGCAATCCCAGTAGTGCTCTAGCTGATGGGTAGCAAACTTGCTTTTAGATTCTAAAAGCATTACATTTCCACTTTTTTGTGGTCTATTTTGAGTGAGTGACATGAAGATGGCAGGCTAGCTTGTGAGGTGCCAAGTGTCGATTTACGCCACTTATCACACTCAAGTGCTAAGGTGTTAGTGTTTTAGCATTTGAGACTTGAATGATATTTTCTTGTTTCTAGGATGGCATATGCTATGATTATTAGTATGTGAATAATGAGTCACCTTCTGTTGAAATTTTCTTTGATGACACAATATGGGTTCTGTTACGTGATTACAATAAAATTTGCTCATCATAGATTTCTGTTCTGTTATTGCAGCTTTACTTGAGGCGGCCAACCTGCGATGATGGTGTAGATGTTGATGCTAACTGCATTAGAATGCCACTTTTGGTGTATCCAAGCATTTGGTGATGATTGGATCACGACGAGATCAAGCTTCCACCGAGGCATACAACTTTTTCGGTCGTCAACTTGCACACTTTTGTCAGGGCAGCCGTCCCAGAACCATGATAGTATTTCCCTAAATGGAGACGGCTCGCTGGAGATTGTATATGTTCCCAGTATTCATGTGTTTAATTCCTTCATCCTTTTCTGTTTGTGGATGAGGCGTGTTCGCTAACCTAAGGAAATGATATAGGTTCGCATTTGCTGTGACATTCTTGGATGGTCTACAGTCTGAATGCTTCCTTTTGTGCCCCACTACCTGCTTCTGGTTCATACACAATGTTTGATCAAAATTGATACCTCTTGTGGCTGCAGTGGCAGCAGATAAGCGCAGGATGATGCACTGTTGCTCACCTGGCAATGTGCAATTTGGGCAAGTTGCACCGTGTCCTTGAATTCTTAATAGCCCATTTGTGCATGGGATTAGGATATGATTCTTCTGCGGATGCAAAGCTGTCTGGTCATGTCAAATTAGTTTTCTTAAATAGGAAAATATCCAGCCTGGTAGGAGGAACGGGGAAGTAACCCCATCTGAAAGCATGCAGGGGTTGAGGTTGATCTGATCTGATCCGAGCTCATCAGGTCAGGGACAACCTGCAGATTTTGAAACTGCCATAAGCCTTCCTGCCTGCTTAGGGGCATCCGATTCTTCGTCCTGATCTTTTGATCCCCAGGGTCGTTATCTACATCACTCACTAGTCGCCGCAAAAAGAAAGAAAACGCCTGAAAACGAAAGGAGCGACGCGCCATTGATGTACGCATGCTTTGCTTTGAGGTGTGAAAGAAAGTTGCAGAGAAGTGAAGCGTTTGTATTCTATTCTGCTGGCGTTTAGCATGGCGAGGAGAGTAGCATCGTGCAAACCACATGCCTGCAGCTTGCTTGGAGACGGTGATACACTTGGGCAATAGATTAGTGGCCAAGTGTAGTCATTAGGAGCTGAAGAACATGCAGAGGGAAGGGATCAAGGAGCCTCCTTGACCCGGATCTTTTTAAAAAGACCCTTAAGTTTAGTTTGCCAAGAAGATATGATACACAATAGGTTATGCCATCCTATGGGCTATGGGATATGGCTACTAGATCCTAGGTATATCCTAGCCTTGGTCCTACATGTCATTGTCACGCTCGGTGTTGTTTTACTTTTATCCAAAAAAAAACTCTGCTAGCCTGCCCCCACATGTCACTGGCACGCTCGGAGCTATTTTACTTTTATAAAAAAACTGCTAGCCTGGGCCTACATGTCATTGGCACGCCGAGAAATGTTCTACCAAAACCGGCTACTCTTCATGGTGCAAGCGCAGGAGCAAATCTCATCTTCCTTTTTCTGATTCTAGGAGAATTTACAGAAGTTTGTGATCACATAGCCGCCAGCTGCTGGAGCGAGCATCTGAAGTGTTGAAGGGGACAGAGGAAAGGTAGGATGAGCATGGCCATGGAATGCAGGGGGGGAATAATTGTTGGAGCACCTTTACTAGGAAGCTCTTCAGTCCTGGGAAGTGGTCCTAAAGTGATGCATGTCACCCAAGCGGCCAAGCGATAGCGACCTGAAAAGATCTCTGCAAAGAGAACAGAGCATTGGCAAAGGCAGGCCACAAGTTATGTACACTGGGCATGGACCTCTCTGGAAAGTGGGACCAGGCAGAGCATGAAATAGTTCCAACTTCCAACCTAGGAGGCTACAAAAAGGGTTCGCTTCTTATGGTAAAAGTAGTTTAGCATGTGTTTGGTTAGGTGATAATTTACCCCTCGGGCTATTTCGCGAGACGAATCTATTAAGTCTAAGTTTTTCATGATTAGACATGTGATGCTACAATACTTATGCTAATATCATAGATTAATTAGGTTTAATAGATTTGTCTCGCGAAATAGCCCGAGGTTCTGGACTTAGTTCTATAAGCATCTTATGTTTAATTCTGCTAAATAGCCTAAAAATATTCGATGTGACAAGGCTAAATTTTAGCCCCTAGAATCCAAACAAACCCGGTCTACTGACCGCCGGCACTGATTTAGACAACAAAATCCCCCTGGTTGAGCTCGCCAAAGAGATTGATATTCTTGCTCTGCTCTTTGCCGATGCTGATATTTGTGATGTTTTTATGTCACATCTCTCCTAGAGGTATATATTGTCATGAGCGGAATCTAGGATTGTCTTTCCAATCGGCGATGATAATGTCTATAGATGTCGTATCCTCCTTGAAGGCATCGTTGTTGAGAGTATCTCTTGCTGTGTAGGTTTTTTAGGAAAAAAAACCTTCACAGTAAGGGTCACTCTTGTTGTGTATTGTTGTTATAGGTTGTTATTGCGCATAGGGTGACTCTTCTCTGTTGATGCTATGGAAACCTTGTTGGTTGTTGCTGCTACGGTGTGTTGTTTTGTTAGTCTCTTTTATCGTGTGGGAGTTTTTTCCCCTACTTGTTGTGGTGTTGTTTCTTTTTTTTCCTTAAAACAATTGTGGTAGTTCTTCTCTATTATACAAACATACCCGGCAAAAAAAGGAAACCACCAACCATGCTAGCTGGGCCCAATGCAATTGACCCAGAAAACAAAATGCAGCAGCCTCATGTTTGGGTCGTGCGAATTTGGGTCTTGTCATTTTTTAGTTTGCTGTTCCATTTCTTTGTATATTTCTATCCCAGTTAATTATGCGTGGTAAATTATCTCCTTTTCTTCTTACCATTTTTTTTCAATAATAGAACTTTATTGTATTATATAAAGTTCAGGCTCTTCATACCAAGCCTGTTGACACAAATCTCGGTCAACACACAAACGCACTAGATCGTGCGGCACGAGAAAGAGCTCGATGCAGCTATCCCTGCGTGGAGCGGTCAGACCGGTTTAAGGAACCGGTCAGACCGGTCGCCGGTGAGAATCGGCGACAGCCGACGAACGCGAACCCGGGAGGGACCCCGTAAGGGTAGGCGCACGTAGGGTTGTTCTAGGATCGGCAGGCCACCTAAAACGCCTTCAAACGTCGCGGAGACGAAGGAAGAACAGCAGATGGGGTTGGAAAAGCTAGGGTTTGGAGAAAAGGATAAAAAGTAGAGTTTGTATTGATTTTTGTTCGATTGGATTCCCTAATCGGCCGTGACCCTTTATATTTATAGGGTGGGGTGGACTTATCCCGCAAGAAATCCTGTTTACAGATTTAAATCTATGAAAAATCCTAGTTGTATTCGGACTCTACCTGGACCAGTCAGACTGGTTGGTGCCAATTTTGGCTGTCAACATATGCCCCTCTGTCTTTTGGTAAAGCTTGCTTGACAAAAAAATATTTTTCTGAGCCAAAATTGTTTAAGGGCGATGATTAACACTACATCGACTATTTTTTTACTAAAGACGATAAACAATTATCGGCCATGTTTTGCTCAAGTCGATGTTGAAATAACTTATTTGGGCCGCCACACCTTCATTGTCGCTGACGTCTTTGGCACGGCCTCCACTTGTTGTTCCATTGCCTCCTTCTTGCGCATACGTTGCAGCCTTCGCTTCTGAGTATGAGACAAGCCTGAGGGACACCACTTCGGCTATAAATACTTTGAATCTTGCTCCTTGGTCTTCTCATTCTCTTTGCTGCAATCAACATCTTGCTTGACCGGATTATTGCTAGCAACAATCGGTCTTTGTAGTAATGCATGATTTGGATACATAGGAGGATATTGAATGTAATATGATTGCATATGCATTCTACTATAATCCATAGGTATATAAAAGTAAGGATACCAGCAATACCATGGAGCAATCGGTCCACTAGATGAAGTATAATTACCTTGACTCGATTGCTCTTGATGTCTTGACGATGATCCTGTATCCTTGACTTCGCTTGGTGGCCCCTTATGTCTCTGAGCACTCCCTTCCTTCTCATATTTGGCCAAGAGTTTCTTAAAACTCGGCCTTATCTTGATTTTGGAGGAGTTCCTAGATTTACTGGGTGCACTAGTCAGACGGGTCCCACAACCGGTCAGACCGGTCGAACCGGTCAGACCGCCGCTGTAGCCGGTAGACCGGTCGACTTATTGTCGGCCTTCTTCTTCTTGTCTTGCCCCCCGAGTGTTTTTGCGCCTTGAGGGATCTTCTGTGCTAGCTTCTTTTCAGGTCTTTCATCACCAATAACTACATTCTTCCCCTTTGTTGATTCGGCTTGACTCGGCCGAACTAGCAATTTAGGATTATTCAATTCCAACACATGCACTGGGAAAGGATTCTGATCAACCTGCATATTAGGAATAACCAATTTTCCTTCATTAATGGCCGATTGAATTTGTCTATGTAACACATTGCAATCATTAGTAGCATGTGAAAAAATATTATGAAATTTGCAATATGCTCGCCGCTTCAACTCTTCACGCGGCGGTAGAGTATGTGATATCTTGACATATCCAATCCTATATAACTCATCAAATATCCTCTCGCACTTGGATACATCAAAAGTAAATCGTTCATCTTGCCGATTTTTCTGAATCGGCTTAAGAGCAGAACAAGTAAATGGTTTAGCTTGAGATGGCCAAGTAAACTCAGCAGCATACACATCATTAGACTCATCGTCCGAACAATTTGAATTGCATTCTAAAGCATGCACACTAGAACGATGATGCCTATGAGATTCTTGAGACTCTTTGCTTCGGCTTTCTACAGCCAAAGCTCTTTGATGCACCTGAGTAACAGTAAAGAAATCATAGCCCTCTAATCTTTCTTTAATATGAGAGCGCAAGCCATTAAAAGCCAAATCAGCTAAATTCTTTTCTACACTATTCACACTAAAGCATCGGTTTTTTTTATCGCGGAATCATCTTATATAATCATTGACAGATTCATCACGCGATTGTCTAACCGATGTCAAGTGAGACAATTTAAGCTCATCATGCCCACAGAAAAAGTGCTCATGGAACTTCTGCTCTAATTGTTCCCATGAGCCAATAGAATTAGGTGCCAAAGATGAAAACCATGAGAAAGCGGTTCCAGTTAGAGATAAAGAAAATAAATGCACTTTCAACTCGTTTATTGAACCAGCTTCTCCTAATTGGGCAAGATACTGACTAATATGCTCAAAAGTACTCCTAGTATCTTCCCCACTGAATTTAACAAACTCAAGCAACCTAAAACCAGCAGGGTATGCAACCGAATCAAACGAAGTAGGATACGACTTTTGGTATGTGCGGGTTTTACTTCTAACATCCACTCCAAAACTTTCTCTAAGCAGATTAGCCAAATCATTCTTATAATCAGTAAGCATTTTATCGAAATTACTCGAAGAATTTGGCTGTGTGGATGTAGATACCTCACGCTGGTTTGGAACAAACTGACCGGATGGACCGGTCGGACCGGTCGGTACGACCGGTCGGACCGGTTGGGGGGAACCGGTCTGACCGGACTGATATACCGGTCTGACCGGTCTCTGCTGGTTTTGCCAATGCTGCACATATCGGTCGAACATCTCGTCGGAGATAGGACCAGTGTGTGGTACTGAATTCCTGGAGATTTCTGGTGGTGTGTACTGAACAATCTCGTTTGTTCGACTAATGTTGGCCGAACCAGGAATACTCATAATAGGATCAGTGTACGTGGGTGTAACAGTTTGACCACTGAAATAATTCATCGGCATCCCATATTGAGGTTGACTCGTAGGAGATGCTGCCGATGGTTGAGGAACATAAAATTCAGAAGTAGAAAACAGATGGAGGTTCATCGGCTGATTCTGGTTTCTTACCAGCCGATTCCCTTTCCTTAGAGCTAAGCCAATTAACCCAGTAAACATCACGCTCAGCTAGCAATTTCTGTATTTGTTCCATAGTAACACCAGAAGGTGGAGCAGTTGCAGCAGGTATTACCTTAGTAGATGCATCCGAGGAGGTAGAAGCGAAGTCGATTTCCTTGATCTTGGTGACATTGCCGCGTTGATCGACCTTGATGCTCGCAAGCGCCGCTTGTAGATCTTCTTCATCGCGCTTCTTCTTGCGCTTCTCCAGCAGCAGACGAACGTCCTTCGAAAGATGCTCATATGTCGAAGGGATGATGTTCTCCTTGTCGATTTCTGTGTTGGAGCCCATCTTCTTTGGAGTAGATTAGATCGGTTTTATTAACCAAGATCTTTCTTCCCCAGCGGAGTCGCCAAAAAGTATGTTGACGCAAATCTCGGTCAACACACGAACGCACTAGATCGTGCGACACGAGAAAGAGCTCGATGCAACTATCCCTGCGTGGAGCGGTCAGACCGGTCTAAGGAATCGATCAGACCGGTCGCCGGTAAGAATCGGCGACGGCCGACGAACGCGAACCCGGAAGGGACCCCGTCAGGGTAGGCGCACGTAGGGTTGTTCTAGGATCGGCAGGCCACCTAGAATGCCTTCAAACATCGCGGAGACGAAGGAAGAATAGCAGATGGGGTTGGAAAAGCTAGGGTTTGGAGAAAAGGATAAAAAGTAGAGTTTGTATTGATTTTTGTTCGATTGGATTCCCTAATCGGCCGTGACCCTTTATATTTATAGGGTCGGGTGGACTTATCCCGCAAGAAATCCTGTTTACAGATCTAAATCTATGAAAAACCCTAGTTGTACTCGGACTCTACCTGGACCGGTCAGACCGGTCGGTCCCTGCCGGACAGGCCACAGTGCCTCGACCGGTCAGACCGCTCGGTCAGACCGGTTGGTGCCAATTTTGGCTGTCAACAAAGCCTATACATAGAACCTCTGCCTTCAATTCAAGGTCCATTGAAGCGCTGAAAGGGCAAAGCTTTTAGCACAAGATTGCATCAAGCTCCAAAATAAGGACAACGTATCCCCTACACGTAGTTTTTTTTTCTCGAATGCGCAGGAGAGCTGAACATCAATATATTAAGAAGAATAAAAGGGGTGGTTAAAGAGCCCCCAAAACAAAACTGGTACAAGATTGGGAGGGCCTGTAATATGCTCACAGCACGCAACCTAAGCTGTTTGTTAAGAACAAAAACTAGGTAGAGCCAGACCACAAGACCACAAAATTAGGATACAAAAGCTAGGGCAAGGAGATGAGATACTCCTCGAGCCCCTGCAACTGCCCAAAGATGTGCTTCCACTTTAAAGGTCGAGATGACACGGGCCAAGTTTGGACTTCCTCCATCAAAGACACACGAATTCTGATGCTTTCAAATTAGCCAAGCTCCTAAGATAACGATGGAGTTCAAACTCTTTTTTTGTTGGTCAGAGAATCTACTGCTTGCTTTCACCCACTAATCCACGAAGGCCAGATTGTCTAGCTGTGGAGCAGCGGCTTGTAGCCCAAAAAGTTACAGAATGCTAAACCATAATTGTCTGATGAACACACATGACACCAGTAAGTGATCTATTGTTTCACCAACCTGATCACATAGTGAACATCTTGCTGGATGATCAGGCCCCCGACGTGCTAGTCTGTCAGCTGTCCAACATCTATTGTGGGCTGCGGTCCACATGAAGAATTTGCACTCCCCTGGAGCCCAACTCTTGCAGATCTCTTCCCAGGGCTTAAAATAGGTGGCCCCAATAAACAAGGCTTCAATTTAGTGGAATATGAGCCAGAAGCTGAGAATTTCCTAATATGTGTATCTTCCATATCAGGATGCAGTACCACATTTGAAAAGAAGTTCCCAAAGATGCAGGTATTCAATGAGAACAGGCACAGTCAATGCACCTTTTATATCTGAGATCCATCTCCCACCATTGATGGCATAAAAACTGACCTTTTTTTTGCGCTAACTGCTATAGAACTAAACAAATGTGGCAGAGCCTGTTCTAAGCATTGGTCTAACAACCACCTATCTTTCTAGAAATGAGTGTTTTTTTCCTTTCCAACTATTGTCTCAACAGCCATATAAAAGAAAGCTTGGACTTGAGCCTGAGCTTGGATGGGGAAGAAAGCCCAAGCTTTGTTAGGTTCAGTTTTATGTAGCCATAACCATATGAGCTTCAGAGCATACCCCAAATTTTGAAGATTAGAAATACCTAAGGCCCCCAAATTCCTTGGTCTGGCGACCTTTGGTTAGGCTAGCAAATGATGTCCTCCTCTCATATCTCTTCTCCCTTTCCATAGGAAACCTCTTCTTATCTTATCTTATCTTATCAATAGCCTTCAATGCCCATGGGGGAAGATCAAGTGCCATGATGATGTAGAAAAGCATGGAGGTGAGGACAAACTGAACCAAAATCATTCTTCCAGTCTTAGTAAGTAGGTCAGCCTTCCAGCTTGGGAGTCTGTCTGCAATTTTTTTCAATGATGGGCTGAACCTGTTCTTTCGTTAGCTTAAGAGGAGAGAGAGGGACCCCTAGGTACTTGTCGGTACCTCTGGACTAGGGTACCCCCTCTTGCTGTGTCTAGGCGAGAGCCTCGTAGTTATCCTTGACTACGCGCTGACGGCCTGAGCAGCCGGACCCCCGCAGTCCGAAGCCCTTCTCACCCGGTCAGTGGCCTCAGACCCATTCCTTGCTCGGGAAGGGTCCGGTGACGCCGCGTGTCCCGGAAAAGGGAACGCTAAGCCAAAACAGCCGGGGGCCCTGGACCTCCCACGGGGTCCCAGATCCCCATATACTATCCAGACCCCTCAGTGGGGAGGGAACAGACACCCCACCTGGGGCAGGTCCGGAGCCACCACGTGTCCGCAGGCGCAGGCACGCGCGTGGCCGCGAAGCTTCCTCGGGAAGACTCTCCCACCTACCGCATTCAATACGGGAGACGTAAGTGCGTTCTGCCACAGCAGAGCCTGAGGTGACTTTTGCCAGGCTGCACTGTTGATCGTGCGTTACCAAGGCACACAGTGCAGCCGCCCACGCCACGCATGTCAGTCTGCTATGCCAGTTGGACACGACGGCTCGCCTTCGCCCATCATGACGCCTACGCGGTAGACCCAACAGTCTACGCCGCAACCTACACTACCTCAACGGGCGCCTCACCGACAGGACAGGTGAATCCACTCCTCGGTCAGAGAGTCCACAGGACGATGAAGCGTATCCAGGGAGAGATTCTCAACCACTGTAGCACCATTAATGCCTTCTGCGCAGTATACTATACATCCGCGTTGGACCCACCTGTTGGGGTCTCAACGCATGTGTACGCGTCCCCTTGGGCTATAAAAGGGAGATGCCCGTTAGAGAAAAGGCAGGCCGAAGAAGTCCCGGCAGAGGCCAGTACCCAGCCTGGGCAGAGGATAGATTCATTCATATGCAAGAGTAATACAAGTCACAGTGGATGTAGGGTATTACGCTCCGGCGGCCCGAACCACTCTAAATCCTCGAGTGTTCTTGTGTTCTTGCTCCCTAGGTAGACCTACCGAATCGCTTAGCGCCTCCCCGAGTACTCACCCTCTGGGATTAGGCGGGTGCACTACGCCACCCGGTTGTGGGTCTCCACAAACCACAACAGTACTTGCAAGGGAAGTCAGAAAGCTGGCAAGGCAAAGTTTCATGTAAAACTGCTCTATCAACCTCACTACATCTTCACCCCCACCCCAAAAAAAAAAACTCACTACATCTTATAGGAAGAACACTACTTTTCTGTAAGTTTATTGTGAGGCCAGAAGCACTTTCAAAGGGTTGCAGGATATCCAACGTGGTTTCAATGTCACCTGCTGATGGTCTCAAGAATAAAACAACATCACCTGCATACAAGAGATCCTGTGTTGCAAGGCTCTTTTGGCAAGTGGTTGTCAGACCCGGGACGACGGGACTGCCCACGGGTACAGAATGTTCTAGAGTTGGGAGTAGTACATGGTTATGCCCTACCTCTTGTATCTGCCCGAATAGGAGTAGAACTAGTCGACGGTCTCGGGAACTAGCCGAACCTATCGGACTAGAACCCTAACAGAATTCGACTAGGATTTCCATGTAACCCTGTTCCCCCAGACCATATAAGGGCGAGCAGGGACCCCTCCAAAACATCAAACAATACCAGAGGGAATACAAACCACCACACATGACATAGGGTATTACGCTCCGGCGGCCCGAAACTGTCTAAATCCTTGTGTTCCTTGCACCATCGCATTCTGATCTCGGCAAGTCCCTACTCATAACCACTCTCCTCGGGATACCCCTCGGAGAACCCGACGGTAAAACACTGACAGCTGGCGCCCACCGTGGGGCATCTCGCCAACAATCATCAGAAGAACTTGATGGCTTCTCTTGACGACACTCCGGTGCTCGAAAAAGGCACCTCCCTTCGCGTCGGCTCCTAGATCTTCGTCGCCGACGGATCAGGCAGCTTCGAAAGCTATTCAATCAATCAAGATCCCCTAGAAGTTTCAGAAACTGCAAAACACCGTGAATTCGACGAATTCATCGATCAACTCGAAGAAATCGGATTTTCGAACCTCGGCAATGAAGTCTGGATTCAACCCGAATTCGACGCAATCATAGCCAAAACACTCTCCGAATTGGAAGAAGACTTGGAAAAACTGCTGGAAGATTCTAAGAAATAAACTGCCACGGATGGAAAGACATTACCTGCCAATTGCATCTGTCCCTCTGAACCAAGTCCTTGGAAGAAAAAATCAAAGACTAGCTTCAAAAAAACCACTCGCAAAAGGATGCAGCCAAAAAACACCTTTTCAAACATCAATGATATCGATGAAAAGATCGAGCACTGCCTCCTGAAAGCTGAAGACACGTTCAACATCAACACTCTCAACTCTGTAGAACTGGAACGAGATCAAGCTTTCATCAAATATCTCGAAGAATTGGATGAACCAATTTCTGAAGACGAACTAGCTGAATGGTCACACGACATTGATCTATTCGTGGAAGGATTAACTAATCCCGACAAGCTTGAAGCTCTCTGGGAGGAATCCAAAGCGAAGAAGCTGTGGGACGACTCTTACAGGTCACTGGATCAACATTTATCACAACACCACCCTGCAGAAGACTCTGTATCAATCGAAAACTACATGAGTCGCTGGTGTAACGTTGTTCAAACTCCAAATTTCCCCACCCCGCAAGAAGATCATCGCATGCCGCGGACGAGTTCTTCAGAAAAACGGGACAATTTGGACAAACACAACAAATTCATAAATGAACTATCAGTTCGAGTCGAAGGCGGATGGCCCCCAGCGGACCACATCCCACACAATGAAGACCTTCTGCGACATATTCTTGGACTCCCTCCCCTAGTCAAGCAAGACAAGGAAACCTACCCGGTTTCGGTTCAAGACATTAAAAGAAACCGACTCGCACCACAACCCGATTCGGACAAGAGGACTGAATTTGACAAGGAGTCGACTTCTACAGCCACTACAAAAACAGAACTGCAGTCCTCAGAGAGGCAGCAACTCTCAGAAGATAAAGAACTACCGTTCCAGCAAGGTCTCCCGTTCAAGGAAGACAACATCAATTCAAAAATTCGCGGCCACAATCGCGAAATTTTCATGACTTTCCTTTCGGACGCTACAAACCGAAAAGTTGATTCCATAGCACTGGAAGACTTGAACTATGATGAATTCCCCTCTGAATTGGAGATAACTGAAGCAGCTAGCGCCGAAATCCCACCTCCGCCAGGAATCACGGTCACTGTCCACTTGGATAGCAACCCAAAGATGGCCCTCAAGACAGAGCACCATCAACAACTTGGTGACTCGTTCGACTACTCCAATAGTGACTTACACAATATTATCAACATTGGCCGCAACGCAAAAATAGTCATCATCAACAAAAGGGAAGATCATGAGGAAGTCGAAGCCTACAGTCCGACATCTAACTACCGGATACCTGATATCTGCGGGTACAATCTGCGAAAACGACGTCGCGACAAGATAGCACCTCCTTCTCAACCAAAGCAGTCGATGATTGATTCTACTCAATAGAAAATCCATTCAAAGTGCTTCCTGCATCCTAAAGGAAAGCACTCGAGTTTCCAATGTAGCACTCTTCGCAAAGCACTCGGAGCACCTCCAACTTCTCCCAACAAAGATAACAAAAAGAGAGCCAACACGAGCAAAATCCTTTCCAATGAGGAATTAAGCATGCCAATTACTCAAACGAGTCATCTACTGGGATTACCCCCAGTCTTACACCCAATAAAGGCTAGGATGGGTTCGCCCGAGCTCTGACTCGAGTCATCTATTGGGCTTACCTCCGGTCTTACACCCAATAAAGGCTAGGATGGGTTCGCCCGAGCTCTGACTGAACCCCAAAATCACTCGCACTGGCAATCGAGTCATCTATTGGGCTTACTCCTGGTCGTACACCCAATAAAGGCTAGGATAGGTTCGCCCGAGCTCTGACTCAGTTCACTACTCGTGTTGACAGAAGGCAAATACTAAAATGAGTCATCTATTGGGCTTACCCCCGGTCTTATACCCAATAAAGGCTAGGATGGGTTCGCCCGAGCTCTGACTCGAGTCATCTATTGGGATTACCCCCGGTCTTACACCCAATAAAGGCTAGGATGGGTTCGCCCGAGCTCTAACTCAGATCATCACTCATGTTGGCAGAAGACAAATATTCAAGTTGATCCTCGGTCTTACACCCAATAAAGGCCAAGATAGATCCACCAGAGTAAAATTCCAATATAAAGAATTCGAGTGCTTCAAAATTCGATGAAAGAGAAGATTTCGTCATCGGAGACATGAGCTCCCCCTTCCCAAGGGGTTACTTCTTCAGCAGTCTTTACTCCATCAGTTACTCCGAATACCAACCTTTCCTTGCTAAGTTAAGGTCAAAGGCATGGCGAATCGGGTAGCTGGGGCTAGGGGACATGAGCTTCACGGCCCAAGAGACAAGTTCTCTACCTTCAGGAGTCGATACTCCATCAGTTATTCCGAATACCAACCTTTCCTTGTTAAGTTAAGGTCAAAGGCACGGCGAATCAGATAGCTGGGGCTAAGGGACACGAGCCTTGCGGCCCTGAGGGACAAGTTTCCCATTTCCCAAGAGGAATTTCTTCGTCCATGAGGCGACAATTTATCGACTACTATGGTACTCGATGGGGCAAGCTCCCTATTTCCCAAGAGGAACTTTTCGTCCATGAGGCGAAAAATCATCTACTACTTCAGTACTCGACCTTCAGAGGGACATGTTCCCCATATCCCAAGAGGATTATCCCGTCCACAAGGCGACAAATTATCGACTACTACAATACTCGATCTTCGGATGGGATAAGCTCCCTATTTCCAAAGAGGAAATTCTTCATCTATGAGACAACTAATTATTCGACTACTTCAGTACTCGATCTTCGGATGGGATAAGTTTCCCATTTTCCAAGAGGAACTTTTCGTCCATGAGGTGACAAATTATCAACTACTACAGTACTTGACCTTCGGAGGGACATGTTCCCCATATCCCAAGAAGATTCTCTCATCCATGAGATGATTATTTCGACTACTTCGGTACTCGATCTTCGGATGGGACCAGCTCCCTATCTCCCAAATGGAATTTTTTCTCGTCCATGAGATGGCAATTGATCGAGTACTTCATTACTCGACCCTCGGACGGAACAAGTTCCCTATCTCCAAGGACTTATTCATCCAAGAGATGACAATTCATCGACTGCTACGCACTCGACTTTCGGAAGATTCAAAACTTCTAATTCCTAGAAGGAACCCTCCGTCCTCAAGATGACAACTCGTCAACTACGACAGTCCTCGACCAAAAAGAGACGAGCTCTCAAGGAATCATAGCACGAGAAGACCTGCCCATTACTACGGCACTCGACAAAGAGGATTCATCTGTCCACTAGGCAAGAAAAACCTCAACTACTACGGTATTCGAATAACTATGGGACAAGATCTCTATTTCCTAAAAGGAAACATTCGACTACTACGGTACTCGAAGATGCAACTCAATAAAGCCGACGACAAGCTTCGTAAAAAAGCAATCAGTCGAACAGTCGACAACTCGAGAGAAAAAAGTACTATACATACAAATGATAAAGTACTGCAGTGGACAAATATCCAGCAAAAAGAATACTACAACAAATATCTAAGCCTCAGGCGCTGACCCAAGCCGCTGATAATCTTATCAGCGATGGGTTTCATCTCCGTAACATATTCAGAGAATCTCTTGTGACACCCTAGGTATCTGCACAGTAGAACTGCATTTATTTTATGCATCATGTGCTTAAATTGTGTGAGCAAGGGTCTTATTTTAAAAATATAAGGTTAATTGTGTAAATATGATTTGATGCAAGGTCCTTTCTATAATTTAATTTGAATAGGGTGTGCAAATGTTGCTTTTGTGGAGGGTTTGTTTGCAAAATTCAGTGCAATCATTACATGGCAGAAAATCTTACATTTCAGTCTAAATTTAAGGTGAATTTTCTTTGGAAAAGACAAAAGTCCATTAAATTCAAAATCCTTCCTATGTTTTCAAAATAACTCTTTATCCTTTGGTCAAATAAATTTTTGCACAACACCAAAGTTGTAGATCTTGAAAATTTGAACAACTTTCTTGTTGGGCACTTTTCATTTGAGCCCAAGTTTAGGAGTTATTTTTGTTTTACAGTAGGGCCCCTAAACTTTTTAGAAATTGCAAAACAGTCCTGCTGTCTTCTCCCTCCTCTCGCCCTCTCTGCTTCTCTGCCGCTGGCGCAGAGCGGCGCCGCCGCCGCTCAGGGAGGCCGCAGGCCACCTCCTGCTCGCCATGGCCTTCCACGCGTCATGCCCGAGCTCCTCGCCGCCCACTCCCCCTCGCGCTGGACTTCTCCCGCTCCTGCCACACCACCCCAGTCGAGCTCTGCGGCCGCCGCCTCGCCGTCGCCGTGGCCAGCTCGGGGAAGAGCCCCGCTCCCCATCTCTCGCATGCTTCAGCACCAGTGGCAGCCCCGCAACCCAATCCCCTCGCTCTCTCACCAGTTCCCCGCCCCAAACCCCCAGAACACCGCCGCCATCCACCCGCACGCCGGCGAGCTCGAGCTCACCGTCGACCCGCCACTCCAGACCTCCTCCGCCCACGCAGACCCCACCAATATCTTTGCCTCGCTCTCCCGCAGCTCCCTAGCCACTTCTTTTCCACCCCCGACCGCCGGACCAACCTCGCCGTCGACAACCCACGCTGAACCGCCGCCATCCACGCCGGCGACCACCTTCCCGACTACCCCGACTTCAATCTCGGGTACCAAAAGGTGCGCGTCAACATCCTCTAGCTTTTCCCCTACCTATCCCCCACCTCCGGCGACCATCCTCGCCGGGAATAGCCGCGCCGTGCTTCCCCTGCTCCGGCCAGGGACCTCCATTGAAAAGAAAAGAAAAGTTCTAGGGGCTAGATCAAAAAATGGACATGAACTCTAGAATTCAAATCAGTGAACTTTGAAAATGCCTAAAAATTCGTAGAAAAATCAGAAAAATCCAAATCCAAATGTTTTAGAATGCTTGTTGCAAGGCCTACAAGTTTTGTTACATACACATCTTCAGTTTTGGTCTGCATGTTAATCCAAGAAATAGAATAAAATAAATAGGATTTAATTATTCTAGGAGTTGTACTCAGTAACTTCATGTGATTTTTGGCTAGAATGTGTCTTTCATTATTACTAGTGCCTGGTAAAAATTTGAACCCTTTTTGACATTTTAACTAGATCAAAGTTTCAAGATTCCTAGATCTACTAGTGTTACTAATGTATTTGTGCAGGTAGAAATATTACAGTTCTGTTTGTGAAACTTTTTCCATCCATGTATACCACTAAAACCTTAATGTTGCACATTTTTGGGAAATTTTATATCTGTTTGACTATATCTTTGATTTAATATTTGTTAAGTAGGCTTTAATTATAGTAAATAGTTTCCTTGCTTAGAAAAATCTGATAATATTAGTGGAACTCTATTTTCATCGTATGTTCATGTTTGTAAAATTTAGGATCCAGAAATATTATAGAACTTTTTGTACTAATTTGTTTTGTCATATGTATTTTAATTTTGTCAAAATTATTAATTCTGTTTTGTGCCTAGATAAATTCTGAAAAATTTCGAGGACGTTCATAAGCATATGGAGCCTGTTCTGAGAAAGTTTGAGCTTCATAAGTTTAATAGTTTGTTCTGTAGGATTCAATATTGTTCTAGGTGCTGTCTGAGTAAATGTTTTATTCTGAATAATTGGCTACATGAAATGGCATGAAATTTACAGGATAGATTGCTATCTGTACTTCTGTTTTGAAGTAATTTTGCTGAGTTTAAATGCTGTTTGTGTGCTGAGTTACTTATTTCTTAGCAAACCATGATTTATTTGCTATATGAACTAACTAAAACTTACTTTGTGAGGTTAATCATGTTGTTTTGTGTAGTAAGACATGTTACTTAACTATTCTATAAATGATTGCCCATATGCTAAGTTATGTTGCTAGTTGTTAGATTGCCACTTTATTGCAAAGTGTGTATGTTTGTAATATCATTTCTTGCATCACATATAGATACGACTGTTCTAGCGGACGGGATATACGAGCTGATCCCGGAATCCGAAGGAGCTGATCAAGAAGCCTAGGTGAACGCCGTTATACTGACTGAAGACCCAGACCAAAGTCCGGAAGAGCCCAAGGCTGATCTAGCTAGTGACTACCGCGAAGGCAAGCCCCGGACATAAACCCAATATTTCAAATTATGCACTTTATATACTGCTTACTTGTGCATTTACAGTTCTTAGGATTTGAATTGAAACCCTAGATGCATGATCCTAGGAACCTATGTATTGAACACTAGATTTGAGTTCGAGTAATTGCTATGCTTATAGGACCGGTAAAAGTCGAGTGATTGCCTGTCAATCGCGAGTTTAATACGAGTTGCATGTTTACTTTCTGCAATCACCATAAGGACGTCGGATGGGGTCATGTTCGATATCATGACCTTGGGTGAGACCCCGTCTGTGTTGATGAATTCTGCTAAGGTCACGGTGTGTGGTAGCGGTGGTTAAGTGTTTGAACAAACTAGCCACATGCTGTAAATATCGTACACGGTAAGCCTAGTAGCTGATCGAACCGGTGAGTGGATATACCTTTCACTCTCTCTTAGAGATAGGTTCTTATTTATGTTTATGTTGCGCAACACCACGGGTGCAGGGAGGAAGTTGGTGCCCTGTAGTCGGGGAGAGTGACCCTATCCACAGGCCGGAATGAAAGTTCAACGGTTATTTGGGAACGACCCGACGGTGTTCCAAACGTGTGTGTTAGGTTTACCTTGCAAGGTTGGAAATCCGATTCGAATCGTCCGTCTCTCACGGATATTGAGACTGCTTGATCCCTTTGCCACACAGAGTAATATTATTATGATCAATCTTGATGTTTGACTAAAGTTCTACCATGGTTGATTAGAAGTAGTTGCTTACATAGAATGGTTAATGAACTAGAATGTTGAAAGCTAAAATGAGAAATTAAGGACCTACTCTTTATTGCTTTTCAGTAAAAGGAAAACCAAAGCCTTACAGAACCCTGCATAGTCTAGCTAAGTGGACTAAGTATATCTGTTGACGGTTAAGTCTTGCTGAGTATTAGTATACTCAGCCTTGCTGTTGAATCCTGTTTCAGGTATGAGTTTTGAGGACCAGACTGCTAGTCTGACCTGGCCCTGCTCTTTGCCCCCTGGCTGGTCCGTAGAGTGGGACCCGTCTCCGGCCGGCAATGACCCCAACGAGTGATACCTTGCTTGGGCTAGCTTAGTATACTTTTGCGACGTGTTGTAGCCATCATGTTTTCTTTCCGCTGCTTAACTCTGAACTTTAAACTTATTTTGTATATTATTTTACTGAGTTTGTATTTGTAATAATACTTTGAACTTGTTGTAATAACTGCTACGCCTGTGTTGTAAAAAATATGGTTGTGATATCTCTGGACTCGCCTTCGTGCGGGGTATGCTTGTTCGATCCGAGATCCGGTGGTTGTATCGGGATGTTACTCGACAGACCAAGAATTGTTCCGTTTAAAGTGCGTTTGAGTCGGTGTTGTCTTTGTGGTGATGGCTAGCACACTTGAGCCGGGATAATTCAAGTGGTTCTGCCACAGCTGGTATCGTTAAGGATTGTGCATAGAATGTAAAGCCCTAGGGAAATTATGGGAGTTACTAGGTGGCTATCTACTTATGGTTTATTTATATCTGACTTCTAGCACTTTACATTCTGTCAAACCTTACTTTTGTGCACAATCAATCTTTTAAATTATGTAACGACGCACCTACGCTAAGGTAAGAAGGTAAGGATCCTCAGTCAACTGAGGGAGTCTGACCTTCTCGTCGGTGATGCGAGCCGAACGCTGCCCTTAAGCAGTGGCTTACTTGAGGTGCTACCAATATACCAACGATTAGTTGACTATATTGGGTGTAAAGTATGCTCAGTCAGCTGAGGGAGTCTGACCTTCCCGTCGGCGATGCGAACCGAACGCTGTGCTCAAGCAGTGGCCTACTTGAGCTACTGCCAATATATTGACCATCGGTCGATTATATTGGGAGTAAAAGTACCCCGTGAATACGTTGCCTCGGTAGCGTATGAGCACTGTCAATGCAGTGTTGGACGCATGGATGCCGCTTCTATAGTGAGCGGTAATGTATGGGAACGCTTTCATGAGTGCTGGCATGAAAGGTTCAATGTATATATATGTTCTGTCAATCTTCTGCAGGTACACTAACCGCGATTCGATAAGTTAAGAACGGTTAGAATTTATCGACTAGATATTATAGGGAGAGACGTATCTATGTTATGCCACCGTACTAACTGCGTAAGCCCAACAATAGTTGGCAATTGTTTATCCTGAGAGGGCGAATAGATCGTGCATGCATTGTTTGATGATGTTTGATTTGATTCCTAGAATTTGAATTTGTTACATGAGCCTTTTTATGGAATTTCTAGCATGGATCATCATGTATATGTCTTAGTATGGTTAAACAGAAGGTTGAGTTGAAACTTCATATTAGGAACATGTTTGTTGAAACACTTAGACTTTCTTGGATGTAAAAGATGGATTTGAGTCATGCTTTCATCTTTAGCCACATCTTGATGTCATAATGATTTTTTTCATTCCACAGAATCTCAAATGATGAACCAGTACCAATTGTGGTTTGTTCAATTCCTAAGTCTTGTGAAACCATCTAATCTTTTGAATCAGAATCACATTTTTCCGCAGTCTTCTTAAAAGCATTATTTGAGAATCCTTTTGGATTCAGATGGCGGACCTTCCGAGTATCTTCTGGGATGATGATGGATATGCTCATACTGATTGCCTGTACTGGGAGGGCTTTCCGAGGATTTTGTGGGATACGCTTCATATTTTCCACTACCCAGAACCTCCCCGGTACAAGGACGACAGTTTTCTGAGGATGGAGTTCAGAAGTGCAGTGCCACCATGACCATTCCTCAGCACCCTACTTTGACTTGGCCGCCTATTGAGATTGAGGTGATTGGATATCGCCTTGTGGATGCTTTTGAGACAGCAGCTCTCAAAGCTATTACCACCTTCTGTGAGCACCATCCGAATGAAGTGGCCGCTTATCCTATTGGTTTGTTTCCGGCAGTCAATGCTGGCAACGCAGAGTGGTTCTTCAGGACCACCCACTTTGGTCATTTAGTTGGAGATGTGGTTGATGAGACTATCCAGGCGGTGATTAGGTATATGAATGCACAATACCACTATCAGGCTCTTCAGCAGAGGCATATGGATCAGGTGATGGACTTGGCCCAGACTTTTCAGCGAGGTCTTAGCCTGAGAGACACTCAGATTCAGGGGCTTAATGAGGCTGTTGCTGGGAGAGATAACGCCATCGCACAGTACGAGCTTTAGGTTCTGGAGCATGGAGCTGAAATAGTGCAGCGCAACACGGTGATTGCTTTTCTTCAGGAGCAGGTTCACGAGCTCCAAATGGAGCTGGGTGATGCTATGGACCATATTGGTATGCTCCATGAGTAGCCAATACCCCCAGTTGTTCCAGCCGAGCCTGCAGCAGAAGAAGAAGACCCAGAGGAGATTGAGGGAGTTTCAGAGATAGATTCCGAGCACGCGCTTGCCGAGACTAACCCTCAGCCGGACGACTCTTCCTCCGGCAGTGCTTCCTCTGTGGGCAACCTCGACGACTTCTAGGCATCTTAGGATTGTCCTAGATAGCATGTGATCTTCCTTGTTGTAGTATATGTAAATAGGGAATGAAATGTTGTAAAATAGCCCTAGGAAGGAGTACCACTTGTTGTAACATATGTGGTAAGAAAGTGTAATGCTAGGTTTGTAATATAAAGACTACCTTGGATATAATATAAGCAGTGACTACCAGTTTGGAAATCACGACCTTTCTGCTTGCCGAATTTTCTTATCTCTTCATCCGTGCATTTTTTGTCTAGTTGATGAATACCAAAGTTGTTGCAAATTTTGTAATCTAGGTGTTCACCAAATTTTAGCCTATTTGGATCTATGTAGCTATATCTATAGTCAAAACACTACCATAATCCTTGTTGAAAAACAGCATAGCACAGAACGATGAAAAGTGAATTTTTAGGTTACCTTCCTTACTGTTTGGCTTCTGGAGTTGAATACCGAAATGTTAAAGTATGAAGTTATCTAACCACTGACCAATTTTGAGCTATGATTGTTGAGAAAATGTGTGTTATGCATATTGTGTTACACAGCAATTTGTTAAATTCTGCTGATTTTGTTTTGCTGTCCAATGTATGATCATTGCACATACCATTGATTTTGGGAGCAAGGATAATGTATCTAATGGATGTCTTCCATAATTACAGATGGTTGGTCATACCCGTAGAACGCCCGAAGGCTTCGGCCGTGAAACTGGTAGTGGATGTCAGCAGCCACCGTCACCACCGCCGAATCTGGCCAAGCTAATGGCCATGCAAACTGAATTGCTTCGTAAGCTGGTGCAAGGGCAGCAGAATCCGCCACGCCAACAGCAGCGTGGAGGACGTGATGAGCAACCAGCGGGTTACCAGGAATTCGTTGGTACCCAACCTCCACTGTTCAGCCGGACTGATGAACCATTGAACGCCGATGCTTGGCTCCGTACTATTGAGTCCAAGTTTGCCTTGCCGGCAGTACCTTGTGCTGATGCGAACAAGGCTCACTTCGCCGCCCAGCAGCTTCGTGGCACCGCTCGCATTTGGTGGGATCACTATTGCGCTATGCAGCCTGCTGGACATGTTATCTCTTGGGAGGAATTCCGGAATGCCTTTAGGACACCTCATATTCCCGAGGGACTGATTGAGAGGAAGTTGAATGAATTCTTGGCTTTGAATCAAGGGACCCGCACTGTTCTTCAGTATGCACAGGCCTTCAATCATCTGTGCCTGTACGCGGGCCGTCATGCGGATACTGACGCCAAGAAGCGCGACCGTTTTCGTCGTGGACTCAACACTAAGCTCAATAAATGCTTGAACCTTGTTCAGCCAAATACTTATAATGAGCTGGTCAACATTGCCATTACTCAAGAAGATTGTATTGCCGTGCACTGTGCCGAGAAGAAGCGAAAGGCACCAACAGTACCCTCGAATGCTCAGCCACCAAGGTATCGTCTTGTGCAGAATACTCCACCAAGAGCTCCACAGAGAAATGCCCCAACGGGCAGGTTTGTTTTTAGGCCGCCTCAGCAACAGGGAGGATTCAGACCTCCAGTCTTTCAGCAGCCGCAGCAGTTTGGCCCAAGGCCAAATACCCCACAGTCCAATCGCGGGAACGACAACAATCGATGTTTCAATTGCGGCAGTACTTCCCATTTCGCCAAAAATTGCCCGCAACCCACGAAGTCTTACCCAGGGCAGAACTCCAACCAGAACAACAAGGGCAAGGGCAAGAAGCAAATGGTGCAAGTCCGACAGGGGCGAATTAATTTCACTACTCTTGCAGAGCTTCCCGAAGGAGCACCAGTCATGTCGGGTATTTTCTCTATCCACAATAAACCCGCAGTCATATTATTTGATTCTGGTGCAACTCATAGCTTTATAAGTGCCAAATTTGGAGCAAGGTTAGGATTAGATTTTTGTCATACCAAGAGGTCTTGCATGATAGCAACCCCTGGTGGGAAGATAGTTTCCAATCAAATCATTAGACATGTGCCAATTAAGTTGGGTAGCAAATTGATAAAGACAGATTTGATCTTGTTGAACTTTGGGCATGGATTGGATGACAAGACATAAAGTACTGTTCGATATCTCTTCATGAGCTATTGAGATAGATTCACCTTATCAAGGAGCCACCATACTCTATCTGCCACAACGAGAATACCTCTACTCTTGTGCCTATGCCATAAAAGAAATTAAAATTGAAGATATTCCTGTTGTGTGTGAGTATGCGGATGTATTTCCAGATGACTTGCCTGGAATGCCCCCTAATAGAGATATCGAATTCGTTATTGAGCTTCAACCCGGTACCGCCCCTATTTCTAAGAGGTTGTACCGTATGCCTCCAAATGAGTTGGCAGAATTGAAAATCCATCTTCAAGACCTTCTTGATAAGGGTTTTATACATCCGAGTGCTTCACCATGGGGATGTCCAGCCCTGTTTGTGAAGAAGAAGGACAACAGTTTGAGGCTATGTGTTGACTATCGACCACTCAATGCGGTCACTATTAAAAACAAGTATCCTCTTCCCCACATTGATATTCTGTTTGATCAGTTAGCTGGAGCCAAGATTTTCTCTAAGATCGATCTTCATTCTGGCTATCATCAAATAAAGATCAAGCTCTGTGACATTCCGAAAACGGCTTTCTCGACCAGATATGGACTTTATGAGTATCTGGTTTTGTCTTTTGGTCTTACCAATGCCCCGGCTTACTTTATGTACCTGATGAATTCAGTCTTCATGCCGGAACTTGATAAATTCGTCGTGGTGTTCATCGACGACATTTTGATCTACTCCAAGAATGAAGAAGATCATGCTCAGCATTTACGCATCGTTCTTCAGCGATTACGAGATCATCACCTTTACGCCAAATTCTCCAAGTGTGAATTTTAGCTGGATAGTTTGAAATTTTTAGGCCATACTATCTTCAGTGAAGGCAAATTGTTGATCCAGCTAAAGTGCAAGAAGTGATGGATTGGGAATCTCCTACTTCAGTCCATCAGATTCATAGTTTTCTCGGTTTAGCTGGATACTATCATCGATTCATTCCTGATTTCTCTAGAATAGCCAAACCTATGACGGAGTTGTTAAAGAAAGGAGTGAAATTTGTTTGGGATGATAAATGTGAAGAAGCTTTTCAAACTCTCAAAGCGCGATTGACTACTGCTCCAGTGCTGGCTACACCGGACAGTACCAAACCTTTTGATGTCTATTGTGATGCTTCTGGTACGGGACTTGGTTGTGTACTTACGCAAGACAACCGGGTGATCGCTTATGCATCAAGAGCTCTCAGGAATCATGAGAAGAATTATCCAACACATGATCTGGAGTTAGCAGCTATCATTCATGCTCTTAAGCTTTGGAGACATCATCTTATGGGAACTCATTGCAATATTTACACTGACCATAAGAGCCTCAAGTATATCTTCACCCAAACTGATCTCAACATGAGACAGAGATGTTGGCTAGAATTGATAAAGGATTATGATCTAGAAGTGCATTATCATCCAGGAAAGGCTAATGTAGTTGCGGATGCACTCAGCTGCAAGTCACAATGCCATTGTCTATCTGTAGAGCCATTCAACGAAATTCTATGCCAGGAAATGATGAAATTAAACCTAAAAATGGTACCTCAAGGAAGTCTGAACCATATAGCTGTTGAGCCTACACTTCATGATAGCATCATCATGGCACAATTACATGATGAAGGTATCAAAATCATCAAGGAAAAGCTATTTGAATTTCGTCTTGTGGTACCCAAGAATCACCAGCTTAGAAAACAAATTCTTGATGAGGCACATCTATTGAAGTTTTCTATTCATCCCGGTAGTACCAAGATGTACCAGGATCTTAAACAGAATTTCTGGTGGACTCGAATGAAAAGAGAGATCACCAAATATGTTTTTGAGTGTGATGTCTGTCAAAGAGTCAAAGCTAGTCACTTGAAAGTAGCTGGTACTCTCCAACCTTTACGCATTCCATCCTGGAAATGGGCGGACATCAGTATGGATTTTATTGTTGGCTTTCCCAACACTTCTCAGAAGCATGATTCTATTTGGGTAATCGTTGATAGACTCACCAAGACCACTCATTTTATTCCTATGAATACAACTTATTCTGCCAAGAAGTATGCAGAGATCTATCTCGACCAGATTGTTCGTCTGCATGGAGTTCCAAAGACGATCATTTCTAATCGTGGGGCGCAGTTCATTCCACGTTTCTGGGAGCAATTGCAAGAATCCCTTGGAACCAAATTGATTCATAGTTCAGCCTATCATCCACAAATAGATGGGCAAACCGAACGAATCAATCAAATCCTTAAAGACATGTTAAGGGCATGTGCTATTAAATATGGCAAGAACTGGGATAAGTGCCTAGCATTGGCAGAGTTCTCATATAATAACAGTTACCAATCCATCTTGCAAATGGCACCATTTGAAGCATTATACGGTCGAAGGTGTCGAACTCCTTTGAGTTGGTCACAAGCCGGAGAACGCAAAGTCTTTGGGCCAGATCTAGTCATTAAGGAAGAAGAGAAAGTCAAAGTTATCCAGACTAATCTTAAAGTAGCCCAATCAAGACAGAAAAGTTATGCAGACAAAAGAAGAGAACCTTTACAGTTCAAGGTAGGAGATTTTGTATATCTGCGAGTATCTCCTACTAGAGGTGTTCAACGTTTCGGCATAAAAGGGAAATTGGCACCCCGATACATCGGACCATTTGAAATCATCAAAACTTGTGGTCCAATTGCTTACCGAATCTGTCTTCCTTCTCAGCTGGCCGCCATTCATGATGTTTTCCATGTCCCTCAACTCAAGAAGTGCATCAAAGTGCCCACTGAGATCATTAAACCACAAGATATCGAAATTGAACCCGATCTATCTTATGCTGAATATCCAATCAGAGTTCTTAACACCAAAGAAAGAAGTACCAGAAGGGAGAAAGTTAAAATGTACAAAATCCAGTGGAATCATCATACTGAGGAAGAAGCCACTTGGGAGAGTGAAACTTATCTCCAAAGAAATTTTCCTGACTTTCTTAGAACCAATCTAGGTACCAAATCTTTCTGTCCTTATTCTTTCTGTAATCTCGGGGCGAGATTCCTTTTAGGGGGGAAGGCTGTGACACCCTAGGTGTCTGCACAGTAGAACTGCATTTATTTTATGCATCATGTGCTTAAATTGTGTGAGCAAGGGTCTTATTTTAAAAATATAAGGTTAATTGTGTAAATATGATTTGATGCAAGGTCCTTTCTATAATTTAATTTGAATAGGGTGTGCAAATGTTGCTTTTGTGGAGGGTTTGTTTGCAAAATTCAGTGCAATCATTACATGGCAGAAAATCTTACATTTCAGTCTAAATTTAAGGTGAATTTGCTTTGGAAAAGACAAAAGTCCATTAAATTCAAAATCCTTCCTATGTTTTCAAAATAACTCTTTAACCTTTGGTCAAATAAATTTTTGCACACCACCAAAGTTGTAGATCTTGAAAAGTTGAACAACTTTAATGTTGGGCACTTTTTCATTTGAGCCCTACTTTAGGAGTTATTTTTGTTTTACGGTAGGGCCCCTGAACTTTTCAAAAATTGCAAAATAGTCCTGCTGTCTTCTCCCTCCTCTCTCCCTCTCTGCTTCTCTGCCGCCGGCGCAGAGCGGCGCCGCCGCCGCTCAGGGAGGCCGCAGGCCACCTCCTGCTCGTCGTGGCCTTCCACGCGTCGTGCCCGAGCTCCTCGCCGCCCACTCCCCCTCGCGCTGGACTTCTCCCGCTCCTGCCACGCCACCCCAGTCGAGTTCCGCGGCCGCCACCTCGCCGTCGCCGTGGCCAGCTCGGGAAAGAGCCCCGGCTCCCCATCTCTCGCATGCTTCTGCACCAGTGGCAGCCCCGCAACCCAATCCCCTCGCTCTCTCACCAGTTCCCCGCCCCAAACCCCCAGAACACCGCCGGTGACCACCTTCCCGACCACCCCGACTTCAATCTCGGGCACCAAAAGGTGCGCGTCAACATCCTCTAGCTTTTCCCCTACCTATCCCCCACCTTCGGTGACCATCCTCGCCGGGAATAGCCGCGCCGTGCTTCCCCTGCTCCGGCCAGGGACCTCCATTGAAAAGAAAAGAAAAGTTCCAGGGGCTAGATCGAAAAATGGACATGAACTCTAGAATTCAAATCAGTGAACTTTGAAAACGCCTAGAAATTCGTAGAAAAATCAGAAAAATCCAAATCCAAATGTTCTGGAATCCTTGTTGCAAGGCCTACAAGTTTTATTACATACACATCTTCAGTTTCGGTCTGCATGTTAATCCAAGAAATAGAATAAAATAAATAGGCTTTAATTATTCTAGGAGTTATACTCAGTAACTTCATGTGATTTTTGTCTATAATGTGTCTTGCAGTGTTACTAGTGCCTGGTAAAAATTTGATACTTTTTGACATCTTTAACTAGATCAAAGTTTCAAGATTCCTAGATCTACTAGTGTTACTAATGTATTTGTGCTGGTAGAAATGTTACAGTTCTGAGTGTGAAACTTTTTCCAAGCATGTATGCCACTAAAACCTTACTGTTGCACAATTTTGGGAAATTTTAGATATGTTTAACTATATCTTTGATTTAATGTTTGTTAAGTAGGCTTTAATTATGGTAAATAGTTTCCTTGCCTAGAAAAATCTGAGAATATTTGTGGAACTTTCCATACTAATTTGTTTTGCCATATGTGGTTTAATTTTGTCAAAATTATTACTTCTGTTTTATACCTAGATAAATTTTCATATGTGGTTTAATTTTGTCAAAATTATTATTTCTGTTTTATACCTAGATAAATTTTGAAAAAATTACAGGACGTTCATGAGCATATGAAGCCTGTTCTAAGAAATTTTGAGATTCATAAGTGTTATAGTTTGTTATGTAGAATTCAATCTTGTTCTAGGTGCTGTCTGAGTAAATGTTTTATTCTGAATAATTGGCTGCATGAAATGGCATGAAATTTACAAGATAGATTGCTCTCTGTACTTCTGGATTGAAGTAATTTTGCTGAGTTTAAATTCTGTTTGTGTGCTGAGTTACTTATTTCTTAGCAAACCTTGATTTATTTGCTATATGAACTAACTAAACTTACTTTGTGAGGTTAATAATGTTGTTTTGTGTAGTAAGACATGTTAATTAACTACTCTATAAACGATTGCCCATATGCTAAGTTATGTTGCAAGTTGTTAGATTGCCACTTTATTGCAAAGTGTGTATGTTTGTAATATCATTTCTTGCATCACATATAGATGCGACTATTCTAGCAGACGGGACATACGAGCTGATCCCGGAATCCGAAGGAGCTGATCTAGAAGCGCAGGTGAACGCCGCTATACTGACTGAAGACCCGGACCAAAGTCCGGAAGAGCCCAAGGCTGATCTAGCTAGTGACTACCGCGAATGCAAGCCTCGGACATAAACCCAGTATTTCAAATTATGCACTTTATACACTACTTACTTGTGCATTTACAGTTCTTAGGATTTGAATTAAAACCCTAGATGCATGATCCTAGGAACCTATGTATTGAACACTAGATTTGAGTTCGAGTAATTGCTATGCTTATAGGACCGGTAAAAGTCGAGTGATTGCCTGTCACTCGCGAGCTTAATAGGAGTCATGTTCGATATCATGACCTTGGGTGAGACCCCGTATGTGTTGATGAATTTTGCTAAGGTCGCGGTGTGTGGTAGCAGTGGTTAAGTGTTTGAACGTACTAGCCACATGCCGTAAATATGGTACGCGGTAAGCCTAGTAGCCGATCGGACCGGTGAGTGGATATACCTTTCACTCTGTCTTAGAGATATGTTCTTATTTATGTTTATGTTGTGCAACACCACGGGTGCAGGGAGGAAGTTGGTGCCCTGTAGTCGGGGAGAGTGACCCTATCCATAGGCCGGAATGAAAGGTCAACGGTTGTTTGGGAACGACCCGACGGTGTTCCAAACGTGTGTGTTAGGTTTACCTTGCAAGGTTGGAAATCCGATTCGAATCGTCCGTCTCTCGCGGATATTGAGACTGATTGATCCCTTTGCCACACAGAGTAATAAGAGTAATATTATTATGATCAATCTTGATGTTTGACTAAAGTTCTACCATGGTTGATTAGAAGTAGTTGCTTACATAGAATGGTTAATCAACTAGAATGTTGAAAGCTAAAATGAGAAATTAAGGACCTACTCTTTATTGTTTTTCAGTAAAAAGGAAAACCAGAGCCTCTACCACGAAATTAAGGATCTAGATTGCTGCAAAAAGAAGTACTGGACACCTCAACCACGAAATCAAAGAAAAGTAAAAAAGGAGTCGATCAACAATCACACTTACTGAGAGGAGTGTTTGAGCACAAATTTCTTCGATCTGGTGAACTTCGGGACCATACTCAGTCCCGAAGCACTCTGCCCACTAGCGGAGCTGCTCCCGCTGGATTCGGCGGCGCAGCAGGAGTCGAAACAGCGGGGCTCACGACTGAGCCCACCGCTTGCCTCTTGAAAGGAGAAGGAGGCCTAAGAAGATGAAAAGCCATCAAAAAAACAAACGCAAGGCCTCAGAAAAGCAACAGTTCGAACTCATCTATCAATGCTACCAGCGGAAGCAGTTCTCCGCTTCCAGGTCTTCCCCGAATCGATGGCTGGCTCATCCGCCACCCAGTCCTGGACATCTGACGCCGTCTGACTGACCGACGGACCTGGAAACAAGATACAATAGTGATCAATCGATGATCCAACGATCAATTTGAACCAAAATATAAGACAAAAGAAGTCAGAAGCACGCTTGAGTCAGTATGCGCCAAAGGCACATCACAAAGGAGGCCTACTCTGATAGTTATCGGGATTAATCTGCACGAAAGATACTGGATTAACTCGACTACTCGACAAAAAGTAGTCGAACTACATTTCATTCGACTACTCGAAACAATACCTCCTATGGATGCCTGCCAGCACTGAAAGTCCCAGCAACATTGGCCGTCCCAGCCACGTTCTTCAACAATCCCAACACACGATCCTTCAGATCATCCTCAGTAATCTTGGATCGGCTATAATGGGAAGGATCCGCACCTCCCGTATACTGAAAGCCCAAATGGACCCGCTGCTGCAACGGCTATATCCTCTGCATCGACCAATGCGTAACAAAAGAAGCACCACAAATCTGGTGATCCACCTTCAGCCTCTCGATCTCCTCAAGGAGGAAGTTAACCTGATCCCCCCCGCTTCCCTTGGAATTCCAACTTGACTTTTTCACAGGGGGGCCAGGAGTGCGAGTTGGAAGAGAAGAAGAAAGATTCCTAATATAAAACCACATCGACTTCTAGTCTATGACCTTATCACTCAAATTATAAGGAATATATTTGGGTTGCTTCCCCTGACGAAATTGCAACCCAGCTCCCCCAACTACATCTACCTTAGAATCGTTGGAATGGGTTTTCAGATGGAAGAAATACTGAAACAAATCAAAGTGGGGCTCGATCCCTAGAAAAGCCTCGCAAAGATGGACGAAAATCGAGATGTGGCGAATGGAGTTAGGGGTCAAGTGATGCACCTAAACCCCCCAATGGAAAAGGAGGCCCCGGAAGAAATTGGAAACAGGAAAACCGAGGCCACGAAGAACATAAGGAAGGAAAACAACAGATTAATTTCCTTCCTCATGGGAAAAGATTCCCCCGTAGATCCACGCCAATGGATCATGCTGTGGGGTTGAAGAAGATGCTTTCCCACCAGATCTAGAAGATGGGAGTCAGTACACTTACTCGACTTCCATCCGTGGACCTCCGACTCGCCAACGGCAGCGTCGTCCACCTTCCCCTTCGCAGCAGACCTCTTCGGCGCCATGAGAACGATTCTCTCTTGCTTCATGCTTGGGGGCTAGTGGTGGCTAGTTTGTCGCGGCACTCGGAGGCGAGAGTAGATGAGTTTTTTGGCGGCAGCAGAGGAGGTTAAGAAAGCGTGCTAAACCTAGATCTACTCGAACAGTTAAATAAGCAGAGCCAGTGGCAGTACGGTAAAATAATAAGAAACTCGAGGGTCACGCACCGGTTTCAGAGTTATTCCAGCCAACAAATCCCGATTTTCTCCATGGAAAAGGCGGGACCAGCACAAAAATAGAAATTTCCTTCTAATGATTACATTCCAAAACAAGAAAATACAAAGATCTCAACAGTTTCACCACTCAAAATCACTCGATCTCAACTACAAAGGGGACAACCCAAGGGCTGATACAAAGATACAAAGCTTGTTACTCACAAAGGGGAGTAACCCAGATACATTCAGGGAGGAAAAGGCTTGTTGTAAGAAGATATGGATGGTCCAGAACATCGCAAATCCTCTTCCTGCATCTGCTCGTCTCCCTAATACATTTTGCAACAAAAACAATGCCATCTCTCCAGAGGCCATCGGGGGGGGGGGGGGGCGGGGGGAGACAACCACAGTTCCCACCCGAAAAAGCTTCTGATACGGCTTCCACCAGCTCTCTATCAAGACAACCAGGATGGCTGCGATGTGAATAGCAAAGGTGGCGGCCTGAGAGATAACAAGTATTTGTGCCGCTCGCAAACACTCTTCTAGCACCTACAAGGACAAATCGAGTACTCTCATCAGGAGGTCGAGTACTCTCCAATGAAGAACTCCACTTAGAACCCATGGACACATTTGCAAGAATGAAGATCCAAACTCAGCAGACCCCACTTAAATAGAGGAAGCAGCAGAGCTGCCGGTGTTTTATCGTCAGGTTCTCCGAGGGGTATCCCGAGGAGAATGGTTATGAGTAGGGACTCGCCGAGATCAGAACGCGATGGTGCAAGGAACATAAGGATTTAGACAGGTTCGGGCCGCCGGAGCATAATACCCTACGTCCTGTGTGGTGGTTTGTATTTCCTCTGGTATTGTTCGATGTTTTGGAGGGGTCTCTGCTCACCCTTATATAATCTGAGGGAGCAGGGTTACACGGAAATTCCTAGCCGAGTGTGTTTAGGAGCCTAGTCCGAGAGATTCGGCTAGTTCCCGTGTACGTAGACTAGTTCTACTCCTATTCGGGTAGATACAAAAAGAGGTAGGGCATATCCATATGCTACTCCCTACTCTGGAATATTCTGTGCCTGTGGGCAGTCCCGTTGTCCTGGTTCCGACAAGCCCCCGAGCTCTTCGTAGTCGAGTCGTGCAGGTGTTGAGTACTTTTGAAGGTGTCCATCGAGTGCCTTTGAGTGCTTCTGAACTCCATTGCTCAGTCTTGGAGTCCTTTGAGCACCTCGAGTAGTCTTCCGAGTACTTCTTTGGCTGCGTCGAGGCTATGAGGTGCTCTCGCCCCGAAATTCTCCTCCTGATTTGGTACATGATGTGCTCGTGCTCCATATGGAGTAGCCCCCGAGCCTTAGGTTGAACCGAACCGATGGGTCAGGCTGAGGGTCAGCTTAGTTTTCTGGGTTCTTCGACCTTCCATCTGAAGTCTGGATTTTTTTCGAAAAAGTTGCAATTTATGATACGTATCCCGCAGCCCCCGGGCCTTGAGTTCGGATCTGTGATTTGAGGTTAAGGGTCCAAGAGGTAATATCGTGTCCTTTGCAATCTTTCTGAGCTCATCAGTGCTACAGCGAATCTTCTGAAAAGGTGGCCGTGCGGTGTATTGTTTGCCAGTGGGTTCACGTGGCGAGTATTGTTTGTAGAATCTTTTCTGTTTCACTTGTGAGCCTCCCTGGCCTTGGATGTCATGGGCTGAGCTACGGCTCTGCTGCTTCTTCTATTTAAGCAGGGTCCGATGCGCTTGAGTCTTCATCCTTGCAGTTGTAGACATGATTTCCAACTGGAGTTCCTCACTTGAGAGTACTCGACCTCCTGATGAGAGTACTCTATTTGTCCTTGTACGTGCTAGAAGGGTGTTTGCGAGCAGCATAAGTACTTGTTTTCTCTCAGGCCGGCGCCTTTGCTCCTCACATCGCAGCCATCCTGGTTGTTTTTGTGGTGAGCTGGTGGAAGCCGTATCAGAAGCTTTTTTCGGGTGGGAACTGTGGTTGTCTCCCCCCCGATGGCTTCTGGAGAGATGGCATTGTTTTTCTTGCAAAACATTTCAGGGAGAGGAGCAGGTGCAAGAAGACAATTTGCGATGTTCTGGATCCATCCATATCTTCTTACAACAAGCCTTTTCCTCCCTGAATGTATATAGATTACTCCCTTTCGGGAGTAACAAGCTTTGTATCTTTGTGTCGGCCTTTGGGCTGTCCTCTTTGTACTTGAGATCAGGTGGTTTCGAGTGGTGAAACCGTCGAGATCTGTGTATTCTCCTTTATTTGAATGTAATCCTTGTAATTGTATTTCCTTTGGGATGAGTTCAGGGGTTTGCTGGCTGAGATGACTCTGGGAACTAGGTTCACGCCTTTTGTGCTTCTAGTTTTTTACCGTACTGCCCCTGTCTCTGTTTATTTAATCGCTTCAGTAACTCTAGGTTTAGCACGCTCCCTCTTCTTTCTCCGCCACGGAAAACTCATCTGCTCTCGCCCTCGAGTGCCACAAGAAACTAGCCACCGCTAGCCCCCGAGCGTGAGGTGAGAGAGACTTATTCCAATGGCGCCGAAGAGATCTGCTTCAAAGGGGAAGGTGGACGAGGCTGCTGTTGGTGAGGCGGAGGTCCATGGGTGGAAATCAAGTAAGCACGCTGACTCCCACCTTTTGAATCTGGTGGAGAGTCATCTTCTTCAACCTCGGAAAGTGATCCATTGGCGTGGATCTGTGGGGGAGTCTTTTCCTCATGAGGGAAGAAACGAATCTGTTGTTTTCCTTCCTCATGTTCTTCGGGGCCTCGGTTTTTCCGTTTCCGATTTCTTTCGTGGCCTTCTTTATTACTGGGGGTTCAAGTGCATCACTTGACCCCTAATTCCATCCTTAACATCTCTATCTTTGTCCACTTGTGTGAAGCCTTCTTGGGGATTGAGCCCCACTTCAACTTGTTTCAGTATTTCTTTCATCTGAAACCTCGTCCCAACGATTCGAAGGTGGATGTAGTTGGGGGAGCCGGGTTGCAATTTCGTCAGGGGAGGAAACCCAAGTATATCCCCTACGATTTGAGTGACAAGGTCATTGACTGGAAGTCGATGTGGTTTTATATTAGGAATCTTTCTTCTTCCCTTCCTCTTCGCACTCCTGGCCCCCCTGTGAAGAGGTCGAATTGGAATTCCAAGGGCAGTGGGGGGGACCAGGTTAACTTCCTTCTCGGGGAGATCGAGAGGTTGAAGGCAGATCACCAGGTTTGTGGTGCATCTGTGATTGCGAGCTGGTCGATGCGCAGGATCCAGCCGCTGCAGCGGCAGGTCAATTTGGGTTTTTAGTACGCGGGGAGACGGATCCATCCCGTTATACCCGAACCAAGATTACTGAGGATGATCTGAAGGATCGAGTGTTGGAGCTGCTGAAGAATGACCCTGAGACGGCCAATGTTGCTGGGACTTTCTGCGCTGTCAGGCGTCCTCGGGAGGTACTGTTTTGAGTAGTCGACTGAAGTGTAGCTCGAGTACTTTTTGTCGATTGGTCGAGTTGATTCAATATCTTTCGTGCAGATTAATCCCGAAAACTATCAGAGTAGGCCTCCGCTGCCTGAAGATGTGCCCTTGGTGCATACTGACTCAAGTGTGCATCTGACTTCCTTGTATTCTGGTTTGGAATTGCCTTTAGATCCTTGTTTAACCGTAATCGGATCTTGTTTGCATTTCCTTCGGTAAGTCGGACGGCATCAAACGTCCAGGAGTGGGCGGCGGATGAGCCATCCGTCGAGTCTGTGAGGACTCAGAAGCGGAGTGCCGCTTCTGCCGGGGGTAGTGACAGGTGAGTACGGATTGGTACTCTTCTGAGTTGTGGCCTTTTCTTGATGGCTTTTCTTCTTTTCAAGCATCCTTCCTCTTCTAAGAGGCAAGCTGTGGGCTCTATCGTGAGCCCTGTTGACTCGACTCCTGCTGCGCCGGCCGAGTCTGGTGGGAGCGGCTCCGCTAAGGGGCAGAGCGCTTCGGGGCAGACCGTGGTCCCAAAGTTTGTCAAGGCAAAAAGATTCGTTCTGTAGCACTCCTCTCAGTAAGTGTGTTTGTTGATCGGATGTTCTTATTTGATCTTTTGCTATTGTGATTGAGGTGTCGGGTACCTCTTCCTTTTGTAGCACTCTCAATGCTCTTGGGTTTGATGAATCGGAGAAAGGAATTTTTGGTTCCCATAGGAACATCGCCCAGTTGCCTCCTGGTTCCCCAAAGGAGGGTGATCGGGTGGCTGATTCTGCCGCTGGTGATACGGCGGGGGATCAGGCCCTTGGGGAGTCGGGCAGGGAGTCTCCTGCCGTTGACACTGGTGAGTGTCTTGGTGTGTTCGACAAGTTTTTTCTGTCGAGCTTAGTTGACGTCTCTGTGTCTTTTTAGACAAGCAAGCTGAGGATCCACCAAAGAGTCCTGCGGCCGCTGGCAATATTGACATGATCTCGTTGGATGTGCCGCGGCAGGAGGTGGAGAAGCTAGTTGTCGGTGTTTTACCGTCGGGTTCTCCGAGGGGTATCCCAAGGAGAGTGGTTATGAGTAGGGACTCGCCGAGATCAGAACGCAATGGTGCAAGGAACACAAAGATTTACACTGGTTCAGGCCGCCGGAGCGTAATACCCTACATCCTGTGTGGTGGTTTGTATTCCCTCTAGTATTGTTCGATGTTTTGGAGGGGACGCCGTCTACCCTTATATAGTCTGGGGGAATAGGGTTACATGGAAAGTCCTAGGCGGGTACGTTTAGAGCCCTACTCCGAGTGGGTCAGGTAGTTTCCTTGTACTTAGACTAGTTCTACTGCTGTACGAGTAGTTACAGTAGAGGTAGGGCGTACCCATGCAGTACTCCCTACTCTAGAATATTCCACGCCCGTGAGCAGTCTTGCTGCCTCGGGTCTGACAAGCCCCCGAGCTCTTCGTAGTCGAGTCCTGTAAGCGTCGAGTGCTTCTGATGACGATCATCGAGTGCTTTTGGATGCTTCTTGATTCCGTTGCTCAGGCTTGGAATCTTTCGAGCACTTCGAGTAGTTTTCCGATTGCTTCCCTGGCTACATCGAGGCTATGAGATGCTCTGGCCCCGAATTTCTTCTTCTGATATGGTGCGCGATGTACTCGCGCTCCATATGGAATATCCCCCGAGCCTTAGGTTGAACCGATGGATCAGGCTGAGGGTCATTTCTATCTTCGGGTCTGTTTTTGAAAAAAGTTCGCCATTTATGACACTTGTCTCACAGCCCCCGAGCCTTGACTTGAAATCCCTCGATTTAGGGTTAAGGTTCCCAAACCGAGGTGTTCTTTGTGACCTTTGGTTTTCTTGGTATTCCAAGAAATGCCATTGTCCTATTTATTTAATGGTGGAGATCCGATCAGAGTTTTCATCTTTTCTTACCTGCGGCCATTTATTTAACATTCTGTCTTAGGCTTCATCTTCTATCTTCCTTTGATTTCTCAGCCCCCGAGCTTATGCGTGAGAAGAGGCTCGTGACCTTCAGGATGGCACCGAAGAAATCTAAGCGCCAAATGTCCTAGAAGGAGGCAACGATGGCTGATGGGTGGAAGAAGAGTAAGTTGTCTGAAGCTGCGATCTCATCTCTTGTTAGTCGCCATCTTTTGCAATCCAGAGCTTTGATTCAGTGGCAGTCGGCCGAGGGTCATCGGAGGCCATTTGAGAAAACTTCTGAAATTGTTCTCTTCAAAGCCTTTGTTGAGCGTGGCCTTGCCATTCCTGCTTGCGACTTCTTGCGGGGTCTTCTTTTCTTCTGGGGTGTTCAGCTTCATCACTTAACCCCTGACTCAGTCCTACATATAGCTATTTTTGTCCAGCTATGTGAGGCGTTTCTTGGGATTCACCCTCATTTTGATCTTTTCAAAAGTCTCTTTTCCTTGAATCCGTACCCCAATCTTAGGAATATTGCGAGGGTGGGGGTGCTAATCTTCAGTTTTGCCCTGGCATGGCGGATAAGTATATCCCATATTATCTGCGCTGTCAGATTGGGGATTGGAAAGCGGAGTGGTTTTATATCGATAACCATGCTCCTGCTCTTCCGAAGAGAACTCCTAGACCTTCGAAGCCGCGTCACGAGTGGTGTGTGCCTGCTGGTAATGCTGATCAGGTGGAAGAGCTTCTCGAGCGGATTGCTAGGCGGCGAAGGGAGGGAGTGACTGGTGCTACAGTTGTGCCGTCTTGGCTCAGGAGACAAGTCCGTCCCTTGCAGAGCCGTATCCACTCTGGGTTCGAGTATACGAGATTGTATGATCCCTCTCAATTTTCATCGGAGAAGACTGGTCGGGTTGAGGCTATGGTGCTTCTTTATAACCTCTTTGAAGGTGTCAGCACCATTCCTGTCCTTCCGCAATTATTCCACGTGAATAATCCTCCGAATCTGGTAGGACTCTGTGTTATCGAGTACTTTTCTGTGTTGCTCTTCTGCTTTTTTAGCTGATCTTGAGTCTTTTTGTAGGATGACTTGTTGATCTATCGGAGTGATCCTCCGTTGCTAGAGGTTCATCGGCCGAGCCATATGACGCCTAGCGCTCATTTGCAGCCTCATGATTATCGGCCAGATTTGGATCCAACTGCTTCGGAGACTCTGTTGAGTTCTGACTCCGATGATCGTGCTGCCCTTTTTGACCTGATGAAGGGTAAGACGGGAGGAGTCGAACCTTTGGCTCGTGAGGGGAGTCCGGGAGCCGAAGTCGGCACTAGTTGTCCCAAGAAGCCGAGGACAACTGTGCGGAAGAGGAGAATCAGCAGTGAAGTCAAGTAACCTGACGAGTGGTTTTTGTGTCATTTCTGAGTTTTGCTTTCTGACATCTTTGCCTTTGGTTGTAGTCCTGGTCCTACGTCTAAGAAGAGGCGAGTGGTTGAGGAGAGGGCTCCTGTTGCTGCCACTCCTTCTGATATGGCGGAGACTTCGAGGAGGGCTGGTGGGGCGGGATCGCAGCCTTCGAAGGAGGTCCCTGTCGGTGAGCCCATCATTCCTCCTTACAATGGTTCGAAGGCTCTTCCATTTGCTCGACTGCTTCATGAGGATAGGACAGCAGGTGCTTCGCCAGGAGTTGACGAGGAGTCGAGTGATAGCCTCTTGGAGGAGATTACGGCATCTCCTCCTCCTTTTGAGTATTATCATGGTGAGCAGCTTGAGGATGATCCGCAGCTAACGGCTAGGAACATGAAGAAATTCTAGGCTGTTGTCCGAGAATTCGCCATGTTTTCTGTGGTGAGTACTATTGTCGAGTACTTTTTTCCTTTTGTGGGAACTTTTCTTTTGGCTGACCGTGTTATTGCAGCAAATGGCCAATCGGTCGTATCTGAAGTCTTAGAAGCTGAAAGCGACTGAGGCGGATCGCTAGAAGGTCGCTTTGCTGGAGGCGGAAAATGCTGCTTTGAAGAAGGACAAAGCCGCGCTCGAGCAGAGGGTCAGGATGCTGAAGGATGTGATCCAGAAGAACCGAGGTAACCTCTTGATCTGTGTTGCGAAGTTTTCCTTTTTGGTCATACGGGTGCTTACACCCCTTTTGTTGTCATTGCAGGCAGTACTGAGGAGCACCAGAAGGAGTTGCAGGAACTTCGGGTGGCAGCTCGCACTGTGGCCGAGTCTGTAAATTCTGCTGATGAGTCTGATGGCAGTTTGGCTGATCGGCTGCAGAAGGTTCCTCAGAAGTTTGCTGAGTACTTGGCAGAAGCTTCTAGGAATTGTGTAGTGCAGGCTCTTGGTCTTGTCAAATCATACTGGCCTTGGACCAAAATTGGTGTCCTTGGCGATGGCATGTGTTCGACTTGTGATCATGACCAATTTGCCAAGTATGTAGAAGAGGCTGAGCCTGTGGCTGATCAGATTGTAAAATTGATAGAACAGTAGGATGTACTGTCTTTTCCTTGTCATGTAAATATGACGTTGATAATATATTGTTGTGTTTTTTTGGGAGAACTTTGCTTGAGTAATCACTTTGTGTGGATGCAGAGATCATGCCTCTTTGCTAATTTTCCATCTCGTGAATGAATGGTTCTCCTTGAGATCTTGTCTCAGTTTGGGTCGAGTACATAGTAGTCGACATGTGGTCATCTTATGGATGAACAATTCTTCTTGGAGGTAGGGAACTTGTCCCATCCGAAGGTCGAGTACCGAAGTAGTCGATCAGGTGTCACCTCATGGATGAAGAGATCCTTTTTAGAAGATAGGGATCTTGTCCCGTCCGAAGATCGAGTACCGGAGTAGTCTCATGGACAATGTAGTCCTTTTGGGAGATAGGGAACTTGCCCCGTCCAAAAAGTCGAATACCAGAGTAGTCGACAAGTTGATGGAGATGCAATCTTCTTGAAGAAGGTAGAGAACTTGTCTCTAGGGCCGCAAGGCTCAAGGCCCTTAGCCCCGACTACTCGATTTGCCGTGCCTTTGACTTTGAGTGAACAAAGAAAGGTTGGTATTCGAGGTATCCGATGGAGTTACGACTCCTGAAGACGGTAGAGAACTTGTCTCTAGGGCCGCAAGGCACATGGCCCTTAGCCCCGACTACTCGATTCGCCGTGCCATTGACTTTGATTGAACAAAGAAAGGTTGGTATTCGATGTAGCCGATGGAGTTACGACTCCTGAAGCTGTCTTGAGTGCTTGAATTGAACTCCGAAGGACCATGTTTCTTTATTGGAGTTTGAAATCCGGGAGGTTGCCTCTTAACAGCTTATGGGTAGAACTTCTGAAGATGCTCGATGTTCCAAGAGTTGGAGACATCTAGTCCGTCCGTGTAGATCAGTCGATAGGATCCTGGTCCCGCGACTTTGGTGACGATGAAAGGTCCTTCCCATCTTGAGTTGAGTTTGTGACGGCCTGTCTCATCATGGATTCTGCGGAGGACCATGTCTCCGACGTTGAAAGATCTTGTCTGGATGTTGCGATCATAATATCTTCACATGTTTTGAAGGTATCGGGTTGATCGTAGCAGTGCATTGCATCTCATCTCGTCAAGTGAGTCCAGTTCTAGCTATCGGCTTCCGTCGGCTTCTGTTGACTCATACATCTCTAGTCGAGGTGACTTCCACATGATGTCCGCCGTCAGTATTGCTTCGGAGCCGTATACCAGGAAGAAAGGTGTTTGACCTGTGGCCTTGCTAGGTTCGGTGTGTAGCCCCCAGATTACCATTGGTAGTTCTGCTAGCCATTTACCTCCCTTCTTACTAGTAGAATCGAAGATTCTTTTCTTCAAGCCATCAATTATCAGTCTGTTGATGTGTTCTACTTGGCCGTTGGCTCTTGGGTATGCAACAGATACGTACTTGATCTTGATGCTGGAGTTCTCGCAGAAATCCCAGAATTCTTGCGAAGTGAAGTTTGATCCAAGATCGGTTATGACCGTGTTTGGAAAACCAAATATGTGGAGTATTTCACTTATGAACTCGACTGCCCGATCTGATGATAATTTCTTGATTGGCTTAACTTCAATCCATTTAGTGAACTTGTCGACTGCCACCAATAGATGTGTGAGACCTCCGGGTGCTGTTGGGAGTGGTCCTATCATGTCAAGGCTCCAACAAGCGAAAGGCCAAGATGGAGGTATGGTGATTAGGTTGTGAGCAGGCAAGTGACTTTGTTTGGCAAAGACTTTGCCAACTAGGGTGCGCGAAGCTGCGTGGTTTCCGAATGTGCCCTCATGAGCTGCTTGTAGGATATCTTTTCCTTCTTCTGCTGTGACGCATTTCATGAGGATTCCAGATCCTGTGCCTCGTTTGTAAAGTTTGTTGTTGATGAGGACATAGTTCTTGCTGCGACGCATGATGCGTATTGCTTCTGTGTCGTCTTTTTTGATTTCCGGTGGGAGTACTTTGTCCTTGATGTAGTCGATAAACGCAGTGTGCCAATCGGTTTCAATCATCATTACTTCTCGACCGGTTTCTTGAGGAACTGAATTGATTTCCATTGGGGTGGAAATATTGATTGAGGGGTGATGAAGCTCATGGAAGAAAATACCTGGGGGAACCTCTGCTCGGTCGGAGCAGAGTTTTGAAAGGATATCTGCTGCCATATTGTTGTTGCGAACGATGTGGTAGATTTCCAATCCCGAAAACTTGTTTTCAAGTTTTCTGATTTCTGCAACGTAGGCATCCATGGTTTCTTTGTTGATGTCCCACTCCTTGTTTACTTGTTGGACCACAAGGAGGGAGTCTCCGTAGACGAGTAGTCGGTTGATATCGAGTGAGATGGCCATTCGGAGGCCGTGTAGGAGAGCTTCATATTCTGCTTCGTTGTTCGATACTTCGAAGAGAATTTGGAAAACATACTTGAGTTGCTCGCCTTTTGGAGAGATGAAGAGTACACCTGCTCCTCCTCCACCCAATTTCAGTGAGCCGTCGAAGTACATGGTCCAGTGATCTGATATGGATGGTGGGGTAGGTACTTGATTTTCTCTCCATTCAGCCAGGAAGTCGACTAGAGCCTGGGACTTGATTGCTATTCTTGGCGTGAATTTCAGCTCGAGTGCCCCTAGTTCGACTGCCCACTTTGAGATGCGACCAGTCGCATCTTGGTTATGTAAGATATCTCCGGTTGTGTAAGATATCTCCCTGTGGGAAGTCTGTGACGACTGATATCTTGTACTCATCGAAGTAGTGTCGCATAGAGTAGTTTCTGAATTGGTGGGTATCTCACCTTTGATTCAGAAAGTACTTCGCATATGAAGTAAACTGGTCTTTAGATGCCGTAGGTGTGGCCTTCTTCTTTTCGTTCTACCACGATTGCTATGCTGACAATGTGTGTGGTAGATGCGATGTAAAGGAGCATCTCTTCTCCCAGCATTGGAGCCGTTAAGATGGGAGGTGATTGGAGGTGCTCTTTCAGGTCTTCGAGTGCATCGGCTGCTTCTTGGGACCATTTGAATTTGTCTTTTTTCTTTAGTAGTTTGAAGAAAGGGAGTCCTCTTTCGCCGAGTCTCGATAGAAATCTGTTCAAAGCAGCCATGCATCCGGTGAGCTTCTGAACGTCTTTGATAGAGGTCGGAGCTTCCATGTTCATGATGGCGTTGATCTTTTCTGGATTTGCTTCAATTCCTCTGTGGCTGACGATGAAGCCGAGTAGTTTTCTGGACGGTACGTCGAAAAAACATTTAGTTGGGTTCAACTTCCACCTGAAGCTTCGCAAGCTATTGAAGGTTTCTTCTAGATCAGGGATAAATTAACTAATTCCTTTGTTTTCACGACCACGTCATCGACGTAGGCTTCCACGTTACGATGGAGCTGATTGGTGAAGCATAACTATATGACGCGCTGATAAGTCGCCCCAGCATTCTTCAGTCTGAAGGACATGGTCTTGTAAGCGTATGCGCCAAATGGAGTGATGAACGCCGTTTTGATCTGGTCTTCTTCCTTGAGGGCTATTTGATGATAGCCCGAACAGCAGTCTAGGAAGGATAGTAATACGCATCCGGCCGTCGAGTTGATGACTTGGTCGATGCGGGGGAGTCCGAAGGGATCCTTCGGGCAGTGCTTGTTTAGGTCTATGTAGTCGACGCACATCCTCCACTCGTTGTTGTTCTTTTTCAGAACGAGTACTGGGTTCACCAGCCACTCAGGGTGGTAAACTTCTTTGATGAAGCCAGCTGCGAGTAGTTTGGCCAGTTCTTTTTTGATGGCTTCTCTTTTCTCTGCCGAGAATCTTCGTAGCCTCTGCTTATTCGAGGTGGCGGTAGGGTTGACATTCAGGGAGTGCTCGATCAACTCCTTTGGGACACTAGGCATATCGGCTGGTTTCCATACAAATACGTCGCGGTTGGCCCTAAGGAAGTTGATGAGCACGCTTTCTATTTGTCAGTAAGCCCTGTCCCGATCAAGGCTGTCTTTGACGGGACGTCTTCTTGCAGCTGAATTGCTTTGACTCGAATGTTGTCCGGTGGCTTTGGAGCAGAGTGGTTTGTCTTTTTTGTAGGGATCTCTGATCCTGACGTCGAGTACTGCTGGGCTGCTGCTAGTACTTCACCTGCGGTATCCGGGAGTCGATTGGTGGAAGCGTAGGTTATAGCTTCCTTTTCGCATTCAAAGGACCTTTGAAGATCTCCGTGGAAGGTAAGGACTCCTGTTTTTCCTGGCATCTTCAGCAGAAGGTAGCCATAGTAGAGGACTGCCATGAATTTGGCCAAGGTTGGCCATCCGAGAATGGCATGATATGAGGATTCGAATTCTGCTACTTCGAACTTGATGAGTTCCGTTTGGTAATTGTCTGGTGTACCGAAAGTGACTGGGAGCACCACAATCCCAACTGGGAAAGAAGCGTTTCCTGGGACAATGCCGTAGAAGGGTGCTTTGCTTGGTTTCAATTTGTCGGATATGTCGAGTCCCATCTTGGTGATTGTATTCATGAAAATGTGGTTTAGGCCACTGCCTTCGTCGATTAGTACCCGAGTGAGGATGGAACCTGCTACTACTGGGTCTAGGACGAGTGGGAATTTTCTAGGTTCGGAGAAGCTAGTCCATTGATCTTCCCTTGAGAAGGTTATGGATGTTTCACTGTGCTTTAGTGGCTTCTGGACGGCTGGTTCCATCTTCAGTATTTCACACCAGACCAGTTTCTGGTTTCTCTTATTGAAGGAAGAATGTCCTCCGTAGATCATGTTGATCCTGTTGGCGGGTTGCTGGAATCCCATGGTTCCATTTTTGTCGCCATCTTCATCGTCTTGTTTATCTTTCTTCTTTTTGTCTTCATCCAATTGACGTTGTTGGAGAGACTTGTGTTGATGGTCACTAACGACCAATTTAGACCGTCAACTCCTGCACAAAAAGGAACCAAAACATGGAATAAATGCTAGAATAGATTTATTTACTAACGAATTCCACAGATGATGTTCTAGAATGTGTGCAGGTGATTTCTAGCTGATTTTGCAGTACAATGGTGTGGTTTGATCCAAGACACGACGTTCCAGCGAATCAAGACGCGACACGTGTCAAAATATGGAGTAGAGGGCCCACCAGAGCAAGAAACCGACATTATAAAAGCTAAAACCCGTGCCAATGACAAGTGGGCCCAGCAAGGAACCCATGGACCAAAAGGGAAGGTCGGTGGGCCCACTGGGAGGCCGGCCGACCTGCTGGTCGGCCGACCTGCCCGTGGGTCCCACCGACTTAAACTGGACATGTGGAGAAAGCTTATTGGATGCTTAAGTCGGTTCGCCAAGGATCAGCTGCAGAATGGACTCCCCTTGGCCGTGGCTCCCTCCTATAAATACAAAGGGGGGGAGAAATGAACACACACACACACACATCACACCCTCTCAACTCACCTTTCTCTCTTGGAGCTTGAGGCCTTCATCCTAGATGCTTAGGTAGACTAGGAGGTGTAGAAGAAGAGGAGGAGAGTGAGGAGGAGTCGGGGGAAGTGTCTGGTTTGTCGGCACTCTTCTCCGCTTGTACCTCGACGGATGCTTATTCGGTTGAAAGCATTTGATCTTAGCTTAAGACCTTGGATAGAAAAGAGTAGTCTTGGCCAGGGCTAAGGTTAGTAGGGAAAGACGTAGACGTGGTGTCTAGGCTGGACTATACCACTCAGTGGATAGATTCTAGATATAGAAAGTCCTCTCTTCTACCTTTCCCACACCGGCGTGTGTGTCCTTGGATGAGCCTGAACCCGTAGATAGCGTATTCACGTTACTCAGTGGATATGATAAGCTGGAATACTCTTGGATGAAAGCTATAGCGGTATCCGTAGGCTTGCGGATTTCATTCGTGACGTTGCAAAATACCAACAAGCTTTCTGGCGCCGTTGCCGGGGAACGGTAGCTACATTATCTACGGACTCAGTTGTCCTCGTATCTTCTTTTTTTTCTTTTTCCTTGATTCTACCTCAACCCCCGCTACTCATGGAGCAGCTATCCCTTTTACAGCTCTCTTCACACAAGAGCGAGTTCTATGAGCCAGCTCCCTCTGCTGACCCAATTTTTTCTACTAGCTATGAACTCGACTCAGGCTACATAGCCTTTGTTCAGGGAAATTCCTTTTCAGGAAGGGATTGTGAAAATCCCTACCATCATCTGCGCGAGTTCGAGCAAGTGTGTTCATGCAAGAAAATTTCGGGCATGACACACGAAACTCTTAAATGGAAATTGTTTCATTTTTCCCTTTCGGGAGAAGCGAAGCAATGGTACATTCGTGTTGTAGGCTGTGTGAATGGAACTTGGATTGAACTTCGGGACAGATTCTATTCTGTATTCTTCCCACTTTCACGAATATGTGCCTTACGAACAGAAATTTTAACTTTCTATCAGAATGATAAGGAATTAATCGGTGTAGCTTGGGCTAGATTTACCTTATTGGTAAAATCAGACCCAGACTTGTCATTACCCGAGCATTTATTGCTCCAGCATTTTTATGCTGGTCTTGATAAGGAGTCTGCACACCATCTCAATCTTACCTCTGGAGGATCTTTCGCTCATCTTACCCCAACTGAGAGTAGGGAAGTCCTCGACAAAATCCTAGACAGAACCTCTTTCGTTTGTATCCATGAGACAGTTCCCACAGAGCCCGAGATGCGTCAAGCGGAGCCTATGGAGATCGAATCGGAACCCTCTGAAAGCCAATCAGTAGATTCGATCTATGAGACCGCCCCTGAACATAAATCCGAAACATCGGAGGAGGAAGACCCTCTACCTCCGGAGTTTCTCCGAAGTATCGAGTCGGATGTCTTTGAATATTTCGGCAACACCTCAAGATACTTCTGCCAGAAGCGACCACCAAGTCCTGTCACTCCTACGGATCCCTTAGAGGAGAATTTTCATTGAGAGACGATTCAAGAGTTGACAACATTGATCAGCAATGAATGGCTGCAGGAAGGAGAATCATCCTTATCTCCAATCTATCTAAACTCTCCCTCCTCATCATTCCGTTGCTGCCTCCAATATCAAAATGTGGACGCTCTCTATAGTCCCGCTGTTGGATCTAATTTCATGTCAGATGAGTTTGCCTTAGCCTTTCTAGGCAATTACAAACTCACTCTGACAGACAGACAGCTCAAGAGACCTTCAGGTTCTCTTACGAGCAGCTACAGGATAATCACTGATGTGCCATTTTGGCACAATGATGTTAAAATCTGTCTGAACTTCCATATCTTCAAAGATCTCAACTTCGATTTCTTGATAGGACATCCCCTTAAGGCCCTCTTTAAGGATGTTCCTAAAGACGGATGTTTAAACATCAAGTTAGGGAAGGACACGTTCCACATCCCTGTGGATCGAGCATTGACATGCTCAGTGGAAGATCTCCCTATTCCAGAGCCAAACGAGGAAATAATGGCCACTTCCACCTTTGAGTCTTTTGACTCGGACCTCGAGGGGGATTTCGAGGAAATGATGGAAGAAGTCATCGATGCAGAAGAAGACTCCGGTGAAACTTCTAAACTGCTCGCGACTGAGAAGCCATCACGACCTTCGATTGAGCTAAAGCCTTTACCTTCCGGGCTTAGATACGCCTTTCTAAATAGCGATGTAGAGTCTCCCGTAATCATTAGCGACAAACTCTCAGAAGAGGAGACAAATAAGCTCATTGCTGTTTTAGAGAAGCATCGATCAGTCCTAGGCTATACCCTACAAGACCTCAAGGGCAACAGTCCTGCCCTTTGCACCCACCGAATCCCATTGGATCCCGCAATAGCACCTTCTAGGGAACCCCAAAGAAGGTTGAACAATGCTATGAGGGAGGTGGTAAAGAAAGAGGTTCTCAAACTCCTAGATGCCAGAATTATCTATCCTGTTCCGCATAGTGAGTGGGTAAGCCCAGTTCAAGTCGTGCCCAACAAAGGAGGCATGACGGTGGTAGAAAATAGCAAGAACGAGCTAATTCCCCAACAGACCGTCACGGGATGGAGGATGTGTATAGATTACAGAAAACTCAACAAGGCCACTAAGATGGATCACTTCCCACTACCTTTCATCGATGAGATGTTAGAGTGGTTGGCAAAGCATTTCTACTTTTGTTTCCTTGATGGTTATTCTGGTTACCATCAAATACCCATCCATCCCGAAGATCAAAGCAAGACTACGTTCACATGCCCTTATGGAACATATGCCTACCGATGAATGTCGTTTGGGCTATGTAACGCACCCACATCATTCCAAAGGTGCATGATGTCCATTTTCTCCGACATGATAGAAGAAATTATGGAAGTTTTCATGGATGACTTCTCGGTCTATGGAACAACTTTCGATCATTGTCTAGAAAATTTGGACAAAGTCTTGCAGAGATGCCAACAGAAGGACCTGATCCTCAACTGGGAGAAATGTCAGTTCATGGTCCGTGAAGGCATCGTTTTAGGACACTTAGTGTCTGAAAGAGGGATAGAGGTGGATAAGGCGAAGATTGAAGTCATTGAACAACTTCCGCCTCCCATCAATGTGAAAGGAATCAGAAGCTTCCTTGGCCATGCCGGGTTCTATCGAAGGTTCATCGCGAACTTCTCCCAGATCGCTAGACCCCTTACAAGTCTCCTAGCCAAGGATGTTCCTTTCCAATTCACAGATGAGTGCCATAAAGCCTTTGACACTCTCAAAAAGGCACTCATCTCAGCTCCAATCATTCAACCCCTAGATTGGAAGCTCCCGTTCGAGATCATGTGTGATGCTAGTGACTATGCGGTGGGGGCCGTACTTGGTCAAAGCAAGGATAAGAAGCATCACGCAATCGCGTACGCAAGCAAGACACTCACTGGAGCTCAGCTCAATTATGCCACAACAGAAAAAGAGCTCCTAGCAGTTGTCTTTGCTATCGAAAAGTTTAGGTCCTATTTAGTGGGTACCAAGGTCATCGTCTATACAGATCTTGCCGCACTCAAGTACCTCTTCACTAAGAAGGATGCTAAACCGAGGTTGATCAGATGAATTCTTCTACTCCAAGAGTTTGATTTAGAAATTAAAGATAAGAAAGGAGTAGAGAATTCAGTGGCGGATCATTTATCGTGCATGACCAATACGAATACCCAAGACCCGCCGATAAATGACTTCCTACGGGATGACATGCTTCTCAAAGTAACAGCTTCGCACCCCTAGTATGCGAATATCGTGAACTTCATGGTTTTGGGGTATATACCCTCAGGAGAGAGCAAAAAGAAGCTAGTTCAAGAGAGTAGACGCCACCTATGGGATGCACCATATATGTACCGAGTCTGTGCAGATGGATTACTCAGACGTTGTGTACCTACGGCAGAAGGAAAAAAGATCATAGAGAAATGCCATGCAGCACCATATGGAGGTCACTATGGTGTATTTCGCACTCAAGCGAAAATCTAGCAGAGCAGTTTCTATTGGCCATCTATGTATGAAGATACAAAGAACATCCGCAGGTGTCCAAACTGCCAGAGGCATGGAGGGATCACAGCTCGCAATTCAATGCCCCTAAAATACAATCTTCAAGTCGAACTTTTTGATGTCTGGGGTATTGACTACATGGGACCTTTTGTAAGATCCCAAGGATGCGAGTATATCCTGGTTGCTGTAGACTACGTCTCCAAATAGGTCGAAGCCATGCCATGCAGAGCCGCAGATGCGAAGCTTGCCCGTAAGATGTTCCATGAGATTATCTTTCCAAAGTTTGGCACACCACGGATGGTAATCAGTGACGGAGGGTCACACTTCATTGACACAGCCTTCCGAAACTTTCTCAAGAAACTAGGGACAAGGCACAATATCGCGACTCCATATCACCCTCAGATCAGCGGTCAAGCAGAAACATCTAACAAGCAAATCAAGAATATTCTGCAGAAAACCGTGAATGAGATGGGGAAGGGATGGAAGCTGAAATTACCGGATGCACTGTGGGCATACCGTACAGCATACAAGACACCCATTGGAATGTCACCCGATCAGCTTGTCTACGGGAAAACTTGCCACTTACCTGTAGAGCTGGAGCACAGAGCGCACTAGGCTATCCGGAAGTGGAACATAGATCTTAAAATAGCCGGAGAGTACCGGAAGCGCCAGATCTCAGAACTAGAGGAATGGAGAGACAAAGAAAGAACCAAGAGATGGCATGATAAGCGATTGAAGCCCAAGAACTTCAATCCTGGAGACAAGGTATTGATCTTTAATTCCAGGGTCAAGTTATTTGGTCATGGGAAGCTATGTAGTAAATGGCAAGGACCGTACCACATCATCGACATATCACCATATGGAGCCATCATGATACAAGATGACGATGGTAACGCCTATAAGGTAAACGATCAATGACTCAAGCTTTTCCTATACCATAATAAAGCTCTTGATGAGGAGATAGACGTGATTGACCCCACCTGCTGACCCGCGCAAGCTGGGGCCCAGCCTGGGTCGGCCGATCACTAGGTCGGCCGAACCTGGGCCAGCTCCTCTGAAGCCCAGTTTCGGTGCACGACCTCCTTGACCCACCTAGAGTCCCATTCCGTGAGGGGCAACGGCGTTTCGCGACGAGAAGAGAAGTCTCGTACCCTTCTTCTTCTCTTCAGAAACCCTAAACTCCACACCATGTTTCCATCTATTCCCCAAAACCTCCATTGCTGTCCACCAGCATCCCATCACCATCAACCCATGGCCGACAAGGAGATAGTCCCTTATGTTGCGCCAAAATCCCGCCAGGGCGATCCACTTAGCCCTATGGAGCAATACTTCGCAGAGGCTGTCCAAGAAGAAGCCTTTTCGGTGACCGTGACCTCGCCAGCCACACCTTGAAGCACCCCCAGAAGGAAGGACCCGAGGGGCGCTAGGGGTAGGTCGGTCGATCACCCTGGTCAGCCAACTTCCCCACGAGCCCGTTCGGCTCCCGGCTTCTCTGGTGGTTCTCCATCACCTTGTGGAGTACTTCCAGCTGAGGTATGGCGAAGCAAATCACGGAACAGGCCCTCAAAGAAGAAATTGGAGGTCTTCGCAGTCAAATTGTTCCAAGACGAGAATGCACCTGGGCCGAGGATTAAGCCCGATGAGGAATATGTGCATTCATGGGTAACAAAGGAGGGCTGGATAATCAGCCACGACTACCGGCACAACAAGATATCTCCTGATGAGCCTCCACTCCAACCACGCCTCACAATCTTTGGAGTGAGACCACCGGCCAGAGCAGAAGATTATCAAGATAAGTCTGAGATAAGGAAACTTTCCAATGAGCTTACAAAAGCTCATATGGCCAATGTCAGATTGCACACATCTCAGCAGAGGTTGAGGGAGGAGGTCAGAGAGATGCAAGAGGACCTCGACCTTTACTTCAAGTTTCTTGATGAAAGGATGGATCGCCTAATAGAGGCACTAGGGATCCAATACTTTGAGTAGGGATCTTAGATAAGACCCCTCTCGTTATCATAGGTTTAGTTGGGCGCTAGTCTTTGTTGGGTCGTTTAGGTTTAGGTCAGTTTAGATGCGCCCCAGTTTTATTTTAGAATTGTGAACTTTGGCTCCCCGGTGTTAATGCCGGCAGAGCTCCATTAACTTTCATATTTAGTTTGTTTTGTCTATGATCGAAGAGCAGGTCGAAAACAAGTGTGGGGGGAGATCCCATGACGCTACACATCCACGATCACATTCACACGTCACGTGCACCTCCCACTCCGACTCATGAGTTTGCACTACCTCACTTGTTTCCTTCCTTTAGCGTTTCTAAACATGAGCATATCTTTTCAAACTCTTGAACCTGTTTAAGAAATTTGCTAATAAGAGCTCTTGATAGATGCCTTGCATAAATGTTTTTCATGCTGCGCTTAAGTTTGTGAACCATATTTTATAGGACTCATGATGCTTAGTTGTTGACTAACGTGATATGTATGGTTTAAAGTTGTTCGTCTCTTTCATGTTAACCAGTCTGGGAATTTTATTTATAAAAAAAATAAAAACAAAGTTTTTGGTCTTATCTCTTTATTCACCATCCTAACAGAGCCATATGATGCTATGCACTTGAAAAAAATCCCATGCTATGTCTCTTGGCTACATGTTTAGCTTGATCAAATTTTGTGACCCGTCATGGTTCTACTCTATTTACGCACTTGGTTTAAGGTTTTATGTTCAGATGAACCTCGTGCTCCTTAAATACTATCTGACAATAGTATTCAAAAAAAAGAAGAGAGAGAGAGATGAAAAGATGGCATGCCAAAGAAGCATGACCCAAAAAAAAGAGAGAGAAAAGATGGCATGCCAAAGAAGCATGACCCAGCAAATAAAATCAGACATGAAAAGGAGCATGTATTTATCTGTGCACTAACCTGATCAGTCGTAAATATGAGTGTAAACCTGTGGATCCAATCTTTGATCTTGAAACAGATTTGAGCCAAGCAGATGACATTCTATCTCATCCATCGAAACTCCACATATACCATCAGAGCCGGTGAGGTAAAATAAGGATAAATGCTTGTCAGAAGCTATGAGCGACTTTGAGAGACCCATGGAAGAAAGTAAGACCATGGACATTTTTTCTGAAAAAAATCCTTTCAAAAATCCCCAATTCTGGCAGCATGACAGGATGACACTTGAAGCCGAGATCATTCCGCTCTTCATCAACTCAAAATATCATGATAGACACATTCAAGTTCACAAGCAAGAGCAAGGTATGGAATAACTTTTGTGCAGGATATTCTATCAGGAAGCTACCGCTTCACCTCAATCCTGACCTTTACTTGGGACGAGCAAAGGGCCAAGTGTGGGGGATCTTGTTGACGGTCACTAACGATCAATTTAGACCGTCAACTCCTACACTAAAAGGAACCAAAATGTGGAATAAATACTAGAATAGATTTATTTACTAACGAATTCCACAGATGATGTTCTAGAATGTGTGCAGGTGACTTCTAGCTGATTTTGCAGTACAATGGTGTGGTTTGATCCAAGACACGATGTTCCAGCGAATCAAGATGCGACACGTGCCAGAATATGGAGTAGAGGGCCCACCAGAGCAAGAAACCGACATTATAAAAGCTAAAACCCGTGCCAATGACAAGTGGGCCCAGCAAGGAACTCATGGACCAAAAGGGAAGGTCGGTGGGCCCACTGGGAGGCCGGCCGACCTGCTGGTCGGCCGACCTGCCCGTGGGCCCCACCGACTTAAATTGGACACGTGGAGAAAGCTGATTGGATGCTTAAGTCGGTTCGCCAAGGATCAGCTGCAGAATGGACTCCCCTTGGCCGTGGCTCCCTCCTATAAATACAAAGGGGGGGGAGAGAAATGAACACACACACATCATGCCCTCTCAACTCACCTTTCTCCCTTTGAGCTTGAGGCCTTCATCCTAGATGCTTAGGTAGACTAGGAGGTGTAGAAGAAGAGGAGGATACTGAGGAGTAGTGGGGGGAAGTGCCAGGTTTGTCGGCACTCTTCTCTGCTTGTACCTCGACGGATGCTTATTCGGTTATAAGTGTTTGAGACTTTGTTTGTTTATTTGGAATTAGAGTTTAGATCGCAAGTTATCATCTCTGCCATATATTAGTTGATGTGTATGCTAGCGAGTAGCATTTGATCTTAGCTTAAGACCCCGGACAGATTAGGGTAGTCTTGGCCAGGGCAAAGGTTAGTAGGGAAAGGCGTAGACGTGGTGTCTAGGCTAGACTATACTACTCAGTTGCCTGATAGTCCCACGATTTGTAGAGGTAGCCGGCAGGTGGTGACAGCCCTGTTCGAGCCCTAGTAATCCTCCACGTTCGGATATTGGATAGAGCATCATATTGGAGCTATCGGCTTGTATAAGTCGGTCAATACCTGTAGCTCAAAGTATAACGGCGACGTGATCTCTTCTTCTAAGTATAGATTCTAGATATAGAAAGTTCTCTCCTCTGTCTTTTCCACACCAGCGTGTGTGTCCTTGGATGAGCCTGAACCCGTAGATAGCGTACTCACATTCCTCAGTGGATACGATACCCTGGAATACTATTGGGTGAAAGCTACAGCGGTATCCGTGCGCTTGCGGATTTCATTCGTGACGTTGTAAAATACCAACAACTTGCGAAGGTTCACGCATTCGAGGATCGTGTGCTTTCCTTTAGGGTGCAAAGGGCAAGGTCTTTCGAGTAGTTTTTGGAAATCGTCCTGTTGATTTCCCTTCTTGCCTTTTTGTCCCCGTTCCATTGTTGACACTGTATCCTCCGGTTTTCGCTTCTTGTCGAAGTTGCGTTGGCTTTTATCCGATCGCGGATCCCCGTTATGTTTCTGATTGTTATCCTCGTGGCGGGGAAGCGGTCGCGTTCTTGTTCTTCCTGGTCGGCCCATGTGAGCATCATATCCCGCAATGCTACAACCGAGCGAGGTCTGTTTCTTCCGAAGTCTCGGTACAGTTGTTGTGCGGCGAGGCCATTGTGAAAGCAGTCTATCACATCGTCATCTGCTATGTTGGCAATGGTAGCTCGGGTGTCAAAAAATCTCTTTATGTATGATCTCAGGGCTTCGCCTCGCTCCTGCTTGCATAACCTTAAGTCATGGCGTGTGGCTGGGCGATGAATAGAGCCTTGGAAGTTGTCGATGAAGATCTTTTTCAAGTTCTCCCACGAGTGGATCGAGTCATGTCTTAAGCTCTCGAGCCATGTTAAGGGAGCAGATTCCAGAGCCATTAGGAAATATATGACTTTAGTAGAATTTGTGCCTCCTGCTACTTCGATAGCGGTCGAGTAGATTCGCAACCATTGTCTGGGATCCTGCTTGCCATCGTACTTCTTTAAGTTTTGCATGTTCACTGGGTTGAAACCGGTAGGGTACTCGGTGTAATTTATATTCTGGTTGAAGGCCGGCAATCGGTCAGTTTCATCCGCAAGCCGTCCAAGACGTTTGGCGTTGATGAAGTCACATGCGTCATTAGGATAGCGGCCGTAACTTCTTGAAGGACCAGCATGGTAGCTCTCGTCTTGATACCTAGGCCGGGGTTGGCCACATGGTTGGTTGCCTTGATTCGCTTCCTGGTGGCCCTTCTGTTTAGCAGGGGTCTGGCTGTTGTGGGAAACAGATGGAGCCGGGTTCTACCTCCCAATCTGTCGCAAGGCATCTCTGGTCAAGTGCTGAATTTCACGAATTTGAGGAGTGTCCAGCAGGGCTTGCATCAATATAGCTGCCTCGGCCAGGTTGATCGGAGGACTATCGTGCTAGTTGTCTAGGGGCTTCCCTAGCCGACGTGGGAATCTTCCAAGGTAGACCACGTCGGAGTTCTGGAGCTAGGATCATCAAGATCAAGGTAGGGCCCCGGTTGTGATCTTGTGATGTAAAATCATTCATGGTGAAGTTACTTGTGATTCCGAATCTTTAGCGACCATGTTCTCTCTTTCGATTTCATTCTTTTCTTTGGGTTTGCTTCATCCTAGATCTATTATCGAGATAGATCGCTTAGCATGATCTTGTAGTCGTGGTGGCTAGAGGTTAATGGCGGAACTACCAAAGGGGGTTCGACTTGTTTATCTTGCTTCGGGGTAGCTTAGTCCAAAAGGGGGCGTCGTGACAGGGCGTTGCTTTAGTAAGACGGGTTATCGAAGGATTGGATTGGAGATTCTGGTTTAAAGATGCTTTTCATTGAGATTCACATCTATCTTGCTTCACTACATCTAGCTTTGAACTACAACATGTGCATGATCTAGGTGATCTAGATTAGTTATCTCTAACTTTCTCTTGCTACCTTCGGTGTTTGTCGCTTTTAGTAGATCAGATTCGTTTTACACCATCTCAACACAAAGGATTCTCTATGTTAGTAGATTGTTTCTTGTATCTTTGGTTCCGTGGATTGATAAACCTTGGGGGAATACTCTAAGGGAAAAGCTACACGATCCGTGTGCTTGCGGTATACAAATTGGGGCGATAAGGAGCGTCAACAGTTGGCAGAGTCTGGCCAATCAAGTCGCAGAGCAGACCAAGTTCCTTCATCGGACTGGCGAGGATATCCAGCTGACAGCTGACCAGTCGCTTCAGCTTGAACGGATGGCTGCTCTTGAGAGGTCTTCTCGGGAGCAGTCAGAGAAGGTCAAGCTGTTGGAGGCCCGAGTGGATACCTTGGAGCAGGATAATTCCGCTCAAAAGGAGAAGGCCTCCAAGCTGCAGGAGAAGGTCAAGGTAGCTGCCAAGGAGAAGAAAGGTATTTTCTTCTTTCTTCTGTGTCCTTCGAGTAGTTATCTTCGGTTCTCATGTTTTCCTTGCTTTGACAGAGCTTAAGAGCTTGTTGTTGCGAAAGGACAATGAGGTGACTGATCTGACCAATATTATGTATCATCACGCAGATGCTGTGGAGAAGCTGACCAAGATCAAAGCTGATTCTGACAAGCAGACGGTTAGTGATATGAAGCAGATCAGGGAGCTATCCCAGCAGCTGGCTGATCTTGAAGCGGCGGCTCAAGTAGTCATTGACATGGTTGAGGATGAGGAAGCTGGTGGTAAAAGTCTGCTAGATTGTCTTTGGGAAGCCCCCTAGCGACTCAGTGGCTTCTTCTTCGACACCTCCAGGGATTACTTGGCCCATGCCTTAGGTTTAGTCAAGTCCTTTCTCCCTTCCGTGAACTTGTCCTTTATTGGCGATGGGGTTGTTGTTGGCTGTTTGGAGGAGCGATTCTCTAAATATGTTATGGAGATGAAGCCCATCGCTGATAAGGTTATCAACAGCTTGGAGCCAGCGCCAGAGGCTTAGACAGTTGTTGTAATATCCTCTTGGTTTTTGTGTGGTCGATTTTCCATTGCAGTACTTTTAACATTCTGATGTATAGTACTTTCTTTTGAGTTGACGGCCGATCGGCTGGTTGCCTTGATATTGGCTGTCTTGATTTGTTTCTTCGAGTACCGTAGTAATCGAATGTTCTCTGAGTAGTCAACCAATTGTCTCGTGGATGTAGAGACCCTTTTGCGAGATAGGGAGCACGTCCCATCAGTAGGTCGAGTACCGGAGTAGATGGATAGTTCATTGTCTTGCAGACGAGAAGAATGAGTCTTCTTTAGATGTAGGGATCTTGCCCCGTCCGAAGATCGAGTATGATAGTAGTCGATCGATTGTCGCCTCATGGATGAATAAATTCATCTTGGGAGATAGGGACCGTGTCCCATCCGAAGATCGAGTACCGCAGTAGTCGAATAAGTTGTCGTCTTATGAGAAAATAGGTTGCTGGTCCCATCCGAAAATCGAGTACCGCAGTAGTCGAATAAGTTGTCGTCTCACGGACGAGGAGAATAGGGAGCTGGTCCCCTCCGAAAATCGAGTACCGCAGTAGTCGAATAAGTTGCCGTCTCATGGACGAGGAGAATAGGGAGCTGGTCCCATCCAGAAATCGAGTACCGCAGTAGTCGATTAGGTCGTCTTATGGACGAGAGAATAGAGAACTTGTCTCTAGGGCCGAAGGCCCCGACTACTCGATTCGCCGTGCCTTTGACTTGGAGTGAACAAAGAAAGGTTGGTATTCGAGGTAGTCGAAGGTGTTACCACCCCTTGGGAGGGGGAGCCCATGTCTCATAGGTTTTACTCCTGAAGTTAGAGAACTTATCTCTAGGGCCGCAAGGCACATGTCCCTTAGCCCCTGTTACTCGATTCGCCGTGCCTTTGACTTTGAGTAAATAAAGAAAGGTTGGTATTTGAGGTTACTGATGGAGTGAAGACTCCTGAAGAAGTAACCCCTTGGGAGGGGGGAGCTCATGTCTCCGGTGACTAGATCTTCTCTTTCCTTCAGCACTCGAACTCCATCTTGGACTTTATTGGGTGTAAGGCCATTGAATGACAAATATTTTTTTTCTCTGCCAACACGAGTGGTTTGGGGATTGAGTCAGAGCTCGGGCGAACCCATCTTAGCCTTTATTGGGTGTAAGACCAGGGGTAAGCCAAATAGATAACTCTTCTTTTGGCCTCTTCTTTCTGTCAGCACGAGTGGAGAACTGAGTCTAAGCTCGGGCGAACCCATCCTAATCTTTATTGGGTATAAGACCAGGGGTAAGCCCAATAGATGACTCGATTGCCAGTGCGAGTGGTTTTGGGATTGAGTCAGACCTCGGGCGAACCCATTCTAGTCTTTATTGGGTATAAGATCGGGGGTAAGCTCAATAGATGACTCCTTTGAGTAACTGGCTTGCTGAATTTTTCGTTGGAAGGGTTTACTGCTCGTGCTGACTTTCTCTTTGTTGTCTTTGTTGGCAAAAGTTGGAGGTGCTCTGAGTGCTTTGCGAAGAGTACTGCATTGGAAGGTTGAGTGCTTTCCTTTTGGGTGCAGGAAGCATTTTGTGTGGATCTTCTGATGAGTGGAATCAGTCGTTGACTACTTTGGTTGAGAAGGAGGTGCTGCCTTGTTGCGACGCCGTTTTCGGGAATTGTGGCCGTAGATATCGGGTATCCGGTAGTTGGATGTCGGACTGTAGGCTTCGACTTCCTCATGACCTTCTCTTTTGTTGATCATGATTGTTCTTGCGTTGTGGCCAACATTGATAACGTTGTGTAAGTCATTGTTCGAGTGGTCGAACGAGTTGCCGAGTTGTTGTTGATGTTCTGTCTTGAGAATCATCTTCGGGTTGTTGTCTAGGTGGACGGTGACTGTGATTCCTAGTGGGGAATTTTCACGAGTGCCTGCTGCTATTTCATTTGTCTCCGGTCTAGAGAGGAATTCGTCGTAGTCCAAGTCTTCTGGTCTTGTCGAGTCACTTTCTCGGTTTGTAGCGTCCGAAAGAAAGGCCATGAAAATTTTGCGATTGTGGCTGCGAATTTTTGAATTGACGTTGTTTTCCTTGAGTGGAAAACCTTGCTGAAATGGTAGTTCTTTGTCTTCTGAGAATTGCTGCCTCTGTCCTCGATTTGCGAACTGCCGATCTCCTTTTGTAGTGACTGAGGAAGTCGACTTCCTGTCGGAGTTGGTTCTCTTGTCCGAATCGGTTTGTGGCGCGAGTCGATTTCTTTTGATGTTCGAAGCCGGGTAGACTTCCCTGTCTTGCTTGACTCGGGGAGGGGATCCGAGAGTGTGTCGCAAAAGGTCTTCGTCGTGTGGGATGTGGTCCGCTGGGGGGCCATCCGCCTTCGACTCGAACTGAGAGTTCATTTATGAATTTGTTGTATTTATCCAAATTATTCCATTTTTCCGAGGACAATGTTTGCGGCGTGCGGTGATCCTCTTGCGGTGTAGGTGAATTCGGAGTTTGGACAATGTTGCACCAGCGACTCATGTAGTCTTTGATTGAAACAGAGTCTTCTACGTGGTGATTTTGAGCTAAGTGTTGATCCAGTGACCTGTGCGAGTCATCCCACAGCTTCTTTGCTTTGGACTGCTTCCAGAGAGCTTCAAGCTTGTCGGGATTGCTTAATCCTTCCATGAACAAGTCGATGTCATGCGACCAATCAGCTAATTCGTCTTCGGGAATTGGTTCATCCAATTCTTTGAGATATTTGATGAAAGCTTGATCTTGTTCTGGTTCTTCGGAGTTGAGAGTCCATTGAGTGGAGGATTCTTCAAGAGTAGTGTTGATGCTGAGTATGTCTTCGGCTTTCTGGAGGCAGTGCTCGATCTTTTCATCGGTATCATCGATGTTTGAAAAAGTGTCTTTTGACGGCTTCTTTTTGCGGTTAGTTTTCTTGAAGCTAGTCCTTGACTTTTTTTCTGAAGACTTGGCTTGGTGACGCGGACGGAATTGGAGAGTGTGGTTTTTCCGTTGATGGAGGTTTCCTGCTTGGAGTCTTCCAGCAGTTTCTTTAAATCCTCCTCCAATTCGAAAAGTGTTTTGGCTTTGATTGGGTCGAATTCGGGTTGAATTCGGGCTTTGTTGTTGAGGTCCGAAACTCCGATTTTTTCGAGTTGGTCAATGAATTCGTCGAATTCGCATCGCTTTTGCGACTTTTGAAACTTCTAGGGGATCTCGGTCGATTGAGCAGCTTTCGAAGCTGCCTGATCCGTCGGCGATGAAGATCCAAGAGCCGATGCGAAGGGAAGTGCCTTTTTCGAGCACAAGGTTGTCATCGAGAGAAGCCATCGAATTCTTCTGACGATTGTTGGCGAGAGGCCCCATGGTGGGCACCAGCTGTCGGTGTTTTACCGTCAGGTTCTCCGAGGGGTATCCCGAGGAGAATGGTTATGAGTAGGGACTCGCCGAGATCAGAACGCGATGGTGCAAGGAACACAAGGATTTACACAGGACAATACCAGAGGGAATACAAACCACCACACAGGACGTAGGGTATTACGCTCCGGCGGCCCGAACCTGTCTAAATCCTTGTGTTCCTTGCACCATCGCGTTCTGATCTCGGCGAGTCCCTACTCATAACCACTCTCCTCGGGATACCCTCGGAGAACCCGACGGTAAAACACCGACAGTGGTTGCAAGAGTTGTTCATCTGCAGCTTTCTTCACCAAATAGCACAACACATCCATGACCAAAATGAAAAGCATTGGTGAAAATGGATCACCTTACCTTAGTCCGTGTTGAAGGGTGTCTTCACCATTGCCCCCTTTTGGACATGAATTAGGGGTGCAAATTGGTGATCCTTACGTGTACCTCCAACCCTGTTTAGTTTAAATATTTATACCAATTTTGGAGAAGTAGCATAAATATTTGAGCTAAATAGGGTGAGGTGCACTTAAAGGTCACTAATTTGCACCCCCCTAATGTGAACCGTGTTGATGATTTTATCATCTCTCGTTCAGCTGGTGGGAACTTGTAAAACTATATACATCACTTTTGTGAAGAGAGGCGGTGTAATTTTCGCATGAAAAATATTCTCCCGCTGAAATGTGCAACATCTTTGTTTTGCAAAATGTGAACGAATATTACACAAAATATAATTTTGGTCAAATGATAATCTTCTGATAACCTCACGTAATCATCAAAATAGTTTGCAAATAAGTGCATTTCATTTGTGTGCTTCCACAACTCAAGTGAAAAAAAGAAAGTCAAACGCTTAAAAATGGCAAACATGCGAGAGCCTAGGACGATGACGATGAAGAGAGTGGCTATCTGCCTGCCTCTTGTCATCCTCCCCTCACCAATCACACGCTTGTTGCCACCATCCCATTCTCACCCTTCCACCAGTTCCTCCAAAAAAAAAAATAAACTTCGGATCAGCCAAATCTCATCCTCTTGTGGTCCAAGCTCACCGAGGCAGGCAGCGGTGACGCGAGGTGCTTTGCCCGAATCTCAGGATCCCAGGTAACAATTCCTGACAATTAGTCTTTTTTGCACGGCATTTTGGTTCGAGAATTCTCACACCATGAGCTGTCGGTGAATTCAATCTTTGGATCCGCGATAACCGTTTCTTGACGAGGTGATGTAACGATGATGTGTGGGGCAGTGTGGCTGTTTGATGGCTCAATCTTTTTTTCTTTCTCTCCTATTTTTGGTTCGGCTGAATGCACAGTTCTAGGAATTTGAATTTAGTTTGAATTTTTCTCTTGGCGTGCGTTTATTTGAAAGATGATATTTCCTTTACTTGGAAACTAACATTGCCTCGCGACAAAGATACTACTTTAATAATGTTGTGTATAATGCCAGGCTCATAACTATTTTTTTATAGGTTTGCAAAACATTCTATCTTTTATTTTTATCATAACTATATCTCATTCGAGATGTAAGATTTCACTTTTAGGAAATTAATGATATCATAAACAATACTTTTATCAATTTCACGAGGCGACAAAAATGATTACGAAAGGGGTAAGGAGCCTAGAAGTGACTTCTACCACATCAAGATAAACAAAATGCAGCATCTTACCCCCAACAACCAGTGTGTCAATGGAGATTAAGGGGAGAACGAAGGGAGAATAAAATTAGATGAAGAAGAAGGGATATGAAGATGGAAGAAGAGAGATGAACTCTCCAAAATTTTCAGCTTGCATCTGCCACTGGACACTGCCACACGCTCATGTTCGCTAAAAAACCGGTTTCCTAAAGAATGTAAGATATTGGTTCTAATCCAGTACTTCCTCCATACTCGAAAACAATATCAGTTTAGATAAAATTTGAGTCAAATATTGGAAATATAAATCATAAATAACTTTCAAGTTGTTCAATTTCAAAATACAAAAATCATATGGATAGATTTGTTTTGAAAAATATTTTTATAAAAATATAAATATATAACTTTTTGATAAAGAGTAAAATGCACTGGGGGTCCTTAAACTAGTGAGGGTGTGTCAAGTAGGTCCACGAACTCCGAAAATGCAGATTCGGCCCCTTAATCTATTTAAGTGTGTCACTGGAGGTCCAAAACCCCTTTGACCGGGTCTGACCATTTACGTGGCCTGCCACGTCGATTCTCCTCACTCCTAGCCTCCTCTCTCTCCCACCCGCCCCCTCCCCTGTTCCGGCCTGTGGCCGTCCTCCAGCGGCGCCGCCCCTGGCCCCCGGCGGCTCCGCTCCCCTCCCGGCGCCGGGCAGCGAGGCTCCGCGGCGACGGGTGAGCGGGCGGCCGGCACGGACGGCGGACCCTCCTTGTGGCTCGGCGGCCTGCGCGCGCGCCATGGCGGCCGGCGAGCGCGAGGCGAACGCGCCATGGCGGCCGGCTACCGCGCCGGCCGTGCGGAGAGGAGCGGCCGCGGCGGGCCGACCGCGGTGCGGTGCAGCGGAGAGAAGCGGCCATGGCTGGCGGACCGCGGTGCAGCGCGGCGGAGAGGAGCGGCCTCGGCGGGCCAAGCGCGATGACGGGCGGAGCACGCGGTGCCCAAGCGCGACGGCAGGCGGAGCGCACGGCAGGCCAAGCGGCGGCGAGGCAGGCCGCAGAGGTGCGCGCACGGGCGGCCGCCCGGAGCGCCGCGGGCGGTGCGGAGGCGACGGCGGCTCGCCCTTCCCCTGCTCCAGCGGTGTCGATGGCGGCGGCCGCGGCGGCGGCGGACGCGGACGCCATGGCCGCAGCTCTACGCCGGGCACGGAGCTCACGCGCGCGGATGAGGATGGCGGGGCGGTCGTCCAGCGGCATCCGGGCGTGGGAGGAGGCGTGGAGGAACTGCCGTAGGCGGGCCCCTCCTCCCTCGCCGGCGGCGGCCTCGTCCCTCGTCGAGCTCCGCCGTCCTCGCTCCTCGAGTAGCAAGTTGCGAGCTGGAGTGGGAGCGAAGCGGATCCACCGGCGGGGCGCAGAGCAAGCGGTGGGGGCGGCGTGGAGCTCTTAGCGGGAGCTGGGGTGGTGCGCGGGACCGCCGGCGGTGGTGCGGAGCAGGTGGCGTGGGATAGGGTGGGGGCGGCGCTCGCTGGCGGCCCAAGACAGCAGGGGCGGTGCTCGGGGGCGGCCAGGGACGGCGGTGGCGGGGGTGGGGGCGGTGCTCGACGGCGGCTCGGGACGGCGAGGGTGGGGGCCGCGCTCGCCGGCAGCTTGGGACAGCGGCGACGACGCTCGGGGCGGCCATGGACGGCGGTGGCAGGGGCAATGCTTGACGGCGGCCTCGGCGCCTCCCCGCGCCGGCCATCCTCCTCCCCGGCGGCCATCCCCACGCGCGACGGAGCAGGGGCGGAGGACGGCCGCAGGCCGGAACAGGGGAGGGGGCGGGTGGGAGAGAGAGGAGGCTGGGAGTGAGGAGAACCGACGTGGCAGGCCACGTAGGCGGTCAGACCCGGTCAAAGGGGTTTTGGACCTCCAGTGACACACTTAAATAGATTAGGGGGCTGAATCTGCATTTTCGGAGTTCGTGGACCTACTTAACACACTCTCACTAGTTTAAGGACCCCCAGTGCATTTTACTCTTTGATAAATTATTTTATAAAAATAAGTAGTCAAAGTTAAGTTTTGAAGACCGTGTTGATATCCAAAGCGACATTCTTTTCGAGTATGGAGCGAGTAATTCTCAAGCCAAACCGTTTTTTCTACCTTGGAAATTCCAACGTTCCTCTAAGAAAGTTCCTAATTGCTTATAAACGGTGAAAAAAACACTCTTGAAAAGTTCTCCTGTCTCTCCGTTATCCTTCGAACATTTTTCCCTCTCTTTCCACCCGTTGACTCACCCTACCCCACCCGCCCCCTGGCGCTCTCTCGCTGGCCTTTCTTTCCTGCCAGTGCCGACTGGAGCCATATCCTATGCAATCAGCCTACCCGTGCAATCGTGCAATCGTGACATATGAACCATCCGATCTCAATCCAACGGTCGCTGTTATTTTGCACTTAAACCCCCCACCTCATCAGCAATATTCTCTTTGAATACTTGCTAAACACCCCCTTGATCTTTGTAACTCCGAACAAAAAGCCTCCATGCTGCGAATTGAGAGCTGAAGAGAGGGCCTTTTGATGATGTTGTTGCTTTCCTGAAGAAACAGCTTTGTTTTTTCTGTTCCGTCATGCAACCTATATTTATTTACTGAATATACCATACATATGGATTCAAACTGAGCCTGGATTCTGAACTTCGCTTAACAATGATTTCGAGGCATCTAAGACACTGACAGTAGCTGCACAGCACAGACGCCATGAGGCACACATCTTATATATATAGTTACAAGTGATTCATACTTCTTCTGTCACATATCTACTGAATCAGTCCAAAAGGAAGGTTCTACAAGACATTCGATATTCATTTCACTAGTAGACAGTAACAGCGAGATGCTTCACAGCTTGCTTCCTACGAGCACCAGTTCCAGCAGCCAAAGGAAGGCGGCACACGGCCGGTTCTCCTGATGTGCTCTGCCTGACAGTACGTCTCAAAATCACCACGCTTACATAAATCAGTAAGCTTACAGAAAAAAAAAACTAAAGACCTAAAGCTCTAGGGAACCTTTCGCTTCTTTTTGCAAGCATTGACTTCTTTGCTTTTTTTAATCCTTTTGCTTCTCCCCTTGGAACAGATATCAGTTGGTGGATGGACTGTCACTTCATTTGGAATATGGCAACCGATGAATGCCTCATATTCATCCTGCTTAGACTGTTTATTAGGCGATGTCATTTGATCCAGTGGTTCCTCAAGGTTAGAAATCCCCAACAATAAAAAGTCCATGCCTTCCTCGGAATTGTTGGCTTTTCTTATCAAGTCTTCAAACTTATTGCGTACATTTGCTATCTTTTTCCTCATCGCCGGATCATTAGATTCTAGAATTTTGTCGTCCAATGTGTTCCAATACCTTTTGCACCTTTTCTCCCATCTTTGCAAAAAGTAGTCAACCGGTAACTCTACTTGTTTTTCACCACGTAAAACCAGAATAATATGGCGACATGGGATCCCCCTTGACAGAAATAACTTGCAAGAACATGTTGGCATCATACTTACATGAATATCTCTATCTTTCTTTCTTCCATCACCTATGGTCACAATTTTCATTTCATCAGAAAGGGTAATATTTTGAACCCAACAATGATCTCTAGCAGCAACAACCTCTTTCTGAAAGGATAAGAACACCTCATGTGTGTATAGTACACTACCCTGTTTTTCCATAGGCCAAGATGTTTTCAACTGTGGAGCACTATGAATACTTTTGTTGTCTGCCTTCAACTCCTCCTGCCGTTGCCATTCTAAAGCTGTCTCAAATCTCAGCCAAAATTCAACAAATGATAGTTTGCGGTGAATAAAATGGCTAAAAAATCCATTTGCACTCTCGGACCTGGATGTGGTTCTAAGGACACCTGCTAGAGGTACATCCATATAGTATGCTGGAATCCACTCTTCACGGATTCGATATCTATTCTGTATCCATTCATTCCCATCCAAACCATACTCAGACATTAAAGAATTCCAATCTGACTCAAATTCTTCACCTGTTTCTGAACCCCAAACACATGCATTAAGCCTTGGCCAGAAATCAGAATTTTCATCATTAACAGAAGAATAACCACCAACCTTCTCTGGAAACTTTTCCATGATATGCCACATGCATAACCTGTGAACTGAGTCTGGGAAAATTTTTGCAATTGCAGCTCTAATGCTAGCAGCTTCATCAGTTATGATAAGACGTGGTGCTACCCCTCCCATCGCAACTAGGAATGTCTTGAATAACCATTCATATGATTCAACTTTCTCATTTGCTAAAAAAGCACCAGCAATAAATATATTTTGCAAATGATGATTGACTCCAGTAAAAGGTGCAAAGATCATATTATATTGGTTCGTGCTGTATGTAGAATCAAAGGAAATCACATCACAAAAGTGAGAATAGTTCTTTCTACTCACAGCATCAGCCCAAAAAACATGCACCAACCGGCCTTGTTCATCCACAGCGAAATCATAGAAAAAATCTGGATTGATTTTCTTCTTCCTCTCTAACTGTGCAACAAACATCTCAGCATCTGCATTTGTAATCTTTTTCCTAAGGTCACGATAGTAGTTTTGCAAGTCCCTCAAGGTGCATCCAACATTATCAAATCCTCCCTCGCTAACATGAAGTAGCCTATATGGCTGTGAGGTACCCATGCTTGCTTTGTGACAGTTGAAAAGGGTGTTTTTTGCACGTTCACTTACTGAACGATTTGATCTGAGCAAATGACGCTTATCTGGTGAGACAAGACCATGATTGTGCTCATCAACCATTGACTGTATAGTGTATCTATTATCAGCATCCAACTTCACATAGATGTATGCATCACAACCACATCTTGTTTCAGCAAAGTTACGCTTCTTTTTACCTTCAGATGGAGGAGCATTGACTGCATTATCTTTATTGTCCCTAAATCCTTGCCTTGAGCACATGAACCGCTTCCAAAGAACAATATCATTATCCTTTCTCTGTTGCCCAACACGAACTGCGAAACCAATATCATGTGCATATTCTTTGTAGAACTTCTCTGCAGCATGAATGTTCTCAAAAGGCATTCCAACATATGGCTTCTAGGTAGAAAAAGTATATAAACCAATTAGTGTGTAAAGATCAATACAATAACACCTAAATTAGATCAAATACTCACTATTGATGCATTCTTTGGTGTACTGGAAGTTTCATCTGTCAATGATGGTGATTTTGGCGGTGTTGGAGCAGGCAGCAGCAACCAATCACAGTTCTCTTGGTCAAATGTCAATGCTCCTACAACTGATTGCGTAAGAAAATATAAGAAAAAAAAGCTTGCAAATCAAGAAAAAAAAAGCTTGTGGCCCTCGAGCTCTAGTAGCCAAGTGCAGAATAGAAGCACTGTATGAATATAACTATGGGAGTGAAGTTACTTCAATCTATTTTCTAAATCTATTTGCTAGTGCTAACTTTTGGCGGATTGGTCCCAAATGATCGCACTAACTGCCTGCTGCCTGCTGCCACCCCGATATCCTCCACTCCAATCACAAAACGCCCAGGTAACAAGAGAGACCGAGGGCCACAAAAGCTCCAGACCCGACTGCTACGCCTGTCGATTCCAACACCGTTGGGCTTGAGCGATGGGACCTGGGGAAAAAAAGCTTGCAAATCAATAGATGGCGTTTCTTGCTACCTCGAGATTGCAGGTCGTCGATGAGCCCAGCGGCGGCGGCGGCCTCTCCCAGCGGCGGCGGAGGCTGAACGGCCTCTCTCTGCTCTAGCGTGACGCCGTCGATCTCCCAACCCATGGTGGCGGCGCAAGCGGGTAGGGCGGCGTCGGTGGCTCCGCTCGACGGGATTCGAAGACGAAGAGTCGCTTCACGTACTGCAGCGATACCTGGGGTTACGGTTTAACGATTCAATATCATTGAGGGGGTGTTTAGCAAGTATTCAAAGAGAATATTGCTGATGAGGTGGGGGGTTTAAGTGCAAAATAACAGCGACCGTTGGATTGAGATCGGATGGTTCATATGCCACGATTGCACGATTGCACGGGTAGACCGATTGCAGAGGATATGGGCGTTTGGGCGAGCGGCGTTTGGGCGAGCGGCGCCATCCTACGCGAGGTTTTCGTCGCCTCAGCGGCGGCGACGAACGTCCACCAGGGACGCACTTCGGTTCCATTCCGTCGCCTTCCCTTCCCGCTGTGCGAAATCGATCTCCCCAAAGCCTTGTGTAAGCTAATTTTATTCTTTTTTTTTTGCGGGTGAAACCTTATTTTGTTCGGATCTGACCCAATTATAAGTGTATAGATGTATTACATCTCCACTAAATTCGATTCTTTGCAAAATCTTTTAGGGTGTATATATATGTACACCCATGTCCTATGCTGGATCCACCCCTGGTTGCGTATCTGTACTGTAAATGATAGATACTAGTAGATTGGTACGCCCAAAACTATTACAAGATTCTTACATATAATGGTCCATAATATTACAACCCTAAATCTTGTTTGAGGAGGAAAATTGCAAGGGTAGTGAATCGCGAGGGAACACACATTCCGTTTCATTCTCCATTTCTTGTAATCTCGATGTGCCCAAATCTAGTCATGAGTCTTGTAGATTGGTGATGCTAAAATTTCAGTGGTGTTCATATTTGTAACACCTGGTTCCTATTTGGGGGAGTGAGCCCATTAAAATTGCGCAGAACATATTTTGCAGGATGGAAGGGGAGGCAGATATCGTGGTTGGTTCTTGTTCTAAGCCATGTGGCCCCTTGGAGGAATACCACATTCCAGATTACATTCTGAAGCCTGATGCCCAACAAGTGATTGTCGATCATGCCCCTCCCTGTCCTGTAGTAGTGTTCATCAACTCAAGGTCCGGCGGCCAACTTGGAAGTAGTTTGATCAAAACATACCGTGAGCTCCTCAATGAAGCGCAGGTACCTGTTCTGCCCTTTTGTAAATACTAGAGCATGGAAATGCACTTTTCATCTGTCCATAGTAGCATTGTGGATGTGGCACTATTGTGAGAGCTGCTCAGTTATTTTCAGGTTTTTGACCTCTCAGAAGAGGCTCCAGATAAGGTGTTGCACCGTTTATATGTCAATCTTGAAAGACTCAAGATGGAAGGAGACATTCTTGCTGTTCAAATTTGGAGGAGGCTGAGGGCTGAGGCTAATTGTGAGCGTTAACACTCTCAGAATTCAGATTATATTATACAGAGATGGCTGTCTCTTCGCCTTTGCCATTTTAGTTTTCTTGACTCAACGGAATTCAACTAGGTTGCAGGCGGTGATGGTACAGCTAGCTGGCTGCTTGGGGTGGTCAGTGACCTTAAGCTTGCTCACCCACCTCCAGTTGCGACTGTGCCTCTGGGAACAGGAAATAACCTCCCCTTTTCATTTGGATGGGTAGGTGGTCAGCAACGGTTCTAATAAAATGTATTTATCTTATGTTTTTGTGTCCCATATGTTCCACACAAAAGGGGATTGGGAGGCTATTTATATATTTTCTCATCCATGATAAAAGATAGCAGAAAGAAAAAAAAAAGGTGATTCACCTACCTAAGGTCTATGCTGGTGCACCAATGACTGTGTCTTCCCTCTGTTACTTGAATACTACATGTCTACTACTTTTTAGTGCTTTGCGTAGGATCAACTTACTTTTTTAATGTTTATTTTGTTGGTTTATGCTGCTGTGAGTGTAGAAGATTTAAAAAAAAAACTAAAAAACTCGGCCGGGTGGGGAAAGACCGCCCCACCGGTATTAAGCAAAGAAGAAGCCTCGGCTTCCCCGACCGAGAAAATCCCCGAACCCCAGCCCCGCCCTGACACTGGGAACCGTAACCCCTGGGAATTGCCTGGGCCATACACGGTCCTCAGGCCGACCTGGGCCGGCTCTTAACCAGTGCTTTGGCACACGGGACCGGCGAGAAGATTTTTTTAACCACAGCCTGAAATTCGCTCCCACGGGGATTCGAACTCAGGACCTGTGGAGTGCCGCTCGAGTGTCTTAACCGCTAGGCTAAGCACCCTTTGGCGAGTGTAGAAGATTTTGTAAAGTTGTTTCACCATTTTGGGTTCTAGCAGGTCATGCAAGTACAATTTTATTGATGGACTCGCTCCTACAAAAAGGCGACATGTCCAGCAACTGAGTATAGCAGAGATGTGGATGTTGCGGTGGTTTTGCGTGCACACAAGGAGGGATAGAGTCCGAAACAAAGCTATTCGGGATAGGGTCGGGGTGGCACCAATTGAGGAGAAACTTATCCAACATCGGCTGAGATGGTTTGGACATGTCCAACGGATGTCTCCTGAGGCGCCGGTGCGTAGTGGGGTTCTTGAGCGGGTCGATAATGTAAAGAGGGGTAGAGGTAGACCTAAACTGACTTGGGATGAGTCGGTTAAGAGAGACCTTAAGGATTGGAATATCTCTAAAGAGATAGCTTTGGATAGGAGTGCTTGGAGACTAGCTATCAATGTGACTGAACCATGATCTTTATTTCTTTTGGGTTTCATCTCTAGCCTACCCCAACTTGCTTGAGAAAAAATGCTATGTTGTTGTTGTTGTACTGGCTCTTTTTTCTCACCTGAATTTTAGCCTGCGACCTTGCATGCATGTAAGAAAAGAACATAATTTGTGTTGAATTCAATGTTGCAGGGAAAGAAGAATCCTTCTACGGACCAAGAGGCTGTAAAATCGTTCCTTGGGCTAGTTAAGCATGCAAAAGAAATTAAGATTGATAGGTACTGCCTGAAATATAGAGTTCATTGTTAGTTTTTTAAACATATCTAATGCTTGTCACGAGGATGAAAATATTGCTGAATTTGCCTAATAATCTTCTGTTTGTGCTTATCTAGCCCACATTCTTGTGGAAGTCTGTAGGAAACTATTTTTCTTAGTAATGAAAAATGCAGCCCTCCTGTGTGTTTGCAGCCAAAAATAAACTTGTCTAATATGTGATTCAATAATGCAGCATGCTTTTTCTTCTAATATATTTATCTACTGCTTCTAAGGAAATTGCAATTAAAATAATTAACTCTTCATGTTGATGTCCTTCCCCAGTTTAATCATGCTTATTCTTCTCTATTTCATGCCTAGGCAGGTTCCATTTAATGCACACTTTGATGTTTCAGTTGGCACATCATTTTGAGAATGCGAGTTCCAAAAGAAGGTCCATGTGATCCTATTGCTCCATTAGAGTTGCCTCACTCGTTGCATGCATTTCACCGTGTCTCAAGTGGTGACTCCTTCAATATGGTAAGATGTCCTTTTTGTGTTGCTATTCTTTTCTTATGGGATTATACTTGTTTAAAATAATGTGTATGCACCATTACTGGCAAAGACATTTGGTTACTGGAATTAATTCAAAGCTTCCTTGATGATTCTTCTTTACTACAGGAAGGTTACCACACATTCCGTGGAGGAATTTGGAATTATTTTAGCATGGGTAAGGCTTTGTCAATCTCCTCTGTATATTTCTGAAATGAGGGGAAAACTATTTTTTACCTCAAACTATGCAATTGTGTATTTGTATTTTTATCTTGATCTGCGATGCTGGGTGCTAGTTCATGATACCAAGGATAGTGATTTTACTGACCCACTAAGGAAGCTACTGCAGATCTACTGCCATTAATGTGATGGCAGATCACCATTTTATGTTTTTTTAATCCATATTTCTCACGAAATCCTTTTAACAACATAAAAAAAAAAACAATCCAGACTCCACTGAGTCAACAGTTAATCATGACACGCATGACTTCTCATGTTGCAGGGATGGATGCAGAAGTGTCTTATGCATTTCATTCTGAAAGGAAGAGGAATCCAGAGAAGTTCAGGAACCAGCTGACAAATCAGGTAATTTTTATTTTTCATAGGTTCGTGGGCTCAGTTTCTTTACTATATTTTCTCTCATTTGATTAAGTCAAATGCCCATCCAGTATTATTTAAGTTATGCTGGACCTTTTGAATTGTCTACAGGGTACATATGCTAAGCTTGGACTTAAACAAGGATGGTTTTGCGCTTCTCTAAGTCAACCATCATCAAGGTAAAGTTCACTAATTTATCATAATTCCGGATCAAAGAAACATCTGCTACGTTGCAATGCTTGTGTGATGCTTGCCGTCCATGACTAATGGAGCCTCTTATCTTGATCATGTTTAGCGTTACATATGAAATTAGACTGCCGAAGGAGCATGGGAAGGGGAGGGTGGTCTTCTTTGTTCTTTAACTGTACTAGCTATTAATTTTATGTTTTTTTTCATTTGAAGGACCGAAGCCGGCGACCAGAGGGGGGTGAATGGGAGCCGATCAAAATTTCTTCGAAATTCGAATCGTCGGCCTATGTCCCAAAATCGCTCAAGCCCTCAATCTTTCTGACCAAAGTTTGGAGTAGCTATTGAAAAGCTAACCCAACACAAAAGGCCTCGAACGAGCGAGCGAAACCACGAAGCAAATCGGAAGCGAATCGGAAAAACTGCAGAACTGATCTGCCTGGACCGGTCTGACCGGTGCACAGGAACGGTCTGACCGGTCACAGCTGTTCAAGAACTAGCAGACCGGTCTGACCGGTCTTGCCTACCGGTCTGACCGGTGGCACCCAGAAAACCCCGAAAAACTTTGATTCAAACGGTGAATCTCGACCAAACGACCACGAAAATCGATGAAACTTGGGGGATTGCTTCGCCCCTACCCCGTGAACATATCCCCAAAAGATCTCGTCCCAAAGATCAATGAATCTTGAGAATTATGGGGGAGATCAAAAGGGATTGGGGTTTTCTCAAGAACTCAAGAAATCGAATCCGAACACGCCAGTGATTCCAGAGGGTTTAGAACGGGGTTAGAAGCACGGGAATCACAGCAAAGAACTCGTAGCCTCCTCGCAATCAAGTGCACCAAAAACGAAATCGAAATCCATCACACAAGGGCACAAAATGAGGAGATGTGATTGATTCAAAAAAGCCCAGAGGGCACTAGGAGGTTAGGGCCTCCTTTCCCAATCAAATCCACACAAGGTTTCTCAAATCCATCATCCAAATCTATTATAAAGAGAAGAACAGAGGGAGAGGAACACAGGGGCGGCGGCCTGGGGAAACAAAGAATTCACGGACACAATACAAAAGCCGCACCTAACCTAACACAAGTGAAGGAGTATTTATACCCGCGGGACCGGTCAGACCGGTACGCTGGACCGGTCAGACCGGTTGGTTAGACCGGTCAGACCGGTTGGCCTGCAGCACCCCCTGTACACGATCTCATCCGACGGCCGAGGTTCTTTCTTCGAAACGAAGTCTTCTCTGCGATGCCGCCGTCTTGATGAAGATCCAGTCCGCGGTTTTGGAGGGTCCGCGAAACCCGGGTAGGTGGCCGGTTTTGAGAAAACCGCCAAAACCTCACGCGCGGGAAGATTCCCGCCTCCACGCCGTGGCCCTAGACGCCGTTCCCGCTTCGGCCTTCTGACGGCCCTAGACGCCGCCCGACGCCCGTCACCTCCTCGCCCGCAGCGAGGCCATAGACGCCGTCGACGCCCGTCGCCTCCGTCAGTCCCGAGACCGACGCCCGTCACCTCCATAACTTTGCGTCTTCAACCGTCGTCCGCCTCCTTGGTTTTGTGGCGCAAACCAAGAAACCCGCCTTCCATCGCCGCTTGCGCCCTCGATCCAGGAGTGGACGCCACAGCTGCCGCCCGGTCCGAGCTCCGGTCCCGGCTGCCCTTCACCGCCGTCCACCGCACGGTCCATCGGCCACAGCACCTCCACGGCAGCTCCCCGTCGACACTCGACGCCCGTGTACCTGCAATCCAAAGACCAAGCGCACGATCACACCGCACGGTTGACAATTCACTCATCACAAGCAGGATAGAGTACTCAACATTTCTCAATCTCCCCCTTGATGAGTGCATTGTCAACACACCACCTGAAAGCAGAGAAGTGATAAAAAGAGAAGCAAGGAAGTGAAGAACTCAAGCAAGTGACACAAAGCTCAGAAAAACAGAAACAGTCACTTACTCAAGCAGAGATCGATCCCCTAAGACAAGGTCAACGGCTCGACGCAATCGATCAAAATCCAAAACATGACTCCTCAAAGACAGAGGTAATGCTCGACGCAGTCATGCAAGAAGCAGAGGAAGAACGAGGAAAACCAGGAGCCAAGAACAAAGCAGAAGCACACCAAGCAAAGTTTTTCCCTCTCACAAGTGCAACTCTCCCAAGATGATGCACTCTCAAAGCCCTGTGCACAACAAGTTTTTCAAAAATCAAACAAGTCTCCCCTTGTTCGATCACTTCTCCCAAAATTCTCCCCCTTGTTGGCACATGCACACATCAAGTCTAAAAAGACCCAAAGCTCCCCCTGAAGCTGAGACTCCCCCTGAACAGATGCTATGCAATGAATGCGATGCAGGAGGTGTAAGTGAAAGCATTCAGGGATACAAAGATATGAGCAACATCTAGTCTCAAGCACGTGTGCATTCATAAACCAGACCTGCATCTAGCCCAACATGGTATATCAAATCAGTCTAGAGCTAGGCAAGTTCAGTTTAGGAGAAATAAAAGCATCACCCATAATCTAGCACTAACAGGTAGGAAATGGAAATCAGTGCTGCTCAAACTCATACAGGTGAGTCAAACCAGCCAAAACAAGTTCCCAACATTCATTTTTCAATCAAATTTATATCATGCAATTCTCAATGCCAGGGGTTGAAAGCTTGTCATGCTTTACTTAGCAACGAGGCTAAGCCTATGCCAAAAGACAATCAGAAGCTTAAAACACTCGTTTCAGTCATGCACAGCCTTGCCCGGGTTCTCACAAGTGCAAAGTGAGCCGTCTCGAAAGCTCGATCAGTGCGACAAGCAATCCCACCTGGATCTTCTCAAACCATTTCAAGAATAGTTCAAGCAATTTTATCAGATTTAGATCATTTCTAGTATGAATTGCTGAACGAAAGGCTATAATAGCATGAATAAGATAGCAAAGCATATCAACACGCCCTAACATGCTAGTAGCCAAAACAGGGTGATCATGTTTTCAGATTTTCAAAGCAAAATAGCTTAACTCAGATGATGTCATATACACAATGGAGCAAGCTATACATGATCAAGTTTATCAACTCACACTAGCAGGCACTAGAAGATCATAGCAATGTATACAAGAATGCTAGTGCAAGTGAGACAATGCAAAATGCAAACATGTACAATGCATATGCACAATGCAACTAACCAAGCTAAAACTAAGGGAAAGACAAAGACAAACCAAAATCTAAGCAAATGAAGCACTCAGCAAAAACATAGGCTCAAAGACACACAGGACTAGACCACATGTATCCGACTGAGTACCATGGAAAAGGCAATAATCAGAAAACCACAAGTCCATCCTGAGAGGAAAACGTACAAGCCGAACGCTCACATACCTCGATGAAGATCCCGCTGGACCTAGAGCATAGCAAGCTCGAGGTCACCTCCCCTGCGTCCTCAGCGGATCCATCTTCTGCTCGAACAGGTTCTTGTAGAGGTGAACGATCGAAGTGGAAGTAGTGGTACTGGATCGTCCTCCTGAGCTGAGGTAGTCGAAACAGAAGGGGCCGGAGCTGCAGCCGGCGCAGTAACTCCGGATCATCATCGGCACCTGAGGTAGAGCTCCCCCTCAACAAGTGATAACTAGCACAAGAGAAGCTAGGACACAAGGAAATAGCAAACACCAAAGATCCAGAGCAAGACTCAAGCAAACGGTTAGGTGTTAGTCAAGCTACATGCAAAAGTAAACCAAAAGACACTCTAGAACATATCAAGACAAAAAAATATCCCTAGAATAATCTAAAGGCACTCAACAACATGAACCAAGGCAGCAAGACTATATGAAGAAGATATTTGAGCTAGCAACCAGACCTAAGGAGCAAAAGCTACACAAGCATGAGGGGACTGGACAAAGCACACACCCTGAGCTAGCAAGAGTCAAGACAAGATGAAAACCACAAAAACTAGCATACAGAGTGGCTAGTCCACCATAGCACAAGTACAGACCTAGCAAGCAAAGCAAGTATGAGATAAAGAATCTACAACATGTCACAAGCAGAAAATGTACAAAGAACTCAAAGGGCAAACTCAAATGTACATATGATACACAAACCACCACGGGCTATCCAACAGCCTTGGAGAACCATCAAGTCTTGATCAAACCTGCATAAGACCAAAATCAATGGAGCACTTGTTCTCCAAGCCTCCAACCTGCATCACCAACGAGACATAGGAGGAGCAAACGTCTCGACACTGGGGTTAGCAAAGTTAGAAGCAAACCAGTGACGAGCCATTTGCTCTACAGAAGGGTAAGCAAAGTCAGGTAAAGCGTATCCCCTATCCCTTCTACTGCGAGGCTGACGAACACCACCGCGAGGAAAGCGTGGAGCCTCAAAACCTCCTCCAAAGCCTCGGTCTCGTGGTCCATAGCCGTACTGAAAACGACCAGGAGCACGACCGGCAAAAGCGACCACCCGCTGGAGCACGGTAACCACCGCCGTCTCCCTGACCTCCACCTACACGGCGCGCCCTAGCATCTCGCCTATCACCACGCCGAGAAGGACCATGCACCCGAGCAGAGTACATGTCCGCGTTCCGTCTCTCCAGCTCTCTCCTCACAGCCCGCTTCCACCTGAAGCAAAACTCCTCCAGGTGACCTTCCCTGTCACAGAACTCGCAGTGGTACCTCATCTCACGCTTGGGAGGTGGAGGCCTAGCCTGCGGACGGGGAGGAGCAGCCCTCTTCTTCTGGGCAACCTGGGCTGTGGCAGCAGGGAGCGTGTCGAGGGAGTTCCTCAGCTCATTGGGCTTTGGAACCCAAACCTGCTTCTGCGGAGGTGCTTTCAGTGGTTCTTTAAGCACACCATCCGCGGGGTCAACAAGCGAAGGTTGCGTGCTCGTGCTAGCAGTGTTTCCAGCAGCCTTGTCAATCTTACCATACAACTTGTCAAAGTCTGACTTCGTGTATGTGTAACTGACCCCAAACCCATCACCACGCTTGAACTGCTTAATCATCATGCCCAACTGCGGCTCACTGCTAGAGACCCAACTCAGAATCGCCCTAAGATAGGTATTCTCATTCTCTAAGTTGGCTTTCTCTACCGCAAGACTATCTAAATCAGCAATCAAACCAGGGCAAACAGAGCAGTCAATAGGTGGGCTAGACTCTACGACCTTAGTCTTTTCAAAAGACTTGATCAAAGCGTTCTTCTCCTCTAGCTCCAACCTAAGCGTGGGACAAAACTTACAAGCGCCAAGCAAAGCAGGCCTAGATCTAAGCTCCTCTAATTCACAAACAACAATAGCAAACTTGGACTGCAAAGAAGCTAGATCAGACTTGAAAATAGAACACTCATCGCATTCACGCACATCACTAATAATGGGAGCGTCCTTGACAAGTTCAAACTCATGCTTGGCCTTGGCTAGCTCGTGAGACACGTCAGAAAGTGAAGTCTTAGCAATATCTAAGTTCGCGACGTTCTCATCATGCTTTGTACGGAGAGCAACAAGATCGTTCATGTGAGATATACAGCCAACGCACTCATCCTCACTAGATTTCTCCCTAGCACAAGCCAGCTCAGCCCTAAGCTTTCTACGCTCTCTAGCTGCTTCCTTAAGCAGCCTCTTCTGGTTGTCGAGAGCGGCATACAACTCCCTAACCTCTATATCAAGCAGGTCGATCGTGGAGTTTACCTCTGAATCGCTCTCGGATCCAGGAGAAGAGCCGGAGTGCGTCGGTGTAGCATGTCCACCCGAAGACGCACGAGCACCATCGGCTTCGCCCGCCATGGTGCAGAAGCTCTTGCGCCGACCGGCCGCCAAGCAAAGGCCAATGAAGCCGGTGGCTTCCTTGTCCCGCTTCTTCTTCTTGTTGTTGTCGTCGTCGGAGGTCGGTGAAGAAGAGCGGTCGGTGTCGGAGCTCTTGTCGAGGCGCTGAGCTGCGCCAGGAAGGCCTTCTCCCGCTTTTTGGCCTTGTACTGGAAGCGCTTCATGAGCGACTCCTTGTCGAAGCGTCCTCCCCGGTCACGACTGCGGTGCTTGTGGCGCCGACGCTCCTTGTTGGAGCCTTCCTCATCGCGGTCGCGGTGGCGGTAGTAGTCGAAGGAGTTGTTCTGGCCACCGCCGCACTTTTTGGGGCAATCGGCGATGAAGTGGTTCAGATCACCGCAGTTGTAGCACCCGGGATTCTTCTTCCTCTGCCTGTTGTGGTAGACACGCTGGAACTTGCTGATCAGAAGGCACAAGTCGTCGTCGCCCAGCGTCTCCAGCTGCTCATCTGAAACAGAAGGCAAAGAGGCAAGAGAAAAGCCAAGAACAGAGTCAGCGTTAGAGCTCGATCCACCTGGGCCAGTCATAAGAACGACGCTCTTGAAAGGAGGGGCACCATTGAGCTTGGCTCATGTCTGGTTATCCACCTCCGTGGCCTTGAGCTTGCTGAAAAGCTCGTTCACCGTCAGAGTCTCATAGCCAGCAGACTCAATGATGGTGTTCACCTTGAGATCCCACACAGAGCGATCAAGTGCGTAAAGCAACTTGAGGGCCTTATCGTGCTCTGTGTACTCAAGGGCACCAGCAGATCTGTTCGCATTGACCTTGTTCACAATCGACTGAAAACGACTGAACATCAGGTCAGTGCTCTCACCCGGCTCCTGTGTGAAGTTCTCGTAGTCACGCCGGTGAGTCTCGAACAGTCTGGCCTTCAACTGAGGTGTACCCTCGTGGTAGTTCTCAAGGCACGTCCAAATTTTGTGGGCTTCCTGAAAACTCTGGACGCGTGAGAACTCCGCACGAGAAACGCCAGCGAACAAGGCACTGACGGCCTTGGCGTTAGCCTCGTGCTGGGTCACCTGGAGAGGTGTGGTCCGAACAGCAAGCACCTCGTAAAGCTGGTTCGTGGTAATCTCCCAGACATCGACTCCCATGCTCTGCAGGAAGGCTCTCATGCGAACCTTCCAGTAGGCATAGTACTCGCCGGAAAACACTGGGATCTTACCAAGACTCGTCATGGTCGCCGAGTGGTTTTCGAACCGGTTAAGGTACTGAAAACCTCAAACAAGCTCTGATACCAATTGAAGGACCGAAGCCGGCGACCAGAGGGGGGGTGAATGGGAGCCGATCAAAATTTCTTCGAAATTCGAATCGTCGGCCTATGTCCCAAAATCGCCCAAGCCCTCAAGCGTTCTGACCAACGTTTGGAGTAGCTATTGAAAAGCTAACCCAACACAAAAGGCCTCGAACGAGCGAGCGAAACCACGAAGAAAATCGGAAGCGAATCGGAAAAACTGCAGAACTGATCTGCCTGGACCGGTCTGACCGGTGCACAGGACCGGTCTGACTGGTCACAGCTGTTCAAGAACTAGCAGACCGGTCTGACCGGTCTTGCCTACCGGTCTGACTTGTGGCACCCAGAAAACCCCGAAAAACTTTGATTCAAACGGTGAATCTCGACCAAACGACCACGAAAATCGATGAAACTTGGGGGATTGCTTCGCCCCTACCCCGTGAACATATCCCCAAAAGATCTCGTCCCAAAGATCAACGAATCTTGAGAATTATGGGGGAGATCAAAAGAGATTGGGGTTTTCTCAAGAATTCAAGAAATCGAATTCGAACACGCCAGTGATTCCAGAGGGTTTAAAAATAGGGTTAGAAGCACGGGAATCACAGCAAAGAACTTGTAGCCTCCTCGCAATCAAGTGCACCAAAAACGAAATCGAAATTCATCACACAAGGGCACAAAACGAGGAGATGGGATTGATTCAAAAAAGCCCAAAGGGCACTAGGAGGTTAGGGCCTCCTTTCCCAATCAAATCCACACAAGGTTTCTCAAATCCATCATCCAAATCTATTCTAAAGAGAAGAACAGAGGGAGAGGAACACAGGGGCGGCGGCCTGGGGAAAAAAAGAATTCACGGACACAATACAAAAGCCGCACCTAACCTAACACAAGTGAAGGGGTATTTATACCCGCGGGACCGGTCAGACCGGTACGCTGGACCGGTCAGACCGGTTGGTTAGACCGGTCAGACCGGTGCCAGGGACCGGTCAGACCGGTTGGCCTGCAGCACCCCCTGTACACGATCTCATCCGACGGCCGAGGTTCTTTCTTCGAAACAAAGTCTTCTCCGCGATGCCGCCGTCTTGATGATGATCCAGTCCGCGGTTTTGGAGGGTCCGCGAAACCCGGGTAGGTGGCCGGTTTTGAGAAAATCGCCAAAACCTCACGCGCGGGAAGATTCCCGCCTCCACGTCGTGGCCCTAGACGCCGTTCCCGCCTCGGCCTTCTGACGGCCCTAGACGCCGCCCGACGCCCGTCACCTCCTCGCCCGCAGCGAGGCCATAGACGTCGTCGACGCTCGTCGCCTCCGTCAGTCCCGAGACCGACGCCCGTCACCTCCACGACTTGGCGTCTTCAACCGCCGTCCGCCTCCTTGGTTTTGTGGCGCAAACCAAGAAACCCGCCTTCCGTCGCCGCTTGCGCCCTCGATCCAGGAGTGGACGGCACAGCTGCCGCCCGGTCCGAGCTCCGGTCCCGGCTGCCCTTCACCGCCGTCCACCGCACGGTCCATCGGCCACAGCACCTCCACGGCAGCTCCCCGTCGACACTCGACGTCCGTGTACCTGCAATCCAAAGATCAAGCGCACGATCACACCGCACGGTTGACAATTCACTCATCACAAGCAGGATAGAGTACTCAACATTCCTCATCATTGCTCCAAATCGCGACCATCTTTTGCAATTTGAATTTGTAATCTGGGAGGCTATAGCTTCAGTGATATTGCTAAAACATATACTTTTCTGTCACTCTGTGTGCATCTTTGAGGTTTTCCTTCCTCTCCTTTTGTGGATAAATGATAAGCTAGAATGCTTTATTTCCAGGAACCTTGCTCAACTTGCAAAGGTAAAGGTCATGAAAAGACCTGGTAGCCAGTGGGAGGAACTTCAGGTTCATCACAGGTAACTTTTGAGGCCTTTTACTCTTCGGGTTCTGAGAAAAAAATGCCTTTTACTTTCATCAGATCCCTGTTTGTTTTTCTCCTATACATCAATATATTCCTACGAGTATGATTGACAGATCAAAGCTTCTTGCATTTCACTTGTTAATATTCCCTTTTTCTGTTCAGTTTGTTGTGCCTTACAAAATACTACTTGGGTATCTGTATTGCTCTAAGGCAGCAGATGGGTTTGTAACCTGCATTTGTGACTCCTGCAGCATTCGGTCAATTGTCTGTCTGAACCTTCCTAGTTTTTCTGGAGGACTGAATCCTTGGGGCATGCCTGGCACAAGGAGAGCAGCAGATGTGGGTTCCTGTTTCTTAATTTCTGTCAATCGATCATGCATGAACTGCAATCCATGGTAATTTGTTCACAAGTTTGTTGTGGCAATGTGTAGAGTGAGTTTACTGCACCTTTTGTCGACGATGGACTCATTGAGGTTGTCGGCTTCCGTGACGCCTGGCATGGGCTGGTCCTGTTGGCCCCTAATGGACATGGTACTCGCATTGCGCAGGTGTGAATTGCTTCTGCTACCTCTTCCTTGTCCATCTTACATATAAAAAACACAAACTGAAAACGGAATGTGATTACCATTTTGGTTGTTTGGTACACTGCCATGGATTGACCTTGCTATCCAAATCCGGTATCAACATCCTCCTTGGCAGGCCCATAGAGTCCGTTTCGAGTTCCACAAAGGCGCGGCGGACCACACGTTCATGAGGGTGGACGGAGAGCCGTGGAAGCAGCCCCTCCCGAAGGACGACGACACCGTCGTCGTGGAGATCTCCCACCTCAGGCAGGTCACCATGCTGGCAAACGAGCCTTGCAGGTCCAAGAGCGTCAACGATCTGTCGCTACCATCGCCGGCCCATGACAGCCATGGCGAAGACAAGGATGCCGCGGAGGAGGACGAAGACGAGTGGGAGGATGGCAGGAGGAAGTTTGGGGCCGCGGATACCTTCAAGCTCCCTGACGAGATCGACATTGCTCATCTCAGTTGAGCTTGGCTTCTGCATTGTCGCGTGCATTCTGATCATAGGAATTGATTTGCTATATGATTACCTCAGCCCTGTATAAGCGGATCCAGTAGTGTATATTGCAGAAACACACGAACATTTTCATTTTTTCTCCATTCAAGAATACAGCCTTTGCTTTTTGTTAAAAAGTGGTCAAATATTTAATGTAGATATATTCCTAGTATATGTAAATGTAATCTTTCGTATCACCTCGATGTAACACTACTTGAAAAATAAAAAAAAATCATTTTCAAAAAGAAATGTAATCTTTCAGGGTACGCTTCAGTACATCGACTTCCCCGGTCCCCACGAATGCCCGAGACCAAGAGGCAAAGGCAAGAGCCGGGGCTAGGGTTTGCCGGTTTGGGGGGCGATTGGCGACTTGGCGTGGCGGAGTGCAGCGGCCGAGGCCAGGTCCGGCGACTGGGTGCTCGGCTAGGGAGGGAGGCGCGGGATCCGGCGGGGCCCTCGCCCCTCGCCCGGGCATTGCGCAGGCGCTAACCGATATCGGTGCTAACCGATTATAGTGCCACAATGAACTGCAGTTATGGTGGACTACACAATAAGTAATTTGTTAATTGTACTAAGTGTTGGCAACATTATTCCATTCCTTGCAAAAGGTGACAATGAGTTTCTATTGATGTGCTTGCTATCGGAAGTGGTGGTTTCTATTGAATTCATCTTATACCATGTATATAGTTAGTCACTTTTTATTGGCTTATGGTCACTTGATTGTTGGAATGGTAGCCTGGAGGTGTGACATGCACCCCCAGATGTCTCACTAAGGTCAATCACACTCTGTTTGGCTGCTTGCCAAAGCGACATAACGATGTATCTGATTGCAGCATGTAATAATAATTATAGTGATAACCATGGGTACAATGATTGGTGTGCAGCCAGTTCAGTGCGAATATTTAGTAATTCGTAACCGTTTCAGCACCTTGCTTGTTTAGTTTTCAAAAAAAATTCTACAATACCTGTCACATCGAATATTTGGACACATCCATGAAGTATTAAATACAGTTAAAAAAATAACTAATTACATAGTCTAACTGATTAGAACGAGATGAATCTTTTAAGTCTAATTAGTCTATGATTAGACATTATTTGTCAAGTAACAACGAAATGTGCTACAATACCAAAATCAACAACTTTTCACCAACTAAACAGGACCTTAGAGTAAATAAGTGAAACCAAGGCCCTGTTTAGATGCGCAAACTTTTGAATGCAAAGTACTGTAGCATTTTCGTTTGTATTTGGTAATTATTATCCCGTCATGGGTTACTTAGGCTCAAAAGATTCGTCTTGCAAATTATAGACAAACTGTATAATTAATTATTTTGTTTAGCTACATTTAATACTTCATGCATGAAACATTCGATGTGATGGGGAATCTTAAAGTTTTGAAATTTTGAAGGCAACTAAACAAGGCCCAAACTATTTAGACAGACACATGGTACTCGTCCTATGGTCTTTTCATTATTTTCTCTCTTTTTTTATTGACTCATTGCATTGCAGGATCAGACATAATTATTAGGGAGATTGGTGTTCTTGCCCCTGCTAGCAACTCCAATTGCATTTTTACCCCACTTTTAAAACTTTGTGAATTTGCCCCTGTGTTTTCAAATTGAAAGCTCCGTTTGCCCCTGGTTGTAGCTCCGTCACCTGCAGTCAAAATAAACAGCTAAAAATAAATAAGAAAACCTTGCAAAATAGGGGGAAAAGACTAGATTGCCCCTTATCCTTTCATCCAACCCGGCAGCACCTCCCTCGTGTCTCTCTTATCTCTTCCCACCCTCGTCTCTCTCATCTCTTTCTGCCAGGCGGCGCGGCCGCGCGGGTCAAGGCGGTCGGGCTCCGGAGTCGGCGCGATCGGTGGCGCTGGTCGAGACCGCGGTCTGGCCCCGGCGTCGGCGCGCGTCGAGGCGGCGGTCCGGCCCCGGCGCGGGTCGAGGCGACGGACCGGCCTCGACCCCAGCCCGAGCGTCGGCGTGGCTCGGCCTCGTGCGCGGGCGCGGCCCAGTTCCGGCGTAGTCGCGGCGCACCCCCGGCCAGCGGCAGACCGGTTTCCCCTCCCGTGCGACCGGATCCGCCTCTGCCCGCTCGAGTGGAAGGAAGGGTCGGCGGCCAGCGCCGCCTCGACACGTGCGCTGGCGCCGCCTCCGCCCACGCGCTTGCGCCGCCTCCGCCCGCTGGCTTCCCCAACCGTGCGGCCGGATCCGCTTCCACTCGCCCCGTCCCGGCTTGCATCCTCACTACCTCCGCCGGCCCCGTCCCAGCTCGTGCCGGCGTCGTCCTCACCGTACGCGGCAGCAGCGGAAGTGCTATTTTTGGTGGAAGTGGCGCGCGCGAGCGGGACAGGCGCTGCAGCAATGGCCGGCGTACGCGAGAGGGACGGCCGCGGTAGCAGCGGCCCGAGGACGCGGCGCGTGCCAGTGGGACGGGCGATGCATGTGCGGCCGAGGTACGCGGCGAGCGCGAGAGGGACGGCCACGGCAGCAGCGGTCGGGGGACGCGGCGCGCGCGAGCCGGACGGGGGCGGGCGAGGGCGCGGCAGCAGCAGCCGGCGGACGTAGCGCGCGCGAGCCGGACGGGGGTGGGCGTAGCAGCAGTGGCCGGCGGACGCGGCGCGGGCAAGCGGGACGGGCGTCGCACTAGCGGCCGGCGAACGCGGCGAGACGGGTGCGGCAGAAGCGGGCGGCGGACGCCGCGCGACCGGGACGGGCGCGGCAGCAGCGGCCGGCGTCTGCGGCGTGCGCGACCATGGGTGCGGCAGCAGCGGCGAACGCAGTACATGCATGGCGCCCTGCATGCAGCTAGAGACTCAACCAAGACAAGCCGTGTGCTGTTTAGCAGTTATGTCCCACAACAAAAAAATAGAGGCAAAATCATTTGGGCAGATGGACATGATGGTCTTTTTGAATGAAAGTTGACACCATTAGGAGAGGTACACGGAATAGGGGTAAATCTTTGCTTCATTTTGAAATCGTAAGGGCAAATTCACAAAGTTAAAAAAATAGGGGTAAAATCACCATTAGACATCAAAATGAGGGCATAAACGCCAAAGCCCCTAATTATTATTGTCATGTTACATAACCATTATCTGTCGTATGCATTTGCTTTGTGAAACATTTGAAGTTTGAGAAACAATTTCAAATTTCAGGTTGCTACTTTGCACTGCTTATTGAAATGGAAGAGCAAGTTTTGCTATGTTTGGGAACTAATGAAGCTGTTCGAAAATACTTCCTCAATGTGTTAAGAAATATCTTAGCCACATCACAGAAAAAACAATTTGAAAGTGGGTTATGTGAATTTGAATAACGTGGTGTACTTTGATTGTTAAATTTAAAATCTATTATTTGTATGATTGCGTGTAGATACCAATACATGCTCTATTTATATTATAAAGTTATTTTTTAGCACCCGTAGCAACGCACGGGCACGGACTTAGTGAAACAAAATGACGAGACAAGGAATGTTATGCACGCCGCTGTCAGGCGTGCGGGAACCGTGATGCAGGTGAACTTCAGTACAGAACAGACATTACAAGACTTCTATTAGAGAACCATCATGCCGAGAAGATAAACAAGGGAAGGAACCATCATACCGAGAAGATAAACAAGGGTGCTGACTTTGCTCTCACGGTGAGACCACAATCTCGACGGCAGGGGCAGAGGTAGGGGCAGCGCATTCACCTTGTGAAGCCGATGTAGTAGCAGAGTTCGCTTCTTGCTTTAGTGTCCCATCGGCTTCAGAAGCTGCTGCTGGAGTGGCAGCGTTCTCTTCTTCCTTCACAGGAACCATGCCTTGTGCAGTCGATGGGTCAGTAGCTTGGTTACTTGCAGCTTCTTGTATTCTTTGCATTGCAATTTTCACTCTCTCCTCTTTCGGAAGCCGAAGCTGCACCCTCTGCTGCCTCTCTGCAAATGTCTCCAATCCTGCGTGCGACATCAGGAGCCAGATGAAGGAGAGGTACTCCCCGCCTGAGCCAAGGCTTTTGGCATGCAGGAAACCCCTGCATCTACCAGCAGAAAAGCATATCATCTCCACCCACACACCTTCGATCACCTCCCAAATCCTCTGCTCATCTCCTAATCGCATCAGCTCTTGAGAAAGAACCCAGGCGTCATGAATAAAGCCTTCTCTGGAAATGGAACTTGAAGCCACCTTATCAGTTATCTTCTGTGCAAGTTCCTTCTCGTCCACTAGAGGCAGATCTTCACCATGCAGGAGGTCCTCTATTTCTTTGTAGGCAGCCGTGAACAGGTTCGTTCTGCTGCCGGGCATTAGCATATCTGGGTTAGCAAACAGTAGATGCATCATGTAGTTGGAGATTTCTCTGCCCCGGCTAGCACATTCTTGATCAGGAGACACACCCTTACTATGAAAGCAAAAATCGGTTGCCACGTGCCACAGAAGGATGCTTTCATCAAATGGCTTCTCTATGCTCTCACTGATGAGTTGCACACATCCCTTCCCCTTTAGTGTCCAATGGCCCCTGCTGTCGCTGAATGCCCTGTAACTCTCAGCATCCAATATGTAATCCAGCCATCCATCTTTGACATGACCACGAACTAAGTTTGTTATGGCTCTAGCTGAGCTGCAGGTACACCAGTATTTGTCAAGAAAGTTCTTCAGCTGTAAGCATCCCATGATGCTCATCAACCAGGTGTGCCTCTTGTTGCGGGCAAAGAATCCGACAAGACTATGCTGGTGAACCGTTTCAGGCCAGCCCCAACTAAATTTTGATGAAAGCCTGATGAGTGAGAAGATCTCTATGAAAAATGTGATGTACAATAGTACATATGTGACAATAACATCGCTGCCTCTATAAACCTTTTTATGGCTACTGTGAAAGAGTCCAATGGCTGCGATTGGCAGTATGATACTCGACACCCGTGTGCAATGAGCACAATAGTAATAAGACTTGTAAACTGATTTGGTACTCAAATCCTTCATGTAAACAAGATCAAAGAGAATCGAGAGCCCATCCCTTAGTGCCATGTAAGCTCGTTCATCAGAGAGCGACCAGAAGGAGTTCAAGTTAGCGAAACGGTCCGAATAGGGATACATGACATCTGTAAAAAGCTTATCAGGCACTATACGGAGACGTTTCTTTTTGAAGAATCCTGGGAGAGGTTTCACGTGAAACTCTAATTCCGCAGGAATTTTGTTGCGCTTAACAGAATCCCTGGCTTTCTGTACATATTCTTCAAGCTCGAGTTCTCTGTTTGCGGATGTGGTCCTGCTATTGTCAGGAAACCAAGAGCTAACTAGGCCATCAAAGCTTGCACATTTGAGAGCCAAGGGCTTCTCAAAACATTTGAAAACCCCAGGAATGAAAACCAGGATTGCTGTAGCAAGTAACCTCTTATCAGACGAGGCAGACCATGACTTACAAAACACATAGATAGCCACTGTGACCTGATGAGGGAAGAGCCGAGTGGAGCCCCAAAAAACATATCAGAGCTATATACATTTGTATGGTAATGTTTACACAAATGATGAAAAAACAAAAATGAAAATTATGGCACGACTATTTTAACTATATGAATTAGTTAATGCATAGCATGAAATGAAACCCCTGTGACGGATTTACTATGATGTTGGAGTTGGGGCCTGACCTGGGATATTGCAGTCAAAACGTGCCGCTTCCAAAGTTCGTTGTCTTCGATGTTGTATGCCGTAATGGTAACCTGTCCTCCAAGGTGCATTAGCAGAACGGATGTCCATAACACCTCTAGGTCATGACTACTACTACTAACCGCAGAACTGTGCTGCAGCTTCCTTTGGCGGTTGAAAAGCGTTGCGAGGGCGTATATTGCCAAAGCATCACTGCCTAAGTATGACAACCAGATGGAAAATCTGAACAGAGGCCGAATATGTGACTTACGAGCACTGGCAAATGCTGCAAGGAAGCACTGGATGCAGAGGCTGCCCAAGACAAGGATGCGCAGCTGCCACTCTTCCCACAACCGCACCACACTTGAGAGGCCCATTCACTATTTCACTCTCTTTGTTCCTATAGCAGGGGGTGTGCAAGTGCGCTGGTTGATGTTATAGCTAACCACATGTCGTATGTTAAGAAAATCACATGTTTAGCTTTCAGAAACAAAGCGGTAGTGAACCAAATGGCTCAAGCTAGCATCGATCCGAAGTTAAGGTCACTGGGACAGGGCAGGAATCCTCTGATCCAAGGACCAGGCAAGGGATAGAATATGGAAGGGAATATCATCACTGTCACGCAAAGAGGACTTCAAAGTTGTGGTAGTTGATGTGTTGAGATATCCTTCCACATGAAGAATGATTTGAAGCCCGACAAATTGAGCAAAACAGCCCATAAGCAGGGCCGGGCCTAGAATTTGGGAGGTGGGTATTCAAAATTTCGAATGGTGTAAAAAATATTGACAGCCCAAAGTACATATTAATAGCATATAATTGAGCACCGACAACATAAATTGTTCATAACTTGTAATTGTTCAAAACTTGTAATTGTTCAACATATAGATAATAGATGTACTAAATGATCAATGTATCGAAGTGGGAACATCTGAAATTGTTCATTGTGATACTACATTATCGTGAACTTTTCATTAATTTCGAAAATTGCAACGACAATTTTCAACAAAAAATGGACGAATTTTCACTAACCTTGATGTTAAGGGCTCGGTAGCCCTTGCCGGCTCGCCCCTTTCTTGAATGCTTGCGCGGTTGCGCCTGCTGCGGTGCGGTGCTGCTGCTGCAGTGCGCCTGCCACCCACGGCCCGCCTGCCCGGCTGGCCGCCGAGCGGCCGAGGCCGAGGCCTAGCCGCCGTCCGCCGAGCTGCCGGCCAGCGGCCAGCCGTTGCCCGCGGCCCCTCCGCGGCTGCGCCTCGCCGTGCCTGCCCTCGCCGCCGGCCGCCGTGCCGCGCGCCGCCGCCTAGGGTTTGGGGAATTGGGAGCGGGAGGGCAGGCCGGCAGGGGCGACTCGGGGCAGGGCCAGTGCAGGCCTCAGGCCTGGGCCGTCGGTGGCTGGGGAGGTGGGTGGGCGTAGCAGTCACACTATCGCAGTGAGAGAGGTTTAAAAGAACGGAAATGCTACAGCACACTCGTCCGGACGCGCGTCTCCTTCCGGACGGAAGATGTGGCACTACTGCTATCAGGCTATTTACACTCACGCTATTCTATATTCATCCTAAAAAAATATTTTCGTCCTAGTCATCATGTTCTTTTCTTTAGATTTAATTTTTCTGCACTCATTTATTCTCCATATCTCTACTCTATACCTACTACCGACCGCGGGACTCACATGTTAGATTTTTTTATTCACTATTTTACCCCCTCCCCCGCCACCTCTGCTTCTCCTCCACCGTCGCCATCTGCTCCTCCTCACGGCCGCCCTGCACCTCGTTGCAGCCCCCTACCTCCTCGTCGCCGGTCCTGGATCTCACGGCCGCCATGCCCTGGAGCTCGCCACCCCCCCTACCTCCTCCGCCGCCAGCACCCGAGCTTGCCGCTCCCTCCGCTCGATCTCGGGCCGGCGGCGGGCCTCGCGGCGGCATGGTGGAGCAGGGGCCCTGCCCCCGCGGCGAGCTGTGGTCCTCGACACGAGGTGCACTCGACGAGATCCACCCCGGGCCAACGGCTTCCGTCTCCCAACGGATGCGCTCGAGCTCGGTGCGGCTGCTCGGCGGCGCGGCGACTGCGGCCCCGGTGGCCCGGCGGCAGCGCGCGGTAGCTCTGTAACATCCCGTAATTTTATGGAATATTATATTTCTAAAAAATGTGAGTTTTCAAAAAAAAAATTGTGTGATTGTGTTATTAGATAGAAGAATGTAAGACTAAATGCTAACTCTCCCAAATTCCTAGCAAATTAAAATTTAAAACAAATATAAGGTTATTATTGATAGTGTGATTTATTTGGTGTTGGAGTTTATTGGAGCCTGCCTTGTTTAAAAATTTCGTTTGAATATGTTTTGTTTGGATTTAGTGGAGTTCAAATTAATTTGAGTCAATTAATTTAAACTCAAATACTAACTCAACCCCTAAACCAACTAACAGGCCTTAACCTCCTATCTGAACCAGCCCAATACTTAAACCCGGCCTGGCCCAGACCTTGAACCGGCGGCCTGCCAAACCCTCGAGCCCAACCCGCCTGGCCCATCCTGCACGGCCCGAACACGCGCCCCTTCGGCCCGCTACCACCGGCCCAGCACCACCCCACGCGCCACCGGCTCAGCCCAGCACCACGCCACCTCCCCTTCTCTCCTTTGTGCCACTTCCAAGCGGACCCCACCTGTCAGGCAGCCCTGTTACCTTTTCCCCAACCTCCCAACGCCATCCGCCACTGCCTCGTGATGTGCCGCTCCGCTCGTCCCAGCGCCGCTTTCCGTCGCTTTACCGCCGACGCCGTTCGCTCCGTAGCCTAGCAGCCGCGCCCCGCCGCCGTCACATCGCACAGCGCCCGTCAGCGCGCCCTCAACCCCTAGCCTTGTGCCTGGCAGCCGCGCGATGCACGCCACGTGCACCTGCGCGCGCCCCCAGGCCGCCTCCGTCGATCCTCGGCATTCGTGCCGAGGGAAGCCCTAGCCCGGCCGCCTATAAAAGCCCTAGACGCCGCAAACCCTAGAGCCCAGAGCTCTTTTCCCCCTTGCGCCGCCACAAATCAAGAACAGAGGGAGAAAGGGAGGAGAAGGGAAGAAGGGGAAGGGAGCGCCGGGCCAATTGTATCATTTGCACCTATCTATTCAATAAAACTGAATCAAATTTATACAATAATTCAACTTTGTTCAAACAAATGAACCAAACCTAAACTCTTTCGCAACATCATCCAATAATAGTATATTTACGGAGAATTCACCTAGTGCTACTAGTACATATATGCTCTTTGGGCCCCCAGCTCCATGGGCCCCGGCGCACCGGCTGCCCACCCTCTAGAGCCGGCCATGCTCAAAACATGCTCCTAAAAATCTTATTTTGGGAATGAACAAGAAAACCCCACCTCCAACAGGTGCCAAAACCTGTTCCCAAATTTCCCCCACGCCCGGTCCTTTTTTCGCGAACGTGCTTGAGCATATTTTTCATTAAGAGGAAGAGAAGCAAAGTACAACATACAAGTTGGTTTCGAACCTGGTACACAGAGTTAGACAATTACATGGCAGTCAGCGTCCGACCTGGTAATCTACCCAAGATCTATGACACAGTCACGGGTGTCACACTCCGGTTGCCAGGGTGCCCATCCCCACCGGCAACAAAGCATCCAAGGCCTCACAGTGCAAAACAGTGAGGGAGGAAGAGAAAACTTCCTCGAATTGCTGGAAGGATGAGGCATCCGGCGGGTGAGTGTCTGAAGTGAGGCCCAGCTTTCTCACCATCACATTTTGCGCCTGAACCGCTAGTTTTGTAGCACGATGATGCGACTTCTGTGCCAACCTCTCGTTGCGGCGGATGGTGAAGTCTTGTGGTTGCTGTCGTGAGCGCCGTCGTGGCGGCGAAGCGACCAGCACAGGTGGAGGAGCCTCCGTACAAACATCATGTGCAAAATTAGCGACCACTTCTTTTACTGGTGAACTGGCCTCAGGTAACAGCTGTAACAGAGCCTCACGTGTTCCCCGCGCCACCGTGACATTGCAACGAGAAGAAGAGGTAGGACGCGCCAGCTCCGGCCCGGAAATGGTGTCACGTACCGGCTCATCAGCTGATGACATTTGAGGTGGAGTGCGGTTAGCGACGTTCGTCGCCGCCTCGACGTCCGTCATGGCCACCGCGGCGCCGGGTTGCCCCTCCTGCACAGGCGACAACGGAGGCAAGTCCATCGTCCAATGGGCACCCTTCGCCGGGGAATGGGAGTCTCCCAGTAATGCATCCACCCCATGAGAGGCGCCCGGCGGAGGAGGAGACGAGCACTCCACCGCTGGTGGTCCAGCTGTCAGCACGAGCGAAGCAACGAGCTCCTCCAACATGGGGTCAACCCATGCCAGAGGCCCCTCACCCGCGCACAACTCCAACTCCAGTGGATCAGGCATGGGGGAAAGGTATGAAACAGTGGCGCTGTCGGTGTTGTCGGAAAAGTCGGCAGGCGCCCCCATGCTGACATCCCCCCGCCGGCGACGGCGGCGGATTCTGCCAGCGCCCTTCGCGGCACCCCGCACGGCCCCATCCGAGACCATCTGATCGCCTCGGGTCGCTTGCTGGAAGGCCGAAGAGTTGATGCCGCGAACAGGGCAACATGGCGGATCGCCACCCTTCGCCGTCGACCTCAGTTGCTTGCACTCCCTGGCGATGTGGCGGAAGCCATGGCAGCGCAAGCAACGCCGTGGCAACCGACAAGTCGCAACACGGTGCGAGTAGGAAAGACAATTGAAGCATCTGTCGCGAAACACTGCAGGGATCCTCCGGACCTATAGGAGCTATTCTTGGCAATGTTGAACCTTGATGACCGCAGGTTGCGCCTCCAGCCGTGGGAGAATGTCCCGCCACCCATCGGCGTTGGGGGCGGAGACTCGTCCACGGCGGCCAAGGAGTTGGCGGGCGGGGATACGACCCTCCACCGGCCGGGCAGGCAAGCCGTGCACCAACTGGGCACGCGGCCGGCTGCGTCCCCTCCGGCTTTGCCCTGGTTCTTGCCGTCCAACGCCCATTCCACCTCGACCTCGCACCATGACTGGACGAGTCTGGGTGCGCGATGGGGACGCAGCCACCGGCAATGCTGGGCGACGCACGGCATCGAGGTAGGATGTGGGGTGGTCGTCGTCGGACCCCTCGCCGTCTTCATCCGCCCATCGACGGCTCTTCGTGCGTCCACTGGAACGACATTGGTGGAACGGGGCCGCGTCCGGTGAGAGAGAAGAAGGGCTCGCTCCCCCAAACCCGGACGAGGGCGACGAGCCGCCGTTAGGGGCGGTGGCTCCCCTGGCTGTCTGCGGCCCAGCCTCCACCGCAGCTAGATCTGGGCGGCCGGCATTGACAGTGAAGAGGCCGAGGGGCCCGCCGGCTGGGTGGCAACTCCCACCGCGCCAGCCGGCGCAGTAGCCTCGCCCTCGTCATCCGAGACGTCCTCGACGATCACCAGCGAGTAGTCCGCGGTGTTGGGGTTCAACGTCGTCGACAGCAATAGGGCCCGCGGAGATCCTGCGCCGGTACCTGCGGGGACGCGCACCGTATCCGGAGCCAAAATTTCCGCCCCTCCTCGGGCCCTCCCAATCCAGAAAATTTCCATCTGCTCCATTGTGTCGGTCAATGTGCACTATTTTGCATGTCCACCTCCATGGCTCCAGCCGCCATGTTCTCCCTGTTGGATGGGACACTGCAGCTGGAGCTTCAGAGCTTGCTAGTCGGAGTTGGAAAGCGAGGCAATTTTCTCGGGAGAGCCTCTTGCTGTGAAAAAAGACGAACAGGCGATGGCGACGACTGTGAATAGATCGCTGAAAGTGATACTCCTCTGTGGAATAAGGGATTGCTCGGTGAAATTTTGGACGTGGCCGGAGGTTTCCTCCAAGCAATCTTCAAAATTATTTGATCAAAGTATGTAGCTAAAGAAGTATGATCACTAGCGATGGATCAACAAAAAAAATGACGCTTTGGGTCTCACCTGGGATGAGGTGGCGCATCCTAAAGTTTTTTTTGCAAGGAAAAAAATAGAGCCACTGTTGGAGAAATGGTTGCTTTTTGGACATAGATTTTTTTTAGCTAAGTCCCAATCCAACATTATTGGGAATAGAATTATTGGGCACGAGATGCTAAGGCTCGATATTGCGAATCCCTCACCTGTCCTTATTCCTTCAAACTTTTTCTCCTCTCTTTCTTGCCGTTGACTCCCCACCACCCCCCACCACACACACCACCACCAGTCCACACACACACACCCGCCCGCCCTCTTGCTCTCTCGCAGGCCCTTCTTCCCTGGCAGCGACGACTGGGCGTTTGGGCGAGCGGCGCCGTCCTACGCGAGGTTTTCGTCGGCTCGGCGCCGGCGACGAATATCCACCAGGGACGCACTTCCGTTCCATTCCGTCGCCTTCCCTTCCCGCTGTGCGAAATCGATCTCCTCAAAGCCTTGTGTAAGCTAATTTTATTCTTTTTTTTTGCGGGCGCAACCTTAATCTAGTCGGATCTGACATCCACTAAATTCGACTCTTTCCACAATATTTTAGGGTGTATATATGTACGCCCATATCCTATACTGGATCCACCCCTGCTTGCGTATCTGTACTGTAAATGATAGACTGGTACATTCAGAACTATTGCAAGATTCTTACATTTAAGTAATGATGCATAATATTACAACTTTAAATCTTGTTTGAGGAGGAAAATTGTAAGGGTAGAGAATCACGAGTGAACTTTCTCCAAAAAAAAAAAAGAATCACGAGTGAGCACAGATTCCGTTTCCTTCTCCATTTCTTGTAATCTTGCTGTGCTCCAAATCTAGTCACGAGTCTTGTAGATTGGTGATGCTAAAATATCAGTGCTGTTCATATCTGTAACACCTGCATCGTATTTGGGAGAATGAGCCCGTTAAAATTGCGCAGAACATATTTTGCAGTATGGAATGGGAGGCAGATATCGTGGTTGGTTCTTGTTCTAAGCCATGTGGGCCCTTGGAGGAATACTTCATTCCAGATTACATTCTGAAGCCTGATGCCGAACTAGTGATTGTCGATCATGCTCCTCTCTGTCCTGTAGTAGTGTTCATCAACTCAAGGTCCGGCGGCCAACTTGGAAGCAGTTTCATCAAAACATACCGTGAGCTCCTCAATGAAGCACAGGTACCTGTTCTGCCCTTTTGTAAATACTAGAGCATGGAAATGCACTTTTCATCTGTCCATAGTAGCATTGTGGATGTGGCACTATTGTGAGAGCTGCTCGGTTATTTTCAGGTTTTTGACCTCTCAGAAGAGGCTCCAGATAAGGTGTTGCACCGTTTATATGTCAATCTTGAAAGACTCAAGATGGGAGGAGACATTCTTGCTGTTCAAATTTGGAGGAGGCTGAGGCTAATTGTGAGCGTTAACACTTTCAGAATTCAGATTATATTATACAGAGATGGCTGTCTCTTCGCCTTTGCCATTTTAGTTTTCTTGACACAACGTAATTCAACTAGGTTGCAGGTGGTGATGGTACAGCTAGCTGGCTGCTTGGGGTGGTCAGTGACCTTGAGCTTGCTCACCCACCTCCAGTCGCGACTGTGCCTCTGGGAACAGGAAATAACCTTCCCTTTTCATTTGGATGGGTAGGTGGTCAGCAACTTTCTAGTAAAATTTATTTCTCTTACGTTTTTGTGTCCCTTATGTTCCATACAAAAGGGGAAAGGGAAACTATTCATATATTTTTTACATCCATGATGAAAGGTAGCAGAAAGAAAAAAGGTGATTCACTATGCTGATGCACCAATGACTGTGTCTTCCCTCTATTACCTGTATACTGGATGTCTACTACTTTGTAGTACTTTGCATAGGATCTACTTACTTTTTAATGTTTATTTTGTTGGTTTATGCTGTTGTGAGTGTAGAAGATTTTGAGAAGTTGATTCACTGTTTTGGTTCTAGCAAATCATGCAAGTACAACTTTATTGATGGACTGGCTCTTTTTTTCTCACCTGAACTTTAGCTTGCGACCTTGCATGCATGTAAGAAAAGATCATAATTTGTGTTGAATCCAATGTTGCAGGGAAAGAAGAATCCTTCTACGGACCAACGGGCTGTAAAATCGTTCCTTGGGCTAGTGAAGCATGCAAGAGAAATTAAGATTGATAGGTAAATAGAGTTCATTGTTAGTTTTTTAACTTATATAATGCATGTCACGAGGATGAAAATATTGCTGAATATGTCTAATAATCTTCTGTTTGTGCTTGTCTAGCCCACATTCTTGTGGAAGTCTGTAGTAAACTATTTTTTTTAATAATGAAAAATGCAGCCCTCCTGTTTGTTCGCAGCAAAACAGAAACTTGCCTAATATGTGATGCTATAATGCAGCATGCTTCTATCTTATCTACTGCTTCTAAGAAAATTGCATTAAAAATAATTAACTCTTCATGTTGATGTCTTTCCTCAGTTTAAATCATGCTTATTCTTCTCTATTTCATGCCTAGGCAGGTTCAATTTAATGCACACTTTGATGTTTCAGTTGGCACATCATTTTGAGAATGCGAGCTCCAAGAGAAGGTCCTTGTGATCCTATTGCTCCATTAGAGTTGCCTCACTCGTTGCATGCATTTCACCGTGTCTCAAGTTGTGACTCTTTGAATATGGTAAGACGTCCTTTTGTGTTTCTATTCTTTTTGTTATGGGATTATACTTGTTCAAGATAATGCGTATGCACCATTACAGTCAAAGACATTTGGTTACTGGATTTAATTTAAAGCTTCCTTGATGATTTTTCTTTACTTCAGGAAGGTTACCACACATTCCGCGGGGGATTTTGGAATTATTTTAGTATGGGTAAGGCTTTGTTGTTAATCTTCTCTGTATATTGCTGAATGAGGGGGAAAACCATTCTGTACCTTAAACTATGCAATTGTGTATTTGTATTTTTATCTTGATCTGCGATGCTGGTTGCTAGTTCATGATACCAAGGATAGTGATTTTACTGACCCACTGAGGAAGCTACTGCAGATCGTTTGCCACTAATGTGATGGCAGGTCACCATTTTCTGTTTTTTTAAATTTATATTTGTCACTGAATCCTTTTAAGAACATAAAAAGCAAAGAATCCAGACTCCAGTGAGTCAACAGTCAATCATGAAAATGACTTCACATGTTGCAGGGATGGATGCAAAAGTGTCTTATGCATTTCATTCTGAAAGGAAGAGGAATCCAGAGAAGTTCAGGAGCCAGCTGACTAATCAGGTAATTTTTATTTTTCATATGTTCGTGGGCTCAGTTTCTTTACTATATTTTCTCTCTGTTGATTAAATCAAATGCCCAGCCAGTATTATTTTAGTTATGCTGAACCTTTTGAATTGTCAATGTATATCATTTATACAGCGTACACGTGCTACGCTTGGACTTAAACAAGGATTGTTTTGCGCTTCTCTAAGTCAACCATCGTCAAGGTAAAGTTCACTAATTTATCATAATTCCAGATCAAAGAAACATCTGCTATGTTGCAATGCTTGTGTGATTCTCCCCGTTAGGACTAATGGAGCCTCTTATCTTGATCATGTTTAGTGTTACATATGAAATTAGACTGCAGAAGGAGCATGGGAAGGGGATGGTGGTGTTCTTTGTTCTCTAACTGTACTAGCTATTAATTTTATGTTTTTTTTTTCATTGCTCAAAATCACCACCATCTTTTGCAATTTGAATTTGTAATCTGGGAGGTTATAGCTTCAGTGATAATACTAAACATATACTTTCCTGTCACTCTATGTGCATCTTTGAGGTTTTCCTTCCACTCCTTTTGTGGATAAATGATAAGCTAGAATGCTTTATTTCCAGGAACCTTGCTCAACTTGCAAAGGTAAAGATCATGAAAAGGCCTGGTAGCCCGTGGCAGGAAGTTCAGGTTCATCAGAGGTAACTTTTGACGCCTTTTACTTTTTATCAGAGCACTGTTTGTTTTTCTCAACTCCGCCATGGCCGGTCCCAAGCCTGGGTAAAAGAGGAGGGTTGTGTTAAGGCTTGGCGAGCCAACGTAAAAACCTTGCCACTCTTATGGAGATGAAACTGTTTGTTTTTCTCCTATACATCAATATATTCCGACGAGTATGATTGACAGACCAAAGCTTTTTGCTTTCACTTGGGAATATTTTCTCTTTCTGTTCCGTTTGTCGTGCCTTACAAAATACTACTTGGGTAGCTGTATTGCTCTAAGGCAGATGGGTTTGTAACCTGCATTTGTGACTCCTGCAGCATTCGGTCAATTGCCTGTCTGAACCTTCCTAGTTTTTCTGGAGGACTGAATCCTTGGGGCATGCCTGGCACAAGGAGAGCAGCAGATGTGGGTTCCTGTTTCTTAATTTCTTTCAATCGGTCATGCACGAACTGCAATCCACGGTAATTAGTTCACAAGTTTGTTGTGGTAATGCGCAGAGGCAGTTTACTGCACCTTTTGTTGACGATGGACTGGTTGAAGTTGTCGGCTTCCGTGACGCCTGGCATGGGCTGGTCCTATTGGCCCCTAATGGACATGGTACTCGCATTGCGCAGGTGTGAATTGCTTCTGCTACCTCTTCCTTGTCCATCTTACATATCAGAAACACAAACTGAAAACAGAATGTGATTACCATTTTGGTTGTTTGGTACACTGCCATGGATTGACCTCGCTATCTAAATCTAGTATCAACATCCTGCTTGGCAGGCCCATAGAGTCCGTTTCGAGTTCCACAAAGGCGCGGCGGACCACATGTTCATGAGGGTTGACGGAGAGCCGTGGAAGCAGCCCCTCCCGACGGACGATGACACCGTCGTCGTGGAGATCTCCTGCCTCAGGCAGGTCAGCATGCTGGCAAACGAGCCCTGCAGGTCCATGAGCGTCAACGACCCGTCGTTGCCATTGCCGGCCCACTGCCTTGACGATGACAGCGATGCCTCGGAGGATGACGAAGATGAGTGGGATGATGGCAGGAGGAAGTTTGGGGCCGCGGATACCTTCAAGCTCCCTGACGAGATCGACATTGCTCATCTCAGTTGAGCTTGGCTTCTGCATTGTCGCGTGCATTCTGATCACAGGAATTTATTTCAACTTGGATTGGGATTTGGGAATAAGGTGGGCCTAATTTCAACTTTTATAGTATATATAGAATATAAAGTTCAAGCTCTCTGTACCAAGCTTATACATTCAACCTCAGCCTTCAAATCTAGATCACTTAAAGTGCAAAAAGAGCCAGCTTCTAGCACAAGATTGCATCAAGCTCCAAAACAAGGACGACGTATGCCCCTGCACATACTTCTCAAAGAGTGTCTTCACCATTGACCCTTTTTGGATGTGAAACGTGTTGATGATTTTATCTTTTCTGGTTCAGCTAGTGGAAACTTGTAAAACTGAACACCTTTTTGCAAAATGTGAATGAGCATTCCCAAAAAAAAAATGTTGATCAATGATAGTCATCCTCCAAATTATTCCAGAACATGGCCGATGTATATTCTGATAACCTCACATAATCATCAAAATAATATGCAAATATATGCATTTTATTTGTGTGCTTCCACAACTCAAGTGAAAAAAATGAAAGTCAAAGGCTTAAAATGGCAAACATGCGAGAGCCCAGGACGATGAAGAGAGTGGCTGTCTGGCTGCCTCTTGTCCTCCTCCCGTCACCACTCACACGCTTGTTGCCACCATCCCATTCCCATCCTTCCATCAGTTCCCCCAAAAAATAAACTTTGGATCAGCCAAATCTCATCCTCTTGTGGTTCAAGCTCACCGAGGCAGGCAGTGGCGACACGAGGTGCTTTGCCCGAATCTCAGAATCGCAGGTAACAATTCAAGGCACCTGAACAATTCTTGGTTCAAGGATTCTCGCGCCATGAGCTGTTGGTGAATTCGATCTTGGATCCGCTATAACCGTTTCTTGATAAGGTGATGTAACAATGTTGTGTTGCAGTTTGATGGCTCAGTCCTTTTTTTTTTTGTATTTTTGATTCTGCTCAATGCACTGTTCTAGGAATTTGAATTTAGTTAGATTTTCCCCCTTGGCGTGTGTTTAGTTAAATGATATTTCCTTTGCTTGGAAACTAACATTGACTCCTGACAAAGATACTACTTTTAATAAGGTTGGGTATAATGGCAGGCTCATAACTATTTTTTCATAGGTTTGCAAAACATTCTATCTTTTATTTTTATCATAACTATATCTCATTTGAGATGTAAGATTTCAATTTAAGGTAATTAATGATATCATAAACAATACTTTTAACAAGTTCACGAGGCCGCAAAAATGATTACAAAAGAGGTAAGGAGCCTAGAAGTGACTTCTACCACATCAAGATAAACAAAATGCATTTTATGAAAAAGATATACTAAATACATTTGAGGTGACCTTTTTTCGTGTATGCTATATGTTAGTCGTAAAGCTTAAGACCTTTTTCAGTATCACTATTAGTAAGTAGATGGGATGAATGTTGTAAGATGATTTATGCCTTTTGTGATCAAAATAACAAAAGTATTTCATATTTGCAATTTCCATATGCCAAGATTGCAACGTTTCCTGCTATGTTTGGTTGGATGAATTGAATTGACCAGACTAGGATGGAGGCGTCTGGAGTATATCTTTTATATATTGCTAACCTAGTCATGACTTCCGACAAATACACATATCAGTCATATGAAACTAAGTTAGCGAGAGTAGGGTAGTGGGAGTGGATCTGAAAATGGACACCACGTCACTGCTAGACATGGCCATAGAATTTTGCGGCAAGGATCTAACTGCATATAAATAATGTCACCTAAAGGTAGTCGAGCCCTTTATGGAAAATAAAAATAAAAATGATAATTCCTATCAAGATTTTTTTAATTTTCTCTAATGGTGGCGTAAGAGGAAGATGAGAATGGTATCATACAAAAGAGAAAGGAAACAATTACACTTCAAATAATTTTAGCCTTTTTAATTATTTTTACATTTTTTTTGTTTTACCAGCGCTAGTATAATGCTGTATTCATTAGACATACTATATGGTCTATGTCTCGACCATGGCTAGTTGTATTCATTAGACATACCATATGGTCTATGTCTCGACCATGACTAGTGTTGGTAGCAATGCACATCCTCATCCTCCATGCTTGCTCCAAGATCATCGTCGCGGTCACGGGGAGATCTAAGGGAGGTGCAGGATGGGCTCCAACCCCCTTAGATCTGAAAGTTAGATGATGAACTCCCTAAATTTTCAGCGTGCATCTGCGACTTGTCACGGCCACCCGCCCATGTTTGGTAAAAAATCGGTTTCCTAAAGAAATGTAAGAAATTGACTCTAATTCTCAAATCTTTTTCTACCTTGGCAATTCTAACATTCCTCTAGAAATTTTTTTTTCCTAAAGGCTTATAAACGGTGAAAACAAAAACACCCTTGATGTCTCAGGTGGAATTCCCTCTCGGTTATTCCTTCGAACTTTTTCGCCTCTGTTTCCACCCGTTGAGTTGACTCCCCCCACGCCCACCCGCCCACTGGCGCTCTCTCACTGGCTTTTCTTTCCTGGCGCCGACGCCTGGGCGTTTGGGCGAGCGGCGCCATCCTTCCTGCGCGAGGTTTTCGTCGGATCAGAGCCGGCGACGAATATCCACCAGGGACGCGCTTCCGTTCCATTCCGTCGCCTTCCCTTCCCGCTGTGCGAAATCGATCTCCCCAAACCTTGTGTAAGCTGATTTTATTCTCTTTTTTTTTTGGCGGGTGAAACCTAATCTTATTCGGATCTGACCCAATTATAAGTATATAGATAGATGAATTATATATCCACTAAATTCGATTATTTGCAAACTATTTTACTATGCTGGATCCGCCCCTTGCGTATCTGTACTGTAAATGATAGATATGGTACATTCAAAACTATGGCAAGATTCTTACATATAAGTAATGATGCATAATATTGCAACACTAAATCTTGTTTGAGGAGGAAAATTGTCGGGGTAGGGAATCACGAGTGGACACAGATTCCGCTTCTTCTCCATTTCTTGTAATCTCAATGTGCTTCAAAACTAGTCACGAGTATTGTAGATTGGCGATGCTAAAATATCAGTGCTGTTCATATTTGTAACACCTGCATCCTATTTGGGAGAGTGAGCCCATTAAAATTGCGCAGAACATATTTTGCAGGATGGAAGGGGAGGCAGATATCGTGGTTGGTTCTTGTTCTAAGCCATGTGGCCCCTTGGAGGAATACCACATTCCAGATTACATTCTGAAGCCTGATGCCCAACAACTGATTGTCGATCATGCCCCTCCCTGTCCTGTAGTAGTGTTCATCAACTCAAGGTCCGGCGGCCAACTTGGAAGTAGTTTGATCAAAACATACCGTGAGCTCCTCAATGAAGCGCAGGTACCTGTTCTGCCCTTTTGTAAATACTAGAGCATGGAAATGCACTTTTCATCTGTCCATAGTAGCATTGTGGATGTGGCACTATTGTGAGAGCTGCTCAGTTATTTTCAGGTTTTTGACCTCTCAGAAGAGGCTCCAGATAAGGTGTTGCACCGTTTATATGTCAATCTTGAAAGACTCAAGATGGAAGGAGACATTCTTGCTGTTCAAATTTGGAGGAGGCTGAGGCTAATTGTGAGCGTTAACACTTTCAGAATTCAGATTATATTATACAGAGATGGCTGTCTCTTCGCCTTTGCCATTTTAGTTTTCTTGACTCAACGTAATTCAACTAGGTTGCAGGCGGTGATGGTACAGCTAGCTGGCTGCTTGGGGTGGTCAGTGACCTTAAGCTTGCTCACCCACCTCCAGTTGCGACTGTGCCTCTGGGAACAGGAAATAACCTCCCCTTTTCATTTGGATGGGTAGGTGGTCAGCAACGGTTCTAATAAAATGTATTTATCTTATGTTTTTGTGTGCCATATGTTCCACACAAAAGGGGATTGGGAGGCTATTTATATATTTCCTCATCCATGATAAAAGGTAGCAGAAAGAAAAAAAAAGGTGATTCACCTACCTAAGGTCTATGCTGGTGCACCAATGACTATGTCTTCCCTCTGTTACTTGTATACTGCATGTCTACAACTTTTTAGTGCTTTGCGTAGGATCAACTTACTTTTTTAATGTTTATTTTGTTGGTTTATGCTGCTGTGAGTGTAGAAGATTTTGTGAAGTTGTTTCACCATTTTGGGTTCTAGCAGGTCATGCAAGTACAATTTTATTGATGGACTGACTCCTACAAAAAGGCGACATGTCCAGCAACTGAGTGTAGCAGAGATGCGGATGTTGCGGTGGTTTTGCGGGCACACAAGGAGGGATAGAGTCCGAAACGAAGCTATTCGGGATAGGGTCAGGGTGGCACCAATTGAGGAGAAACTTACCCAACATCGGCTGAGATGGTTTGGACATGTCCAACGGAGGCCTCCTGAGGCGCCGGTGCGTAGTGGGGTTCTTGAGCGGGTCGATAATGTAAAGAGGGGTAGAGGTAGACCTAAACTGACTTGGGATGAGTCGGTTAAGAGAGACCTTAAGGATTGGAATATCTCTAAAAAGATAGCTTTGGATAGGAACGCTTGGAGACTAGCTATCAATGTGCCTGAACCATGACCTTTATTTCTTTTGGGTTTCATCTCTAGCCTACCCCAACTTGCTTGGGAAAAAAGGCTATGTTGTTGTTGTACTGGCTCTTTTTTCTCACCTGAACTTTAGCTTGCGACCTTGCATGCATGTAAGAAAAGATCATAATTTGTGTTGAATTCAATGTTGCAGGGAAAGAAGAATCCTTCTACGGACCAAGAGGCTGTAAAATCGTTCCTTGGGCTAGTTAAGCATGCAAAAGAAATTAAGATTGATAGGTACTGCCTGAAATATAGAGTTCATTGTTAGGTTTTTAAACATATCTAATGCTTGTCACGAGGATGAAAATATTGCTGAATTTTCCTAATAATCTTCTGTTTGTGCTTATCTAGCCCACATTCTTGTGGAAGTCTGTAGGAAACTATTTTTCTTAGTAATGAAAAATGCAGCCCTCCTGTGTGTTTGCAGCCAAAAATAAACTTGTCTAATATGTGATTCAATAATGCAGCATGCTTATTCTTCTAATATATTTATCTACTGCTTCTAAGGAAATTGCAATTAAAATAATTAACTCTTCATGTTGATGTCCTTCCTCAGTTTAATCATGCTTATTCTTCTCTATTTCATGCCTAGGCAGGTTCAATTTAATGCACACTTTGATGTTTCAGTTGGCACATCATTTTGAGAATGCGAGTTCCAAAAGAAGGTCCATGTGATCCTATTGCTCCATTAGAGTTGCCTCACTCGTTGCATGCATTTCACCGTGTCTCAAGTGGTGACTCCTTCAATATGGTAAGATGTCCTTTTTGTGTTGCTATTCTTTTTTTATGGGATTATACTTGTTTAAAATAATGTGTATGCACCATTACTGGCAAAGACATTTGGTTACTGGAATTAATTCAAAGCTTCCTTGATGATTCTTCTTTACTTCAGGAAGGTTACCACACATTCCGTGGAGGATTTTGGAATTATTTTAGCATGGGTAAGGCTTTGTTAATCTCCTCTGTATATTTCTGAAATAAGGGGAAAACTATTTTTTACCTCAAACTATGCAATTGTGTATTTGTATTTTTATCTTGATCTGCGATGCTGGGTGCTAGTTCATGATACCAAGGATAGTGATTTTACTGACCCACTAAGGAAGCTACTGCAGATCTACTGCCATTAATGTGATGGCAGATCACCATTTTATGTTTTTTTAATCCATATTTCTCACAGAATCCTTTTAGCAACATAAAAAAAAAGAATCCAGACTCCAGTGAGTCAACAGTTAATCATGACACGCATGACTTCACATGTTGCAGGGATGGATGCAGAAGTGTCTTATGCATTTCATTCTGAAAGGAAGAGGAATCCAGAGAAGTTCAGGAACCAGCTGACAAATCAGGTAATTTTTATTTTTCATAGGTTCGTGGGCTCAGTTTCTTTACTATATTTTCTCTCATTTGATTAAGTCAAATGCCCATCCAGTATTATTTAAGTTATGCTGAACCTTTTGAATTGTCTACAGGGTACATATGCTAAGCTTGGACTTAAACAAGGATGGTTTTGCGCTTCTCTAAGTCAACCATCATCAAGGTAAAGTTCACTAATTTATCATAATTCCGGATCAAAGAAACATCTTCTACGTTGCAATGCTTGTGTGATGCTTGCCGTCCATGACTAATGGAGCCTCTTATCTTGATCATGTTTAGCGTTACATATGAAATTAGACTGCCGAAGGAGCATGGGAAGGGGAGGGTGGTCTTCTTTGTTCTTTAACTGTACTAGCTATTAATTTTATGTTTTTTTCATTGCTCCAAATCGCGACCATCTTTTGCAATTTGAATTTGTAATCTGGGAGGCTATAGCTTCAGTGATATTGCTAAAACATATACTTTTCTGTCACTCTGTGTGCATCTTTGAGGTTTTCCTTCCTCTCCTTTTGTGTATAAATGATAAGCTAGAATGCTTTATTTCCAGGAACCTTGCTCAACTTGCAAAGGTAAAGGTCATGAAAAGACCTGGTAGCCAGTGGGAGGAACTTCAGGTTCATCACAGGTAACTTTTGAGGCCTTTTACTCTTCGGGTTCTGAGAAAAAAAAATGCCTTTACTTTCATCAGATCCCTGTTTGTTTTTCTCCTATACATCAATATATTCCTACGAGTATGATTGACAGATCAAAGCTTCTTGCATTTCACTTGTTAATATTCCCTTTTTCTGTTCAGTTTGTTGTGCCTTACAAAATACTACTTGGGTATCTGTATTGCTCTAAGGCAGCAGATGGGTTTGTAACCTGCATTTGTGACTCCTGCAGCATTCGGTCAATTGTCTGTCTGAACCTTCCTAGTTTTTCTGGAGGACTGAATCCTTGGGGCATGCCTGGCACAAGGAGAGCAGCAGATGTGGGTTCCTGTTTCTTAATTTCTGTCAATCGATCATGCATGAACTGCAATCCATGGTAATTTGTTCACAAGTTTGTTGTGGCAATGTGTAGAGTGAGTTTACTGCACCTTTTGTCGACGATGGACTCATTGAGGTTGTCGGCTTCCGTGACGCCTGGCATGGGCTGGTCCTGTTGGCCCCTAATGGACATGGTACTCGCATTGCGCAGGTGTGAATTGCTTCTGCTACCTCTTCCTTGTCCATCTTACATATAAAAAACACAAACTGAAAACGGAATGTGATTACCATTTTGGTTGTTTGGTACACTGCCATGGATTGACCTTGCTATCCAAATCCGGTATCAACATCCTCCTTGGCAGGCCCATAGAGTCCGTTTCGAGTTCCACAAAGGCGCGGCGGACCACACGTTCATGAGGGTGGATGGAGAGCCGTGGAAGCAGCCCCTCCCGAAGGATGACGACACCGTCGTCGTGGAGATCTCCCACCTCAGGCAGGTCACCATGCTGGCAAACGAGCCCTGCAGGTCCAAGAGCGTCAATGATCCGTCGCTACCATCGCCGGCCCACAACAGCCATGGCGACGACAAGGATGCCGTGGAGGAGGACGAAGACGAGTGGGAGGATGGCAGGAGGAAGTTTGGGGCCGCGGATACCTTCAAGCTCCCTGACGAGATCGACATTGCTCACCTCAGTTGAGCTTGGCTTCTGCATTGGCCTGTGCATTCTGATCATAGGAATTGATTTGCTATCTGATTGCCTCAGCCCTGTATAAGGGGCCGTTTAGTTCCCAAAAATTTTCGCCCAAAAATTTTCACCTCCCCTTTGAACACATGTATGAAGCACTAAATGTAATTAAATAACAAAATTAATTACACAGTTTAGATGTACACGACGAGACGAATCTTTTGAGCCTAATTAAGGCATGATTAGCCATAAGTGCTACAGTAACCCACATGTGCTAATGATGCGGTCAAAGGCCTCAAAATATTCGTCTCGCGGTTTCCAAGTGACTTTTGAAATTAGTTTTTTAATTAGTGTTAGAAAAGCCCTCCCGACATCCGGTCAAAGATCGACGTGACACCCAAAAAATTTTGGGTTTGGGAACTAAACGGGCCCTAAGTGGGGATCCAGTGTATAATTGCAGAAACACACGAACATTTTTTTAATTTTTTTTCCATTCAAGAATACAGCGTTTGCTTTTTGTTAAAAAGTGGCTCAGATATTTAATGTAGATATATTGCTACTGCATGTAATCTTTCAAGTATTGTTGTATTATCTTAATATAATAACGCTACTTGAAAAATTAAAATATTTCTACCCTCAAAAAATATTTCTTTTTTTCAAAAAAGAAATGTAATCTTTCAGCATACAAGGACACTAGTACGGACGTACCGTAAGTACGTAGAGGTGGTAAAGGATTTTCAAATAAGTGGGGATCCGGCGGCGCCCTCGCTCCTCGCCCTGGCATTGCGCAGGCGCGTAGCAAGCCAGGCAGCCAGCAAGCTCCTTCACGCCACGGCGGTTCGCATTGCAATTTGCGAGCACCAAGCCACCTAGCCGCAAGCTACCAAGGTATAAGCTAATGCCACCATTATTTCTCGAGTTTTGAAAAATACCAATTCGCATTGTGATTCGGAAAGCTTGCTGGTTGGTACTTTGGCAGCCAGGGTAGGGATTTAGAATTGTGTAGCAAATTTGTGACTCGTGCCATTGTACAGTCAGCGTTCATTGAGCGAGGTATTTTCCTAATGTTAATGAAGATGATGTAGTGGAGACTTTCATGACCATTAGAAAGCAAAGGCCTTAGAGGTAGCATTGTAATCTTATCTGAAATATTGTAAGCGTGTAAGCTTCTTTTGATGCAAATTTCAGACTTAATTATGGATTTTAATATATTAGTAAGAGTGTTGTAAGTTGGAACTCTACACTTTTGATATTAAAAAAAATTATCACAGCTGGACCACCTATATTGAAATCCTGGATACGCCAGTTCATGCCTTGCTCTCCAGTGACCACTAGCTTGCTCAAATCTAGCTCTGTTTTTCTTTTTTCAGATGCTCCATTCGCAAAGGAAAATGGAGGCCGTGGGAGGTGCCGAGCCTGCGCAAGCGAGACTAGCCAGGAACTGGTCGGATCTGCCCCTTGATGTCCTCACATTGGTCTTCACCAAGCTCGGCGTTGTCGAGGTCCTCATGGGTGCGGGACTCGTGTGCCACTCATGGCTCGACACGGCCAAGGTGCCTTCTCTGTGGCAGTATCTCGACATGGGCCGCGACAATGTTGTCGAAGTAAAGCGCAGGTCTGGGGGTAGAGATGTCATTGGTGCCATGGTGAAGGAGGCTGTGGACCGTGCCAACGGCCAGCTGGAGGTGTTCCTAGGGGAGGAGTTTGTTGATGATGACCTTCTCAAGTACATAGGGGGCAGGTATGATCTTTAACTGTCTTTTCGATACCGCACAGCAGAACTGTCCTGTTAGCAAAAATGAAGTACATGTCTAGCTATCATAGTTCTTAAGGCGTCGCCTACATAGGAGGCAGGTATGATCTTTAACTGTCTTTTCGATACCGCACAGCAGAACTGTCCTGTCAGCAAAAATGAAGTACATGTCTAGCTATCATAGTTCTTAAGGCGTCGCCTAGGCGACGCCAAGGCGTCAAGGCGCTCAGGGAGGTCAAGGCGTCGCCGACGCCCAGCAAGAAGAGAGGAAGAGCAAGGGGAAGGAGCGACCGGGAGATGAAAGGAGGAGCAAGAAAGTTACCAGAAGTAGCAGGCGACGACCTCCGCCTTTCTCATCCTCGACGGCACCGGCGCCGGCGAGATCTGGCCCCCAAGAGAGAGGGTGCAGGCCGCCAGCACCTGGAATCCTCGGCGGCGGTGCTCTGCTCCGTCTCTGCCTACATGCCGGCGCCCCTTCCAGAAGCGGCGGCGCTGGTGCTCCATCTGGGGGTGGCTGCGGCAAGGAGGAGGACCGGCGACGCTGGTGCTCTGTCTGGGACGAGCGGGCGAGCGGCGGCGCACGACGATAGGGTGGAGAGGGTGGGATCACGGGAGGACTGATGAGTAGTTTATGGGCTGGTAGTGACTTGGTGGGCTGGGCCTTACATTCTTCTCAGGCCTTTTCTCTTTTCTTTCTTCTTTTCTCATTTCTTTTCCCCTTTATACTGCTAATTATACTGCTAATATGCTACTTTTACGTTGGTGTATGGCGTCGCCTCGCCTCGCCTAGGCGTCCAGAGGAGGTAGGGCGCCACACCTCGCCTCAACGCCTTAAGAACATTGCTAGCTATTGCCTGTTTTTGGAAGCACATTCCTGCACTCCTTTTATTTGCATAAATTATTTATTGAGGTCTAAATCCTACACATACTCAAGCACTACATCTAAGACTTCTCCTCTTCATTTTCCCTCAAAGGGCATTTATGTCTTTTCCCCTTAGCTCATCTATTCTTATAGCGGTGTTAGCTGCCCAAACTCACGGTAGTGTCAAATAGGCAACCAAATATGGACTTGAGGACATGTAGGCAAGAATTTAAGTTTGGGTGTCAAATAGACAAGCTTCATTATTTCTAGTGTCAAATAGGCAATTCTCTCCTGTTTTTGTGTTATCAACGCCACTAGAGAAGGAGATTAGTTTCAAGGGTAGTAGGAGTAGTGCTCTTCCATGGCCTCTGTGAAATACATGTTTCAAAATGTTTTGTTCACTATAAAGATTAAGAGCAGTCATTGCAAACAATATTTTCACTCTCTTCCTTTAATTAAATGCATGAGAGAAATTGGCATGCCTTTTGTTTGAAATATGTACTTGTCCTGTAATTTGAGCCATCTTGTTTGAAATATAATGCATGTATGTAGATTTTGTGATGGTTTCACTCTGTTCCCCTATTTATCTTCACACTCCCTTCATTTAGGAGTAGTGCTAGCACAACTTTCTTTCAAGATATTAATCATTTCACTTTACCATTCTGATGGTTTCATGTGTGTTCCATAGTAGGAGTGCTCGCGAAGCTAGTGTCATCTAATAGAGATGTGGATGGTCATCTTTGCATAATTTTTCTTTCTTGGACCTTATGCTTCCTTGCTTAGTTGTCCCAGACCAATGTTGCAAGTGGTCCAATGCATGAAAACTGTGTTTTTTGAAAAACAGGGGCGGTTGGTGCTGGAGATGTTTCAATCACTTGATGTTTGTAATGAGAATTATAAGGGGTTCGGCATCCTAGATTATTTTAATACAGTTGATACTGTAGCTAGTTGACTTTGAATTAGTACACCTTGCTTTTGTATTTTGTAGAGCTTAATTGATACACAAGTTCTGTTTTGCAGGGCACCTTCTCTCAAGGTTCTTCACCTAACTTCTTGTTCCAATATCCTTAACGAAGGATTTGTGGAGGCAATAAACAAGTTCCCTCTGCTTGAGGAGCTCAAGCTTTCCGCCTGCGCAAGGATACGTGGCCGTGCAACCTATGAGGCTGTTGGCAAAGCGTGCCAAAACCTAAAGCGCTTCGAAGTTGGCAAACGCATAACCTTGCCGTGCGATTTTTCAATCGGTCATGGGGGCAATTCTGATTGTGACGAAGCACGTGGGATCGCAACAATGCGTGGGCTACGCTCCCTGAAGATTTATCTCAGTACACTCAACAACAAAGCGCTGGCCGCCATCCTTGACAACTGCCGTCACCTGGAGAACCTTGATCTACTGTTTTGCTTCAACATTTCCGTGGATGCAGCCATGCGAGCCAAGTATGCTGGGATCAAGATGGTGGTGTGTCCCGATTTTCACAACAAACTGTCATGGGCTAGGCGCCTAGGACCCATCTTTGATGCGCTGATGGCTACGAGCGCTGGGCTGAGAGCCCCTCCTTCGTCAGATCAGGATAATTCTGGCGGTGCTTATTAGACTAATCGTAGTGCATTATACCGTTGTGTTATATCCAAGTCTGCCACTGGGATATCACTAAATAGATGTATAAGAACTTCTATACTGTAGTGCAATGCCCGGCTCGGCCACTGGGCTACAATGCCCGACCGTTCCGGGGGTGGAATGGGCCGGGAAGCTTTCAGCCTCAAAGCCGAAACTGGCCCGCCTCACCAACGTCCGGCCTGTGGCAAAACCGCAGGCACCCCGCCCGCCGTTTCTTGAGCTCCGGCGCGACGTACAAGAGGCTCCTGCAGTTTCTCCGGGCGGCGGACAAAAGGACGGCGTCCCAAACCGGGAGCTCCGGCACACCGGAAAGCACCCGCCGGGGCCACCCGTCCTCCTCCGATCCCTCTACAAAACCATGCGGCCCCCTCGTGCCGCCTCCATCCTCGTCCCCCCCTGCTGCGCGGCCAGAGAGAGAAAGAGAAAGAGAAAGAGAAAGAGAAAGAGAGAGAGAGATAGAGTAGAGAGTAGAGACATCATGAGCCTGAGGCACGTGATGAGCCGCATGTCCTGGCGGGACGCCAAGGACGCCGCGGCGTCCTCGTCCTCGCCGGCGTCCTGGGAACCGAGGAGGGTGCCGGCGGCGGACTCGCCGCGGCGGGCGGCGGGGGAGGAGCCGGTCCGGGCGTTGATGTTCCTCTCCTTCTGGGGGCCCAACACCTGACCTTCTCTTCGTTCCGTCGAGTTGTAGCGTAGCGAAGCGCATCGCATGAGAGATGACGATATGAACGCACGCAAGATATGTGAATATTTCAGTACCTGATGAATGGCCAAACTAATTGACGACAGTCAAGTTAATTTGATCAAATTTGCCTGGCCGAATTTTAATTTTCTTCACAGGTTTCATGCATTGCGATTGATTTGGGCAATTGGGCAAGTATATACTGGAGAAAAAAGGTCGCATGAAAGATTGAGCTATCTTATCTTTTCAAAAAAAAAGAAAGATTGAGCTATCATCATTGATTAATCGCTGCTAAATGAATCATGAGTGTCAAATTCTTCAGTCCAGGCAGCCATTTTTTTCTGTGTTCGTCACGCCTTTCTCGATTCGAGCACAGACCAGATAACTGGCACAGCTACTGGAATGGAAATCACCGCTACTGCAAAATCACCGAGAATTCTCAACTAGTTCTAGCTGGACTTCTAGTTGGGTCCCCAGCAGACGAGATTCATGAGCCCCTCGTCCTTCTCCGCCCGCCGCCGCCTCATCCTCATCGCCGCCGCCGCCGCCGTCACCTCCTCCTCCGCGGTCCTCGCCGCCGCCGCGACCAACCCACCGTTGACCCGTCTCGCGGGAGTCTGGTGGTGAGAGTGAGACGACGGAGGATTGGGCGGCGCCGCCTGCCTGCTCATCGTCGCCGGCTGCTGCTTCTGCTCGGCCCGCCGGACCGCGGCCTGCGCCGCCCGGAGGCACAGCCTGCCCACGTACCCCAGGCTCATCGCTCCTCCCACAAATCAATCAATCCAACCTGCATGCAGCTTTCAGAAACAGAGCGATTGACGCTGTGGATGACGGAGAGAGATCGCTTGCACCTACTGTTTGGTGTTCTTGACGGAGGAGGATTGATCGGCGGCGGTCGATGATCTGCTCCGATGTGTATTTTTCATGCTGTTGCCTGGCAAAGACAAAAAAAAATGTGGCCTTCCTCCCTGTCTTGCTTGGGTAGTTGGGTTCATGAGCATCATGTGCAGGCAGCAGGCATGGCTACTACCGCTGACTTGTTGGCCAAGAAGGAAATGATTATGGGCCAAGAAATCATTAAATTGGTAGTAGGTAATTAAAGGCTGATAGATGTATAGTACTTACTATGTAGCATTGAGAGGTTAAAATAAGGGATTTCAATGGGGAAAAAAGGAAAGAAAAACATTTAACGTCGCACAGTTGGGCACGTCTGAGCATCTGAATCGGAGGGGTCGGGTTTCAGTAAACTCTGCAGTAAAAACATTTTCAGTTTGGTAAGGTTATTCTGTTTTTATTCCTCAAACTTTCAAGTACAAAACTTGGAGAAGAATGTTACTCAACGTGTGATTCAAAAACAAAAACGACAGAGATTCCTCTCCTCTCCTAGCAGGATCAGCAAATTATACTGTACTACTAGCTAACCGCCTTCACCGGACAAACAGCTTCAGAAATCATCAGAAGAGGTGGATAAGTTGGAAGCAAAACTAGTGAGAAATCTGTGTGAAGGGAGGGAAAAATAGTGGGTGGAGATAACGGTTTCCAGCACTCTGGTCCATAGCTTGTCTTCTGAGCATATGCAGATTTTCAGGATTCGAACGGTTAATGCAGCTCAGTGATCTCCAATTCGAATGATCATCCGGACAAAACTATTCTCTGAGGATTAGTTTAATTTCTTCGATTTGGCAATCCAAACCAACGCTCATCACAGGAACTGTTGCTGGGAGGTGCCCTTTTTTTTTGCGAAAAAGAAGTACAATATGTAATTGCAGGATACTGTGAATTTTGAACAAATCAAGCTATCACGCGATGGGTTGACAGGTCTGTATATACAATTCTGAACAAATTGCAAGATACTTCTCCATGTTCTTCAAACTACCAACAAGTACACTATGGGTTGGTTACAATCCTTGCAGGGATAGATTTTCCTCTCTACAAGTACACCTCAAGAACAACGTACGCTCTCACTGCTACAACAAGATGAACAATTCATTTACCTTGCAGGGATTATATTAATCCTCCTAGATCATCAAACTCGCTCCTGTCTGAAATTAAATTAAACCGATCATGCTAGCTATGCCAGTAATCTGCATGCTATGCCAACAATCTCTCTCTCTCTCTCTCTGTCTAATCTCTGAAATACCAAATTAATTAAACCGATCTCTGCATGCTATGAACAGTTAGTTAACCGATCTTCATGGTGGAAAGTTAGTCGTCGGCGATGGAAACATCATTCTAACCCTGTCAGTTAGCGCGTTAGGTTACATGGTGTGTGTCATGGTGGCTGTCGTGCCTGGCTCTGATGACAGATAGCAAGCAAGCAAGCCCGATCTGATCTGATGATCTGCTCTGATCATCAGACGCCGGTCGTTCTGCGGTTGCCGCGCCGCGATCCGCCATCGCCGTCGACGGTGACGTACCTCCCCCAGAACCAGTGCTGGCTCCAGACGAGGTTCATCTCCTCTATGGCCACCCCCTTGGTCTCCGGCAGGAAGAGCGCGACGAAGGCGGTCATCACGAACATCCACCCGGCGAAGAAGTAGAAGAGCCCGAACTTGAGCGTGCAGAGCATGCTGAGGAAGGCCTGCCCGATGATGAAGGTGAGCGTCATGTTGACGCACACCGCGATGCTCTGCCCCGCCGACCGCACCTCCAGCGAGAACACCTCCGACGGCACGAGCCACCCCAGCGGGCCCCACGACCAGGCGAACCCGGCCACGTAGAGGCAGATGAAGAGCACCAGCAGCATCGCGTTGCCCTTCGACATCTCGCCGACGCCGGCGGTGCCGAACTGGAGCGCGATCAGCGTGCCCACCACGATCTGGGAGACGAACATCTGGGTGCCGCCCTGCAGGAACAGCGCGCGGCGGCCCAGCCGGTCGACGGTGACGATGGACACCACGGTGGCGAACATGTTGACGAGCCCCGTGATGACGGCGGACATGAGCGACGCGTCGTCGCCGAAGCCGATGGTCAGGAACAGCACCGGCGCGTAGAACATGATCACGTTGATGCCCGTGAGCTGCTGGAAGAAGGGGATGAGCACGGCCACCGTCAGCTGCGGCCGGTACCGGGGCTCCAGGATGTTGCGCCAGGGGCGCTCGACGGCGGCGGCCTCCTCGCTCGCCGCCACCATGTCGGCGTACTCGTCGTGCACGTCGTCGGTGCCGCGGATCTTGACCAGCACAGCGCGGGCGTCCTCGCGGTAGCCGCGGGCGATGAGGGAGTTGGGCGTGTCGGGGAGCGCCAGCGCGCCGACGGTGATGACGAGCGCCGGCACGCCGGCGAGCCCCAGCCCGATGCGCCAGCCCCAGCCGCCGGGGATGCCCACCGTCGCGTAGTTGATGAGGTTCGCCGCGAGGATGCCGATGGTGGTCATGAGCTGGAAGCCGATGTTGAGCATGCCGCGGAGCTTGGCGGGGGCCATCTCCGAGAGGTAGAGCGGCACCGACTGGTTGGCGAAGCCGACGCCGACGCCGAGCAGGATGCGGCCGAGGATGAGCATGATCACGTCGGTGGCGGCGCCGTTGAGCGCGGAACCGGCCAGGAAGGTGACGCCGCCGCAGAACATGGACCAGCGGCGCCCAAAGACGCGCGTCACCGACGCCGCGGCGAAGGAGGTGGCCAGCGCCGCCAGGTAGAGCGACGAGGTGAAGAGCGTCAGCAGCTGGCTGTTGAACTTGCAGTACTGGTTGGCGTCCTTGCTGGCCTCGGCCTGGGCGTACACGGAGGGGAAGAACTCCTGGAGGAACGAGTCCATGGACGTCACGCCGCCGGAGATGCCGATGTCGTAGCCGAAGATGAGCCCGCCGGAGGACGCCACCAGGCAGGTGAAGAAGACGAACGCCGTCATGCGGCCGGGGTACTCCTTGCCCCCGGCCGCGTTCACCACCACGCCGCCCGCCATGGCTGGCTAAGCTAGCTAGCTGCTGCCGCGCGCGCGCAGAGGGCCGGGGCCGGGGTGAGGGGAGCTAGCTAGGTGGCCGGGGGGGCGGAGATCGACGCCTGTTTATATGGAGGATCGTCGGAGGCGCGCCTCGCTCGTCACCGATGGATGGATGGATGACTAACTCCTTTTCTGATCACTAACTCCTTGGAGGACGTGCCACGCAAACTGCTAAAATTAGCCCCCATTTTCTTCTTGTTTTTCAGTTTGGTTTGCTGTAATTAGCTAGACTGCAATGCAAGCTTATCCACGTGCCGGCCGGCGGTCTTAACCTTTTCAATTCCATATTTAGTCTTTACTATTTCTTCTTGGTCAATGGTCATGCATGCAAAAGATGGGTTTTTTTAACTGAGGTTGCAACTTCCGTGGACAAGAAATGCAAACCACCTGAACAAGCTATTGTTCATTCTATCCGTGCTGTTAAAATAGACTAAATTAACCTTTCTTAAAACCAACTGCTTATTTTGGCAAACATAAAGAGGCATGGAAACATCATGAAGATAGAATGTTGGTTAAGTCAAGGAAATGGGGGTGATGGTGGAAATGATAAGACGGTCGTCTGGGCAACAGGAGGAGCGGGAGAGATTTGCCCGTGTTAAGGGCTGCAAGACGAGGCCTGGATTTGAAGTTTGTTTGACCAAATTTCAAGCTTTGGTGGATTTGCCGTGGAGTGTTGTAATCTATTTCAGGATCACCATAACTGACTTTGTTTGAGTTCATCACACCATAACTGACACAGTAGTTTTGTGAGCTTCCTAACCTGTCCCTAGGGTCACCACCGCACTAGTTGAATTATGTAGCCTCTGGGTATCTATAGACTCATGTTCTAGAATTCAGTTCTACCATAAGCTTTTCAATGGTATAATGTATCACAAAATAGTGGTTATAATTTACAAGTGTTTCATGCAGGTTTAGGCTATCCACACTCGTCATACTCCAAATTCACTCTCTAAACGAAATATTTCATCATGGTCATCGAGATTCTCTACTCTATATTCAGTTTCTCCACACCCATCCATCCTCTATATCTCCTTTCTATACCAACTATCGGCTGCGGGACCCACATGTCAGAATTTTTTTTATCTTTTTACCCCCCCCCCCCCCCACTCTCCCCTTCCTCCCACTCTCCTCTCTCTCTCTCTCTCCGGCGTCCCTCCTCCACTTCTGCTCCCTCAGCTCGCGCGCTGGACGCGGCTCGCACGGGCGGGCGGGCGGGACAGCGCCGCGGGCGGGCTGCCTCGCCGACATAGGGGTCCGCTGTAGCGAAAATGGCCTCTCATGCCATATTTCAATATAATGTTTTGGCGATTGATGACACACACAATACTTGGACTAATATGATTGTTAAGATAAACTTTCCCAGGCTTTTAGGTTCAAGTGATGACAAAGAGAAGATAGGCATAGCTAGGCCCGAAGGGCCGCCCCTACGGGGGGTTCCGCTGGACAAGGATTGAGGCATTTTGCTATCATCGGTTAAACCGACGTAGGGCAAAATGAACTCACCGGTGCAATCACATAGAAGGTCTGCGGGCTAGGGTTTTACACCGGATTAACCGACGCTAAAGAAATTGCATACGTCGGTGCATTGACAGATGAAGACCGAGGAAAATACATACACCAGTTGAACCGATGATGCACCGATCAATCTCATCGGTTCAGTTGTCCAGAGAGATGATTTTTCATGGAACGTTAAGGAGTTACACTCACCGGCTAAACCGACGATACATCGGTTAAACCGACGATACACCGGTTGATTGCCAATGGCTAGTTTTCAAGTGGGCAGTTTACATACACCGGTTGAACCGGTGATGGCTTTAGAGGTACGTCGGATTAACCAGCGTTAAGTGTTTTTCTGGCAGCTATTCTCTAACGGCTATATTTGCTTGGGCTGCCTATATATACCCCCAAGGCCGGGTCATTTGAGGTTGCTGGAGACCATACAAGCATACAAGAGTAAAAGATCATCTCCAACCATCCTAGAGCTTCATTATACATCATATAGGCTTAAGCACACTTGTGAGAGTGCTTAGTGCTTGTAATAGGGATTAGTTCTTGCGAGAGCTCCCTTGAGAGAAGCCTTGCTGCGGCAAGCAACTTGTGATCCATCGTGTGACCCTCCGTCTTAGTGTGGAGTGGCAACGACACTTTGTGCGGGGGAAGAGGAGGCCCCCTCCTTGGTGGAGAAGCTCCGTAGTGGATTTCGGTCGGGTGACCGAGAGAGACGGTGGCAGTGCACGAGACTTAGTGTCTTGTGGGCACTTGCCTTTGCTTGCCGGCATCGCCTTGGTGGCGTAGTGCAAGACGTGATCGGAAGAGCCTCGGTGTCCCGTGGACGTAGGCGTTTGTGCCGAACCACGTTACATGACCGTGTCTACTCGGGAGTTTGCATCCCTCTTGTACTTACCTCTTTACTTATCGTATTACGCTTCCGCATTCACTCTATCTTGCATGCCTTTACTTTTCTAGTTAGTTTGATTAGGATTGGCTATAGGTTGCAAGTTTTTAGGGGTAAGTAGAGAGTAGCATAGATAAACCTTAGTCATAACTAGCATGTGTAGGACGTGTTAAGGTTTATCTTATACAAGTAGTTTGAGCCCTAGGACAAAAAGCGATTAGCTACCCTATTCACCCCCTCCCCCTCTAGGGTCGGACACCCCGGTGATCCTTACATCCGCCCCAGACACGTCACGCCGGCCGCCGCTCCCAGGCTCGGCCTCCTTCCCCCCTCCTCCCAAATCCCGGCGGCAGAGCTCCCCTTCCTCGAGCGCCGACCTCCTCTGGCCTCCTCCCTCGCCGGCGGTGGCACCGTCCTTCAGGGGCTCCGGCCCTCCCTGGCGGCGTGAAGCGTCCCCTCTAAAGAGGTGACTTAAATGTGATACAAATATCAGTCCCAGGAGGCTGATAACACATTTATTACATCAGATGGTACATCACCGTACAACTCTACGCGGTGGCGGGCAAAGGAGCGCCACTATCGCGAGAACAAGAACTACAAACCAAACGTAGAGGCTAACTATGTAGAGGTCATCAGAGTCTTGCGCCATGCGAAACTTCATGCGGGTGACCCTAATCCACAGACAAAGTTGGGTGCGGACGCAACCTCTACTCGACGTCCTCAACAACGAAGTCCGGATCTTCCTCTGAAGCAAAACCACAAATATATATCGGGTGAGTACAAAAATACTCAACAAGTTCAACCACACCCACGGAGGGGGTATAAACAGAATATATGCACATGATAAATCAAGGATAAGGCTAAGGTTTAATTTGCGGAAAGCAAAATTTTTTTATGCATGGGTTTATTTTTGAAAGAAAAATATTTTCAAAGCAATTATTTTGTACCGAGTAACACGTAGGGTTGATCCACACAGGATCCAAGTTTATAAGTTGCTATCGGACTCCTCATCCGTAGTAGCACACGGCACAGCTGCCGGACACTTTTCCAAAACAACTCACGCCAACCCATCCAATCCCAGAAGAAGTGCTAGTTATGTGACCAAACCGTAACTCGCTCAATACCGTGAGCACGGCTATTCGAATAGGTTTTACACTCTGCAGAGGTTGTACACTTAACCCACAAGTGGGGTACCGCAGCACGATCACCTTAGTGTCGGTGCAGATCTCAGCAAAGCCATTACCCACCTTAGCTAAGCCTGACTAGTCAACACGGACTCCACCAAGGGGTTAACCTACCAACGAGGACTAACCGGGGCATAAGTCACACTGATCTTATCCCGTCTCCTTGGCCACCCGTTGCTCTCAGCTCTCCTGATGACTAACAGACCAGCTAGTGGGGTTTATGCTAAGCCGTTGCCACACACAACGTCGAGTAGTTGCACGATAGTTGAGTTAGGCAAGATGACACATCAACTCGGTCCTTAACCGTGACAAGATGGACATCTCCCAACCTTGCTCAACCACACCGATATGAGCACACATTTTGGCAATTCACACAGAAATGTCATCCATCTCATCTAAGCATATCTTTCTTTTAGTTTCCAAAGAGTTTCACATTTTTCCTTCCCGCACACTCACACATTTTCCTTTTATACAACAAGTTGTACCATGTTTGATGTGTTGTAATTTAAGCAAAAGATCCTAAGCATTCTAGTAGCGATTAACATCCAAATAGAATAAAATATATTTAGACATTAATCTAGATGGTCGAGGAATGGTTATAACAAATCAAGGGGTGGCTATCCAACCATGTTTTCAGCAGTCAAAGCATATGCAATTTTGTAATATAGGCCAATAGGTTGTGTTTATAAAACTGGGTCGAAATATGCATCAAATGATGAGATTTAACTTGCCGTCTTCAAAGCCTTCCGGGAGCTCCTCCTCGCGGTACGGGTCTTCAGGCTCCGGCTCGCGGTACTGCTTGTCAAACTCCTCGACAGGTTCTCCCTCGTTCATGCCGGCATCTACGGCGCACACAAACAAGCACAGAATAAAGAAAAAGAAATAAAGATTTTATTGTTGAGCTCGAATCACAAGAAATTAAGATATGAAGATAGGAAGAATATTTTTGGGAGATTTTATAATGACACGGCTGAAATAATATTGGAAATGGTGTGGTCGAATTTCAAGACAATTGGAGGATTTTTGGCGCATGAAATGATAGGGGGTGTTTAGGGCTAAACCGGGGTTTGAGGAGAGAGGAAAATAGAATGAATGGATAGTACGTGATTTTATAGGAATTTATAAAAAAGAATCATTTGAATCGGAACTTGGATGGGTGAGATATTATAGTAACAAAGTTGGATGGTTGATTAATTCTGAAAATAAAAATTAATATTGGTTAAGTGCATGACGTGCTGGTGGCCCATCTTAGTGTGTGGCCGTGTGGGTAGTGCATCTGGGCTGGACTTTGATTTGTTTAAGTGGTCTGGGATTGACTAAACAAGATAGAAGTGGAAAAAGGGTCACGGGACTGAAGGCGCAGGCGTCGACAGCAGCGCCGCTAGTTCTCATGGTGGCAGGTCGCCGGAGCTTCGCCGGAAACGAGCTGCGGTCCACCATTCACAAATCCAAGGGCCCTCGGGGGGAGAGAGGAAGGTAGAGGGGTTCCGTTCCGGTGACTCCGGGCATGGGAGAGGAGCTGGAAGATGGTCCGCCCCGAGCAGCCATAGCCGCGGCCATGGGAGCTCGTGGGGGTTCCGCTTGGGCAGGGAGAAGGGCTGGTGCGAGTTGGGGCAGGTAGAGGAAGGCGTGGGGGTGCTCACTGTCGAGGCAATTGGACCACGGTGTCCTCGCCGGGGAGATCGACCAACAGTCTGTTCTTGGGGAAGAACAGAGCAAGAACGAAATTGGGGCTAGAGCGGCGGCGAGCGGCGGCGAGTGGAGTTGTGGAGGTGAAGGGCTGCGCGAAGGGCCTATTTATAGGCCGGCTAGGGCGGGGCTGTGCCAATGCTCCCCTGCTCGCCATCAATGGCGACGCTGTGGCCGTGCGGCCATTTGCGGTCGTCGCTGAGCAGCGCGAGCGTCGAGGGCGAGCAAGGGGACACGGCCGCACAGGGGGTGGGCGGCGCAAGTGGCCGGCGGTGGTGCTGTGCCGGACGACGGGCGACGCGGCGAGCATCCGGAGTGCTCGTGGAGCGCGTGCCCGCGTGCTGCGCGTGGGCGAACAGGGAGCCGGGAGGAAGAAAAGAGGAGGGAGGAGAAGGGAAAAAGGAAAGGAGAAAAGGAAAAGAAAAAGAAAAAAGAGAGAAGGAAAGAAAAGGAGAAAAGGGAGGAAAAGAAAAAGGGGAGGGGGCGCCGGCGGGATTCGCGGCGATGGTCGCGAGCCGGGTGTGGCGTCGACAAGAAGCCGAGCGCACGCCAAACGAGGAGAATAGGAATATTAGACGATGATTGATTTCGGTGTTGGGACGGAGATTTGATTTTTGGTGTTGGAACGGAAATTGAGTTTTGGTGTCAGGACGGCGAATCGCCGGAAAAGATTTGAGCTCAGCGATGAAAAGATTTTGAAAAAAAAACATTTTTAGCGAGTAATTTATTTGGGTGAATTTTCGGGATGTTACACGGCGGCGCGGAGCTCGGCCGCGGCCCCCTGGCGGCGCGACGGGCGGAGCTCGGCGCGGCCCCAGGCGGCGCCACGGGCGGACTCGGCCGCGGCCCCTCGCGCCCGGCGCGGCCATGGCGGTCCGGCGTGGCGTGGCCCTGCTCCCGTGGTGCCTCCTCGCCGCCTCCTGCTCCCTGCACGTGGACTCCACGGGCGCAGACGGCGGCTGGAGGGGAGCGAGCACGCGGCTTGAGGGTGACCGGAGCGCGGGACGGCGGCGGCGCTGGCGGAGTCCTCCGCGGGGCCATGGCGGCGGCGGTGGCCATGGCGCGTCTCCTGCTCCTCCGCCGCCCTCACGACTCTCCACGCCGCGCCGCCCCATGGCTCCTCCCTCCTCCTTCCTCTCTCGCCCTCTTCCTTCCAGATCCGAGCAAGTCCGGCTGCGGCGGCGGCGCTACGAGCTCGGGCCCGTGGCCATGGCGCCCGCCCCCCCCCCTCCCGCGGGGCTCCCTTCCCTCCCTCGCCGGCGGGCCGCGGGGCCATGGCGGCGGTGCTCCGAGCTCGGCCTGCTCCCTCCCCCTCCCTCGTTCCGGCGCTGCTGCCTCCCAGGCTCCCCTGCCTCCCGGCCATCCCCGCCTCCCTGGCCATGGCGTGTGGCGGCGGAGGCTTGCGGGAGGCTGGGGCGTGGGCCAGCGGGGCCCAGAAGCTGCACCGGCGTGCCCGCGCGGGGCCTTGCGGTGGGGACCAGGAGCAGGGGCCCGCGCGGCTCGGACGGGTACGAGTCGAAGGTGGGCGCCGGCGACATCGCCGGGGCGTGGAACATAGGGGCCGCGGTGTCCGGCGCCCGGGCACAGCTCCTCGCGCCGCCGCTCCGGCGAGGCCGGCCTAGCCCTCCTCTGCTCGCGGCGGAAGGGAGGAGCGGGCTCGGCGGCACGGGCGGGCTGCCTCGCCACCGGCGTAGGGGTCCGCCGGACATGTCGCACCGGCCGCCGCTCCCAAGCTCTTCCTCTGCTTCGGCCTCCCTCCACCGCTCCGGCCCTGCTCCCTCCCGTGGCGGCGGCGGTTGGGGACGACTGCGGGAAGGACGAGGGGCCCGCGCGCATCAATTTACAGCATCGTCCGTGCCGCGCTGGATGTGCCATGCGGGACCTCGCTTAGCGCACCTCGCTGCAGGGGGAAAAATGCAAAAGGCGTACTGCAAACGGGTAGCGCGCGTTTTACAGAGCCCCACTGCGGGCAGCCTTATGCTGTCCGGTGCAAGAATGCGAAAATTTCCCTCCAAATGTAACAAGCACACTTCATTATTGCACGATTTTAGTTCCTTAACTTACAATGCACAACTGTATCATAGACACTGCCACTGCGGTACCATAATAGCTGGATATACAAAAATCACATGTGAGGCAACTGACGTTTCTATACACAAATCTACCTGAAGACCCTCTACTTCTGGACAAACGGTACACAAACTGGGCAGACAATTATCAAAACCAAATCCACCCAGCAGCAAAAAGATATGCACGACCAGACAGCACTGAAACGGTAAAGACATGCAGCATCAAAACCAGGTAAAAATTCAACATCTATCATCTCAGGCTGTACATTCCATAACCTCATATAGACATGGTCATGGGCAGAATCTTCTGAGGCGTTGGTTGTGGTTTAATATCCCATGATGCCTTTTCATCTGACTCTCCAGGGAGAATGAATGGCTGCGAAATCTCCTTGATCATCAGGTCACCGCAGAAAGGGCACTCGCTTGCTACAGCATCATCCAACTGTGACCTTAGCTGTGAAAACAATAATTGATCGCATCAGCAAAGAAGCTGCATGGTGAAGGATGCTGAGTTCAGAAATTACAGACCTTATCAACTGGGGTTGTGCTCATAATAGATTCACCATTAACATTTGCTCCATTGTCTTTTGCTGCTTTTCTATCCATCAAGCTAAGCCGTTTCTGAAGGTCCAATATTCTCTCAGCCTATAGATCATAACAAACTCATCCATAAATGACTGGTATAATACATTAAATGTAAGCCTGTTGTATTATTGAATACCACAAGCAATTGAAATATTGCAGACAGACTTACATGCGTCTGGCTACTGCAACGAGTTACATGTCCAATCAAGCAATTCGCATGGAAGGCATGTCCACAGGGAAACACGTAAAACGGGGCCATGTGCCCAACAGACGTGTAGCTTCTTCCTACCTGGTGTAACCCTCCAACAGTCAATATTTTACGGCGGCAAACCTATTAGGTCAGGAACAGGAGTTAGCATCACGATGTAGATATCAAAAGCAAGCATAAATTCATTGAATCATGTCTATAAAATGGTAAAAATCCAGACATACTCAAGAAGCAAAGGAAATACAAACACAGGTATCATTCCAAATTTCGCTTGCTACATGTTTGAATTTCAGAAATGCAAGTCAAGAGATGGAAAGTAATGAAGCAAGCAACAGGTAAAAGACAGCAACAGCACTTGATACTGCAGGCACCAGTGTCTTACCCCACAATCCTGCTCACGATCAATTACAGTATATCTCTGAGCGAGGGCACCAATATCACTTCTGATATTGTCTGCCCCACGTGTGGCATCATCCATTTCCTGTTTCAGCAGCTCAATCTGGCTGTTATAATCCTTGAGAGATTTGCATATTTCCTCCTGTTCATTGCCGTACCATAATTAATAAACAAGGGAAGTCATAGAGAACGCAAACATGGAATAGAGGCTACAGACGAGTGACATGAACCTCAAACCTAAAGAAGAACTGAACAATGGAAATGATCTTTTTTATAATAAGCACTCCCTCCGTTTTCAAATATATGATGAACTAATTAGCTTATCCTAAAAGTCATATAGTAAAAAAAATGGAGGGAGTGAGGAACTAAGAATGCATGGAACTTTCTTCATCTTACCTTGAAGTCGTCAATCAATACGAAGTCTGGGAAAAATGGTAAGATATCCTCAACCTTTAACAAGTTATTGGTCTCCGAAAGGAATTCTATTGCTTTCTTTATATTTTCTCTCTTGACACCTTTCTCTTGCTCGATTACATGCTTCGCAACCTTAAGCCACAGCTTCTTCCTAAGTTCTTCATCATCTTCTACTTTGTCAGCTTCTGCCTTTGCAAGTTCTAAGTCTACCTAGTGGGAACAAAGTAAAATATAATAAAAATAACATAAAGAATCGATCCGTCAACATTTAGAGGCACAATGCCTGCTAATCAGGTAGAACATAGTGAGGAATGAGGTTTTACCTTTAAAGCAAGTGCCACAGCTTCCTCATGCATGGACATCATGCTGTAAATACGAACACAAGCACGCATTCTCTTCTCTTGAAGACATAGGCGGAGAGCATACTTGGGATCATAAAAGAATTCAGGGCCATTTGTTTGTCCTTTACCAAATTTAGTGTCGAGAAATTGCAAAAGCTGGGATTCATCTTCCTACAGATAGATCAGAGCACATAAAAATTCTTGTGTGCATGTCTCCAAATATCCACTTAGCCTGATGGATTTGGTACTTATTCCCTTTTTTTAAAAAAAAAAGAACTACCAAAGACATGAATATGGCATGACTGCAGCAGTAGTAATATTGCTTCTATGCATAGGCTGTCAGGCACAACCATGATCATGTCCAAGAGAAACAAACTAAATGCGGAAATTAATACACGGGTTTTTTTTTTTACTCTGTAAGAATGACAGGAAGATCCAACTGTAAGCATACAGCAGGAATGCATGAGCATAAAAATGCACAATATCAAGAGGATTTACCTTCTTGGCATACAGTGATAGCAACAGATTATGCACTCCAGGGTCCTTGTTCTCCAAATCTTTCACACAAAATTCTAGGTATTTAATAACCTCGTGTGTTTCGTTCCTGCAAGAGTCACAAATATAATTTTATTACACCATGCAAATTGTAGAAAACCACGTTAGCCACTTTGAATTGCAGTTTGATGTGGTTCTTAAGAGAAAATGTAATAATAGCATTTTTTATAGTTTGATTTAAATAATAGCATTTTTTATAGTTTGAATTAAAATTTTGAAACCAAAGCTTGAGATTAAAGTATAATGGATAGCTCTTTCCATCCAAAGATTCTACAGAAATGAAATGAGCAATATAACAAATGTTTCACAATACATGAAACATAGGGTTCCCTGACATGATAAAAACAATTGCAGAAAAGCTATTAAAATATGAAGACCCATTTAATAGTGTTATTATGGAAGAAAGGATGTACAATGATCTGTCTAAATATCATACTTCGCATGTGGTTCGCTCACATAACGCATCATTGCTGGTATGAGTTTCCCAGGATTCAACTTGTTTCTCACCATCATCCATGATTCAACAGTCTCATAAGCATCTAACATGATTAAATCTGGGGCAAATTTATACTGCAAGAAAACAAATAAGTAGGTTTAATATGGTAGAAACAAATTTATAAGATAAAAAACAGTATCATTGAAAGAACAATATTCTGTACCACAAGGTCTACAGGAACATTGCGCCGTTGAAGCACTTCCAATGCTTTTCTTGCTTCTCCTTGCTGAAACAATAAATGGAAAAGGCATTAGAACTGGCATCTCAGCCAAGGTCAATGGATACATAGTAAAATCCAATTGATTGTTGCCAAAGAAATGGACTTACACTAGACAAATGGTACTCGATCAAAAAACAATGGCCAGTGCTAATGGAATAAGGCATATGTATTGAGACAGGAATACTAGGTGGATAAATCAAGATGGCTACGCATCAATGTCCGACATCAAATAACTATTTCCTTTTCTGTTAATTTACATACGAAAATAAATTGGTTTAAAAATTACAATTATTCAAAAAAGGATAAAAGTGGATTTAATGGTAGATATAGCAAGAATGTAAGACCATTGTAGCCCAGTACCCAAGACAAGAACAGCAAAGCACAACACAACTACAAACCAACCCTAAGTCCAATCCAGTCTCAGCTGTTTCTGTTAAAACATGGATTTTGCAATATTCTGGCACATTTTTGGATTCAAGTAGGCCTGCCTAAAGCACGGCAGCATGTCAGTTGTCAAAGTTGTGTAGCAATTGGCAGTTGAAAGCATATTCTAAAATTAGGTTCTACCATTGTAGTGCTGCACATTTCCTGAGATGATAAATGTCCGCATGAGGAAACCCACCTGAATGTAATGATGAACCACAATTTCATATTGCTCCTTCAAACCAGCAAAGTACACTAGCTCATCCACTCTTCCATAACTGCAACAGTTGAAGTGATAAGTTAGGGCATATCATGCATTCTAAGTATGGAGTAATATAAACTACAGAAATGGCACTGTTACAATTATCAATTTAGTCATCTCACACCATTTTTTTTGCTGCTAAATAAGTATGCTACTGATGGTGAAACTATTTATAATTAATGTAAACGTAAATCCTGAGCTTATTACAAAAAAGACGATATAATATTTCTGATTATCTCAGGTTCTTTGGAATTAATAATCCTTTTTCTCACAAGTGATTATCAACATTGCAATTAGTATTCAAGTTTGCTTATGCTCCAAATTCAGGTCATTCAGTCCTAAATAGTACTGTAGGTGCCTTATCCCAAAAATATATATATAATCTGGATTTTTATATTTACAAGAATCTTAAAAAAATTTAAAAATATAAGTGCAGCATATTCTCAATAATATAACATACCTTTCCAATAGTCTCATTGTTGTTGCTTCATCTAATACATCTTTGCTGTCACTAAGAAAAGCACGGAATTCATTTACTATCGAACGATATTCTGAGCTATTAGGCTCTGCTACAGAATTTGTAGTGCTGCCAGTGCTATCTTCCAACAGGAGGCGATTAATCTACAAAACATGACACAAATAATGAATAAGATCTAGAAAGGTGGTTAGCTAACCCAAGACTGAAGCAATAATACCAACAAAATATGTGCTATATAGTTTTAGGCACTTTGTCTAAGTACAGCTCAGTAGCCCAAGTTGAGATCATCGTAATCTGCATCTTGTCATCTTTGGTGAGGTTGTCGAGCCTTCTCAACAAGAAAGTTCTGAGAGCATCCTGCCATGTAGACATAGTTGACGGCTTCAGATAAATCCAAGATGTCCATAAAAAAATTTACATCAATGTAAAGCTTAAGCAAGAATGCGCCAAAGCAAAAAACAAAGTTTTCAAGTACAATACCACAACCTTAATGCCATTATATTTATCATTATCAATCTTGGAAATAGCAACATTCAACATTATGCATCATGATAAGGGATACATAAAATGAATCAAATCAATAAAAGATAATCTCACAGAATTATATAAGTTTAAGCTAACAATAATTTACTATACAGAAAACACTTTCACATACTTTCTATAGATACTGCATCAGAGAGTTTCGAGTAAAATTACCTGCTCACCTATTGATATAAACTTCAGGCTGATCTCCTCAAACGATAGGATATAATTCATCTACAACCAAGGAGTGATACTTAGTCTCAATGGGAACAATACAACATAAATAGTATAAACGTTATCATGGGGCACAAATAACAGTACGAGTATCACCTTTGCATAGAAGGAAGCTGCTATGAAATGCTCTTTTGCAGCAAATGCAGCATCAGCCTGCAAAACAAAAGATTTATACACAAGAATTAAAGTCATCCATCAATCACCATCGCAAGATTGAAAGAAGAACTCCAACTTATCAACATACAGAAGGGTAAATATGGAAGTCTTGTGCAAACTACAGAAAGTGATCGCTGTATCAAGATATATAATCAATACCTGCACTAGATAGACTCGGTCCCGCTGGAAAGGGTTGCGACAATGTGATAAAGCAGCAGCATAATGATTCATATCCAAGTAAACTTGCCACATGTCACGACCCTCATCAGAAGTGGAAATCTAAATGATAGGTAGCATCAGCTATGCAAAACTGCAAATCAGGAAGCATTGATGACATGACCCAAAGCAAGAAATAAGAACCCAAACCTGGAATATAGAACTTTCGTCATATGCATAGAAAAGTCCTGTAGATGCATCACTACAGAGGCCAATGATTCCTCTTGAAGTTTCAGGTGTATTATCAACTACAAGTTCCTCCACCATCTGCTGGCTTATTCTGTTCACTACCTAAAAAATTGAGGTTATGCATTGACTTTCTAAGGAAATACACAGCATAGTGGATAGGAGAAAATGGTGTGAGAAAGCAAAACAAATTACAGAGAAAAGGCGTAGAGATAAACTTTTGAGAAAATTATACCTTAATCTTGTCCCCAATCAGAAGCAGAAAATGGAATTCAGACAATGCAAATGACCTTGGTTTAGTTCCAGAATCTCCCAATTTTGAGTAGTCAAAAAAACCCTTATTTTCCACAAAGTTCTCGTCTCCACTAGTAGAGCTGGAAAACTAAATTGAGTTAGAAAAAAATAGTGCAGAAAATTCAGAAAGGTGCTCTAACTTGTGTTTCCTGTAATTTAGCATAATGATAAGACAGATTATTACAGCATGAAAGGGTAGCCTAAAAAATTAGTACTGTTAAGATATGGTGTGAACTAATGGGGAACAAGCTCCAAACTGTCTTGAGGATTAATTTGGCATAGTTTCTTGACATGAGGGTTTATTATCATGATACGTGTAAGCAGCTGCATCGGCCAGCCCATATTTTCTAGCAACTAGGAGAGCGATAGAGCTTGCTTTTTGAAAAGAGCATTTTGTTCAATGTAAGCTTGAAGCCTACTCCCCAAAAGAAGCTCAAGTAGTAAGCACTAAGTTATTAAGTTCAAAGCTAGGGCATTCTTAGTCTAGAATAACCCAAACATTCAACAGAGAACATCTTATATTATGTAATCCTGCTCGTAATAGAAGCTTTCAATGTTCAAAGCTAGTGCCTTGAAAATAATTACAATGAGCAATCTATATGTATAATTTTTGCACATGGCAAGCAAGTGCTTTTCCACGTTGGCTGTGTGGGTTCCTTTTTCTTCATCTTAATATAATGATACACAGCACTCCTGCATGTTCGAGAAAAAAGTGTTTTTGCACATTAACAGTCAAAGTTCAAGCATCTGATCGCTCGTTCCCGAAGAAAACTTGAATTTGGGAATGCAGGAGTAGGTTACTTGCCTAACGAGCCGAACCAAACTTACAACAAGGTTTAGCCAACTAAGGAGAACCTATGAAGTAGAGTATAAAGCTAATTCAGTGGTTCACCTGTGTTGCGCTCCAAAATTCAGTTCACCATGATAAATTCCAGATCCAGAAAGCCATCCAAAGTGTTTAGCTCTTCTTTGCTTGATAAAGAAATGTAACTCACTGGGTAGCATCCAATGGATACATAAGTTAGAAACACAAATTTGCTGTATACAAATGCAGCTGCTTTACTCTTGAGCACTGTAGAAATCACATCAGTTACCTGTTAGGTATTTCTCCTGGGAGCTCCATAAAGTGTATGGCACGATCGGAGTAACTAGTAAAAACAGTCTGTGCAGCATAGTTGTTATTAAAGACTGCACAAATTTCAATATAAAATGCAATGGAAAAAACTTTTAAAGAAACTTTATAGTGTGTGTTGTTGCTCTAAAAAAAACAAAGCATTCAAAGTCAAAACAGCAGTATATAGTACAATGTAGCATCTACAATATTGATGAGCCTAGTTGTTCAACATAAGCACTGACACTGACAAGGACATCAAAGTCTCAAGCTGACAAACTAGTTTTCCCAACCAAATTTAATTGGGATAATCCTACAGCATACAGTTAACATGTATGTTTTAAAATCTGCAACTGGTAAAGCTGAGAATGAATACTTACTTCTAATGAACCAATGCCTGTGAACGAGTAAAGCCGTGTTGGAGTGACGGCCATCACATAGTACCTTGTGGAATTTCCAACCACAGCAGTCTCCATCTGCGCAACCGATTGCTCAATCACACCCACTCCGATTAAAACAGAAGAATCTAGCAGCAATTGACAACATCTGAAACCTGGAGATCCTTGATGCCCTCTCTTTGCTCAGTGAGCTGGAAGAGCGGCTTCACATACTTCTCCCTCTTGTCGGCCTCATCCACGGCCATCTCGAAGATCTGCCCGCTCTCGGTGCCCAGGATCACCTCCTTGGTCGATGCTGCAGCAACAAAACCAGACGCTCAACAACCGCTGCCACCACGGTCAATCCAACTGATGAATCGATCGAGAGGAGAGGATGGTCCACCTTCCGTGATGGATTGGCGGTTCCAGGCGACGGCATTGACGAGGAGGCCGCGGAGGCGGGGGAGCGGCTTGGGGCGCGGCCACCTTGCGTGGTGGTAGTACGTCTCCGCGCCGCCCGGGTGGACCACCGTGGCGACACAGTGCTTGCCGCCGGGGTCCAGGAACACCCGGTGCACCGAGTGGTCGCCGGAGCGGCCGCTCCCGAGGTCGAGATCTGCAGGAGGGGGAGGAAGCAGCGCGGGGCTGTGAGGCGACGCCTTGCGGAAGGGGGGAACGGAGGGGAGACGGGGGGAGACTTGCCGTGCGCGTCCTCGAAGGTGTAGTCGTGGCGGACGAGCCAGCCGCGGGAGGTGCCGAGGACGATGACGTCGCTGCCGGCGGCCATGGAGGTGACGGCGCCGTGGCCCCGCGCGGCCTGGCGCTCCAGCGGGTCCACGGAGAAGAGCTGGCCGCCGCCGCCGTCCATGGCCGATGGTGAATCGTCCACGGAGAAGAGATGAGGCTGCGGCGCGGGGGCAGTAGGTCGCCGGCGCGGAGGGGACGACGGGATCGCTGCGGCCGCCGCGGGGGAGCTCGCCGAGAGCCGAGCCGGTGGAGGAGGGGATCGCTTGTGGGCCGTGGGCCGTATGGGCTTTCCGGCTTCCGTACAATGAGATGATGATGATGGGTCCGGGCTGTGAGCGTTTTTATATTTTTATATTTTTCGAAATCGTTTTTTACATAAATATATTTTCGGTTTCATAATTCTCCTGCTGGGCACTAGGGACCTTAATATAAATAAAATTTATTTTTAATCACATTTTAGCCTCTGGCAGGTACCCGCTGCCCAGTGGCGAGGCGGTAGGCCAGGCAGCCGCCCGGCAGGGGGACGGCAGGCTTCCCTATATAAAAGACTGAGTTTCCCCCTCCCCTCTCATTTGCTTCCCACGACATCTAGAGAGGGAGAGAGATATGAGGAGTGAGGGAGGGAGTTGCAGCGGCGAAGCCTTGCCGGATTTTAGATCCGAACTACAGGTAATATATATTTTTCAACTTTCTCATTCTAAATTTTTTGTATATTTAATTCTATAATTAGTGTATGCAGCAGTAATAATATTTTAGCGATTTAGGTCCTGTTTTTATTATAATTTAGGTAGAATTAGGATTAGTTTTTAGAAAAATCATTTAGGTTTACCAACCATTTTGTGGTATTGATTAGTTGGTTAATGCGAGAATTTTTTTTTGAAAAATACTCAGAAATGGTAGAAAATGCTAGAAAAGTATATGGAAAATTCAGATAAATTGTAGAAAATGCAGGAAAATTATAGAAAATATTAGAAAATTTTATTTATAAAATTTTATTGTACAAAAATTGTAGAAAATGCTAGAAAATTCTAGAAAAGTTTATGAAAATTTCAGATAAATTGTAGAAAATGCAGAAAAATTATATTTTTGTGTTAGGAATGGCCGAAGATACGCCAGCTCTACTTGACCGAGTCATAGACTCGTCGCACCGGTCCTTCCTTGTAGTGGTTCAGCGCGTGAAACTTAACGTGTTGCGTCCACGTCCACCAGCGGAGTGGATTCCTGTTGACCCACGTTGGGTGCCCAGGTGATATGTCGTCGGATTATATTTCTGAGAATACGTTTGTTTTGTACTTATAAGACGATGATTAAGATATCCTAATTGCTATTGCATAGGGGCCACACAGGATACCTTTGAGGCGAGCTTCGAAGACTGCAGTCGGTTATTTTCTACACCTAAGCAGCAGGCCGATCCTACCTTCCAGACACCTGTGGCCACCGGACGTCTAGGTAGAGACGTAGGGCCTCCAGACCGACACACCTGACCATGTCCACGCACAGCGTAAAAGAGGTCGACATGGCCGGGGTGGTTAGGAGGTGCTTCTAGTTGTTTCTGTATTTTTGTTATGGACATGTCGTCATGTTATATTTATTTCGTTCTCATGCATCACCTATTTCGTTCTCAGTTGCGTATGTGTATGAATTGCTAAGTTATACTTTTCATATTCATCTACTTTACTAACGGTTTTTATTTCTATCCAAAATATTTAAAACCATATCTAATGTCGCACTGATGGTCAAGGTTTAACCTGCGGGAGGAGCCTGCCGCCCCCCTGCCGAGCGGCGGGTAGGCCTACCGCCCCGCCACCGGGCGGCGGGTACCTGCCGCCCGGCTGCCGGGCGGCAGCCTCCCCCAGGGGCAAAAATGTGATTAAAAATAAATTTTATTTACATTAAAGTCCCTACCGCCCGGCAGGAGGGCGGCAGGGGGCCGGCCGCCCCGCAGCCGAGCGGTAGGGCTATAAATCTGTAAATTATGAAACCGAAAATATATTTATGTAAAAAACGATTTTAAAAAATATAAAAATAAAAAAAACGCGGGCTGTGAGGTGGGAGATTGCAGCCCAGATCAGCCCAGCCCAGCCCGGCGATCGGAATGCGGCCCAAAATGGCCCAACGTGATCGCAGTGAACTCAACTGCCACTGACATTTTTTGATTTTTTTTGCTCGTGTCTGCAACGACGAAGAAACCGCACAAAGTGACCGTTCGATTTGCAAAATTTTCCTGAAAGTTTTTGAAGTATAATCTGTATTTGTAAGCATGCATGTCTAAGTTTTTGAAGTGTATGCTTTGCAGCTTTTGATCCCAGGCAGCAAGCCACGAGTACACAGTAGCCACTAGTACACTGTACACAGTAGCCTACGGCAGAAGCCAGAGGCAAGCAACGTTCTTTCTTCCCCGCCAGCCGCCAGCCGCCCGCCTCCTGCTGGATCACGCTCGCCGGCTGCCGCCGCCCACTCGCTCTGGTCGCTCGAGTCCGTCCCCACCACCGGCCGTCGCTAGCTCGTCCCCATCCACCCGGCCCGCCGCTCCCGTCCGCTCGCCGGCCGGCATCCGAGCAGGGAGCTGACAGGAGCAGGATATCGGAGCAGGGTGAGAGCTGGGCCGAGCTCGCTCATCGACAGGCGAGCAGCTGCTTCCAGTGGTAGGCCGCGCGCTAGCTAGATCGAGCCGGCGGTCGATCTGATTTCTGCGGCCGGACGGCCGTCGGCGACGACGAGGATGTAAGTGACAAAGTGTCTTCTGCTTCCTTGGGAGCTCTAAGTGAGTGCATATGAGTGTGTGCGACAACACAATCTGTATTGTTCTTTAACGCATTTTTAGTTAGAGTTCAAGCATGGTATGATGCACGAATAATAAATTTAAAACTGCTGATCTGTTTTTCTACACCCCATTTCCTTTTTTCGCAATTTTGTTTTCATATGCTATCTCAAGTTCTCGACATCATAGTCAGTGTTCTGTCTTCTCTTTTTATTTACCCTAGTGTTCTATCTTTGTTTCATCCAATAATTTTGCCAATTTTTTCAACCAAATGCCACATTATTGGAGTACAAGTCCAATGACCTGGACCACACACACACACACACCCCAATAAATAATCCATCTATGAATTATGATATACACCTATATATGGTTGTCGTGTCATCACTTCCGGACGGAGGATTTCTTGGTCTTGTAGTGAGATCAACATTTTTTTTCAGCATTATTATTATTAGTAGTAATAAAATGTTGTTGCTGGGTACCTGTTGTCTTGTCACTCATGATTGCTAATTAGTCAAAGCAGCAATTCTTGCTCTAGTTTATCGTGCTAACGCATTATATAGTTTCAAACTTAATAATGAGGTGTCATATATACACTCATATTTGTGATCAAAAGGGGTTAGGTATGTTGGTGGTTCTCATTTCATGTGCATATGGTACCTACGTTCATGTGCTCTGTGCTAATCTCTAATTAAATAAATATGGTTGTCTCAAAAATCTCTCCTGTTAATTAACATCCATAAATAAGGTTGTCACTTCAGAAGTACTAGGTTTACGTTTTTGTGGAATTTCCATCATGATGATATACAAATATAATATATAGCTAAACGGCTTGCTAGATAACAAATAATCTCTCTTCCTCATGTGTCCTTTTCACCCTTCTTGTAGATCTTTTCTGACCTTGTCTAGCTCTGACTCATCACAGTTTCCCCCTATTAAGATATATTTACCACATTAAGGACCTTCCCAACTGTATTAATTTACCTAGCAAAAGCTAAAATTTCACAGCGATTTTCCTCTCACTTTGGCTTATATATGAGTGATCTATGCAATGCGAAATTCCGGAGCCTCAATTGTTACATCAAACCCACAGATCAAGCTACTCTCTCTTTTTTTTTCTTTTTCTTTTTTTGCACACAATGCCAAAATTTTCTTTGGCACATGATAGCTCTGAATCAAAAGCCTCTTACCTTCAAATCTACAGATCTGCTTATTATGCTTCAGAGGCAATATTAACCATATATTCATACAGCCTGCAAATGATCTGTTAATTAGCCTTTCCATGGCGTGCTTTCCAGGGAAGAAGAAGGGGGCAGCAGTACTCTACGCATACTCGTGGCAACGGATTGCCACCTTGGCTACCTTGAGAAAGATGAGGAGCGAAGATTCGACTCCTTTGACACTTTTGAAGAGATCTGCTCATTGGCAGAAAAACATAAGGTAAATATCGATCTTGTAAAAAAATTCTTATTTGTATGTGTGTATGATTTCTTTTGCAATGGATGCGATGTTCTACTTAATTTATGCATGTAGTGCTATTTCTTTCTTGAAAAATTTTATTACACGTGACGTTCAAGTATATATGAACATTTTTTTTTCAAAGAAAGGTATATGAACCGTGAATGCTGAGGAATGATGAATTGCAGGTGGATTTCCTACTCCTTGGTGGTGATTTGTTCCATGAGAACAAGCCTTCCAACTCGACATTGGTAAAGACAATTGAGATCCTGCGACGCTATTGCATGAACGACCGGCCGGTGAAGTTTCAGGTGATAAGTGATCAGGCAGCAGGCAGCCTCCGGAATAGGTGCAACAATCTTTCACTTAACATTGTATATATCTCTCAACTTCTTATTTCTGAAAATGAATCTTTCACTAGCTAAACCAAGTGAAACATATGTCTACTTGTCCCTGTGCAATTGACATGTAGTGATTTTCTCAGGGTTGGCCAAGTGAATTATGAAGACTCAAACTACAGCATTGGCTTGCCTATCTTCGCCATCCATGGGAGCCACGATGGTCCTACTGGAGTTGTATGGACACTGTGTTTATTCTCATGATAGAAAGATAAATATATATACTCTCTTCATTTGCAAATATAATACTCAGTTTTTACTTTAATCCAATTTGCAAAGTAATCCTTGCATTGACCACCAGTTTATGCTTTATCATATTGTTGAAAGTTATGCCAACAAACATGATCACATGCGAGTACTTTAAAATTAAACACAAATCCAATGAAATTGTTATATTAAAAATCCACATATTGGCATGCTAATTGGCAGTCGAAGTTTATGAAATTTGGATGTATCTGGAGATTACTGATAGCCTTTTTCTATAAAAAAAACAGCAGGCACATTTTTGTCCAGTGTCTAATTCGTTTAGTTTCTATTTTTTTAGGATAACATGTCTTCGAATGATATACTCTCAGCTGGAAATTTTTTGAATTATTTTGGTAAAACTGATCTTGGATGCACGGGTGTCGGTAAAACAACAGTTTGTCCTATATTTATCATAAAGGTACACCCATTTGATATTTTGTATTCTTTAATTTCTATACAATTTTAGCCACAGCCTAGTATTATCACTTATTAGAGGCTGATGCAATAGCTTGTATTATTTCAGGGTCAAACTTATGTTGCTCTATATGGACTTGGCAACATTAGGGATGAGAGACTGAACATAATGTTAAATGTACTTCACCACAAAACCTGATTAGGATCTGTATTTATGCATTTATTTTATAGGCGAAGCAATGAAATTGCTAATTAATTATGAATATTTCAAATATTTTTATTATTTAGGAACCACATGCGGTTAATTGGATGCTACCTGAAATCCGAGATGAGATAGACTGGTTCAACATCTTGGTTCTTCATCAGAAAAGGTGCATAGTCTGACTGAGTAATTGCCTATGATGATGATTTTATAACAATTTATGATCTCTATTTTGCAGTTGTGCTTCCTAATCAGAAATTATATTCTGAATTTCTGCAGAAAAAAGGCAAGTCCTAGCAATGGTGTCAGTGAGCTCCTCCTGCCACGTTTTCTGGACTTGGTAATTTGGGGCCATGAGCATGAATGCCTAATTGATCCTGAGGTAACAAGAAATAAATTTTAACAGAAAGAAGGGGGAAAATGCTGCATTATTTACATATTTAGTTAGGCGTTCTTTATATTTGGATTTCACATTTAAATTTAACCCTTTTTTTTGTTCCAATCACCTACTTACAGGAGGTTTCTGGAATGGGTTTCCACGTCACCCAACCAGGTTCCTCAATTGCTACCTCACTGATTAATTCTGAAGCAAAGGCAAAGCATGTGCTCTTGTTGGAAATCAAGGTCAGTGTTGATGCAACATGCTGCACTAACATTCAAATAATTTTTATTTCATCGCTTAATTTCTCATGTTTCCCTTAAGCAGGGGACACAATACAGGCCAACCAAAATACCTCTGCAGTCTGTAAGACCTTTTGAATATGTAGAGGTAATCCACTTCTTACTTCATTTGTGCATCAATCAAGTGCATTACATCAAGAGAATGACATGCAGGTTGTACTGGAAGACCAGGTAGATGTTGATCCTAGTGATGAAGCAACCATTCATGCCTATCTGCACAGAATTGTAAGTCTCCAAAGTACCTAGTATTTTTCTAATATGAATTATGTCCATTTTATTGAATATATATGACCATGACCAATTGAATTACCTCGAGAATGGTAGCTTTAATCAGATCCATCATTGAATTTTTAGTTGTTGGATGTTTGTAGTTTCTATCTATTTGTATGCTACTCAATACTAATAGCTGAGCTGGTTCAGGTGAGCAACCTTATTGAGAAGGTTAGGGAGACAGCAGCAAGTGGATCAGAACCCAAGCTTCCACTAGTTAGAATAAAGGTAACCCCAGGAGCTCTTGATGGCACTCCCCCCCCCCCCCAATCATTTTGAAAGAGGTTGAATTGTTCATCAGGTGGATTTTACTCTGGCTTCTCAACAATAAATTCCAAACAATTTGGTCAGAAGTATGTGGGCAAGGTACCTCAAAACCTAAATATGGAACTTACTAATGTGATGTCATCCCTTTTAATCTTACTTCTTACTTAAGGTTTTTCTGTTCACTACTATTATTGTTGTTATAGGTTGCAAACCCGCAAGACATCCTTCTTTTTACAAAATCAGGGAAAAGGTGTAAAAATACACAAGGTACTTATTATTTTTTGAAAGAAAACAACTTATTCAGTGGCAGAGCTTGGGCTGAACTAAAGAAATTTACTTATTTTTATACCTTGTTTATGCAAAGATACGAAAAATATCCTATGTGTTCAATAAAAAAGTACACAAGTGCTAATGATAAGTCACGACTTAAGAAATAATAGAGAAACTGGGACATATTAATTGCAAGATTTATTTTGTCATATTCGAGGAGAATGCAAGTGAATTCATGGAGGAGCAGAAAGGTGGGACTTATATTGATCACAGTTCTTTCAAATAAATTAAGAGATAACATGATTTTTTTATTGGACACATATTTTTCATTGATGGCCAGAATAACCCATTTTCGTAAAATTTTGGAATAATTTTGCTAAATTAAAAACCCTGTTTGACTCTCTTCCTTAGTGAAATGGCGCACAAGGTTTGCCATGTTACTGGAAAAAAATCATTTAATTTTTTATAGAAACAATTTAATAAATTACTGTAACACCCCACTCTTCCGAGGGGCAAGCTCGCTTACACATAGCACCTCACTTACGCTTTCGTCCTTACTTCGCGTAAAAGGGTCAACCCGAAGGTGCTATGACTGGAGGACAAAGACTTATAAGTTGGCTCCACCTTTCTCAACTAATAAGGTGGTACTAAACATGTGCACGCAGCACTCATGGGCCACATCCAAATTGGGCCGGATGTCACAATTACTCCCCTCATGTATGGCCAAAGCCCGGATGGCCGACTTAACTACTTCTTAATTCAATTCGGCCCCTAAACTATATCGCTTGGTTCAATTTACCTACTAATATAATTTATTTGTTTCTTCACATACAAGTGGAATCATAAGTTAAGATTTCGTAGGGTTGTAGTGGGCATCACAACGTGTGTAAAAAAATATATATTATGAATTTTCATCATTATGTTTGTGAGAATTTTTTACAATGATTGAAAAAATGAGAGCCGTCCATCTGATAGAATCGTACGGTAGTCAAGGTAGGCAGTACCTCGAAGTACCTTGACTAAAGTAACTGGTGGTACAAAAATGTGGGACCAAGTACCAATAAGAGTGGGATCAAATACTAATTTAATTTAATTCTCCATAGTTCAACGACAAAAAAATTCAATGGAAAAAGTACCTAAAAGTATCATCTGATACTTTATAATCATTATAACAGAGCTCTATGTTTCCTATAATTTTGTAACATAAGTGTTAATTTCTAATAAAATATTATACCCTATCAAAATAATGATAAATTGTTTTGACTCTTTTAAAATATGTTATGATGTCCGCTACCATCTTGCAAAATTTCAACTTAGGACTTCACTCGTGCATGAACAAAAAAAAGATAAATCTTATTAAGGGGTAAATTGGACCAGATGATATAGTTTATAGGGTAAATTGGACCAAGAAATAGTTTGGGGAGGTTATTTGGACTTTAGCAATACTTGAGGGGAGTAATATAGAATTTTTCCCTTTTTTATATTACTTGACAAGAAAGTGAGCATTTGCAATCCCAAACGAGTAATGTGGTGTACTGAACTTCCTTTTCTGTATATATTGTAGAAAGCCCTAACAGTTCTGGAGAGGTTGACACAAATGACCTCAACCAACAAACCATTGAAGCGCTCATTTCAGAGACTAACTTGGTACGTAACTTTCTCTTGATCCACTTTTTATCAGGAGTTGCATAATGTTAATGGTCTCTTTTAGTCATGTTTGCATCATTATCCACCTCCTCTTCTTCTTCTTTGTATTGAACATCATGTCATCATCACATTATTATGTTAGACACATATAGTTGCAGAATAAATACAGGTTGATACTATTCTTAACTTTACTATTTGTCATCCAATCCTTGTTTTGCCCAGCAATCGGAGATCCTTCATCTAAATGACTTGAACAGCGCATTGCATGATTTTGTCAACAACGACGACAAGACGGCATTTCACTCCTGCTTGAAACAAAGCATCGATGAAGCAAGAGTAGGATGCTCTACTGATGCACAGAATTTATATATTATATAATATCGATTATTGAACACACAATACTACATGCTTCAGAACTGGGATATCTAAATAACCAAACTGTCTAACATTTCCATTATTTTTCTATATCTAATCTGAACCTAAAAAGATGTCTGTTTGAGATTTGCAGAACAAGCTGACCACCGCCACGGAGGATTCTACAAACATCGAAGAGCAACAAATAGCATGCTCGCTGGATCAGAACGTGCAGGTGTTAAAAGTCTTCTTTGTGACTGACTTATATCTATCTTGAAACAGAGTTTCTGATAAAACTTATGCAGAACAAAAGTTTTTGCTGAAAACCATTCTTGTTGTGTAGGCGCCAGGAAAGGAAACCATTCTGCTGACCCATGCACTCAGCGTTCTTGAATCCGACGATGAACCGGTTGAATATTCCGTACGTAATCTCTCGTATGGTTCTGTTATGCTGCAGCCAATCTTGCCATATGACATGCTGACGAAGTGCCCCATTCTCAAGGATCAGGAGGAGATGAGTAGCAGCAGCCATCAAGCAGCGGGAAGGAAGAGGCGAGCGGCATCCGGTGGGGGCGGCGGAGGATCTGCGGCGTCTGCTGCCGGGAGGAGGAAGACTGACCTGGCTTTGTTCCAGAGGGCTCCGTCGAAGGAAGACGACGCTGATGCGGCCAAGCAACGCCGGGCTCCTGTAAGTTGCATTCAGCGATCTCTCTGCAGCTTCTCCATCTCCCAATACAATGGCCAGCCATTTGTGCTTCCGTTTGTTACTATATTCAGAGTTCTCTGCATACTGAATGCACATGTCCAGTGAATGGAAGGAGCTACTTGTGCAGGTTGCACCCGGGAGGTATGGGGCGGTGATCCGGCGGAGGTGATCGATGAGCTCGCTGGATGTGTCCTGCGGCAGTGGCTGATGACTGAGATTCCTTTTCGGGGTTGAGTGCTGGCGCCAGAATTTGTCTGGCGAACTTGAGCCTCTGGGTGAGCTACTGGACTGGCTAGTGTATTGAGGAGCTTAAGCATTTAAGGTTCAGAGCAACGGTGGAGCATTTCCTGACCGATCAAGTATTAATGTTTACTAATTGACTGCACAATATTAACTAATTAGTTAATCTGCTCTGCTAGTAGTCTTTTTATGCACGACATGGTTCTGCCCACCAGTAGCGAATCTAGAATTTTTAGTTAGGGTGGTCTGGTTAATATTTTAGTGAACAAATTAATTTAATCTTATAAAAATTTATTTTCGGGTTTTTCGTCTTCTCCATTCAATTATTATCAATTGTTGTACATAAGAAAAATGATTAGTACCTATTTTTAGAAGTTATTAGGAGTGTCTGACTAGCTGTCAAAGTACAGTAGTACCAGGCAAATGTCTCAACAAAAAAACTAAAACATATAATAAGCAATTTCACCGGGGCTAGACCTTTTGAGCACGACTGATCGAGATGCGCGTCCGGTTGGTGATGTCCCACCAGAATGCCAACCGCGTCTCGTTCGCCGCCGTCTCCCTACCACCGTGCTTGGCCACACACCGTGCCGACGACAGGAGGTACACCACTGGCTTCTGACACGAGATGTGCGTTTATGGAGTGCTGTACCGTTCCACCAGTGCCGATCTCCTCGGAGATTTCTATTTATCGCGCCAGCTACTGCTAGTTAGGGATGAAAACCGTAACCGAAAATCTCGTTTACCGGGGCTCGTTTTCGAGGTTTTACCGCTGTTTCAAAGAAAACGGAAACGATAACGGTAACCGAAGAAACGGAAACGATAACGGTAAAAAAATACGGAAACGATAACGAAAATGATTTTACCTCTTTTCGATCGTTTCCGCGTTTTATCGTATTTCCCCGGTAATTTCCGCCGGTATTTTACCGGGAAACCTTCCTGTCCGACAGGTACTCGTACTCCCATTCTCCCAATCTCCCATCGAGCTCCCAAGGCCCAGCTCGGCCTATCTCCACTCCAGTCAAATAAATACTCTAACCATCCGTCACCCCATCCCAGAAGGCCAGAACCCTAGTCGACCATAGTCGGCGACTCCTCGATCCTCGTCTCCTCGTCTCCTCGAGACCTCGACGCTTCGACTTCGCCGCCAGCCCGCCGCCTACCTTGGCCTTGGCCAAGCGCCTTCGTCTACCACCAGCTTCAGACTCCAGCAAATCGGCATCGATGGCGCCTACGATATGTCATATGCGTCATGTGGGTCATACTTTGATATGTCATATGTGCATGTGTGTGCAGCAGCAGCACTGCACTAGCACTACTATGTCACTTTTGAACCCTGTCGTGTGTTTTGTTTAATGGCTAAGGTTGAACTTGACCTGCTATAGTGCTATAATATTCTATTACTTATGTTGACGTGTCGCCATGTTAAGGTGATAAACTGATAATATTTTCCGTATGATCTTGCCTTATTGAACCTATGTATTGTCATGTCTAATCGTTTTTTAACCTATAAATTATCGATTTTCGACCGATATCGAGCTATTCTCGATCGGATAGTTTTGTTTCCGAAGTTCCCGTATTATCGGCACCATATTCGTTTCCGTCAATACTATATCCATTTAGAATTGTTTAGAAATGACAAGGAGCGCAAGTGGCTTGCAGGTTCAGTCGTTCAGGCGTTAGAGCATCTCTAAGAGTTCCCCATACAAAATTGCTATTTTTATTGTTTTGGCAAAAATAGAAAAAAATCTTCTCCAACAATTCCCCATTCCAGGTTGCCATTTATGCCAAGTTCGGAAAAAAGCCTCCGCGCGCGTATATATGCGCGCTCGTATTCGCGGCGCATCCGTCCGTATCAGAAGAGGTGGAAGGGCATAAAAATAATTTTGTTTCTGTCTTAGGTTCATGATGTAAGTTTTCATGAGGGGGAATGGCATAAACATAATTTTGTTTCTCTCTCAGGTTGCTGATGTAAGTTATATTTGGGTTTGTCAAGTGAATTATGCCAAACTATTGGATATTAGCTCTTTTTTTACTTAACATATTTTTTTAGAAGTTGACAAAACATAAAATTTATCAAGTAAAATTTGATAAACTCTTCGAGATGCTCTTACGTTGTTGAGATCATAACTTATTGGCCTCGCAGGCTCCGACAGACGTCCGTCAGCCTGCATATTTCTTCCCGCAGAACCTGGCAGGAGAACGCGGTCAATTAAGGAAGTTGGCAGGCTCCTGCATAGGAAGCAATCACCGTGTCCGTCAGCCTGCATATTTCTTCCCGTAGAACCTGGCAGGAATTGAAGTATTATACGGACCGTTAACGGACCGATTCTAGATATCGGGTCGTGCCATGCCGGCCGCGGTGCTGCACTAGCGGCCCAAGCACGGTACGTATACTAGGTCGTGCCGGCCCTGGCACGATAACCATGCAAATTAGCTTATCTGCTGGCCAGTGCCTCTACGGTATACATACTAGTACTGTATATTGGAATTCGCTTGCTATCTCTTCTCTATCCTCCTAGGGACTAGTGTTCCTTCTCGGGCCAATGCAAATTAGCTTATCCGCTGGCCAGTGCCTCTACGGTATACGTACTAGTACTAGTACTGTATATTGGAAATCGCTTGCTATCTCTTCTCTATCCTCCTAGGGACTAGTGTCCAGAGGAATCTCTGTACATGGCTGTCCGTTGAGGGACTAGTGTTCCTTCTCTGGTCTTCCGGTCTCCGTCCCGTAGGTCTGGCAGAGACAGAACCCAGAGGAATCTCTATACATGGCTGTCCGTCGAGGGACTAGTGTTCCTTCTCTGGCCTTCCGGTCTCCGTCTTGTAGGTCTGGCAGAGACAGGGGACACTAGTCCCTAGAGGATAGAAAAGAGATAGCAAGTGATTTCCAATATGCAGTACTAGTACGTATACCGTAGAGGTACGTGCTGCTGCTCCATTAATAGATTATTCATCCTAAGGCCATCTCCGCCTGGAGTCAGTACAGATCCAAACAGAGACCCGAACAAACAAGCATAGAAGAATCTCCTCTCATTATTAATTGCAGCCTTACATCAATATTGACATCAAAATTGGGTGATCTGATTAAATCGTGGAACTGTCAGTCCGGACGTCCGGTATTCTCCCGAGCAAAATGCCTATGTACTATTAAAAAATATATAGTTTATCCCTCTACGTGCTATAAAATATTAGCATATGCCATTACCGTCAAATTCAACTAACTGAGCTGTTAAAGTGTATAGGATGAAAAGACAATAATACCTCTAGCTAGGATGAAATGTACGGGTAACCTTTATCCCTTCCATGCCATTAGAATCAAGAACAGAATCCCACTTCCTCAGCGTCCTCCTTCCCCAACAGCCGCCGCCGCCCTCGCCTCCCAGCCGGCCACCGCGACCCTCGCCGCGCTAGCATCTAGCAAGCCCTCACCAACCTGTTGGATGCCGCGGCCCTCACCTCCCAGCCGGCTGCCGCGGCCCCTCCTCCCAGCAGCCGGTCACGGGACTGGAGGGGGCCGTGTTTTTGTTTTTTTTCATCGGTCTCGTGGATGTGTATGCTGGTTTGGGAGAAGCCCAACAGAAAAACAATTTGACGCTGTTAACATGCAAATGTGACGGTAATAGCACATAGGGGATGAGAAATTGTAAACGATGATAATGGCATATAGAAAATTTGCTCTAATCTCTTGCGCAAGCTCCAACCTGGAGGGCTCTCGGCCTGAACTGTCTGATGTGTGATCGGACCGTCTAGAGCATTTACAATTGCAGTTGTCGATTGTCAGTATCCACTTCTCCGCTTCAGTCAAAAATCATCTTCCAGTAAGTGCAAGTCAATGCTGCATTGTCATCATGTTGATTGATTCCATGGCTCAGAATTTAAAAACAAAATAGGCTAGTTTTTAAAGATCATGTGCATTGACATACTAGAGTAGTGCAGAGCATCACCTCCTTTTTGCAACCTAGGACCAAACCTAATAAGATACTACTGTAAAAAAAATAAAGAAACACAAGTTGCAAGAAAGAAACATAGAAACATAAAGGAGTAGGTTAGGGAGATGCAAACCCAGTGCATCGATTTTTTTCTCGTGGTATCGATCACTACTAGAAAACGGCTCATTCATCCGCGGCAGTTAGTACCGGGTGCACTTTGATCCGGTACTAACTGCCAATTTAGTACCGGGCCTAGGCTACAGTGCTCTCTGGAGCCTTTTAGTACCGGGCCTAGACTACAGTGCCCACCAGCCGGCACTAAAAGTGCCCACCAGCCGGCACTAAAAGTGCACCACTGACACCATGAAGTAACCATTTACTACCGGCTGGAGCAACCAACCGGTACTAAATAGCACCCAGAATATTTAATACCAGACAGAGGCTTCACCCGGTATAAAAAATATCCTATTAGTACCGGGGGAACCTCCAACCGGTACAAAGACCACGCAAAAAATATCTCGCAGACGAGCGGCCAGCCAGAGTCTTTATCTCTTCAACCCTTCTCCTTTTCCCCCTGTCTTCTCCCTCCTCTTCTCTCTCGAGTCCTTCTCCCTCCCTTCTCTCCTCTCTGTATCTCTCGAGGAAGTGGCCGCCAGCGGCCCGTCGGGTGGTGCCCTCGGCGCATGGCGCCCCTGGCCGGCCACGGCAATGCTGCAGGCTGGCGCCGCTCGGCCACGGCGGCCGAGACGCTTGCGCCTCGCGGGCTCAGCCACGGCGGTGGAGATCCGCGCGGGCATGGCAGCCAGGATGCAGCGACGGCCCGGTGGAGACGTGCGGCGGATGCTGCCCGGCCCCGGTGGTGGAGGCGCGTGCGGGCGGCGACCTAGTTGTTGATGGAGGATCTCTCGGATCTTGGCAGCCGCGGCCACCCGGGTGCTGCAAGGCCGACACCGCCGGCGCCGGGGCTTCGTTGCCGTCCTCTTCTAAAGTCTCCGTGCAAGTCTACACCGTCCCGAGCTCAGCTTCCGGTGGTGGATCTCGAGCTCATGTTGTTGCCCCGGCGATACTGCACGAGTCTAGCGGCAAGCTCGTTCATGTGATTGTAATTATTTTGTGATTTTTGTGGTTCATGTATTCTTTTGAAATCTGTAACTGGTTCATTAATTCATGTGATTATGAATTTTTTGTGATTCTTTTGATTCATGTGATTGTGATTTTTTTTGTAATTCTTGTGATTGTGGCATGCGCCTTGTGGAAAAGAAAATGAGAAAAAAGGGGGGAGCTACGGGTGATGCGGTGGGAGAGGAGTTTGTACCGGTCGGTGTTATTGACCGGTACAGACACTCCATTTAGTACCGGTCGCTCCAATCGGTACTAAATGTTTGTGTATTTAGTACCGATGGATTGGTACCGGGTGAGCGATCGGTACTAACCAGAGGTTCCTACCCGGTACTAGTGTGGATTTTTCTAGCAGTGGATAGGCAAAAGTCATTCCTACTCACGTTGGAGCTCCACCAAGGATACAGTACCGGTCATCTAGTCTCTTCCGATTAAGGGCTTAGTCTTGCCACTAAGGCTCTTGCCAAGTAGGTGATGACCTTGCCATCAAGGCGATGCTCACCACCCCTTGCACCGGTGCTCTTGACGCCGTTTTCACTGCGGAGCTTTCTACGAAGGAGGGACCTCATCTCCGAACACGATCGCCATCATCATTCCACACCAAGCCGGAGGGTTGAAGACTTGCTGGCGAGCCACAAAGACTCGAAGAGACCGGCACACAAAGATTATAGCTGTGGTTCACTCTAGAACCAAGCATAAAGCAGCAACATCTTGCTCTCCCCACATTCTTTTGGCCTAACATAGCACTAACACTTACTAATCATGTGCTAAAGCCATTAGATATGATCACTTAGCACTTATGGTGGCTTGGACACCTATCCTCAATGTGTATGAGTTTCCTCAAAACTCCAACGACTCCAAATAGACGAGTGAAGGGGGTATAAATAGCCCAATAACTTTAAGGAGTCTTTACTCCAATACTCTGACTATCCAATACTCTTTTTCAGCCCATACTCGTAGGCCCCTCTCCCCAAAGTCACTTTTGCTTCGGTCATTTCATCGACATTAACTCACATGCTTCACCCGACGCTCGTCGATTCATCCAGTGCTGAAAGGTTTTCTCTCAAAACCTTCTACTACTTCACATACTCTCTGAGTAATCAAACCATGCTTGCACGGATGATTCTTGCGATAGTAGTGGATCATCCGGCATTTTGTTCGACAATGCATCGTTTCATCTGGCTGCTTAGTTTTCTTGTCTTCTAAGCAGTGATCTGCACTGTTTATTCTTGAGGTCGTCGAATCATCTAGTATGTTGGACCATCTCCTCAGCTGCCATTAAGATCTTTGAATTTTTACTACGACTTGGACTAGCTATAATTTGGACAACTTATTTTGGGCATCTGGGCTATGATTTCAAGTTCATCCATGGGACGTGACAACCCTACAAATATGAATTCATAAATTTATTAATCTCATTGACTATATTGTCATTCAATCACCAAAATCACCATAATAGCCTAATAGAATCATTTTCCTTAAAGTGGAAGTCTTACCCCATTAGGAGTCGAAACTCATATAAATTCTATGTCAAAATAGAACTCCTAATTCGGACTAAACAGTTAGGACTAGTCTGACCAGTCCACTAGACCGGTATATTTTGCATGACTATTCAAATTCTATTGAGGTCTTACCCCAATAGAATAAGCCAAGGATAAAAATGATTTTTTTACATTTATCTCATGTTATTGTGGATCATAATATCAGCATAAGTACATGTATGACCCTAAATGAAAGTTGGGGGACTATATTAGCCAATTTAAAAGTTGAGAGACGAATTTGCTTTTGTTACAGTAAAGTTGAGGAACTAAAATAGCTATTTTGCTTCTTTTTTTTTACTAGTGGAGATGCACGTGCCTATGGCACGTGTTTTCAGAAAAAATAGATAAACCAGATTTTTTATATTTATAGAATATGTCGTAAATAATAAAACTATTAGAAGTCAGTTGATAGTACCAATAAAACACCCAATGAACGGCTAATGAGCAAGTAACTCCACTCTCTTTTGATAGGATAAGAAACTAAATTCCAAAACTGCAAGATTTATGTGACCAAAAGCTATTAGCATGAATATTTCTAGCTCACACATATTCTATCCATCGAAGTTGGATATCGTACCTGCAGAGAGCAACATAGGCTGGACTGTATGGATTTCAACATGATTTGGTGCACTATTCTCCCAATTAATGATCTTCTCGACATCCTTACGGTGGCACTAACCTGGAATTTATTGCAATTTCTGATTGTCAGCTCGAGAAGAATTCTTACAAAGGCCTTGTTTAGTTGCAAAATTCAAAAATCCAAAACTATCACATCGAATAGAAATCTTACATGCATGGAGTATTAAATCTAAATAAAATAAAAAACTATTTGCATAGTTTGCTTTTTAAATTACGAGACGAATCTAATGAGCCTAAATAGATCATGATTAGACACCAAATTGCTACAGTAAACATGTGCTAATGACAGAATAATTAGTCTTAATAAATTTGTCTCGTTGTTTACAAACAAGTTCTATAATTAGTATATATTTAATACTTCAAATATGAAAAAATTCCATTTTAAAAAATTTACGGAGGCAACTAAATAAGGCCAAAGCAGCGATGCTGATTTGACATGAGGAACCAAATGCATGGGTCAGATCAACAGTATCTTCAGAAACTCAGCCATGAAAGAAGATAAAAATACCTAAGAATCCAAATATATATTTATAGCCTATATAGAGTGGGAGGCTATCTGCGGCTTCACATACACGCAAAAAGAACTTATGCACCGTGATGGAGAACGTCACCTTGCCTCCAGCCGTTTCAGCATTGTATCATCGGACATGGTCGCGTGTAACAAAATCTCCTGCTGCGTTCAGCTAAGGCCAAGAACTTGATCGGCAAACAAAGGAACCAACCTGCGAAGCCTTGTTGTTCCTCCTCAACTTGGCCAACAAAGGTAGGCTGATCGGCGTCGTCATGCGTCGGCAACATTGGATCCTCGGCATCATCGTGTGCCGGCAACAGTGGATACTCACTGTCGTTGTTCGTCGTCAAGTGTCACCAATAGGCTAATCGGCGGCGTCATGCGTCTGCTCGGCAACAGGAGCAGGTCGGCGACACCTCCAACCGCGAGGGCCAGGACATTGATCCCTCCAACCGCGAGGGCCAGGAAAGAGCATGCATGTGAGGTGTGCCAGGGATAGATCGTCAGTAAGAGGGAATGGAATCAGCTCAGGAGTAAGAAGGAAACCAGCGCATGTCATTGGGGTCATTGGAAGGAATTTTTGCCAAAACAGCCGTCGGTCAGGCAATAAGGAAACAAGATCATTTTTTATCAAATAAACAGGCGCCCTGTCAGTGCATGTAACAATGGAAAATAAAAGGGACTTGCGCCTGATTTTTGCACGTACTAATGGAAAGTATAATGTGGATACGGTGTGTGGGTATGTAAAAACAATCAAGCTTTTTGAGTAAAAATATTTTTCATCTATCAAAAAATGGGTCATCACCCTTATTCGTCAAACCTCTGGGTCTGACAAGTGGGATATCTGTGAGAGGTATGGTGGATCTAATTTTGGTGAGTTATTTCAACTTTTATAATATAGATTAGGCTGACTGCTCGCCGGGCGCGTGCAGTGCCAAGATATTACTGTGCGCCTGTGCCTCACGCGGAACACGAGCGATGGATCCGATCCTTCAGATTACTCCCCCATCTGACGCGCGGTTATTTATTTATAGCACAGCTGAGTCGTACTTGAACTCGTACACACAGAGCCCCACGCACAAGCCTGAAACCGTAAAGCTATTCGATCGTCTGGTGCCATGGCGGGCGGTGGAGAAGGCGGCGCCGGCGCCGGCGCCGGCGTTGTTCACGTCGTCATGTTCCCCTGGCTGGCCTTCGGCCATATAAGCCCGTTCGTGCAGCTGGCGCGCAGGCTGCTGCTGGTCTCCTCCGGCGAGGCCGGGGTCCGCGTGACGTTCCTCACGGCCGCCGGGATCGCGCCGCGCGTCGAGGCCATGCTGGAGTCCGCCGCCGGCGCGGTGAGGGTCCTGCCCCTGAGCCTGCCCGAGGTCCCCGGCCTGCCCGCGGGGGCGGCGAGCACCGCCGACGTCTCCGCCGACTGCGCCGAGCTGCTGAAGCTCGCCCTCGACGGCACCCGGCCCGAGGTGCGCGCGCTGCTCGCCAAGCTCCGCCCGGACGCCGTGCTGGTCGACTTCGCCACCCCCTGGGTCTGCGACCTCGCCGCGCCCCTCGGCGCCAAGGTGCTCTACTTCGACGTCTTCTCCGCCGTCACCTTCGCCTACGTCGAGGTCGCGGTCGCGGTCGCCGCCGCCCACCTCGCCGACGGGCAGCGGCCGTCCTCCGCCGCCGGATTATTTCCTGCGGGCTCGGCGCTCGCCTCCGTGCCCGTGCTGCCCCACCCGGGACACGGGCTGGCAGCGGGCCTGGCGTACCTGCGCACCAACTTCTACGGCATGCCGTCCGTGTACGACCGCAAAGTTGCCAGCGTCAAGGGCAGCGCCGGCATCGTCATGAAAACCTGCCGGGAGATGGAGGGCCCCTACATCGATTACCTCTCCTCCCGGTACGGCGGCAAGCCCATGCTCCTCGCCGGGCCCGTCGTGCCGGAGCCGCCGCAGGGCGAGCTCGAGGAGCGGTGGGCTAGCTGGCTCTCCTCCTTCCCGGACGGCGCCGTGGTGTTCGCGTCGTTCGGGAGCGAGACGTTCCTGCCCGCCGCCGCCGCGACGGAGCTCCTCCTCGGGCTGGAGGCCACCGGCCACCCGTTCCTCGCCGTGCTCAACTTCCCCAAGGGCGCGGACGCGGCGGCGGAGCTCGGGGCGCGCACCACGCCGGGCTTCGAGGACCGGGTGAGGGGGAGAGGGCTGGTGCGCACGGGCTGGGTGCCGCAGCAGCACATCCTGCGCCACCGGAGCGTCGGCTGCTTCGTGAACCACGCCGGGTTCAGCTCCGTCGTGGAGGGGCTCGTCGCCGGCTGCCGCCTGGTGCTGCTGCCGATGAAGAACGACCAGTACTTGAACGCCGCGCTGTTCGCGCGCGAGCTCCGCGTCGGGGTGGAGGTGGCGCGCCGGGACGAGGACGGGTGGTTCGGGCGCGGGGACGTGGCGGACGCTGTCGCCGCGGCGGTGGCCGCGGGAGGTGACGGAGATGCGGCCAAGTGGAGGGACTTCTTTACTGCCGAGGCCGTGCAGAACAAGTTCGTGGTTGACTTCATCAGGGAGCTAAACAAGGTCGTCAGGGCATAAGCCTGTCTCAATAGGGTTTCATGGGATGTGCATCACCATAAAACTCATCTGACATAATTATCTAATTATCAGTCTAGGTAATTGTATTCATGAAACTCCTAATGAGACTGACCTAGAACATGCAAGGAGCACAAAAGAATATGATAAGCACAAAATAAATTGCAGTGGTGGGAGCAGGTATGCTCATCTTGATTCAATGGTTGACGATTGTAATCACAAAAGTAAGATGAGGGGAGCAGGTACGCTCATCCCACACCACACTGAAGAGGGATGGTTCAACACACCAGAAAGCGATTACTCCTCTAAAAAATGGAGGCATGTTGCCTATCACCGAGGCATGCGATGCCATCTCCAAAAAGCTATGCACCAGTGATCTCCATTCCACCTGCGACCGTAAAGCTCAAAGTCGATCCCCATTGTCGTGATTTGTTGAATCGTCTATGAGGCATATCCGAGATCCAAACGACAAGCTGCGAACGCGATTTGAGGGGAGGAAACCTCAAAGGAGGAGGATCGACAAAAGGAGACTGAGGAGATTCAAGAGAAGGGATCTTGGTCTCGCGACCCGGCATTTGATAAGATAATGCAATCAAGGAACATGGATGATAGATGGGGGTACAAAGACTCGTAAAAGACATTCACCATACTTGGTGTTGATGCCAGGAAGGGTTACTCCACGACGACGCCTACAGGTAGGAAGTGACATCACGACTCCGGAGGGACTCCACGATTGTAGGGTAGAGAGAAATCACGACACCTCCAAGAAGGTGAGCAACGCAATATGTCGAGCACAGCTTTCGTCTGGTGCTCCTTGAGACCTCTAGCCGCACGGATAGATTTTAGGTGCAGGTGGATCAACAGCCTGAGTACCGCAGAGGCATCACTGGAGAAGCATGAGCAAGGCCCACTGACAGCCTGAACTGAGGCCACGCCGGCGCACACATGGATCACCTACGTGAGGCACCGCAATCACTGCCTGGGCCTGCGCCGAGGGCGTGCGGCCACGCCAGCGCGCACGCGACTCCGCCGGGCGCTCGCAGGAGCCACCGCTGCCGAGCAGGCGCGAGCCACCGCTGCCGAGCCCGTGCAGCAGCAAAAGTGCGCAAGCAACGCCGCCCACGAAAACCGACCAAACACAAGCAGACCGCAGATCCGATCGCCACCTGTGTTGATCTTCTCGCCGCCCGCGAGGGTCTGGCCTCCGGCCAAGCTATCGCCCCCGCCTAGGAGCCACATGCTCCTCCCAAGCGCCAGGCACAGCACTGCACCGTCGAGGAGCTCGAGATCCAATCTAGTAGAGGACAGATCTGGACACCGGAGCTCCATGGACAGCTGCAGCTTCGAGGTAGAGCTCGGCGCGGCTAGGGGTAGGGACCAAGGGCGGAAAGGGGAAATGGCGGTGAGGCCCCGCCACCGCAGTCCTAGCACCTGCACGGGCTTCCGGCGAGGTGCTCCGGCGGCGGCGAGAAGCAGGAATGGGGCTAGGGAAGCTGGGTGCCGTCAGCGTGATTTCAGTCAGAGTTGCCCTTCCCAGTCCCGTCTCTGCAGTCACCCGGACGCATGCAAACCCGCGGTCGATGACCGACCCACGTGGTGGACCCCCACGCCCACGGGAATCTCCCACGCCCTCTCTCTCTGCTCTTTTGCCTTCTCTCTTCTCTCTCTTTTTCTTTTGAGTTAATTGGATCTGTGCCATTATAACTTCACCGTTTTTGAAACGCACCATTACTTCTCAAGAAACTATGCCAGTGCCACTACAATTCACCTGCCGTTGGAAATACACCATTATGTACGTCTAACACTGTTGTGGACTTGTGGAGACCCACAGCCGGGTGGCGTAGTGCACTCGCCTAATCTCATAGGGTGAGTACTCGGGGAAGCGCTAAGCGATTCGGCAGGTCTACCTAGGGAGCAAGAACACAAGAACATACGAGGATTTAGAGTGGTTCGGGTCGCCGGAGCGTAATACCACACATCCACTGTGAGTTGTATTGCTCTTGCATATGAATGAATCTATCCTCTGCCCAGGCTGGGTACTGGCCTCTGCCGGGACTTCTTCGGCCTGATCTTTCTCTAACGGGCGTCTCCCTTTTATAGCCCAAGGGGACGCGTACTCAGGCGTTGAGACCCCGACATGTGGGTCCAATGCGGATGTATAGTATACTGCGCAGAAGGTATTAATGGTGCTCCAGTGGTTGAGAATCTCTCCCCGGATACGCTTCATCGCCCTGTGGACTCTCTGACCGAGGAGTGGATTCACCTGTCCTGTCGGCGAGACGCCCGTTGAGGTAGTGTAAGTTGTGGCGTAGACTGTTGGGTCTACCGCGTAGGCGTCATGATGGGCGAAGGCGAGCCGTCGTGTCCAACTGGCGTAGCAGACTGACATGCGTGGCGTGGGCGGCGCCAGCGGCTGCACTGTGTGCCTTGGTAACGCGCGATCAACAGTGCAGCCTGGCAAAAGTCGCCTCGGGCTCTGCTGTGGCAGAGCACACTTACGTCTCCCGTATTGAATACTGTAGGTGGGCGAGTCTTCCCGAGGAAGCTTCGCGGCCGCGCGCATGCCTGCGCCTGCGGACACGTGGCGGCTCTGGACCTGCCCTAGGCGGGGTGTCTGTTCCCTCCCCGTTGAGGGGTCCAGATAGTATATGGGGCTCCGGGACCCGTGGGAGGTCCGGGGCCCCCGGCTGTTTTGGCTGAGCGCTCCCTTCTCCGGGACACGCGGCGTCACCGGACCCTTCCCTAGCAAGAAATGGGTCTGGGGCCGCTGACCGGGTGAGAAGGGCTTCGGACCGCGGGGGTCCGGCTGCTCAGGCCGTCAGCGTGTAGTCAAGGATAACTATGAGGCTCTCGCCTAGACACAGCAAGAGGGGGTACCCTAGTCCAGAGGTACCGACAAACACCATGTTGGGCCCATTTGCAGGCGTACCCATACGCCCCTGCCCCCTCTGTCCACTCACTGACATGTGGCCCCCACATGTCATCCCCCTCCTTCTCCTCTCCTCGTTTGCCCTAGCCATGGCAGTCCCCCATAGCCTCCTCCTGCTCGCACGCCGGTCCGCCGCCGCGCTCCTCCTTCTCGCCCGCTGCCCACACCCCTGCTCGCCGCCACCACGCTCCTCCTGCTCGCCCGGCACTGCGCTCCTCCTGCTGTTGTACCCGCCTGTTCTCACCGCCGCCGCTGTGCAAGAAGCAGCGGCCTCCGCCGCTGTGCAAGAAGCAGCGGCCGCCGCCGACGTCCCGAAGCATCCCGAAGCCGCAGCCTCCAGCACCTCGGCCTCCCGCAGCGGCGGTCCCCTAACCCGCCCGGGCTCTCGGCCGGCGGCGGCGTGGCTCGCTCGATGCGGACGCCCGCCCACACGCTCCGCTGGCGGCGTCGCGGCTCACTCGATGCGAGGAAGCAGCAGCCGCCGCGCGAGAATCCACGGAGAGGCAGCACGGGGGAGGGGGCTGCGAAGGGCGCCGTCGCGCGGAGCTGCGGTCGGCGCGGGTGGAGCCACCGGAGGTGGAGTGGGCGTGTCCTCTCCCTCCTCCATCGACGATGGCGCTCGACCGGCGACGGTGTGGCTCGCTCCACACGGACGCCCGCCCGCACGCTCGGCCGGCAGTGCGGCTCGCTCCACGCGGATGCCGGCCCGCGCGCTCGGCCGGCGACGAGCAGGGGGGCCCGCCCGCGGGTGAGCAGGATTGCAGACCGGCGTGTGAGTAGAGGAGTCCGGGGAAGGGGGGGGGCAAAAGGGTCCATACAAAAATACGGTAGGGGAGGAGACGCGTTCGTACGTCTGCAACTGGGCTCCACATGGCGTCAGACGTACATAATGGTGTATTCCAAACATCAGATGAATTGTAATGGCAGTGGCATAGTTTTGCGAATAGTAATAGTGCAGTTCAAAACCAGCAAAGTTACAATGTCACAGATCCAATTAACCCTTTTCTTTTCTCCCCGGATCCCGTCCGACCATGGGAGCTCCGCACCCCAGGGCGAGCGGCGTGAAAGGCCAGCAACGGGGAGGCGCGATGTGGCAGTGGGCTCTGGCCCTCAGGGAAGCAGCGTGGCGGATAGGTGCGGCACGGTGGCGGGAGCAGCACGACGGGGGAGGCGCAGCCGATGGCGGTTTCCCGAGGAGGCGCGGCGGCGGCGGCCGTGAGCTAAGCGAGGTTAGTAGTTTGTTTTTTCTTTTTCTTTTTCTTTTTTTTTTCTTTTTGATTTTTGGATGCAATGTTTCTTACAATTTTTTCCCAAACTTCTTTAGTTTAGATTTGGATGTAAAAAATTTTCTTCAAATTTTTTCCAACTATTCTCAAACTTTTTCTTATCAAATTTTTTCTTTTTTCTCTCTTCAAAATAATTTTCTTGAAATTTTTTTCCCAAACTTCTTTAGTTTAGATTTGGACGTAAAAGTATTTTCTTCAATTTTTTTCAATTATTCTGAAAGATTTCTGGTTCAATATTTTTTCATCAAATTTTTCCTTTTTCTCTCTTCAAAATATTTTTGTAAAATTTTTCTTTGAATAGTTTTTGTCACAAAACGACAAAATAATAGCAAAAAAAGGAAAATAAAAGTTGGTCGGAAATCGACCGTACAAAACTCTCCGTACGGTTGCCCGTAAATTAGAATGCCTGTTGCCCTTGGGGACGAAGCGGGGCCCTCTGCTCTCACAAATTGTCAAAAAAAATCTTTGAGAAAAAAAACTTAAAATGATACTAGCCACCGCGCAAATAAGCCTCATGTCCGTCCATTTCCTTTTAGAAAAGGCAGCAGTTCCTGCCGACAGCGTCGCCGCGCAAATAAGCCTCATGTCCGTCCATTTCCTTTTAGAAAAGGCAGCAGTTCCTGCCGACAGCGTAAGCCGCTTCATCATGGCTGCAACCAACAAGGAATGTTGATGCCATGTCATCACTCATCAGGTCTTCAGCCGGGGTAGGCATCGACGTGAAGCCCATCAACGCTCACCTGTGCCGTTGGTTGTGTTCACAGGCACAGTTCACAAGTCACAACTACTCCATCACCATTTCTTTTTTCTGCACGAACACTTCATCAACCTGTTACTCTATAATCTATGCCTCCCAGTCTGAAAAAACAAACAGAACAGGTGCTTCTTCTTCCTCTAGTCATGGCGTCATCAATCTCCTCGTCACAAGTAAAATGGTTTTTGTTTTTTTCACCGCAATCACATGACTGTAAGCTGGAACTAGTACCACCAAGTGTATACCATCTTCGTCCTTGGCAATCCCATTTGGACTTTAGTTAGTGTTTTCACACGCAGTTTGATGGAGCCGTGAGGTATATTGGATCCTGCGTGGTGGAGCACTAATCGTGCTGCTGCTCCATGAATAGTTTACTCATCCTGAGGCCATCTCTGCCTGGAGATCTGAGAAACAAGCATAGAAGAATCTCCTCTCATTAATTGCACCCTTACATCGATGTTGACTTCAGAATTCGGTGATCTGATTAAACCATGGACTGTCGGTCGGGTGATCTCCTGCGCAAGCTCCAACCTCCAAGGCGCTCGTCCTGGACCGTCTGATGTGTGATCGGACCGTCCAGAGCATGTACAAATGCAGTTTTCGGTTGTTAGTAGCACTTCTCCCCTGCAGTCAAAAATCCTCTTCCAGTAAGTGCAAGTCAATGCTGCATTGCCACCTTGTTGATAGATTCCATGGCTCAGAATTTAATAAACAATTAACAAAATAGGCTAGTACTTCAAGATCATGTGCATTGGCATATGAGTAGTGTAGAGCATCACCTAAGAGGCTCAGCTGTATTTCCCTCCTGACCAGTGACCTCCATGCACAAGAAACTCTGCAAAGCCCTGCCATTCCCAAACCCAGGAAACCCAAGGAAAAAGCTGTAGCTCCAGATTATTCACATTCCTGCAGCAAACAAGGCTAGGATCCTTCAAGGAAGCAGGGGAAGGAAGGCTGTTAAAGGAAAGATGGATGGGAGCAAGTACCGATCAAAAGGTTACGCCATGGCCAACGCCGGGAGGAAGCTCCCCTACGCGTTCCTGCTGCTGCTGGCCCTTGCAGCCGGCGTGCTGAGCGTCGTCGTCCTGCAAAAGGTGAGGGAGCAGCGCATCTTTGCCGGACGTCTCCAGGAACGTGACCGGCAGCTTGTGACCCTGCGGGTCCTCCTCCAGGTATGGTCATTGATCCAGCCACTACTTCAGATACCTGCGCTGGCCATTTCTTGGATCTAGTTTGTATTTTCAAGAAACAATGCAGCAAACCAGATTTTCAAAAGAGGAAGTAGCATATCTGGAGCAGGTATTATCTGTTATAATTTGCAAATAGGAGGCCAGAAAAAAAGATCATGTGACATCACACTAAAGGAAAATAGCACACTTTAAGGTAAAACTGAACTTTAGAAGCAGTTGAAAACTTTGCACTGACATATTGGCAACTGATGCTTCAGTATTGGCATTACCTTCCAATACAGGGTTTTGTTTTGTTTTTTATACTAATACAGGGTTTTGTCAATCTAAAACCACAGCATGCTCAGTTTTATTCTCTTGAATATATACCAGAGAACATTACGCCAGTATCAATTTAAGTGGGTTTGTATCATTTACTATTCTTCTTTAATGAAATAACATGCAGATCTCCTCTGTATTCGAGAAAAGTATCAATTTAGGTTCCAAACTATTTCGGAAAGAATCAATTTTTGGTACAGTAAAGCTTTGTAAATCAAGAGAATGCACCAATCTCCCAATAACCTATTTCTAAAAATAGCATTTATAGTTCAACGTCGAACAGACAAGTAAACTTAATGATAAACGTAACCAAGATGAGGGAAACTCGTTAATCACAGGTGATGAGGTGATTATCTTTAAAATCCATAACCATCACATTTCTCAAAAGCTGCTAGTTTTCCAGTTTTAACTTGGGTGTATGGAGCAACAACTTCCCAAGTAGAGTTCCAAAACCTAAACATCTCTGAATTTACTATTGAGGTTTGCTGCAATGAAGCAATATATGTTTGTTACGTCTACAAACAGATAAAGCATGTACGCATTTGTCCCCTATTACAATGCTCTATGAAACCATTTTTTGTAGCACACAGATGTACGCAAAATTCAAGAAAATCTGCCTAACTGGATGCTGTCACATCATTTTTCCAGAAAGAGAAGGCATTCAACAGAGAGATGAAGAGGAAGTTGGAAGAAATGAAAGCCACAACCACTTCACTAAGAACTCAGAAAATAGACCAGAAAACCAAGCTCAAGGGTCTGGAAGCCACTGTTGCAAATCTTAAGAAGACTCAAAAAGAAATGGAAGCGGCTCTCGCAGAGAAAGACAACCGCATCAACCTAATGGAAGAGGCAGCCACAAATCTTAAGAAGGCTCAAAGAGAACTGGAGGCAACTCTCACAGAGAAAGACAGATGCATTAGACAAATGGACGAGAAGGCCACAAATGCTACGAACACTCAAAAAGAATTGGAAGCAGTTCTCAGGGAGAAAGACAGCCGTATCAGGCAAATGGAAGAGAAAGCCATAGGTTCAAACCCTGACCAGATGGCAGCTCTGATGGAAATCCTGCAGTGGAAGGAGGCTGAACTTGAAGAGATCAAGACTAGGTTCCAAGATTTCAAGAAAATAGACAGAGTGGATGTGCATAGTAAGAGCACTCCTGTGCAAACAAACAATACTAGCACAACACCTAACATTGTGGTAGTAAAAAAGTCTATGAACTCAAGCAGTGCAGCTATTCCCGTCAAATCTGAAGAAAAGAGGTCTGGCAATACTACAGTAGTAGAAAGTGCCAAGCCTGAAGAAAAGAGACCTACCAATACCACAGTAATAGAAAGTGCCAAGCCTGAAGCAAAGAGGTCTGCCAATACAACAGTAGTAGACAGTGCCAAGCCTGAAGAAAAGAGGCCTGCCAATACCACAGTAGTAGAAAGTGCCAAGCCTGAAGAAAAGAGACCTGCTAATACCACAGTAGTTGAAAGTAAGCGCTCAAAAGACAGATCTCTAGAAGAAAAGCTAGTGAAGTTCATGACTAATATGGAAGATGATGGCGTACAAGGAAACTTAAATAATTTTGATGATGATATAGATTTTGATGATATTTACGGAGAAAGTCGTTCAAAAAAATCTGGATCCCCTCGAAGGAACAAGAAGTTCATGACCAACGATCTGGACAGCACTGGACAGTCTGGGAACTCCCTAGATCAGGACAGCGATAGGGTTCGATACAATAGACTGCTGGAGAAGGAAAATGCTAAACTTTCCAAGGAAACCAAGAAGAACACTAATGGTTCCTTGGAGAAGATCTCCAAAGCTAGCTTAGATCATGGTGGCCACACCACATCAGAAAAGGTTGTGCAAGGGATGGCTGGTGCTGCTGATGTGAAGCCCAGCATTAATAAGTTACTGAACAATGATGAGGCAAAACAGGAAAAGAGGAAGCAGAAGAAGAAAAAGTCTAAATCTAAAAAGAAGATGGCTGATACTGCAGATATTAATGTTAGTGGAGAAGTTGCTAAACAGAGGGCGCCAGATGCAACATCGATCTGAAACTAAGTTTTTGGAGCCCCAAAAGGCTGAAGAGAACCCCCTGGATCTTCAGAGACAAGAGTGATGCCTTTCTGTATGTTGAAATACATGATGGCAGATTCCATCACAGAAAAGATGAAGGCAGATAGTAGCTGAGAAAATATAGTGGTCAATTTATAGCTCATAGCAGCAGATAACTTATTTCTACAATACTATTAATTGGTTCTGTTCTGCGAACGTTAAGAGTATATTGTTTTCATATCTTATTTTCTATTGACAAAGGAAATTTTGCGTTTGGTTCTTCATGAATCTGGGTAACATTGTTCCATATTCTCTTCCCAGCATTGTAAACTCACGCTGCACTCTATACGGTCCCTGGAAGCAAGCGTCGTGAGTCCATAAACCCAGCAGCCCCATACCCACACAAACAACATGTACCTCAAAGTTATAAATTACAGCTACTGCTACTGACATGGCAGATGCATCCAGATTAAATCTGCACAGCTCCCTTTGATGGTTGTCGGAAACTGCAATTGGGAACGAGCGAAGCCCAACTGCCCGAGGACACAGCGCTCGGCCGAAGCAAATTACAGCGTGATCTCCAATCAAAGCAAGATGAGGGGCGAAACTGGGGAGTACCTGAACTGCTGCTCCGAGATTTGAGCTTTCCCCGGGCACGAGGCACTCCGCCGGCTCCTCCTCCGCCTCTCCCCGTCCGCCGGAGCACCGCCGCACCCCGTTCCGGCCGCCGGTGTCTCCCGCCTCCATCGCTTTGACCCGTTGGACCCGTGTGCACACTAGCGGATCGCGCGGTTACGGGGAACCCAAAGGTTGAACCTGAGACGCATACTGACGCGCGCGGACGTGGCGGCCTTGAGAGATGGAGAGCCTATCCGCGACGAAGAGGTGGCTGTCGCCACTGAAGCCGCCGGCGTTGGCGGGTGGGAGGATGCGGGAGGAGTCACGGCGAACGCGGCGGCGCGGGCTCGCGTGAGGAGAGGACCGATGGAAGAACACCGTGTTCGGCGCTGGAGCTGGAGCTGGATGCAGCTGGAGTGGTGAAAAATATTATTACCTGGCTGGTGGGTGGTGGCTGGAGGCTGGTGGCTGGAGCTGGAGTGGGGTGGGAGAGAAATACTGTAGGGCTGGAGGGCTGCAGACCAACCGAACACGGTGTTTGCAGCTGCTGGATTAGAGAATTTTTTTATAAACTATGATAAAAATATAGGTAATGTGGCTTTAATCTAGCTGACCGTACTTAGTCTGTCTTCACGGCCGCCTCCATCTACGAACCCACTGCTCTGCCTCCGTCCTCCTTTCCCCCTCCTTCTCTCACTCTGTTCCCCATCTCACATCTCGTTAGCGCATCCCGGCATCGGCCTCCCTCCACCCTCACTGCGACCTCCAGCGCGCCCAGATCCAGCCGGGTGTGGGCTGTTCATCGCTGGTGCGGGACGATTTTGTCGCCCATGCGGGTCCTCCTCGCATCTGCCGCCATCGCACGCCACGCGGCCGAATTGGTCCGGGGGTGGGGGTCAGGGGATGGGGGCGGGGCAAGGGGAAGGGCCATGGAAGAGGCCTCTCGTGCCTAGCAATGTGAGGCTTCTCGTGCTCCGGGGCGGCGTCGTAGTGCCACTCCTCCAACCCTGTGCCGCCACCCTCCTCGTGCTCTCCCCTCCCAGCAACGCCGCTTTGCCTGCTTCCACTATTCTTCCCCCTCCGTCGCATGCCACATCGATCCTACCGCCACCGCTCCGTGTACCAATCAGCACCTTCGATTCCACACCAGTGCCCACGAAGGAGCAGTCCCCTGCCGCGGTGAGGCCCAGGAGCCGCCACCGCACACTGCGTCGGGGTTCGAGGTCGAGGAGCTCAGGTGGGGACCTAGCTCGGTGTGAAACTCCATATGCTAGTGGCACCGCCGTGGCAGCGCGTCCTCAACATGAAGCTTCACGGTGAGGTTATGCTCCCCTTTAATGCAATTAGCTCATTTCGTGTATTCAGAAGGTCTTATCGTAATGTGTGTCTATTGTTATTATGCCGCTTGTTTAGGTCCACTATAATAGAATTTTCACATGGTGTTGGCTTCATACTTCTGTGTTCAGATTGACTAACGCATGGAAACAGAGGATATTATACTTCTTACATACTTAACTGATATGGTAAAAATGCCTACTGAACATTAATCGAAATGCTTATGACTATTTTTTATGATATAAACAAGCATTCAAAGGGCTGAGGATTGGTTGCACAATTTCTAACCACACCATTATACTAAGCAATACTTTTTGTTGTATATAGTCAATAATCTTATCCTACATAGGCAATAATCTACTATTAATTAGGCAAAGTACTATCTCAATTTGGTAAAAACACTATCAAGTAAAAGACATTAGCTATTACTACTTAAGCAAAATACTATCTAAATTAGGATCAAAGGCTGGGTTCTGAATTGGGAAAAGCATTGTCCTCGTACACTCAAGGTCATAGTGGTGACCCTATGAATTTTTTCATAGGCAACCTGTGCTAAATCAACAAGCAATTAATTCAATTTGATATGCATTTTCTATATTTTTCAGGGTTCTCCATTTTGCTTATTGAATCAATTTTAATTTCTGCAAGTACACTAAGTCAAGCATGTTGAGGTAAAGTACAATTTCTGCTAAGCAAAGCTACCGTTCCATTTTAGTTACATAATTGCTTTTTTTAGAAAATTCTTTTTTAGTTAGGTGAAGCAAAAGCATATGTTACTCGAATGGGTCACTGATTTGGCAAATGTGTTTCTAATGTTTGGTGCTAATCTTAATCTGAACTGGATATACTAAGCTGAGATCTGCACTCGTTATATGATTTTGATCTAGAAGCATATATATTTAACCAGAATGATACATTATGTTTCCACCCTCAATTATTATAGGCTTTCTTTTCCTCTTATTGTGGCAATATTTGTGCTAGATTCTACATTTTTTATGATATCACTGGTTTTTTATTAGGCAATAATATATAGGAAATAGATAATAATATTGTTTCAGATAGACAATAATAAACGTTACAATAAGTATTTTTCTGCAGGAGGTTACATGCGGATTCTGCATACCGCTAGTAACAGGAACAACAACATTTCGTTTAATATATATTTGCAATAGGATACTGAACTCATTTTATTTAGGTCTAGTAATAGGAACAATAGCATGTAGTGGTTGTACGGATATAAAACCCAACCCTTTTTGCATAGGAATGTAGAACTCTCGAGCCTCCTATATGGTGCCAAAGGTCTGCCCCATGTACATACTGGAGGTGTTAACCAAACCTTATCTTGCACTGCATCTTCTACAATATCTGCTAGCCCCTCTTCTACAACATCTTGCACAACATCACCAGCCACAACACTAGGTTCTTGATTGTTAACAGAATAAGCATTTGCGTTTTGGGTGCTACTACTAGCATCCAGTGTGGCACCAACATCATTATGGATTTGGTGGCTCTGGCCTCGCTCATCGCATTGTGACCATGCAAGACCAAAGGCTGGCTGAGTGCGATAGGAAGGATTTGTACCAACTTCATCTGGGAAATCATAATCAAATTCAGGGGGCAGCTCATTCAAATCCATTGTTCCTGCAAGCCACACAATCTTTTCATAATCAAAATATGCCAGATAGTAATGTGTGCTTCCTTTATAAACAAAATCAGGTGAATCAGAGTGATGATGTTTTCAGTTTAAGGAACATTGTTTTTAAGCAGATTTTAGTGTGGTGAGCCTATGATGTATTTACATAAAGGCATAACAAACAATTTTTGACTGAGTATTTTGTAAACATGTCTTCTAGAATAAAACCAACTTGGCATTTTTTATCGGGCAATAATGTGTGCACATAAAGGCATATTAGAGTACTTTGTCTAAGCAATTTTTAAACATTACTACCAGAATACAATTTAACTTGGACAATGCTAGCGTTCACAGAAAAGCATAACTGAGTACCTTGTCTAAGCAATTTCTCAACATTACTGACCGAATAAAAATTAACTTTGGCATTTTTATTGGACAATAATGTGTTCACATAAAAGGCACAGAAGAGTTCTTTGTCTACGCAATTTCTAAACATTGCTACCAGAATACCACTAACTTGGGGTAATGGCAATAATGTGTTTACAGGAAAGCATAATTGAGCATTTTGTCCAAGCAATTTTCTCAACATTACTGCCTAAATAAAAACTGACTTGCTGCATCTGATCTACACTTTTTTTCACTACAAGAAACCATTTAATCTGTGACGATTTTTGACGAAATTTTCGTAACGTTTTCAAATATCGTCACGGATCTGCAACTATGGATATAAGGCCCATAACACAGTGACAGTTTATTGATTTCATCATGAACGAGCCCAAAACTGACATTTTAGCAAATCCATCGCAATTAATAAATTTAGAATTATTGTCATAGCACAAGATGAGAAAACAAAAATACAAAAAGAATAATGAAAAAAGGCACCACAAGGTGAGAAAACAAAAATACAAAAAGAAAAAAAGGCCTTTGTTTGTATGTTAATTATTGATGGTTCTTTTTTTAAAATTTTCTAAAATTATGGTCTTTCAGTTAATGGCATTTGTTTGTATGTTAATTACTATTTTTTGGAACGATGTTGAAATGAAAAAGGAGAAAAAAATTGTGGTCAAGTGGGCATCCATCAGCCAACAAAAGCACTCAAAAGTTGAGCCCACCTCTGCCGGAGTCATTGGTGGGTTGGCTGCTGTCCTGCAAGGCCCATTTATCAGCAGCTAAGAAAATTCAGCAAAAACCCAAGCAAAAATCGAACCCGCGTCTACGGGACTAGCATCCATTTCACTTACAACTTCGCTGCACACATTCACGTGGAGTTTTTGACATTTCACTACTTTTGTCCTATTTAACTTGTATTTTTTTCAGCAAAAGTGGCGGCCCCGTGGGAGATCGAACCGTGAACATCGTGCTAGAGATGGACACGGCTTACCACTGCATCAGACGCTGGTTTGTTTGGCGGATTGATAATAATTCTACTTTATCTTTGTAATATGGCCCAACACCAAAGAACAGATGCATGGTTTGATCTTTCTCTTTTTAATCCGGAATTAAAATTTGTAACTGGTATTACTCCCTCATATAAACTCCAAATTTGATGGTTCTTTTTTTATTTTCTTCTAAAATCATGATCTTTCATCTAGTGCAGTTTGTTTGTATGTTAATTTCTATTTCTTGCAACTTGTACATATGACTTGATTTCTTCCATCCAAGTAGAGAAACTAAAAATATGTTTTTGCATAACAATTAATAATGTAACTTCATATTTTCTAATGTTATGATACAATAAGGCTCTGTCCAAATTTGAGGTGCATATGAGTTTGAAAATATTATAAGTTACTCAAATCTCAAAGTTTGACTTGTGTTCTATGAAACAATGTGACACACCTATAAATTTTGTGAACAATGTATATTCCAATTTCCATAAAATCTTGTGAAACTTTTATTACAAGCATATAAATACATGAAATGTCTCTATGCCAATTTGCAAAATTTTTGGAGAAGCTTTAGGTAATATTATCATTATTGTATAATAAGGTTGTAAATAGATGTTTAAATTGTCCCTAATGAACATTTGAACTTTTTATATATTTTTAGGATATAAGCTATAATGGATAAGATGTCCTTAAAATATATTTTTATAAAATATTTTAAATATTATTTGAGATACATGTAGTTTAAATTGTAATTATTTTCAATAAACGCACAGAAAGTCATTTAAACTACTAAAAATAGTAAATGACTTAGCAAAATTATTGAAACTTCTACAGAACAACTTATATGCAGTCTATTATATGTAAAAATATATTGATATATATATGATAATTATTTTTACATGTTACTTCACAATGGTGCAGTAAAATAAAAAAGAAAAAAAGAAAAATGTTAAACGGGCCGCGAAACCTTGCTTGGGCCATTTTCCTCTAAGGCCCGATGTTTACCATCCGTCCATCTCCGATCCGACGATTCGAATGAATCCCTATGTGTATAAAAGGCCCGCCGACATCCTAACTCCCTGTTCCGCGCTCCTGCTACCCCTGCCGGCCGCCTCCTCGCGCCTCCACCTCCCACTACCACTGCCGCAGCTTTACGCCTGATGGGCGCACCGCGCCCACCTCGACCGCCGACCCCTCGCACCCTCCGTCGCCTTCCACCTCCGTTGCCGCTGCTTCTCTCCGGATCAGCTCACCGCGCCCGCCGCCCCACTCTGCTCTTGCGTCCTCGTCACCGCGCGGCTAACCCTCCGGCCTCCACACCTCTCCCTCTCTTTCTCCTCAGATCCGCGCGCTGCTCCCTCTCGCTCGTCCAAGGCCGCAGCCACCGTCTCGCTTGACCTCGCCGCCGCCACGACGGCCCTCTTGTGTGGCAGCCGTCTGGGCGCATGGAGGAAGGCCAGGCGAGCTCCAAGCCTCGGCCCCGGCAGATATACAATGTATAGTGGCTGCGGCCGGCGCGTACTCGGGCCACCTCCTCGCCGAGCCTCCCCGCCGGGGGGCTCATCCAATTTCAACACTCCATCGGGGGCCCCGCGTGCCCAGGTGGACCGAGGTGGCCTGCTGTGTGCGGAGCATCCTGGACGCGCGGCTGGGGGGAGGAGCGCCGGTGTGGTGGCCGCCGCGCTGCGGCGATGGCGGGAGCAGGACGTCCTGGAGCGGTCGGGGGTCCGCGCTGCGTGCAGCGGTGTGGGCTCTCCCTGCTGGCGTTCGTCGTCATGGATTGCAGGTGCCCTACGAGGAGTACAGGTGAGCCTGGATCTTCGTCAGGGGCGCTTCGCTCTGGGCGCTGTCGGATTGCAGGAGCTGAATCAACTGCCTTTCTTAGTTCCTCAGATTCTGTTAAAGTTATTATTGGATTGGATGTAATATACATTTCCACTATATCTGTCTTTCAAACTAGCTTAACTGCTTGCTTCATTGGTCAGGCACCAACTACACCTTACGCATCTTGTTTCTGTTTTGACAGCTCAAAAATCTGTCTGCAATGGAAGTGAACATTGTCCGTCCTTTCATGGTGAGAACTTTGCAGGCATTCTATAAGCATAATAGTCCACAGATGGTTCCGCAAGCAGATACTATAGGTAGTGAGCATGATATGCATGTGCCTATCACTTGTATGCGCTGGTGAACCTGGCAGCCATCATGGGGTGCGCTGACGAGGCGCTGCTGCCCGCGCTGTTCCAGGAGGTGGGGGCCGCTCTGCACGCCACGCGCCGCCCCAGCTCCTCCGACTCGCTAGCAATGCGGCGGCGTGCAGCATGGGATGGGGCGGCTTGTGAGTCTCGTGCGCCTCCTCGTTGGCTCCCTGTCTCCCATTCCCCAGTCCCCATACCGTCGAGCCGCCGCAGGTGAGATCTGCCTCTCCTTCTGTAAGATTGAGAAAATGGAACATAAGGAGCCGTCGAACTCTTGAGTTATCTTATGGGTAAATCTCTCTCTCTCTCTCGCTCTCCCTCCATATCTGCCTCTCCGATTTGTTTACTGATGTCCTCCAAATCGATTTGGTTTCAGACCTAGGGAGCACCCGTGCGTGTGGCTAGCTTTTCTAGTGCCAAGGTAAGCGCCTGCTTATCCCTCTTTGATTTGATTTCTACCTGCTGCTATGTTGTTAATTTATTATCCCATGTTCTCTGAACTGATTTTGCAAACTAGTGCTTGACGTTCTGTTTATTATGATAAACATGAAAAAAACAATAACCTTGCCTTAAATAAAAGCTTATAAATGGTACCATGTTATCTTGCATTTTTGTATGTATCTTCTGTGTCCTGATGTCATTGTTCATTTTGCTACAAGGATAAGAGCTTGACCATTTCAAAGCAAATAGTTGACTTTAAGATGCAGCCTCCTTTGCTATAACTTAGCTAGTAAATACTGTACTTAAGCTAGTGTATTATTGTGCCAAGTAATTTGGAGATGCAACCAGCATTGTCCTTTTGCAAATAAACAAATCATGCTTTGTTTATTCCATGGCTAATTTCACCATGTGCTATACCACGTGCAGGTATGCAAATAATTAAACTGAGATGGATACAAAACTGGAGGAACTTTTTGCTGCTACTAAAGTTTTACTGCTGCACTGGTGGTTTTTGTTGTTTCTAGTGTGTGGTATGCAAATATGAGCATCGATGCCTATGATGTATTATTTTTCTGTTTATGTGAGCATCTGTCCATGCCTCTTTTATTTATGTGAGCATATGTCCATGCTTATGATGCATTATTTTTGGTAATTGTTGTTTTTGCATCTTTTTGGTAATACAAATCAGAGAAACAGAGAAGATGCTGACTATATCCTTTGCACGATTATACCGGTGAACAAGATTTGTTTGATGATGAAATTGCGAAGGTGATAATTCTTCCATCTTGTCAGGCTTGTATTTGTGTCTTTTTGGTAATGCAATATAATTATCTGCAAACACTATTGACTAATCCATGCTTCCATTTCCACCAGGGCTCTAAGGGGAAGACCAGCAAGGAAACTAAGAAACAAACCTCAGATGCACCTATATTCTGGAACTATTGTTTGATATTGGAAGCGGAGATGAAAAATAAAGAGTAAAATATATTGGGGGTCCTTAAACTAGTTGATCTGTTCTGTTTAGGTCCATGAACTTCGAAAATGCATTTTTAAGTCCACGGTCTATTCAAGTATGTCACTTGAGGTCCAAAACGTCTTTGACTAGCGTTGACCGCCTACGTGGACCGCCACGTCCGATCCAACGTGGCCGCTGACCGCTGCGTGCGCCTCGTCGGCGACGCAGGAGCCAGCCACCACCGCCATGGCCCTACACGGATCCGGCCGTCGCTGCCATGGCCACCACGCACAGCAGCTCACCGCCATGGCCCTGCGCACAGCAGCTCACCGCCGCTGCTCGGCGCGACGCCACGGCCGCGGACGAGGGAGAGGGAAAAGGGGGAGGAAGCTGCCACCCGACGAGGACTCCGTGCTGACCGAGCCTAGAGTCGTGGCCACCACTTGGGGTCCGCGCGGTGCCGCCAAAGCTCTGGGAGCCGCTCGGGTCAGCGCCGAGCCGCGCGCGGCCCACTCTGGGGCTGGAGCTCGCCCACTGCCCCGACGATGTGGGCAGCGCGGGCCTGCGGCGCGGGCGGCGGAGGGAGCAGGGGATGGCGGCGTAGCCCTATGGCGCGCGTGGTCGGAGGAGGGCGCGCCAGAGAAAGAAGGAGGACGGAGGCCGGCACAGCTCGCCGTCGCCGCCGCGGAGCTTGAGGGGCGCGGAGCCGAGGAGAGCTCGGCCGGGGCCCCTACTCCTCTGATACGCCGCCGTCAGGGAGGGAGAAGGCGTGGGGAGGGAGGGGCCGGTGCCGTCGGGGGTGGGGCTCTGCTCCTCCGCGACCACCTGTGCTCTCCCGGCGTGGCCACCTGTTCTGGGGCGTGGGAGATGTCGGCCGGCTTGGGCGAGCTCAGCCATCGCGCGGGACACCCGGAGCTTGAGCCCTCGCCGACGCATAGAGGAGAAGGCGGAGCTCGAGCCCTCCACCGTCGTCGCGCGCTCGTCCGGCCGTCCCTGCTCTGCCGCCTCTGCGCCCCGCCGCACCATGTGGCTCCTCCGCCTCCGCGCAGGCTGCCCCCGCCCTGGCCGCCCGCAGCGCCGTGCCGGCCGCTCATCGCGCCGCCTGGCCGCCACCGCAGCGCCGGCCGCCCACCCCGCCGCGAGTGGATCCGACCGGCGAGTCGAAGCATGAAGAGGAGATGAGGGCGAGCCAGCGGAGCACGCGGGGCGGCCAACGGCCATGTTGGATCGGACGTGGCGGTCCACATATGCAGTCAACACTAGTTAGAGGCGTTTTGGACCTCAAGTGACACACTTGAATAGATCATGGACCTAAAAATGCATTTTCGAAGTTCATGGACCTAAACAGAATAGGTCAACTAGTTTAAGGACCTACAGTGCATTTTACTCAAAAATGAATGTGATTGTTGTTATATCTCTTTTGAATGGAAACCTGAGATTGTATCTGTTATTTTGGGCTGGTAAAATTGGGTATGTATTTTGGGCTGTAATGACCATTCTGGTGAATGGTATGACAAATTGGATTGAATTTGATGGGCTCAATTTTTAATGGACTTGTTTAGTGAGCTTTGATTTGACAGTGGGTAAAAAATGGCCCAACCCAGTTCTAAAATGGGCATCATCCTCCACATCATTGGTGATGTCACCAGCCACATCATCAATGATGTCATCATCCATGTCACGAGCCATGTCATCGTACACGTGTCATCATCATTATCCACCTCACTACTCCTGTTGGTTGATGTGGCAAACATCTGTGATGTTAAATTTCGTCATGAACGTTGGGCTTGGGCTGGACTTGGATTTGGTTACACGGGCCTAAGGGCATTTACGACGGTTAAAAAACATCATAGATTGTGCTGATCTGTGACGATTTTAAAGAAAATGTCACCTGATTTAATCTATGACGCTCAATACATGACGATGTCTGAAATCGTCACTAACAATTTTTTATAACGAATTTTCAGCGATCTATGACGAAAATGTTCCGTCGTAGAATAAATGGTTTCTTGTAGTGTTTCCATTTCCTGATAAAAGGGGAGGAGGGGGGATGGGGAGACAAGCAACATGGAAGGCAAAGATTTTTTTGTACAGGATCAAGCATATCATTCTTCAATGTGTATAGCTCACAAGATGGCAACTGCAGTTTATCTCTCGTAGATACAACAATAATGTGTTCTAGATCTATTTCTACTAGCCAGGGAACCCTAAATTTGTAGCAGGTTTTGTAAAAAAATCTGGCATGTATAGATGCGCACACATCTCTTTTGTTGTTCTTCGGCTATCATCCCATCTCCAGAGTCTTTTTTCTGCACACTTTTTTGCCTGACACAATATCCTGTTGATGTGGCCGTCATCTCCTCTTCAGAGGAGCAGTTCTACTTTTTCTTTTATGTTCTTCTTTGGGTCTATGGCGGTGGCGGGGTGGAGGCCAATGCCAACGTCTAGGCAATTTTCTGTAGGCAGTGTGCTGGGCGATCGGTGGGGGAGGTCATTGAAGGTGGGCCCTAGATGTGGGGTGGGAAAGCTGACGGTTCGAGTTTTTTTACTAAAAATAGACAGACCGTACGTATAGTTGTTTTTACGGCCTGCCGTATTTTAGCCACCTCCAAAAATATAATAATAATTCTTTAAATAAAATACTATGGAGGGCATGTAGTAAGATAAATAAGCATTTAGAGCAACTCCAACAGCTTCTTTAAAAGAAGCTGGATAGCTAAAAATAGCAAAACAAGAGTTAAAATCGGATCCAACAGCTTCTTCATTTACCCATCCTTCCTATCCGGTTATGTATCCCGCGCACCTCGTGAGCTATTTTTGCCTGACCACATCCCTTCGCTATCTCTATCTGGGCCCACCCTCTCTTCTTCCTCCTGACTGCGTCATGCCGTCCCCGCCATGCCCTGCTGCACCGCCTCATGCCCCGTCGCGATGGCCCCGCCATGCCCAATCCCGCATGTGCGCGGTGTCGCCACCGTTGTCGTCTCACCTCGCCGTCGCGGAGTGCAGGAAGGCGACGCTAAAGGCGCTGATCTAGGAGCACCTGGGCGTGGTGGAGCGCGCCATGGTGGGCTGGGGCGAGATGATGCATGGGAGCGCGGCGTGCTCGCAGAGGTGGCGGTGGACCTTATGCGGCGCGAAGAACTAGACCGGGCGGAGGACGCGGAAGCTTGGTGCCGAGTGACATGAGCCAACGCTCCACGATGAGACGAGCCTGAAGTGCTCCTCCCTTCTTCCTCGAGCAGAGCCAAGTAAAGCTTGAGCAGCTTGCCATTGTCGGTCAAATTCGCCCAATTCCCTTCGTGGATCTTAAATCCCTCGCACCCGAAGCTTACCCACCTCCCTATCTCCCTCCCCAACCCCTCCTACACCAGCTCTGACCACTGCCCCGCCGGGAATCGAAGGTTCCCCGGCCGCCGGTCTCCATTACTGCTCAAGATCCACCTCAACATCGAACTCCATGCTCCAGCCACGGTTTTCTTGGTCCAGTGGCTCAAATCGAACCTAGGTGATGCACTGATGCTCGTGCTTCCCTCGTTCCATTGCGTTCCGCGAGTTTCCGCGCTCGTTCACGACGTCGCCGACGCCATGCTATCGCTTGTCGTGGGCTGCACGCCCCTGTGCCGCGTCGCCGTGCACACCGGCTCCACTCGGCTGTGCTGGCCACGGTGCCTCCTCGCGCGCCGTGCAGTGCCACTCCGCCGCCGCCTCGCCGGGCGCCCGCTCGCGGCCACGGTCGACCTGGCGCCGGCGGCCCTTGTTTTTTGTCGTGGGTGAGAGAGGAGAGGGGGTTTGATTATGGAGAGCCCATATTTGGATATTTGGAGAGGCTGTTGGTTCTCTCACCGTTTGAGAACGTTTTTATTCTTTTACCTAGTCTTTTACATCTTCATTTAGCTATGTTTTTTACCTAATCTGTTGGAGTTGCTCTTACATCGAGTTTGCCAAAAATGATAGATTTTTTAATAAAGAAAAACTCATATTAATGATGCATTTTGTAGAGATTATGTTGAAAGTCATATGAGAAATCTCTTGGATGAAAAATAAGCCATGTTTAGAGTAAGAAGTTCTAAACATGGTGTTGCAAAATTCTAGATTTAGGGGTGCAAAGTTTATAATGTGAAAATACGACATTCCAAAATTTAGAGTGCAAAGTTTTTTCTCTGCGGGTATAATGTTTGAAATGTGCATTTAGTATGTTCTTTAATTTAAGTGCAAATTTACAATAACAAAGTTTTAACTCTAGGGGTACAACATTTGAAATGTTAGAAAGTTCCACGATTTTAGTGCAAAATATTGGGGTTTTTGTAGTGCAAAGTTCAAAATGAGAGGAGGGCGTGCTTGTTTATTGTGTTGTTATTGGCTTAATTTATCACTTTTGGGCTTTCAATAGCTTGCAACGTTAGGTAGAAACTGGAAAATGGAATTGAAATGTCTACAATGATGATCACCCCAGTGTGAGTACATTTGTTTTGTCTTCATTTTTTTAGTGCTTACCAAGATATATGTAGATCAGTTTTGAAGAGAAATACCTTTTATAGGAAAATGCAAAACCCCGACGTAAGTGCTTGTCTCGCTATCTTATGACCCCAAGTATGATACTCATGTAGATACGAAGAGAATACTAAACATGCTTGTAGGTTTTCTTCAATAACTTTTTGCTCAATTATAAAACTTTTAGACAAGTATTCAATTTTCTTTCTCTTTTTTTCTTGCAGAATATCACCATTTATTTCTATCATTGAGGATGCAACTTGTTGTCTCAGCGCACATGATGAAAATCATGTCATCGTTTGATGCAGAAGATGGACAAGCAGCTTCCTTTTTGTGTTTTACGATGGAAACCTAAAACTTCATTTCTCTCCGTGCTTCTTATTTGCCTATGTTTTACAATCTCTATGCTTCAGTTTGTACTATAAAAGAGTTATTATACAGTTTTTTATTTGATCATTTAGCATTTATTATGTTTACCTCTTTTATCTTAGAAAGGAAATACTAATCTTGATCACTGGTTCTGCATACACATGCATGTCAAACAATTCCCCCGCCGCCTGTTCATGGACCCTCTCACTCGCTATCCCGAAAGAAAAATTACGAGCAGCAGAGGACGAGAAAGCCCACAGTACTGATAGAAGCCTGAGCAGGGAATCTGGAGACTAACTGGGAACCAAATAAAACGTATTCGTTGCTACCTTGTGCACGCGCGCCCCTAGCAACCGGTTAGGGATGTAAATGGTACGAATATTTTTCGACTATATTCGAATTCGATCCGGTCTGGAAGAGTTTTTATCCGTCTGTATCCGGTTTCGGATATTCAATATTCAAAATCGATCCGTATCCGAATACTAAAAAGTTACATTTTTATAATGTCGATATCTATTACAATTTTATCCGGCGAAAACTAACATTATCCGTATCCGACTCCATATTCAAACAAAAATATAAAAACAAATATTTTATCTGTAATATTCATCTGTATCCAATTTGTTTACATCCCTACAATGTCGTCGCGACAGCCTGCGGGGAACAATCGCCCAGTAGCGGCCCCAGCAATTAGTAGCAGCTCAAACATCCACCTCATCTGTTTTTTTTTCAAGCAATGCAATCCCTACTCATTCTGTTCGCTGGGCTGGAACTGGAGCTGGTGGCTGGAGTGGTGTGAGAGAAAAATACTGTTGGCTAGCTGGTGGTTGAAAGCTGGTGCTGGAACGGTATGAAAGAAAAATACTGTTAGACTGGAAGGTGCTAGAGCTTCCGAACACAATGACTGCGTGCCATCCATCTCATCTTGTCCCCTTTCTCCACCTATCCGATTAATGCTCCAAGCTGCTCTTTGAATCCGAGTGCTCGCTGCCATAAGAGCAGGTACAATAAGGGTCGAATCGTCCAACACGTCAGCCTTATCTCCGAGCTGGATGAGAGAGAATCCTCAGCTTGGCGCTGAACTTGGCGACTAGCTGAACACAGTTTCCAAGAACTTCAAATTTATTTGCTGGACCAGCCAAATGAGAGAGAAAGGAAGACAGTAGAAAAATGGTGAATGACAAATGGGTCCAACATAATAAAATAATATGTATTGAAACATGCGAAGAGATAAGTTATTGTATGAGTTAGGCTCCAATCTGACGTGAGGCTCTTGCAGGCAAGTGCTTGTCGCAACTATTAAACGTGCTCTAAAGACTTGATGCGTTGGATGCTGTCGTTTCTAATAAATCGTGTGTCGGTCCTGGGGTTAGCTGTCTTGTCCCTTGCAGACTGGTGGCCTGTCATCTGAGACAGAAACTACCAGGCTCTAAGAGGAAGGGGTTCCACACCCATTTCGTGCTAATTATCTGGCATTTTTGGAAGGAGCGGGTGTTCAGAGGCGCCACAGCTGGTGTCATGCCTGTTCTTTTATACGATCGGATAGGGAGACTTAGGGCAGTGCCAATAGAATATTAATGGTAATTTCTACTCTATTAAATGAGATGCCAGCTAAGTAAAATGCTAACGTGGCAACTCAATTAATGAGGAAAGAGAAAAAAAAACCAGAGGAAACCGTTTCTTAGTTGAGAAACGGTGTCTACTCTTTACCCGAGGCACATGGAAACCATGTTTTTGCCGTTGGGAAGAAACTGGTGGTTTCTATGTTCGCGGGGCTTGGGCTGGCCATGATTGCCTGCGCCGGCTGCGCACGCACGCGCGCCGTGGTGCAGCGAGAGCTCGCCGGAGCCATCTCGCTTGCATGTGGTGCAGGAAATAGCTGGAGCCACCTCGCAGGCCTGCCGCCGCCGAGGGAGCTGGCATGAGCCGCCGTGCTCGCGCGCTCTGCCGTCGAGGGAGCTCGCTTGCACCGCCGCCGAGGAAGCTGGCCGCAGCCGCCGTGTTCGCGCGCGCCGCAAGGGGAGCTCGCTCGCGCCCATTCATTTAGAAATGTTACCACTAAGACCATTTTAATTATGAATTAGCTGCTCATTAATCATACATCATCATAGGTTAATTTTGATCATTTGATATCAACAGTGGATATTATAGTTTTCATGTTTAACATGAGATATCAATGTTAATCTTGAATATTTCCTACTAACTAGTACATTCGCTTTGTATAAATTTATTAAGATAATTTGTTTCCATTCTTAATAAAAATTAAAATAGTAATTTTATTAAATTTAGAGTAGCAAAAAAAGTTTTTATTAACTTAAAATAGCATCCTGAGAGTTTAGAGACCTGCATGACACCGCGGCGCAAGTTTATGAATCTGAAAATGCATTTTGATGGATTAAAAATCTATGCGACACCTTGGAACAAGTTCAGGGATCTCAAAATGCATTTTAAGAGTTCAGGGACCTAGATGACACACCAGAACAAGTTTAAAGACCACTCATGTACTTTACTCAAAAATAAATAAATCATGTGTCTTACTGATATGGTAGCTATGGAAACCATTGAGTAGTTTCGGAGTTGGGACCACCCCTATTTGCGGTATCATTTTTATTTGTTGCCAAATATTATTGAGGAAATATTTTTTTGAACATTATCAAGAAAATATTGAAGTGTAAGTGTTTGATAAGCCAAACATCTGCATAGCAGAATATATAATGCAACGTTTGTGATTACAATCTACCATTGAAGATGATCATATATACCTGCTCCCACCACCACAATTTGTTTTGCGCTTCTTGCACGTCTACGCTCCACCATGGTAGATCTTTTCCATCTTATAAAATTGGTAATGACTTAATTATGGCTGGTCGTACTTTTATGCTATTGCACGGCAGTCTAAAACTACGATCCACCCCACGCGCCATAGCACGTGTAACCAATTTCAAAATTTAAAAAAGTTATAATTTTTAAACCATCAATCAGATTCAAATTCCGATTGTACAGTTACATCTCTTTCGAAGAGACCTTCAAAACATTACCCCACTTGTATATGTTTCGATGATATTTTTTGAAAACACCTAAATTGCTTTATGTATAATGGAAAATAACAAAATAAATTAGTTTAAATGCTCAATTAATCTACTAAACTTGCCTATTATTAATCATGTTATATACCTTCACCTACTATACAACAAAGTTGTTTACCCACGTGTACTAATAACACCAAACAATCTATTTTGTATCTTCACGATATGAATACCAATATCCACTTAATTGAAATAAGATGAGTGAAGCAATTTTTTAAAACATCATGAGCAACTATTTTAAAAGTCATGAGCAAATTAGAATATAATAACAAAACATTTTCTTAGCAAGAAAAAATATCACTAAAATATATTGATGTGGGGTCTAGTTTTGAAGCTCTTGTTGGCACGAACACTATGGTGCAATCATATTTTGATTTGGACGCTAGATTGTGAGGCTATGGCTTTTTAAAATTTTAAAATCGCTTATGTGCGCTGATGTCATCCAAAATTCGTCTCCTCTCACATGCATGCTTTATTCATTTCTATCTGGTGTCACATGCATGCAAGTGCATCGAAATCCGAGCAAAAACCAATTTCTTTACTAGAAAAAGAAAAATAACTCCGTGCAACTGGTTGTCTTTCTATAAAAGGTAGGCCATATAGATGGATTAAATTACGGCCTACAGTAAGTTAGCTATGTCCTATAAAATATATTTTGTGAATTAATACACACATTATTTAGAGACGGATCCAGCGTGGGGGCAGGCCCTGAAGGCTCCCCTCTACCCATAGTCCCATACATCCCATGGAGCCTCCCAAAGTCTCCGAAAAAGAATTAAGAGTATGGATGAAGAAGAAGAGAAATAATAAAATCCTTAAATTCTTAGATCCGCCACTGGTATCATCTGCACTTACGCCCTCACGACCTTCTTCAGCTCCCTGATGAAGTCGACCTGGAACTTATTTTGCACGGCCTCATTAGTAAAGAAGTCCCTCCAATTCGCATCTCCGTCACCTCCCGTCGCCACCGCAGCGGCGACAGCGTCTGCCACGTCCCCGCGCCCAAACCACCCGTCATCCCGCTGCGCCACCTCCACCTCCACCCCGACGCCGAGCTCGCGCGCGAACAGCGCGGTGTTGAAGTACTGGTCGCCCTTCATCGGCAGCAGCACCAGGCGGCAGCCGGCGACGAGCCCCTCCACGACGGAGCTGAACCCAGCATGGTTGACGAAGCAGCCGACGCTCCGGTGGCGCAGGATGTGCTGCTGCGGCACCCAGCCCGTGCGCACCAGCCCTCTCCCCCTCACCCGCCCCTCGAAGCCCGGCGGGGTGCACGCCTCGAGCTCCGCCGCTGCGTCCGCGCCCTTGGGGAAGTTGAGCACGACGAGGAACGGGCGGCCGGTGGCCTCCAGCCCGAGGAGGAGCTCCGTCGCGGCGGCGGTGGGCAGGAACGTCTCGCTCCCGAACGACGCGAACACGACGGCACCGTCCGGGAAGGAGGAGAGCCAGCTGGCCCACCGCTCCTCGAGCTCGCCCTGCGGCGGCTCCGGCACGACGGGCCCGGCGAGGAGCACGGGCTTGCCGAATGTGACAGAACCGCCAAATTAAAACTCAAATTAAGCTAAATGACCATCATTTGAACACATCAGGCACATTTGGCTTAACGGTTTAATTTGACAGTCATTTCGAAACCGACATTCCGATCGAAACAAACACCAGTAGTCCCACGCGAAGGTGAGCGCAGGCAGTACAAACATGACGAGTACATAAAATACGATTACAATACCGAGTAGAGTACATTAGTTCTACAAATCTGGTTTAAATACATAACAATATACAAGAGTAACTTTATTTTAAAACGAAGTCCGATATAGGAAACCTGACGACTATAATACATGAAACGCAGTATCGAATCACACACTCAGCCCACGGGTGTGTGATTTTGTAACTAGCAAGGACTAAACATCTGGTCCGGCCACCTCCCAACCATCCGCGCCAAGCTGGATGAACTTAGCACAACAAGGGCAGAAGTCTATCTCATCCTGACCTGAAATAGTTTGAGCCACAACCCTGAGTATACTAATACTCCGCAAGGCTTACCCGACCAGTGGATATAACTTAGCCCACATAACTAGACATGCAAGGCTTTTGGCTGTTGGTTACTTTTGCAGAAAAAGCTCTAGAAATGAGTCCTTATTTTCCCTCTTTTAGCTCCAAATTCTATATTCATAAATCATTAACTATTATTTGCACCTGCTAAGCAATCATAACAACATAGAGTTATAATTCCTGGTAGACCCTACTACTCATCACTTAAAATCCATATAGCATCACTACGATGTGGTGCCGTGATCAAGGTGCTCATATCCGAGATGCGACGTACGGCGGATCGATCCGATTTAACCTTGCAAGGTGGACCTAACCAACACGGCACGTATTTGCCCCGTCGGACTATACATGCCAACCATTCCTCTCCCCGCCTCGAACTACAGAACCGCCCCACCTGCATATAGTCAGCCGAGCCCTACGAGAGACCACCAAAAGTAAACTTAAACATCCATTTCTCCGCGACCACTCGACTCGCCCTAAGGGGTGGGTAGAAGTTCTGTACTTTCGAAACAAGGCAGTACTCGGATTACCGGTTTCGACTACCTCCTACTCCCGGCATGCGGTTAGTACAATTCAAACTCGATCACAGGGCCAGGCAACGAACGGTCCTTAACCGACACAGGCGGGCTAATCTTTCCCCCGTCCGGTCTCCAATTACTTTTCCTTTCTTACCTAATTCCATAATCCATATATTCAGAAAAACTAAATCCCCTACATCTCGTGAGTGACCCAAATCACTCGACTTCTACCGAATTCTATTAGGCGTAGCATTTCTATCGTCTTCTATATACTAGTATAACTCGAGAAAACCTAGGTATCATGCAACTAGGGTTCCAACAAAACCTAAACCTAATGCACAGGTAGTAGTTGAAACATAATCATATGTGTGATAATTCGAAATAAAAGGACGTGCACCGGGGCTTGCCTGCGGGCTGCTGCTCAGAGCTAGTGTCCACTGGGCCTTGGGCCGGGTCGTCACGAAACTCCTGCGGGACTGGCTCCGTCTGCTCCTGCGGCTCCGCGATCACCTCGAACACGACTTCCTCGGTCGCGGATTCTATATGTCATGCATATGAGACAATGAGTAAATGGCATACATATGAGACAATGAGTAAATGCTAACATGACTTTGCCACTAGAGGATAAATATTAAACAAATCAACAATTTACATAAAAGGACGCAAATATGGTGATAAACAACTTTAACCCTAGTGCTAGAACAATTAGCGGCCAAATTATAAATTAGAGCATGGTTTACTATAAAATAAAATATGACTAGCAAAGACAATATTATTTGCCTGTTATAATTTGTATAAAAATTTACATGTAAAATAAATATCATTATACCTATACACATAATTAAGTTTGGTTACATATTATATTCATATACTAAACTAGGTCCTATGAGTATGAAAATTTTATAGTGGATCACTCAGGTTTAAATTAAGTTACTGCAAAAATTTCATAATTTTTAGATTAACAAATCTATAGAAACTAATTAAGCAAGTCTAAACACAATCTAAATTCTTGCAGGGGTAAAAAGGTCATTTTGCCAATGTTGATATTTTTCCTCTATAGATCTTACTCTAACAAATCCAACAAAATTTATTTCATATTTTTCGCATTTTTCCTTGAATTTATATGGAGTTTATAAATCTCAGCCGAAATTAAACACAAAATACATAAAAGAAATCCCCCCCAACCCCCCCTGACCAGTGGGCCCCACTGGTCAGTGGGACAAAACAGGGGAGGGGGCGGCGGTGCAGCCAGGTGCGCTAGGGCGCGCGCTCGCCGGCGCAGGGGCGACGGCCCGCGGCGGCTGCGGCCAACGGCGGCCCGCGCAGGGCGCAGCCGCGGCCCAGGTAGAGCCCGCGTGCGCGCGCGGTGCCGGGCAGCGGAATAGCTGGCGGCGGCGGCGGCGCAGGGGGCGACGCGGCGGCGGCGGCGGTGGGGCGACGCGGCGGCGGCGGCGCTCGCCGTTCCAGGCGGCGGCGGGGCCAAGCGGCGGCAGGGCTGCGCGTTGCGAGCATCAGTGAGGTAGGGCGGCGCTGGGGCGCGCGCAAGGGTGGCGGGGGGCGGCGCGCAGTGTGGCGCGCAGCGTGCGGCGGCAGCAAGCACGGCGGCCAACGGCGGCAAGGCGTGGAACGAGCGTGGAAATCAAGCGAACGCGAGGGAACGGGGAGAGCATGAGCACCAGTGGCTCACCTAGGGTCGATTTGAGCCGTCAAGTGAAGAAATCGATGATCGGACGAGGGAGTTCGACGGCGACCAGAGCTCCGAGCGGCTTCAATGGCGGGCGGCCGGGGATTTACTGATTTCCGACAAGATGGGGCTCAGGGCTAGGTTTGGCGGGGTTGGGAAGGAAGCTAGGAAGGTTATCGAGCTTCGGTTGCGGTGGATTTGGGATCCATGGAGAGTAGCTCACGAATCGGCTGGAGACAGTGAGCTCGCTCACTCTGTGTCCATGGCGACCAAGGGAGGTGGAAGGGAAGGAACCGAGGGCGCAGAAGGCAGTGAGGCAGGTGGTGAGCTCGGGGAGAGGGGCGTGGTCGACTTGGCGACCCACCGACGGCCGGGAAACCGGGATCGGCCTCCACGACGACACGCACGGCGGGGAGCTTCGGGAGACCGCCATTACTGCGACGTGCAGCACAGGGAGAAGGGGCTAGGTGTATGACAGGTGGGTCCATATGTAAGATTCTTCTTTAATTTTTGAATTTCCAATTGAATTGAATTTGGATTGTTACACCGAACTGGGAGGAGATGTAATCGATGTAGGGGCCCTCCATCTCCCGGCAGGTTTTCAAGACGATGCCGGCACTGCCCTCGACACTGGCGACTACACGGTCGTACACGCACGGCATACCGTGGAAGCTGGTGTATGGGTACACCAGGGCCGGTCCCTGTAGCTGGGGTGGCGCGGAGGTGAGCGGCGAGGCCGCAGGGTACCCGGCAGGCGCCACCATGAGGTTGCGGGCGGTCAGGGCGGACGGCGGCTGCCCGCCGGCGAGGCGGGCGGGGACGGTGAAGTAGGCGAAGGAGACGGCGGAGAAGACGCTGAAGTAGAGCACCTTTGCGCCGAGAGGCGCGGCGACGTCGCAGACCCAGGAGGTGGCGAACTCGAGCAACACGACGTTCGGGCGGAGCTCGGCGAGCAGCGCGCGCACCTCGGGCCGGGCGCCGTCGAGGGCGAGCTTCAGCAGTTCGGCGCCGTCGCCGGAGATGTCGGCAATGATCGCGGCCCCCGCGGGCAGGCCGGGGACCTGGGGCAGGCTCTGGGGCAGGACCCTCTGAAATGACCCGGGTTTTCGAAAGAAGAACCCAAATCTCTGTATTGTGGTGATAGTTCCTAGATCAGTAGCTATCACATACAGAACTCATTTCAGGTAGTAAATCAGTCATACTCGCTTAAAACATGTTCAAACATGGATTTAATTATTACAAGATCCATAGGATCTGCAGTACGAATTTATTACAAGCCCATTGGGCTAAATGGAACAAACAGAAAACAGAAGCAGTAGCTGGTCTTCAGGCCATCCTTCATCTCGAACTTCAACTCCACAGGCAGCACTTGAGCGTAGCACGGGCTTCTAAGTCTTCAATCGTACCATCCATCGTTGTTGGTGTCGAACTCCTGATCGGACCCTGCATCTTGCCAAGCTATCTCCAAGGACGGGATAGGTTCACATCACCATCTGTATGCAAGCTTTAAGTGGATGCAAAGGTATAAAAAGTAGCCAAAGATAGGCTGAGATTTCCTATGCAAGCACAAGTATATATATATCTACATATATCCATACTCATGTCTCTCACCCATCCAAGGTCGGTGCAGGAACTCCCTCTCCCTGCACCTCATCTGACTCCACAGGGGAAAGTGGACTAGAGAGAGGTAGAAATCTGGGTTTACTACTCTAGATGAAGTAACAGAAGTGTAGGAGAATGTACATGACCGAGTACACGGCTATACGTATAGATTTCACCCTGCAGGGGTTGTACACATGTACCCACTCGCCCCGAATCGAGCCGGCAAGCTACTCCAACTGTCTCCGAAGCACCAAAACAAGACTAACCGCTACGGTACCATTCCTGTCCCCCCAGGTTGGGATGCAACCCCTTCGTGGTTGGGGTGCCCTGGAGTTGTGTGGCTCTCCCCCTGCCATTCGAAGTTCCACCAAGCGCCCATGCTCCACCCGCATCGGGCCTCCCTCGCACTACCCTACTCCTGACAGGTCTGGTGACGCGCATAGCTAGCTCGGACCGGATCCACCACCACAGTGGGTAAGTGGCATGCACGAAAAGTCCTACAAATCTCAGATACCACATATGTCCATAAGAAGCCGGGGCAAGCACTCCTCATGCGGTCCTCCGCAGTGGTCCGCCAAAAGCACCCATAACAGGTATTGCCTCTCCTTGGGCACCCATAACAGGTATCGCCCCTCCTTCTCTTCTCTTCCCGCACCCGTCACAGGTGCTCCCCAGAATGTGCCCAATACACATTCCCGGCCAGTAGCTTGCCCCCGCTAAAAGCCCTATCTCTGGCTCCTCACAAAGTGGGTCTCAAGCATGCAAGACTATCACAACATGGCATTCCCATACCCAATCACTCATATAGGAGCCAAAGCACCCAAGAATAAATCAATGTAATAGGGATGCAAGGAATACAGTACACAATAGGCCAAGAAGGCTTATCTCACATACACACAAGTAAAGCAGTAGCAATCTAGCATGCAGTGACTAATAGGATTTCAAGTCATAGATGGGCGTGAACCTGAGTGCTCCTCGTAGAACTCCTGGGCCTCCTGGTAGTTCTGGTCGTCGGTCTTCTCTTCAGCAGCAGAACCTATTCGTAATTACGAATTACTATAGGGGCCAAAGTGCAAAAATGCACAAAAATACCCAAATAAGATCCAACTCACAAAAAAAACCTACTCTAACGCGTAGATCATGATTTTAGAAGAATTATGAAACTGGTTTCATAATTTTCGGAGCTTCGGTTGATTTATTATGATTTTCTGAAGCTTAAAATAATTTTTAGGATTAAATAAATGTTTTCGGAAAAAAAACACAGCGCGACACGTGGCAGCACCAGAGAGTGCCACGTGTCCTGCTGACATCAGCACAGGGTCCGCCAAATGCTGACGTCATCATTGCCTGTGATGATGTCAGCGTTGACCTGGTCAATGTTGACCAAGTCAACCGATCAACGGGTCCACGTGTCAGCGGCGTCAGCTGGGCCCACGTGTCGGTGAAACAGTGAGGCTGACAGGCGGGTCCCACACGTCAGGAAAAACCAGAAAAGAAAAGGGAGGCGCGGCTGTGCTCGTGGGCTTAAAACAGATGGGCCGGCTCGGCGGCCCAACAGCAGCTCGGCTCGGGTACTGGGTCGGCTCGGTGGCACGGCTTGCAGGCTGGCTCGGATCAGCGATGGCAGGTCGGCTCGCGTGGCTCGACTTGGCGGACTGGATTGGGTCGGCTTCTTGGGCCCTGAGGCAGGCGACGACCCATTTCTTCTTCCTCTTATCTTTTCTTCTTCTCTTCACCTCCTTCTCGCTGACAAAATGGGCCCGCAGGGCAGCGCTCCTCCTCCTTCTCTCGCTGGCTTGCGGATTCCGGTCGACGGCGAGGTCTTCGAGTGGCGAGTGGCTTGGTCCAGGCTGGGTCAGGCTGCTCCGACGAGGCGAGGCCAGGCATGGCGGCAGGTCGAGGGGCGTGCGCGGGCACTGGTTTGCCAGGCCGCGGCGGAACGGCGGCAATGAGGGTCACGGCCGGGTCAAACGGGGTGCGGGGTGTGTGCGTGCGCAGGAAACCACGGCACAGCTTGCCGGCATGGTCATGAGAAAGCAAGGAGGGCTCAGGATAGCGCGCACGTAGGCGCTTGGGAAGCCAAGGTCACGGCGGCGGTTCAATCCAGCGCAAGGCAGGGCTAAGGCCCGACCTTGGGCACGGATGCGTGCGCACACGCGCAAACGCGCGCGCGGCAAAACCATGGCGAGGCCATGGCGGCGGCGTTCGGCGGCGAGACGTCGCGGGGCGGCTCGAAAGGGGCAAAGGCCTGGCCTGGGTGGCACACGCACGCGCGCGGGCACCTGGCTTCCAGGGCCGCGGCGTGGCCATGGCGAACACACTAGCCATGGCGGCGCAGGGTCAGGGCGACGCCGGGCTGCGGGGTTACGCGACGGCGTGGCTCGTCGGGTCCCTGCAAGCGTGCACACACAAGAGGTAGGGGTGGTCCTAGGGATGCGCTACGGCGGCTCAATGGTGGCGAGGTCGAGAGGCGATGCTCACCTGGCGGGCTCGTGGACGACAGGCTCGACGCAGTGGCGAGGCGAGACAGGGGATCGTCGTGGCCGTGCCGTGTAGAACTACTACGCCGAGGGAGTCGATCGAGGCGCAGGCGTGAGGCAAGGCTTCCGCAGCGGCAGCAGCGTCTCCTCCTCTTGCTGGGCTCCGGGTCTTCTTCTTGGCGCGGCGCTCCTCCTTTCCCTCCCCTTCCTCTGCTTCTTCTTCTCCTTGGCGGCGGCGGCTAGGATGTGGAAAAATTCCCCAAGGGCTCTAGGGTTTTGGGGACGGCCGATTGGGTTTAATAGGAGCTCCGGGGCTAGGGTTGGTGCTCCACGGCGACACGGACGCCGAGGGTTAGGATGGGACGGCCGCGGCGCGGGGGTACGTGGCGAGCATCAAGGGCATCTCCTCCTTGCGCTCGGAGTCGCGAGTGCGGGCTTGGCGCGCAAGAAAGAGGGGACAGGGCAGGTGGCCAGCGCGGAACGCGGGCGGTTGCAGAGCTTTGTCGCGAGGCGAGGACAGGCGCGCGTACGGGTGGTTGAGGCCGCGGCGGTGTCCGCGCGGCATTAGGCGAGGCGTAGGAGAAAGGGGAACAGGGAGGCAGCTGGCGCGTGGGGCCAAGGTGGCAGCGGCACGGGGAAAGATCTGAGGGCAGCGGGCTGGCTGGCGCGCGTGCCGGACTGTCCGCGAGGGAAAAGGAAGAACGGGCCGGCGGGGTGGCGAAGCAGGCCGGCACGGGGGTAACGGGCCAGGCGGAGGTGGCGGAGCAGGCCGGGGGCTGTGCAGGTGGTCGGGCGAGCTGGGTCGGCAGGGCTGTGCTCGTGCGGAAAGGGACGGCGGGCCGGACTGGAACGCAAGGGAAAGATGGGCCAGGTTGGGAAAGGTTAGAGGATAAGTTAGCAGGCCGGGTGGAGGCGTTGGGCTGGGTTTAGCTTTTGAATTAAGTTTGAATGGCCAAATTCAAACTTAATTCCACACAATTCAAACAAGATAACATTAAATCCAACTTGAGTTCAAATAAACAAGGTAGATCCAATAACTCCAAATAAAATCCAAATATATCACTCTAACATTATGATCCTTATATTTATTTGTTTTTAAAATTCTAGGAATTGTGAGGGAGATAGCATTAATTCTTAGGTTATTCTAACTAATTGCACATTCACACAAAAAGTTTTTGAAAACTCGTATTTTTGGAAAATATAACATTTCATAAAAATTACGGGATGTTACACCCTCACCGCGCCGGCGGCGGACTCCAGCATGGTCTCGACGCGCGGCGCGATCCCGGCGGCCGTGAGGAACGTGACGCGGACCCGGCGGCCTCGCCGGAGACCAGCCTGCGTGCCAGCTGCACGAACGGGCTTATGTTGCCGAAGGCGAGAAAGGGGAACATGACGACGTGGACAACGTCCCTGCCGGCGCCGACGCCTTCTCCACCGCCCGCCATGGCACCAGACTAGCAAGCTAGTTGTCTTTCTCAGAGGCCGTGTAATAGCCGAATAGATAGGTGATTTGCTTTACGTTTCAGGCTTTGTGTGTGGGTACGAGGAGGACCGACTGACTGAGCTGTGCTATTATAGCCGAATAGTCGCGCGTGTTCTGCGTGGTAGGCACAGCCGCGTAACATTTTGGCAGTTGGCACAGTGTTAGTGTAGGCCAAGAGAAAGAAAGAGAGAGCAAGGATGCAGTTGCTTTGTGCTTAGTTCTAGAGTGATCCTAATCATGATGTGCTGGCCTCTTAGTAGTCTCTGTGGCTCGCAGGCAAATCTTTAACCCTCTGGTTTGGTGTGGAATGGAGATGACGTTTGTGTTCGGAGGACAAGGAGACCCCTCCTATAAAGTTCAGTCATGAAGATAGCGTAAGGTGACTGGTGCAAGGGGTGTAAGAGCATCTCCGACCGTTACCAATTTTTTCTCCCCAAATCTTGATGTTTGTCAACTACTCAAATAGGTATGGTAAAGCAAAAAAAAAACCATCTCAAAGAGTATCCCATTTCTATGAAAAAAATAAAAAATGACCCCACAACATTAATTCTACGGGAAAGGTTTCTTCCTCCCGTGCCCTCCACCTCTCTCTCTTCCCGCTGCCTCCTGCTCTGCTTGGGCACCCTCTGCTCTCTCTCCCTTTCCTTACGTCCTTCCTGCAGACCCTCCATGCGAAGCCTCCTTCTCAAGCTACAGCGAGTTGCGCCGCCCCACTCCCACTCATGCCCTCTTCCTGCGCCGAACCTATCCTCTCCGCACGCTGCCCTCGCCTTGTTCCGCAACGCCTGGTGCCGCCCCTGCCGACTCCCGTCGCTGTCGTGGCATCCTCTCCCACACTGTCGGTGTTTAGCCGCCAAGATCTCTGAGGGATACCCTAAGGAGATTGTTTGTAAACAGGGACTCGCCGAGATCAGAACGCGATGGTGCAAAAAACACAAATATTTAGACAGGTTCGAGCCGCCGGAGCATAATACCCTATGTCCTGAGTGGAGGTTTGTATTCCCTTAGGTGATTGAGGTTTTGGAGGAGGTCACTGTCCGCCCTTATATGGTCTTGGGGGACAGGGTTACATGAAAAGTCCTAACCGAGTACTACTAGAGTCCTACTCCAATGAGTTCGGGTAGTTTCCTTGTACATCAACTAGCCCTACTATAGCACGAGTGGTTACAATATGATAAGGTACATACATGTGTTATCCTTTACTCTAGAATATTCCACGTCTATACCCGGGTCTGACGCACACTCTCTCTCGATGTGCCGCAGCCCAAGCTGCCGGCCTCGGGGCACGGCGCCTCCTGGCCCCTCCATGCGGACTCGAGCTGGTCGTCGCTGCCCAACTTGGCCGCAAGCCGACTGCCGTCCCCATGATCAAGGAGCTTGGGATGAGCGTACCGTGGGTATCCCCAAAGTAGTTGATTGTAGGCAGAGACTCGCCGAGATTAGGAACACTATGGATGTTGCCCCTCAATACATCCTTTGCCTCGTTAATATTTGAAGCAAGGTAACGGCTTCCACCTGCATCCGGATGATGATTGGCGACCATGATCACCATCCTCTTGTGAGACTCTATGACCTTCTCTGCATTGGCAGTTTCCCTGAAAACATGAACATAACCAGCGGGAGCTTAATCAAGGCATAGAACAATAGCACACGTCTTAAATTATACTATGTAAAAAATGATCTATAGTGACGTGCACACCTTTGTTATCTGGGTGACGCGCGAAGATGATGCACGTCAGCTTTTACCTCTTGGTGGCCTTTCTAAAACGTTGCCCGTCACCTTTGTTATGATATAGGTGACGTGCAACATCAAAGCACGTCACCTTTGTTATAGGTGACGAGCCATAAATGTGGCCCGTCACCTATAAGTTTGATATAGGTGACGGGCAACATTAAAGTATGTCACCTTTGTGATGACATATGTGACGTGCAAGATCAAGATCAAGACGCGTCAACTTTGTGAGTTTTATTAATATTTGAACATGTGATTTTTTAAAAATTAAAATTGTCTCAAATCATAAATTGGTATATACAAAAGTTGTAGATCTCAACCAGATCTACAACTTTGTAGTTCAAATTTCTTTTATTTGAGGTTGTTTTGGCACCCAAATATATGGTTTAAATTTTGAATGTCAAATTTTCAAAATTTTCAAATTACTTCGGATGGAGAAAAAAAAGTATATACGAAAGTTGTAGCTCGCCACCAGATCTACAACTTTGTAGTTGAAATTTTTTTCATTTGAGATCGTTATAGCTGTGAAACATGTTATATAAGACATTAGAAAGTGATGATAAAAGAAAAATATCTCATTGTTGGTCACATGTGATGGTGTAGTCCAGTGGTAGGGAAGAGTACGCGTGAGGTTGAGGTTATGGATTCGAATCATAGTAACGCCTAAAAAATCGCATGCGCGTATATTTGCGCAAAAAATATTTTTTGTTTTTATTCTCGCTGCAAATATTTATTTTAGCACACAAAAAAATGATGCCCGTCACCTATGTGTTGACATAGGTGACGGACTAAGAATATCATAGGTGACAGCTCACACTGATGCCCGTCACCTTTTAGGTACATAGGTGATGGGCTTTTGCCCGTCACTTTTCTGTTCTAATCAGTGACGATGTACAGGTGACGGGCACGATACCCGTCATCTTATGGTGATGACGCCCGTCACTATAAGCTTCTTGTTACATAATATTATAAGGTAAGAACAAAATTGTCGAATCACACTCCTATAACTGGAAGAAGCTGGGCGATCAGACATGTACACATGAAGAGCTAATGCAACATTCAATTCAGTATTTTTCCACCAAGAAATTCAGTAACATAACATTTCAAACCTTTGGTATATTGGGAAAAAAGAGGGAGTGTTTTTTTTGGATAAAGTTGAAACGAACAAACCAATTGTTTTTTTACAAGGCAAGGCCAATAGAGGGGCCTACCGGTGCCACCATGGCGGCCTGGAACTAAACTTCCTGAAAATATTTTAATTGAGCCTACATTTAATTAGTTTTGGACCAAAAACTCATGGATGATACCAATATAGGAGTATACAGTTGCTTTGTAGATACGTATTCTCAACAACGTGTGCTTGCCTATATTTTTTTAGTACAGTACAATGCAGACGCTCACAATATGCACGCACACTCACCCTTATGAATACACGTATGTAAATTCTACCTTTATGAGCACCTCCAAAGGACTGGACCGGCAAATCTGGAGACTCCTGAAGTCACTATTGACGTCTCGTTGTCGACGGAAACGTCGCTTACCACTTAATGCATAATGCCAAAAAATTCTAAAATAAATTCAGGAAAGTGCGAACATACATGCCAAGTGCCAAGTCGAGGACTTGAATCCGGATGAGTAGGTTCCACTACAAAGGACCTACATTGCAGCCGTTAAAAAATAGGGCAGCTCGGAGAAGGAAGAGAGGCGGTGTGGGGAGAGGAGCCTCGTGGGCCTCCATGGGCCCTCGACCTGTATCTGCAGCAGGCCCTAAAATTGTACGGGCCTAAGATCCATCTAGAGGAGCCCAATGGCCAACCATGGCAACAGCGGCTGGCAGAGATGGGCCCGAAAAACTTGGCGCAGCAATGCTCGACCAGCCAGTATGGGCCTAAGATCCCTCGCTTGGGATCCTGCTGATTTGCTGAATGATCATCAGAAGTTCAGAGATCAGAGCCTTCAGTTAACTTGCAGCAGTCAGTTACCGTTTTTTACTAGTGGGGGAAAAAAATGCACGACTGACCTGACCTCTGCAACCGTTTCTAACGTGACTGTTTTCACAGTTTCACCACGAAGGACAAGTAGTTTTTTTTTCGAGGCAAGACAAATATAGTACTTCCTCAGCTCAGCTCCAGTAGATCTTGTTTACCATTTTTGTAATTCATATATTTTTCATAATTCACTTATCTATATATTTCTTATAATTGGATCTTGAGATCATAATAATAGAGCTATATTTGATTATTTTAGTGTTAAAAATCCAAAATTCCATCGTATACTTTGTATCATTCTAGTAGTGGATATTTACTGTTCCATGGTGTATATTTTATATAATTTAAGCACTGAAAAAACATTGTTCAAGTGCTACTCCATGCTCGCTCAGTGGTCTGCCTGTAAGTAAACGCGGCGGCCTGAAAAAAACATTGTTCCATGCTTGCCCAGTGACCTGCCTTTACCTTTTTTTTTTTGAGTTACATTATACATCTTTCTCAGAACAGGTCACATAAATTATCAGAGGTCTATCATCTATGTACGTGTCCTTGAATCTGTGGGCCGTGGATTGGGATTCTTTAATAAAAGAAACGCGCACAATATCGCCACTCGTTTCAAACGTGCGCTGCGCTGCCAGGAGCTAGAAATTCTCAGTCGCTGTCAGTTGTCATCACACTTTGAACTCTGACTGTGTATATGATTCAAGTCAGACATCTCACAGTTTCATTTCTTGGCAGCCAAGCTGCCTGCTCATGAATCTTCCTCGATCCCTCCTGCCTGCCTGATCTCCCTACAAATAGCTAGCTCCCCATCAGGGGGCGGCTCTGCATCAGAAGCAAGCGAGCAACATTGTTAGCAACCTGAAACGTCCGTAATTAATTCGGCGGCCACAGCAGTTTAAGGTAGATAAACTAGCTAGCTAGCGACATTATTGTTAGCAACCTGACACGTCCTTAATTATAATCTCGGCGGCCACAGCAGTTTAAGGTAGATAAATTAGCTAGTCTCTGAGACTCTGTGTTATCAGGCGTCTACTAGCTTAATTAGCTGCGGCAATGGCGTACGAGGCAGCTGCGGCCGTTGCTCTGCGAGACCATCTGCGCCATGGAGGAGAGAAGGCCGGCGCGAGGAGCCATGGCCGGCCGGAGCAAGTGGAGGAAAAGAAAGTGGTGATGAGGTGCGGCGTTCTCAGCATAATCAAACGCATCCTCCCGATCTCCGGAGACTCAGGGTCGTCAGGGAAGAAATAAGCAGTGTGAGGAGTTTGTGTTCATAGGTTGCATCATGAATTCATAATTTGTAATTAAGTAGTAGCATCCATGTATGTATTTCGATCGTATTGTATTTCAAGTCGTTTCTGTAGCAAATATGACGGCAGTTGGTGTTGCGAGTAGTGCATGTATTTGTAGGTAGCTAGTAGGGTTTGTAATAGTTTGAAAAATATTCTGTCAATTGTAACATTAGCATTTGTCTTTGAAAAAACAAATTAGCATTCAAGAGGTCTTGTTCATGTTTCCGTTTGATGCTGAGCTACTAAACCGGATGGCTCTACTGGTTTTCGTTTTATGCTAAAGCTATTCTTAATAGGAAAAGAAATCATATCCTTGCAGATTTTAAAAAAGAAAATATTTCAGTGTAAATGAGTAACATCCTACTCGAGCTGTACTATGCCGCCTTTCTTGCACTCGCTCCGCCACCACCATGCAAGGCCGGCCATCTGGCTCGCTCACCATTGAGGCCTTGTCTCCCGGCCCAGTGCTCTGCTTCTCTAATCTGCCTCTGGCTGCTCTGATGGTCTGATCCAACTCACCAACTGGAAAAGGAAAATCTATCAGCACTCAATTCAACAACATTTTTTAAGGACATGATTATTCCAGTTCTATTGATGAATAACATCAGCGAGCAGCTACAAAACAGTTTACGCAAACACATAGATTTTTTTTTATTTTGCAAAATAAAACTAGGCATCTATACGTACTTAAGGTACACTCACGACAAGGACGTACATACGTTTATTTCTACACGGAAAAATAGCCACTTTAGTCCTGCAACTTTGTTTCAAGGGTCAAGTTGGTCCCTCAACTTTCAAAAAAACCAATTTGATCCCTCGACTTTTCTTTTTAAGTTAAATTTGTCCCCATACTGATGTGATGCTCCACAATACCATGAGATAGATGTGAAAAGTCATTTTTACCCTTAGTTCCTTCTCATACTCAATTTCCATTATTGTATAGTTGCAATTGGTCAATAATAGATCATAATAGATCTATTATTCTGTCTACTGGTTTGATGTCTCTTGAATTTGTTGAAATGCCCTTTCGTATTTAATTTAGTCTAGATCATATAAGAATATTATGCACATGTTTGATTAACTTGTTGCACCGCTTTTAAACACGCAAATTGTAAGGAGAGAAAATAGACAAGGGTAAAGATGACATTTAAGCATTAGTCTCATGGTATGTGGAGCATTACATCAGTACAGAGATGCATTTGATCTAAAACAAAAGTTGAGGGACCAAATTAATCTTTTTGAAAGTTGAAAGACCAACTTGACCCTTGGAGCAAAGTTGAAGGACCAAAGTGCCTATTTTGCCTTTCTACACCTATCGGTCATCAATACGCCACATTTTGTTCAGTTTCATCCTTCTTTACCTACAAGCTCCATCTACACGTGCGTCTTTGTTTGCTCGAGCGATTGGAGACCGTATATACTTTACCAGTGTGGCAAATCGCTGTGCTATTCAGCTACATATTCTGCGCTACTTTAGGCCCCTACCCTGTTGCAAACCACTGGAAGCAATGCGCCTTTGCGTTGGGTCCTCCATGCCACAGCTAAGCCGGTCAACTACTGAAAGGTGCAGAACATGCATAGTGAATGTGGACGCATCCTATCACTTCGGGGAGTGAGTGACATTGCAATCCCTCCTTTAGCTACAAGCTCTTCACACCTTCTAGCTCCATGAGGAACTAAAGGCCAGCAAATCTGTCCGTCATCAGCGTTATCCTGTTACATGCTCTTCAGAACTTTATGCCGGCAAATCAGTTATCAGTGTCATTCAGTTATATATATTCTTTAGAACTTCAGGCCGTCAAATCAGCTATCAGCGTTATTCAGTTATATATTCTTCAAAACCTTAGGCCCCTTGCTAGTAGCTTCTGAAAGCAATGTGCCTTTGTGTGTTGGTCCCTCCTCCATTTGTGGGTAGCACAAAGTGGCAGCCAGTATATGCCCTGTCCATGCAAGAAGGAAAGGGGAAAGGTAAGGGCAGAGACCTGCATGCACATTGACAGTGGCTGCTGCATTTGCTGCCTCTACTTTCTTTGGCCAAATTATTGCCTTGTGAGTGGGAGAAAAGGATTTTCCTGTGTGGCTACAGGAGGGCATGCACTGTTTGAGCTTTCTTTGCTATTGCAAGCTAGTTACAATCTTACAGCATGATCTTCTTTTTTTGATCTACAGTCTTACATTATCCTGATTTGCAGAAGACTGAATTTGTTAGTTCTAGGGCTTCTAGAATTTCGGCGCAATTTTTTCAGGAAAGAATTTCAATTCCCTGACTGATGTATCCCTGGCAGAAGAATGCTGTGTAATATCAGTAGGCAAAAGACAACCTATCCCCAGCTGAGAGCATGCCGTCAAATTAAACCTGTTTTTTGGGACAAATAGAGTGCTCTCCAAACTGTGTCATTATGGTCTAGAGCAATGATCGCTGGCCAAAAGCGGATCAATGCTTATTCCACTGTCAAACTGTGTAGGGGGAGAAAAAATCTTTGATCCTGCTAGCTTGGCCTCGCATGCATATCTGTCCCTGATGTAGCCTTCCATTAAGAAAACACATCAGGGTTGATTTGATTCGTGATGTTAAACAAATGGTGTCAGTGTTCTTCCGAACAGTCAAAACTCAAAAGTTTGGCCTTGCATAAGCTTGAGTTGTGCACGAAATGTCTTCCCTGCCAGGATCATTCTTCTTAACTAACAAAGGCAGAGCTTTTGCAAAGGATAAAGTATTGTATATGCACATGCATGGCACTGATGATGAGGCTATCCAGAACCTGCGTGTTCCTCTTGAAATCTGATGCCTCTTCGGATCAGTACATTGCAGCACGACCACGTCTTGTGCTATTGACAAATCGGAACAATTGTGAACTGTGTTTATAACGAATTAATGGTGATGTTTATAGCTTAGAACATAAGATTGAACTGTGTTTCTTCTTCCTATGGAATTTATTACAAAATTTGTTCTATGAATGAAATTAGGTTTAAAGGTTTCTGTGAAGGGGAAAAGTAACAATTGAAAGGAGACAAGTCACTTGGGAACTTTGGAAGATGTCATCTATGCAAGGTGGCCTCTTGGGCATACCAGGAATCGACCCATGGAGCAGCCAATAGGCAGATTCCATTATTCGTCGCGGCACCTGTCCAAGGAGCACATGGAATGGAATCGTCACCCATGAACCCAGCAACCAAGAGGCAATGGGTTTATGCTGCATCTAGTCATGCTCTCATCGATCGCTGTGCGCTTGCAAATGAGATATCCAGCATTATCCTAATACCTAATGATATGCTTAACTATAACTTGTTCTTGCACTCTTTTGATTAGGAAGGTAGAGCACGTATTTTCATGCACACTGCACTCGTTGCATAGTACTTTTGATCCTAATTGAGACAAAGCGACTAAGTTCTTTTTAACAAGTGCAAAAGGAGAATTTGAGGGTCCCAAGAGTGACTCACCAAACTTCACTTGGTTTGATTTTTACAAAGTAAAATCTCCTTTTTTTTCCTTTCGCAGAAAAATAATTTTTTTTTCATCACAGAAGGAAACACTGGTCTTGGCTGTTCATAGCTTCTCCATATATAAGTCGAAATTCGACTATGTCTTTCAAATTGAAATGATTTTATCTTTTTTTCAGGTTGAATGATCATGACCCCAAATATATAGTGCTGTTATTTCGATTGCACAAGGATTCAAGTTTTTTTAGATTAAGGGAAAAAACCGGTCTTGAACATTCACAATTGAATTCCTACGACCACAAGGATTCAAGTTGAAGTATCGAACCTACATGTTTTTGTTGACACCGTTTTTTGACACGTGTCAAGGAAGGTGATTTTTGTGAAGGGAAGGTGGCCGATTTGGAAGAAACCAAAAGATACACATCCAATACAACAAAACTTTAAATTTCTTTGCACTTTTTCGGCGATTACGTCTTTTCTTTTCTCTTTTCGACGAGTTCTTTCAAGTTGATCAAGGACGCCTCATATTCGAGCGACTTGATCTGCCGGTGAGTTTTCGTTTTACCGAGTACATCTGAGCTTTAGCTTCCGGGCGCATCGCTGTGGCTTCGTTCAGATCTATTCAAAAGTTATCGAGTTTATCTAGGCTTTGACTTCCGGGCGTATCGCTGTTGTCTCGTCTAGATTTATTCACCAAATTATCGATATCGGCTAGATTTGTAGGTTTTTCCTACGCTTTTTGGCCATTATCACATCTAAAAATATATCGGATCGGCTTTAGGTTTTGCCGTAACACTTTTGTTATTTCAAGAGTCGGTTTAGATCTATTTTTAGCTCGCATCATCTGAGTTACACATTCGTAGCTTAGATCTTGCCATACACACGCGATCGGCTGTTCAGAGCCGGTTTTGTCGTTTAGTGCATCGGCTGATCCTACCGATGCGCTTGTTTACTACACGCTTGCATTTAATATCCTTTTGTCGTTTATAGTATCGGCAAAGTTGCCGATACGCCCATCTGAGAGATATTCGAAATCCCAGCCGTATCGCTTTCGAATTTGACTCTGTTTTCTCCCTTGTCAATTTCAGGTCAAATTGACTGGCACGCTTGGTTCACTTTTCGTGCTTGGCGAACACTTGCCCTCGGATTCCAGTGTGTTGATTTTTTGCGTCAACACATCTTTTGGCACGCTCGGTGGGACCGAAAGCTTCAACATGGTGGAGATCGCAGATAAATCTACAGTTAGTGAAGAAAACTAGATTCATGTTCCTGAAGACAAGCTCAAAGAATAACAAAAGAAGGAATATGAAGAGTTGGTGGAGAGATTCAAACATGAATGCCTCAAGTGGTACAGCGTCAACAGATCTGGTGAGGTGATCAAGAAGTTTAATCTTCCATCTTTCCAGCCATTGACAGAGGCTCAACGTGAAAACAAGATGATAGACGCAGTTAGCCAAGCTGTGGCACAAGCCTTCATCAGGAGTGTAACAGTTATGTGCAACACGGTGCACAATGCAGTTGTCAAAACTTTTACTAAAGGCACGTTTTCAGGGTGCATGGGTCCTTGCTATATACAGCCAGATCAGATGCAGTATGTTCCCTTGGGAATACCTATGGCAGCAGCCCTGTCGGCTCAAAATAGCCAGACAGGAACAAGCAACAGTTAAACTTCACCCCAGATGACTACTGCAGTATCGACGGGTATAGCAGATCCTATCTACTCAACCACGCCACCGATTGCTACAACTGTGCAAGATGGATCTGCGTCCGTATTTCCTAAAGGATGGAATCCTGCTACTGGGTATGATATGTATCCGGATTTCTTTTCTACGCCACCCAAGATCCAGTTTAATGCGTCGGCTTCTCAGCCGATAGCCTCTCAGCCTGATCCATTGGTCGTTCAGCCGATGGGTGCACAGCAGGATGCATCGGCAACACAGCCGAATGCACAAGGCGCATGGAGTCCACAACAGATGGCACAAGCTAATGCATCGGTGCCACCGCCGATGACCTCACAGCAGCGTCTTGCTATCCTACTCCAACCCCAGTCTCCTTCAGAAGTGTTGTTGTCGCAATCTCCGCATCAGAAGGGAGTCAACTGGGTATTCCACAATCAAGCAACCGGACAGATACGGTGTGTTAGTGTACCATACATGGAGGCTACTGGGCAATAGTCGGCTAGTCCATCAATTCCACAGCCAACGACGATTCAGCAGACACCCAATCGGATAGCTCAGCAAACATATCAGATGCAATCGGCAGGACAGCCGATGAACCATGTAGCTCAGCAACTTGCGATGATGACCAATGCAGCGAGCACGGTTTCCCCTCATCAAATGCCAATAGTTGAACAGCAAGTTGATTGGAGCACAAATATAGCTGAAGTGATGAGGGAGCAGTTTGGTTTGAGGCCAAAGCAACAATCTGTTATGTACAAGACTCCCTATCCTCCGGCTTATGATCAGATTCCTCTCCCACACAAGTACAAGATGCCTGACTTCACAAAGTTCTCAGGGCAGGGAGAAGTTTCTACGATGGAGCATGTTAATAGGTTCCTTCTACAGTTGGGAGAAGCGGGCAACCATGATGCACTCAGAGTCCATTTGTTCTCCTTGTCTTTGTCTGGATCGGCCTTTGCTTGGTTCACCATTTTGCCGGCAAACTCCATATTATATTGGGCCGATCTAGAGAGACAATTTCATCAGTTCTTCTTCTCTGGGATTACTGAGTTAAAGTTGACCGATTTGACTAGTTTGAGACAAAGAAACGATGAATCGGTTGCTGCTTTTATCCAAAGGTTCAGAGATGTCAAGAACCGATGTTACAGTTTGGTTCTGTCCGATCAGCAGTTGGCCGATGCAGCATTTAATGGGCTCTTGCTGCACATTAAAGATAAATATGCATCGCAGGAGTTTGAAAGTATTAGCCAGAGCACGAGTCGGATGACAGGAGAGACTTGATCCTATGAGTCCAAGAAGACTTTTCAGAAGAAGATCAACTGTGTGGAGTATTCTGCTAATGATGAGTCTGAAGAGGAGCAAGAAACGGTCGCATCGGCTGAGTGGGTACAGAACAGCAAGAAGCCGGTGATGTGTCCGTTTGGGAAGAAAGAACCTGAGTCGTATGGGTTTGACATCACCAAAGCCGACAAGATCTTTGACTTGTTATTGTCGGAAGGGTTGATCAAGTTGAAGCCATATCACAAGATTCCATCAGAGGACGAGCTCAAGAATATGAAATACTACAAGTGGCACAACGCCACATCGCATGACACAAACGAGTGCAAAGTCTTCTGACAGCAGATTCAGATGGCTTTTGAACAAGGGAGATTGAAATTTGAGGCTCCCAAGAAGACGATGAAGATCGACGGACATCCTTTCGCCACAAACATGGTTGATGTGGCCAGAGATGAAGGTTCTCCTCAAGCCAAGATTCTGACATCATCATCGGCCAAGAAATCTTGGGCTGTTGATCCTAAAGCGCAGAGAGCGGCCGATGAGGTCAAAGGAAAGGGTCCGATGAAGGATGCTGAACGTTTATCGGCACCACGTAGATGTGTAACATCTCAAATGCTGTTGAACAAGTTTCAACGTGATTGTGAAAGGTGGCAATGTAGAGAAGAAGAGGAATGACGCGAGCAAGATCATTGGAGGTGTCCTTTCTTTGTCTACTGCTGGGAAGAAGGGTTGATATTGCCATCGTCATATGATTGTCCCGAATGCAATGGTCAAGGCAGCCGATCATATGAGAGACCACGTCATGAACCCTATCGACGTAAGCGCATTCCTGTGTATGATCGGCTAGGAAAAAGGGTATCGGTGCATGATCGACTGGGGGGCAGGACCATGCTACGTGATCTTGCTGGGAGAAGAGTGCCTGCACACGATCGGCTAGAGCAGATGGCCGATGAAAGAGTGCAAGATGATCAGCCGATGTGGAGAGATCCAGAACGCGAACCCGATCGCACGGATCAATCCCAATGGTGTCCAGGAGGTTTGACCAGGTCTCAGAAGCAATGTGTTCAGAGGTTACGCCAATTGGAGATCATTGAAGAAGGACAAGAGCGAGCTCTGCGCAAGAAAGGGGTTAAATCGTAGGTCTGGTGTGCTAAACCAAGAGCCGATATTGATCAAGATTCTGGATCATCGGCTGCGCCAATTAATATGGTTTTCATAATGCCAAAGGAATTTATGGCACCATGTGATAGAGACTGCCAGCCAGAGTTAGAAGAAGCTATGACTCAGTTGAATTTGGAGCCATTACCGGCAACATTTGAAAAACCAGAAGATGACAAGAGACAACATCTTAAAGTATTGTTCCTAGAAGGATTTGTTGATGGCAAGCCAGTTACAAAGATGTTGGTTGATGGAGGTGCAGCTGTGAACATAATGTCCTATGTCATGCTACGCAAGCTTGGGAAGAGCCAAGATGATTTGACAAAGACCGATATGATGCTGAAGGATTTCGAAGGAGTTGTATCTCTTGTTTTTGGAGCATTATGCATCGATCTCACCATTGGCAGTAAGACCCTTCCCACTACTTTCTTCGTTATTAATGGCAAAGGTTCATACAGTTTGCTACTGGGTCGGGATTGGATACATGCCAATTGTTGCATTCCATCTACTATGCATCAATGTTTGATTCAGTTGGTTGACGATACTGTTGAGATAGTATCGGCCGATTCGTCGTTCAGTGTGGCATCAGCTGAAGCCCATATAGTGAGTTATGATCGGATGAATTGTCTTTCTGGTCAAGCATGAGAGAAGGATTTCTTTCAGATGGCTGATTATGAAGTCACGTCGGTAAGGTCAGAAGATTCTTCGGATGAGTCTTGATCGATGGAGGATATGGCCGATTGTAGTATCGGCCAGATTTTGTAAGTTATAGTCAATACTAGAAAGTATTGCCTTTAGTGCAAAAAATATGTAAAAGCTGATTTACAAGATTGGATGCATCGGTTGTAATATGGCCGACACAATATGAGTCGCCCTTAGAGCAATAAATCATAAAGACAAGTTTCTGGATTGAGATCGAGTTGTCTGTCGATTCTGGAGGTTACAGTACATGAAATGATTTTACAGTAATCCTAGAGCTTCCCAGATTACTTTTATCGTGCGTAGGCGAATCTGATCAATGTTTTCGATCACTTGGTTATTATCTACTGCTGAGCTAGGAATCGGCCGCAAACTCTTATGAAGTTGGTATGCTTGACGGGTATGCTTTTGCTTATCTTTCTCAAGTTTGGCAATGGCCAGTGGGATTTGAGAGAGCTCGTGATCTACAGTATCTATTGCTTGATTTACTTAACTAAGCTCCTGCAGAAGACGATCACGTTTGGCCTCCAGTGCAGTCTTATTTCTCAGAATGCTGGCTTGGGTGTCATTCAGAGATTTGATTTCGCCTATGGCCGATTCTGCTAAAGCTTTGAAATTATCTCTTCGCTTGATAATTTCCTCCTGCTGCAGACGATTGGCAAGTTGTTTCTGAGCCTTGTTGAATTCTGCGCGATGACTCTCGATGAAGGCTGCAGGGGTTAATGCCTCTTCGATTGATTCTGGAAGCTTACCCTCCAGTTCTTCCAAGATGACGCGGATTGGCTGTGCATTCTTGATCAGTTGGCTAATGTCTTGATTTAGAAACCGGAGGGATTCTTGGAGTCTGGCTTTGATTTCATCTGATAGTACAGCTGAATCGGCTGATGTTGTTTCTTCTCCTTCTTCCTGAGAAGGAGCTCCGATTTGAAAGGAGAACAGACTGTTGTCTGGAGACTCTTGTGCCTGAAAGAAAGATAAAGTTAAGATGACCGATGGAAACAAAAGAGTGATGGGATCGGCCAACAAAGAGAAAGGTTGTTTACCTGCTTCATGCATATTTCTTCTAGATTGGAGCCAGTAGGAACGAGGGGTTGCAATGAAGAGCTCGGGATTGCAGTGTTTGGCTAGCCAAGTAATTCAGATAGCGCATGATCGGCAAGCTGAAGGATGATTGTCAGAGGTGTACAGAATATGTTCATGAGCAAGTTCTGAAATCATACCTGTATCAATGGAGAGTCCGCCCTGGATTTCCTGGGAGTTGGAGGTGAATGTTGTACCTGATGAAATAAAAAAGAAATAATACTAGATTCAGGGTCATGGAAAAATTTAAATACTTGCTGAGTAAACAAAGTCATACCTGAATGGTAGGTGATTGAGGAGGAGGTGTGTTCTGAGGATTTTCTTCTCTTTCTGATTGGTGTTCAGGGGTATCTTGGTTGTGAGGTGAAAATATGATCAGCATTCGGATAAAGTGAACTCATAAAGGATTCAAGGTTTCTTACCTTCCGAAGAGGAAGAAGGAAGATCAACCAGGACATTTGTTTGGAGTGCTGTTGCTGCTGAAGATTGGCTTGGAGATTTCTTTTTCTTACGAGTTGTCACCTTGGTGTAAGATACTTTGTGTTTTCTCCCAGTGGCCACATCTATTAGAGTTGGCGCACCATAGCCAATATTCGGTTTATCGGCTGGTAAGGCATAGTTGATCAGCTGTCCACTCTTGCTGATTGTTGGAGGATTCCGATCATCATCCTGCAAGGAGTAGAAGTCAGAGGCTGCAAGTGAAAGATGTTAACAGATGTTGTGAGAAGTAATTTGATTTGTACCTCATTCTCGCCTGATTGGTAGTTGTTGTCCAGAGTCATGCAATATAGATTGGCCGATTTGCAGAAGATATGCTCTTGCCATTCAGACCACCATCGGATCAAAGGAGTAGTGGCAAAAGGTGCAATCTGCCAATCGGCTAGAAGTGTCATATCAACATTAGGCTCCAAATCTTTTAGCCGACCATAAGAGAGTGCGTTGTCAAGAGCTCCTCTGAATTGAACTTTGCCAGCAAAGAAGAGAGAGGGGGCACTTGGTCAAATCCCAATTGTCTGGCTGCTATTGATGGGTTATAGAATTCATAACTGGGGATATCTTTGCCGGCTGTAAAGTTGGTTGGCAGAATTCTTGGAAAGATTATTTCCTTAATGATTTTGGTGGCTTCTTCATCGGTTTTCTAGGAGTCAAATTGGAGTTTGAAGGGATTTTCGTAGATGATCTTCTTATCCTGATATGCAAACCAAATAGTGGAAGTTTCAGGGAAACCATTGTAGAAACACTTGAAGAAATCAGTAATGCCAAGGACCTTGGGATCATTGGCAATCATAATGGCTGCTTCGCCGAACGATGTGCATCGGCGAGTGATGGTTTCTTCTTCTTCAGAGATTCTCTGATGGGAACTCCATTTCTGACAGCTCGACTACCATGGTTTTGTGCATATACATGTGCAGCCACAACTGGATGAACCACCAAGGGCCTCCCAAATTGGTGATCGGCTGGTTCTTTCTGAGTCTGGATGACACTTGGTGGAGCAGGTAATAAACTGATCCCAAAAGATGTTTGCCGAGAGGAACGGGGTTGCAGGTGGCCAGAGTTTCTGCTAGTTTGAGATTGTTGCTTGTTGGGCCGACGGTTTTGCCACAAAAAATGAACTTCTCAAGCCACATGTTAAAAAATGCGGTATGTTCTCTGATGGAGACTGATCCAGTCTTCATGTTTTTGCCGATATATCCTTTCCATCCGCCAATGTTCTTTGTTTCAGTCTTGAAAGAGGCTTTTTCTAACAAATGAAAAGATCTATCGGGGGCATGGATATTCAGGCCAGTAAGCATCATGACATCCATCAGGGTAGGCGTCATTGGCCCATGGTTAAACATGAATGCATTGACAGCGTCAGACCAAAAGTAGGAAGCCGATATAAGCATCGGCTCATTCCTGATCATCTCCGATAAAGGCAAATTCTGGCACTGGCCAGTATCATATTGTTCCCAATTGGTTCTCTGAGCGTTGGCTATCCTGCGGAACCAATTTCTCCATCCAGGGGTAACACTCGGCCAAGATCTAAAGGCCTGAGACCAATCCAGGTTCATATCGGAAGACTTCAGAGGGATTCTGTTGGTTTCTATATTGATTATACTAGTTGGATCTGAGTTTCCCATGGGGCCTAGGCAGATCATGCTGGGTTGATTCTCTAACGGAATGATAGTATCACCCCTAAGATTCTGAAAATAAAAGGGGAAAATAAGAAATGCGACTGAAAGAATCAGAAGAGGAATGGGGAGCGAAGATGCAGATGAGGAAAAGAGACGTACCTCTGGGATCTCGGAGATGGACGCCATTGCCAGAAGAGTGGTTCTTGAACTTGGATCCTTGGAACCCTAGGAGGCTGCGATGGCGGCGGCGGAATAGATGTGTTCTTGAGCAAGAGAGAAGGCAGAGGTGCTACAGGAAATATGCCAGCGGAAAGAAAGACGGAGATATTTATAGCCCTTGCACAAGGACAAAATAGGGATTCAATGTGTCATCTATTTGGGAGATGGGAATATATTTGAATGTTGGTGATAATGATTAACATTAATTTCGGAGCAACAGATCTATTACTCCGAAACTGGGGGGCATGTGTTGACACCGTTTTTTGACACGTGTCAAGGAATGTGATTTTTGTGAAGGGAAGGTGGCCGATTCGGAAGAAACCAAAAGATACACATCCAATACAACAAAGCTTTACAATTCCTTTGCACTTTTTCGGCGACTTCGCCTTTTTTCCCTCTTTTCGATGAGTTCTTTCAAGTTAATCAAGGACGCCTCACATTCGAGCGACTTGATCTGCTGGTGAGTTTCGTTTTACCGAGTACATCTGAGCTTTAGCTTCCGGGCGCATCGCTGTGGCTTCGTTCAGATCTATTCAAAAGTTATCGAGTTTATCTAGGCTTTGACTTCCGGACGTATCGCTGTCGTCTCGTCTAGATTTATTCACCAAATTATCGATATCGGCTAGATTTGTAGGTTTTTTCTACGCTTTTTGGCCATTATCACATCTAAAAATATATTGGATCGGCTTTAGGTTTTGCAGTAACACTTTTGTTATTTCAAGAGCCGGTTTAGATCTGTTTTTAGCTCGCATCATCTGAGTTACACATTCGTAGCTTAGATCTTGCCATACACACGCGGTCGGCTGTTCAGAGCCGGTTTTGTCATTTAGTGCATCGGCTTATCCTGCCGATGCGCTTGTTTACTACACGCTTGCATTTAATATCCTTTTGTCGTCTATAGTATCGGCAAAGCTTGCCGATACGCCCATCTGAGAGATATTCGGAATCCCAGCCGATACGCTCTCGAATTTGACTCTGTTTTCTTCCTTGTCAATTTCAGGTCTAATTGACTAGCACGCTTGGTTCACTTTCCGTGCTTGGCGAACACTTGCCTTCGGATTCCAGTGTGTTGATTTTTTGCGTCAACAGTTTTCCTACAAAATCTCTAGATTCCAAACAAGTTACACAAGACGTCATAAATTGCAGAAGGAGCTTCTATTGCCACATTATATAGGAAGAATTGCTGCATTCCAAATGGAACCTTGGGCGATGGGGATCTCAACTTCTAAACTGTAGCAAGTTTTCATGGTTGGAAAAAAAAAGGAAACTCTAGAAGCTTGCAAGCAACATTTGTGGTATATATTCACACATCATATACCATATACACATTTGCAACTCTGACGTGAGAATATTGGCCATCCACCATGTGCCCTTGAGAAATGGTGCCTCCTGAGGCCCGTCTCAGCGGGAGTTTTATGGGCACAGTTACCGAGACTGAGAACTAGGTAACTATACCAGATAGTCTTCATGGTGATGAAACTCTCCTCACATCCTATGAAACTTCATCATTTTCTCTTCTTGCTATGTCAGCAAAAGTGATGGTATTTAGTGTCATGAAATCCTCTATGAAACTCCCATTGAGACTAGCCTGAGACGTTCTTGCTTCTGGAAGTGCCAATACTACTTTTCCCTTGGTCCCATGCATTTTTTTCCGCTTTTGTAAACGTCATACTGACAAGGTGGCGGAGCTCCTTTGTGTCAATCAAGTATACACTTTGTTTTCTTGAGCGCTTATATAGTTGCCTAAATCAGGCTTGAGGTCCGGCAACAAAAATAGTAATGGTCTACTAGTGGCTGAAGTTTTTCTCATTTTTTTTAATTCAATGCCAGTTGCTCTAATTTCTCTCAATTTGCGATAGGGGATCCTAAGCAAACATTGGAGGATAATGCAACATATGGGATGCCATACAAAATTTCCAAACATATATAGTTCTCCAAAAGGACATCAATATTGATAGTTGGATAGTTGTAGTAATGTGCTAAGTTTAGATGTCACAAACCTTGGCAGAGAAAACCTGCTCGAATCTAAATAACTAAGGCTACCCATAAAAAGGTACATTGCAAACTTAAGGAAAATAAGACTTCTCCAAGTAACAATCCATGAAAAAGAAATTGTTGATTTTCAAAGAAATAAACCACTTCTCATCAAAAGATAATAAAGGTAGTGCTTAATGTGATGTATGAAGCACTTTAGATAATCCAGCAATTGAGAACTGAGACAGTGCAAGATTGCATAATTTGATTTTATGTAGAAAGCTTAATTAACATATTAGTCCTTGACAATAATTTGGTTAACCCTTTTGCCTGCTTTGTCTCTGAGTATATGCTTTAATTAGGTCACTAAAGGTTCTCATCTTCTTTATTTGGGGCCTTTGGAGGAAAAGAGAAGACTTTATTTGTTGCATGCAGACCACCAACTAATGCTCCAACAACACTAAGCAGGTAACTAGATAGGAGATCTCTATCACATTTTTTAGAGGCTCAACTACTCTTGAGATGTTTTTTGTGCTTAATTAGTACATAGTACAGAACGGTGGTAATCTGTTTGTCACACAAGTTGTACTGTAAAATTCCTTCAAATACTTCTTTTTCTAAAAGACCGTTCCTTCAATTCTTTGTTTGCAAATGTCTCACCACAAGTTGAATATTTCATAGTTCTCATGATTAGAGGCCTCAAAGAGTTAGGTAAAAAAAAAATTCTACCACTATGTACACTGTTAATATGTAACATTATTAACTTCGTAACGCCATTGAGAAAGCAAATTAAACATGTGTGCAAACGTGTAAGTACTTCCTCTTTTGGGTCTAGGGGGCACAATCCAGAGAACGGATGCTCCATCACACATCAAATAATTAAGTAGGTGAATGAATCTAGTTACTCCTTGCATGATTTTTAATTGGATTTCGTCATGCATGGAATCTTGTACATAAGAGCCCATATGACTCCTCCCTCAATAGTGTGCAAGGATGTTTTTATGAGTATTCAGGTCATATCAACAACCTAGCTCTAAACTGATGAGAGGTATTTTATGGATAGTATTAAACTGAAAGGTATTGAACATTAAGCTGAGGTGTGATTTTTGTTGCAACAAGGATTTGACAAAAAAAAAATCTTCAACTTAAGTTTTTTTCCTAATCCTAACTATGTCTTCATCAGAACCTTAATATCTTTATTATGGATACAGCGTACCTCCATGGGAGTATTTGCAGCTCAAATTCTAATATTTTACCTTCGTTGATTGCTTGCATAATAATCCTATAATGATTGAAATAATGTGTATTTGCAAGATGGATTAGTTGTAAGCATACCTCTCTTGGTATTTATTTTTTAGAGGAGGAAAACTGCTTTATCTGATATTTCTCTTTGTAAACTTTGTTAAATATACAGGCTAATAGCAAGTGCGATATCTTTTCTGAATCTTGCACGTATGGCTTTTCCTGAGTCTTTTTCCTGCCTAATCAGCATGTGAAGGTACAACTCCTCAACCTCAAGCCTCCTTTTGCAAGCCTAAAAAAGTATTGATGAGATGCATATCATGTGTATGAAATTTTGCATCTATCAAGTGTCATTAGTAAATCCGGGCTACTTTGCTTGCATGCATGACTGCGAATGCTACTTGAAAGCATGCCTTTTATCGAACTTTTACAGCTCAAAATTACCGTCTTTCTGGTACGCATGAACCCCAGATTCTCTTTTCTACCTCTTATGCAGTTTGATGAACATGTATGTCAGCATATATGCTCTTGATTAGTTTAGTAGAAAGCATAATTAGTGCATCCTAAGCTAACAGGAGGCCCCAGTGATAACATTTATTAGTGAAGGCAGGCAGGCAAGTTGGTTCTTTCTTTTTAAGGGAAATGGAATGGCTTCTTATATATACTTTCATGGTCTCATGTGGACAAGTGGTGTGCTCTTTGGAGCTTGAGAAAGAGCACTCACACACTTCCATATATGGGTGAGCTCTGTTGAGCTGATTCTTGCTGCTTGATTGCATTGGTGTATGTGCCTCTCCCTTATCTGCTCATCCTTACAAGAAGGTACTACTCACTTCATGACTAATTCTTGTTCAAATGATTCAGTTTATAGATGTTGGATTCATTCTGTGAATCAGTTACAAGTTCGTCATCAGTGGATGGTATTGGGGGGTGCCTTTTGCTTGTAGAAATGCGCTGTTTCACATAGATAGCACCACAATTTTCGTGACAAAACATGTAGTAATATGTTCTTTTGTAGCATGGTACAAAAATCTCATACAACATCTGCCTACAGTTTTTCTAGAACGCACAGAAATAAAGAATTCCTTCTCTTGGTTCTTACATATAATACAATATGCAAACAAGTTTTAAAAATCTTTCCGTGAAAACTCTTTCCTTTGAGATTAGCAGCAGTCATACAAAATTTTGTTGTCCTTGAATTTGCGTTACATGCTCCTAACAAGCTGTGTGTTTGTTGTCAGTATTTTCATTCTCAAAGAAAAGAAAAAGGTGCTCATCAGGGTAAATGTCGGACATTATTAATCTCTTTTGGGGGGAACATATCTTAGTATTTTAGGTATTATTATAAGAGCATATAATTTCCTCTAGAAAATATACTATGAGCATATTTGGTTTCGTATTCATGATTCATGAAACATCACAGGTCCACGGATCCATAGTTAATTGGTCAAAACTGACGTAACTAGCCACCACCATTTACTCTTTTTCATATATACAATCTCACCTCTAATAAAACTGTAAGATTGTTATATCAAAGAATAGTAGTGCAAAATACTATGAACTAGAATAGGATTAAAGTAAGTAACTTCCCTGAACAATCGGTAAATATATAGATTATGTTCTATTAAGTTTTGTTTTAGATGAGCCTCTCAGAAGCCACATTTCAACTGTTTCTGTTTCCAATTTTCCAATATGTTATCATATCTATTGATTTCTATTAAAAAAATAATGCCCTATTTAGGTTGATCAAGTGAAGCATGAGATGGAGCTTTACCCTGGATATCTTGAAGACCATTTCAACATCCACAAACTCAAGTGACCATTCATACTTCCTGAACCCCGGCTCTACAGCTCCAGAGATATGATGATGGCTGTTACATAATTTGAAACAAAAAAAAAACAAAGGCGATCCTGTGCAACTTAAGAGAGATCGCAAACGAAGTCGAACCTTAATCACACAATGCCAATATACTATCTTGTGGAATCAAAGCTGGTGGCACTAGCTAGTTTGTTATCAGACAATGCAAGTGGACTAGTGCACCACCTCCAAAAGGTTGGGGCTATGCTCTGCCTTTGGAATCTCCACTCCATCTAGTGGTGCAGCATGAGCGAGGGCGCATATATATTGGATAGATTCCTTTTTTTTTGTTAGTCAAGGTGCATTCATGTGGTTCACGTATAGATAGTCAAAAACATATGGTTCGACAAATGAGGTGTTTCATGTAGCGCAGACAATGCAATAGCATAAGGATCAAAAGCCACACAACTTCATGCCAAACAACTTTTTTAAAGAAATAAAATCCCACCCTTCGTACGGGGTGAGCCAGGCTTCGTGAACCTTCGTTAGGGTTTGTTTCTTGAAATAAAGCGGGGAGACCTTTTCTCTAAAAAGAAATGAAGGAGGCACAAATCTTTCAAAAGAAAGATGGAATTTCTCACATGTGTCTTCATCAGTCATCACGAATATGAATATTTTGTAAGTGAGCAAGATGCCCCTAAATGCATATGGCACCTAGCTAGCTACTGCTTGAAACTCATGTGGAGACGATGCGATCCCATGAACAAGATGCGAGTTTGTCGTCGAATAATTTAACTAACTGGACTAGAGTCTTATTGACCATGATATAGCGCAAGAGTGCTGGATGGTTGGTCACGAAAGGAGATCCTTGATTCCTCTATTTGTTGTGTTATGGGTCCCATCCAAACTAGTGAGATTATTCCAAGGACCTATTAGCCTCGAGTGATATGAACTGCGGTCGTCCTACTTGATTGGCATGACAATCTTTTTTTTCTTCTAAAACCTTAGTAATTTTAGAATAACACTTCGTTAGATGGGCTACTTGTTGGAATCCAACCAAATGAGAGTGCCAAAATTTATAAAGCTTGCCCACGTTTTAGCCGACCAAGCACGCCCTGCATCACAAAGTTGTGACGTACACATCCTTGCCTACTAACCTAAATTGGCAATTGATTTTCTTCTTTTCTTCTCTCCACTGTGATAATTAGGTTTGCTATGTTTTTTTTAGGAAAAGACAGGTGCACTACACATACCATCTCATTATTAGCCACCATTGTGAAATGTTTCCAACCGACATCTTAATTTTTAGTTTAACATTTGGCTTCTTTTCATATTGATTTCAAATTAACATATATCGCCAAGGGGAATCATGAGTTGGAATCTAAGGGCTGTTTGGATGGGAGCCACAGCTCGCCACAGAGCGTGGCGGAGTGTGGCGGGTGTTTCCGGCGCCACAGCCAACTCCGCTCCCACAGTATAATGTACCGTGGCAGCACTGAGTGCGGCGGGGGGCGTGCGTGCCGTGGCGAAGTGTGGCTTCCATCCAAACAGCCCCCTAATTAGTGACAAAAGAGCGCCGAATAATTCTTTATTGACCATAACCTTATTTGGCCATATCAGTGTGGGAGCGCTACTGCGTGATCATATTGGTCGCAGAAAAAGAGGGCGGGGGGGGGGGGGGGGGGGGGGGGGTATCCCGATTCCTGATTCTTGTGTTTCTTGTGCGGGCTCCACCCAGGTAGTGAGATTCCAAGGGGCTCCGTGCTGGGCGCTCAAGTGCTGATTCCTCTCAAAAAAGGATAAAAAGTTGCCAAGTGCTCGTGCACTAACATCGCAAAAAGTTGTGACCTATGCATCATCGCCAACTAACTTAAGATCACCCATGAAAATCCTCCCGTTTCCTTCTCCCTGCTGCTATGATGATAATTAGGTTTGCTATCTTTTCCGTGGAACAGAGTCGGATGCATTCTAAAATTGGACTATACGTCTACACCGTCAATTTTTCATCATTGCGATAAGAAATCTCCAATTATACACCACAACATTAATTCCAATTAGACAGAGAAATAAAATGCTTATTAAGCGGTTTGAGCTAGTAATTTTCTCAGATGCGGGTTTTCACCGAAAATTAAAGTATCTTTCCTCGTTGCGGTAACAAATATCCAATAGCACCGAGGAAAACAGTCGAGAAGTTCGAGTAATTTTCTCAAACGCTTTCGTCAAGGCGATGTTTCAAATTTCAACACAAAAATAATGCATATCATCACATCAAAATCCATGATGAAGCCTAGTGGACACTTTGTCCCCTTTATTTTTTCTTTTCAATACGTGCCGGAGCTATGAAACAGAGTCCACAATGCAAGGAGTGGCATTTGGAGTGTGGGTCAGCCAGGTGAGGTGGCTGGTCCAGCTGGCCTGGCCCTTTGTACGTTTGGCACCGATCAGGTGACGCCACCGGTGACGACGACGGCGCTGCCTACCAAGATTGGCGTCGTTGTCACCCACACGGCTAAGTCTACACGGGATAAGCTATTCTAGGTCCATGATGACTTGTGAGCTTTGGCTGTGTTTAGGGGGCATTTAGTTCCCCGTGCGAAAATTTTTGGATGTCAAATCGACTGTTTGACCAGATGTCGGAAGGGCTTTTCGGACACTAATTAAAAAACTAATTTCACAACTCACTTGGAAACCGCGAGACGAATTTTTTTAGGCCTTTGACCGCATCATTAGAACATGTGGGTTACTGTAGCACTTATGGCTAATCATGCAATAATTAGGCTTAAAAGATTCGTCTCATCGTGTACATCCAAACTGTGTAATTAGTTTTGTTATTTAATTATATTTAGTGCTTCATACATGTGTTTAAAGGGGAGGTGAAAATTTTTGGGAACTAAACGGCCCCTTAGATCCGCAAAAAGTAGTAAAAAAGGGTCGCATCGAATACTGTAGCACTTTTCGTTTGTTTGTGGTAAATATTGTCCTACCATAGGCTAACTAGGCTCAAAAGATTCGTCTCACAACGTACATCAAAACTATACAATTAGTTTTTTTATTTACCTACATTAGTACTCCATGCATGAGGCAAAAGATTTGATGTGATAGGTGAATAGTGAAGTTTGGAGAGAAATTTTGCAACTAAACACAGCCTTTGTAGAATATTCCTACTCCTAGTTGTAGAGCGAGGCAGCCACCTCCTGAACATGGTTATAGCGCACGTTGCGGTGTATATTATTATTGGGTGAGCTTTGTGCGAGAAGGAATTTTGCAAGGTAACCTTAGTTAGGGCGCGTTTAGTTCCCAAAAATTTTCACATCGTAATTTGTGACTTTCTCTTTGAACACATGCATGGAGCACTAAATGTAATTAAATAACAAAACTAATTACACAATTTTGATGTACATGACGAGACGAATATTTTGAGCCTAATTAGTGTATGATTAGCCATACGTGCTACAGTAACCCACATGTGCTAATGATGCGGTCAAAAGCTTCAAAAGATTCGTCTCGCGGTTTCCAAGTGAGTTCTGAAATTAGTTTTTTTAATTAGTGTCCGAAAAGCCCTCCCGACATCTGGTCAAACCGTTGATGTGACATCTAAAAAATTTTTGTTTGGGAACTAAACGGCCCCTTAGACAAATTTTGAGTGAAACAGTGCGCGTGTGACAAGTGGATTTTGAGGACTAGGAAGTTATGTAGGCTAAAGATATCATACGATCAACCAAACAAAACTTAGCGGATTCGCGACTAGTAAGGTTCGTCGTGACAAACTTGAGTTCCAAACGTCCAATCTGAACACGCCTACTAATATTGTGTCATTTGGGAGCAATAGGGAAAAACATACTACTCCCTCCATTCTAAATTATTAGTCGTTTTAATTTTTTGTAGATTTATAAATTTTATATAAATTTTGCTAAGCATCTAGACAGGACATCTTTACGCAGACTAACAATTTTAGGTTGGAGGTAGTAGGGGACCGTTAGCACAATGCAACAAGACCCGATCGAGCCTACCGATCATCTGGTTGTGTGTGTGGATGTGCGCCCCTAAGTTTGAATCTTTTGGCGCATATTTCCTCTGCTTTTATCCATCAATCACATGGTGACACTTGATAGGCCTTGTTTAGTTCTTTTTAAAATTCTAAAATTTTATAAGATTTTTCATCACATCGAATGTTTCAACATATACATAAAATATTAAATATAGCTAAACAAAATAACTAATTATACAATTTGTCTATAATTTGCGAGACGACTTTTGAGTCTAATTAACCCATAACGGGATAATAATTACCCAATACAGTACTTTACATCCCATCTAAACAAGGCCTCAGACACAGTTGGGGTGCCCAAACCCAGCGTTCACATCGCACACTGTCAGAAGTACAAGCCGAACGTGCCCTCAAATTTTTTTGAAAAAGTACAAGCTGAACAGAGTAAAATAGAGCATGCCCAACAACTGATCCGACCCTCTGGTTCTGCCTCCCTCGGAACGGAAGGCACAGACCGGAGGCGAGCGGAGCAGGAGGGGGAGAAGCGACAAGGCGCCACCTCTCCCCACCCCGGGGGCGCCGGCTTGTCGTGTGGGAACGCCGCGACGAGAGAAACGGGAAGCCCAGCCAGCGCACGCAACGGGCAATCACGCGCGCGCGCGCGCCGCGCGTCGCCGTACGGCGGCGACTCGACCGCTTGCTGCCTCGCTCGCGGCTCGCCAATCATCACCGGCGTCGGCAGACACACAGACGGAGGCCGCCTCCACCTCCCGAGCGAGCTCCGCGTCGTCATCGACCTCACCTCCTCCTGCGCGCCGCCGAAAGCCAAGCCAGCGCGGCCGGCCGGCCAGAGCGGCGGAGACTTCCCTCGTGGCGCCGCCTCTTCGCCCCCTTCCCTTGACGTAATCCTCTCCCACGCTTGCGGATTGCTCAGCTGCTGCTGCTGCTGCTGCGGCGGCGGCGGCGTTGCCGTCGCCTCGCTCGCTTCTTCGTCGTCTTGATGCCTCGATCTCGCGCTTGATTTCGTTCCGCCGGAGAAGCTGCGCGCCGGTGACTGACACGTTGCGTTGTGCCTGATGCTGATGCAGCCGCCTGCAGCCGCTGGCGGCGAGCGGCGCCCACCCGGGCCGGTACGCGGACGCGGCGGCGGCGGCCGGCCCGGGGGCCATGGGGATCTACGGGCGCCAGCGCCACCAGATGGCGGCGGTCGGCGCGTGGGGAGACCCGTTCCGGCCCGACGGCGACGCGCTGGCCGCCCCCCTGGCCGCCGTCGCTCCGGTGACAGTGGCAGCGGCGGCGGACGTCGTCGAAACAGAGTCCAAGCTCGGCACACGCCTGGTAAGCGCGCGCATTTCGTGGCCATGTTGCGGCAGCTCGACTTCCTCGCCGGTTCCGCGCTCATGGCCGCGGCACGGTTGCAGGCGCAGCACGACGTCGTCGCGGTGGAGGAAGCGCCGCCGTCGTCGGATAGCTTCGGGCACGACGACGCCAGGCCCAGAGACAAGACTCAGAGGCGGCTGGCGCAGAACAGGGAGGCTGCTCGGAAGAGCCGGCTGAGGAAGAAGGTGAGAGCCACCATTCATCATCCCAAGTGAAGCAAGCTAGCAACAAATCTTCTTTGCTTTTTCTCCATTGTCTTCTCCACGATGATGATCTTGTCGGAATTCGGAATACTCCATCGCTGATGATTGCCGGTTCGGTTCGGTCGACCGAAATGGCAGGCCTACATCCAGAATCTCGAGACGAGCCGGATGAAGCTGGCGCGGCTGGAGCAGGAGCTCGCCATGGCCAGGCGCCAGCAGGTAAGGCCACCTCCTCGAGCTCCCAACAATTCAGGAGAGCAGGCAAAGCCATTGCTGATGAGCTCCGATCCGCCGCTGCAGGGCGCGCACGCCGGCGGAGGCGGGGTGCTGGCGCCGGCCGTGGCGGACCCGCGCGTGGCGGCGTTCGAGGTGGAGTACGCGCGGTGGGTGGAGGAGCAGGAGAAGCAGGCCGAGGAGCTGCGGGCGGCGCTGCAGCCGGGTGGCGCGCTGGCGCCGGCGCAGGAGCTCCAGCTGCGGCTCCTCGTCGACGCCGCGGTGGCGCACTACGGCGCGCTGTTCGAGGCCCGGGCGCGGGCGGCCCGCGCGGACGCCTTCTTCGTGCTCTCCGGCGTGTGGCGCGCCCCCGCCGAGCGCTTCTTCCTCTGGATCGGCGGATTCCGCCCCTCCGAGCTGCTCAAGGTCCTGGCGCCGCGGCTGGGCCCGCTGCCGGAGCCGCAGGCCTCGGCGGTGCGCGCGCTGCAGAACACGGCAAGGCAACTGGAGGACGCGCTGTCGCAGGGCATGGCCAAGCTGCAGCAGACGCTTGTCGACGCCCTCATGACCGTCGACGCGCCGGACGGCGGCGCCGGAGGGTACGCCGCGCGGCAGATGGCCAGCGCCGTGGGCAAGCTCGACGACCTCGTCAGCTTCGTGGACCAGGTGACTGACCAGCCCGCGAACCAGAATCTCGGCACGGTGATCTGCCACAGGCCGTCCTTGGCTTGCTCTCTGACCTCTGCAGCTGCGTTCATGGCGCAGGCGGACCACCTCCGGCAGCTGACGCTGCGGAACATGAGCGAGATCCTGACGGTGCCGCAGGCGGCGCGGGGGCTCCTGGCGCTCGCCGACTACTCCCAGCGGCTGCGCGCGCTCAGCTCGCTCTGGGCGGCGCGCCCGCGGGAGCCGGCGTAGCGCCCGGCGACGGCGAGTGGCTCGACGGGGAAGAGGAAGCGGCGTTGGCAAGGGCACGCGCGCGCGTGGCTGGCTTGGCAGTCGACCGGACCGCCCGGCGGAGCAAGAGGAGAAGACGGGCGCGCGTCAGTGGCTCTGAAGCCAACCACCGCCGGCGGGTCCAGCTCGGCATCTGGTACGGGCAAGGCAAGCGATGTGTTTGCTCTGAAAGGGTTAAAAAAAATGTGTTTGCTATGAATGAAACCTGAATCTTCTGATGGTTACAGTACAGCAGTAGGATTTGGTTGGCAGATCAAGGAATTTACAAGTGTACATAGTGTATACATCCATGTTTGGAACCTTGGATAGGGCATGCTTCTGAGGCTATTAGGCACAGAGTGTTTAGTATTCAGTTGCTGCTTGTCTCTCTTAACCTGTAACTAGTGTCATTTGTACGGAGGTCATGTCAAAATATTGATGAACAATGGAATCTAGTTTTAGCCACTGTTCGCTTACACGACTGATTTGCCCGCGAACACGTTGTGTAAACGATACACGGTGGCTAGTCATATCCGTTTAATCAGCCGTTTACTTCGTTTAATGGTTGTTTAACCCATTTAAAGACCGTTTAGTCCGAATAAATAGCTAAATGATAGGTAACTGACTATTTAGCGTTTACCGTTTAGGTTAACACCTGTCTTAGTGGATGATAACTAAAATTTTAAGTTGCGAAACGATTTGGATTCGATCAAAACTTTAGTTAAGCATTTGCTGGAGAAATTAATGGAACATGTTTCGGTGCAACAAATTCATCAAGGATCTAAGCTATATCTGTTAGCCTTTGAGTTCGGTAAAAACCCTAAACATAGTATGATCCAGCCTCGTGAGGTTTAATCAGTGAGCATGTCTCGTTAAATTCAAAATAATGATAAACCTCCTCATATGTGGGAAAACATTGTTTTTACAAAATAAATATTTTTTAGAAAAAATTGAATCCTACTAGTACCATTACAATTTTCAAACTTTGGAGTGTGAGAGTCCCAGAATTGTAATGGTAGGATTAAATAGGCGAACAGTAACGGTACTTCTCCAAAGTTTGAAAATTGTAATAGTACAAATAAAAAAAACCCTAAATTGAACGCTAAATTCACTTCTCCGCTTCCCCACAAGGAACACGTACTCCACCCTCCACACGGGAACCTCGTGTCCCCGCTTGGACGGAGGCGATGACGCCACCTCCGCCTCCCCGCGTGCATCCAACGCTACGCGGGAGCCCAAGCACAACTGGCGAGCCGCCGCCCCTCCACCAGACGGAACGAGATCCGCTGCAGTTGAGTGCCCTGCAGTGGTGTCCCTGACACGTGGGCTCCACACATGCAGGCCCACCTGTCAGTGGCACCACCAGACCAACCCATTCCCCTTCCCTTCACACTCTACTGCCAACGCCGCCGCCCCTCCACCAGACCTCCCCGTTCCCCTTCCCCGGCGGCCGAACCTGCGAGGCTGCCGACCGAGACGCCCCCTCCGCCTTGCCGAGGCACCCTCCGCTCCCTCCGAGGCACGCACCCGCGCGGCGCCGCGGCTACGTCCCGTCGACTCCGTAAGGACGCCCAGCCCTACCCTAGGTTTGCTTGGTTTGGGCGGCGGGCGGATAGTTTCGGGCACGCGGGGGTCTCGTAGTACTTGCGGCGACCGCTCGAATCCGATCCCGGATTCTCGTTCCCTCCCGGGGGTGCGCGGCGGGTGCTCCAATCCACCGCCCAGCTCGCTGCCGATTTGGGTTTTGGTTGTGATGCTCGTCGGTGCTTGCAGGATCGAGGCGTAGAGAGGGATGGCGAGTCTGACCGGCCTCACCGCGAACCCTAACCCGAACAAGTCATTCGAGGTGCGCCGTTTTTATGAATTTTGGTGCAGGAGCAGTACCGCGAAGAGTGCGTTTCTGCTGTAGAATCTCGAATCGTTGACGTTTGCTTGTGGAATGCAGATCCTGCCCAACCCGGGTGACTCCGTCTCGAGCCTCAGTTTCAGCCCCAAGAGCAATCTGCTGGTGGCAACCTCCTGGGATAACCAGGTACCTTTGCTTGTGCTGTTACTAGCAGCTGGTGTTTGTCAGTGTGATGTATAACGTATCTTACTTGGATTGGCTGGCTTTTGCATGTTGTGCAGGTGAGGTGCTGGGAGATTGTTGGCGGGAACAGTCAGCCCAAGGTGTCCATGTCGCATGATCAGCCGGTACGACCTTAGTGCTTTCCTTGATCTGGTAGTAATTGACTTCCATATGGTTAGTATCTGGTGTGCCAATTGTTTTTTTCCTGTTTCAGGTCCTCTGCTCAGCTTGGAAGGATGATGGAACAACTGTCTTCTCTGGAGGCTGTGACAAGCAGGTCAAAATGTGGCCTCTACTGTCAGGTGGGCAGCCTCAGACGGTTGCGATGCATGATGCGCCTGTCAAGGAGATCGCGTGGATTCCTCAAATGAATCTTCTTGTCTCTGGAAGCTGGGATAAGACTCTGAGGTGTGCATGCACAGTCCATTGCTCTCAATCTTCATCTTCTTCACTTGGAAGTTGAATACATATTGTCAATTGATGTTCTCTTAGGTTGTTACGAATGGCTGCTTATTATTATAGCATGTTCTTTAAAAGGATTAGTATGTTGCCTATGTTTGTCAACGTGTTTTTGACAGTTGAGAACCAATATTGACTACATCAAGTACTGCAAAAGATTTATGTATTCCATCCTGTTTATCTTTCCATTCTAGTCTTTATGCCCTCTGTAAACTCATGGTTTCCTACCATCATGATCATTTTCTATGATCCTATCACATGTTATGCTAACAGTTGCAATGGTTTATACATAATGATCAAGTCATTAATGCAGTAGCTAATGTTAATATGAAATCTACGTAATGTGATTGCTGTAATAAATACTCTTTCAGAATCTTTAGCATTAGTGGCCGTAGGTTTCATCATGTGTTCCATATTTGGTTTAGGAAACATTAATTGAAATTCCATATCTGGATGCATATTTTGATTGGCAATTTGGCATGCATGCATTGTGGAAATGTTCACTTTGACTATGTGCCTGTTTGAATTTATCGTACCTTCTTTTCTTCCCAATATAGTTCTGTTGTGCTTTTTGTTTATCCCATCATGGCTAATATTAATTCTGATCACTAGGACATTATACCCTCTAATGATGATGACTGATTTACACTTATCTACCTTCAATGCTGATCATTATGCTCATTATAGGTACTGGGACACAAGGCAAGCAAATCCTGTGCATATCCAGCAACTTCCAGAACGTTGCTATGCTCTTACAGTGAATTACCCCCTTATGATTGTGGGAACTGCTGATCGTAATCTTGTAGTCTTCAACTTGCAGAATCCTCAGGTGATTATGTTGTCATTACTAGCTATGCATTTATCAATTCGTTTAATTTCAGTTGGGCATTGATGATATGTGTTCTTGAACTTACTTATTTCATGTGTTATATGTTTGGATCATTAGACGGAGTTCAAGCGTATTCAATCACCACTAAAATACCAGACACGGTGCCTTGCTGCATTCCCTGATCAACAAGGATTTCTGGTAATGCTTAATTATTTGTGTCCTTTACTCTGATTCCTCTATTTGAATTAAATATGCCTATTTTTACCGTTCTCACCCGTAAATTATTTATTTAACTTTTGTGCCATCACAATCTGTATTTACCATAGACAAATATGTATTCATTTGATTTGTCTTCATCTAGTCCTTGAGTTTCTTCACTCAAAATTTTCTACACAACCTATACCTTACCCAAATCAGTGCTTGGTATGGGTGGGGTTGTGATTTTTGACCCAGTATCAGTTTCACTGTTGTGGCCTAATAGGTCCTGTATATTTCAGAAATCTGCATGCGAACTTTCTAACTACTTGAAGTATAAATCATGTATCAATATTACTGATGCTCTTGTGTTTTGAATTGCTTGGATGACTAACCAGAGGGCCTGGATCCTTTTCCTAGTCTGTCATGGACAGCAAACCATATCTAAACTTACCCACTAACCAATTTGCCTATTGTTCGTGCTTTTCAGTCATTCCTAGAACCAGATCAGAACCAAACTCCAAACTGAACTTTTTAAGAAAACCAAACTCCTGACTAAAACATATCAGATGCACATGGTCACACGGCATACAATTACACGACAGACATGCTTTATTCTTATTGAGATAGTTACATGAAAGTGTATATTGGTCACTCTTGACCATACCTGGAAACTGGCTATTTTTGGACTCGATATTGATCAGTAGGTGTCTTAGATTGATTGTGTTAAGAGTCAATCTGGATATAAAATAATGCTGCAGGGCAAAGAGTCAAGCCCCCTCCAGGGCTTCATTTTTTTTTCAAGTGGCTGTGCCGACATTCGATTCTTTACCTGCCTAGTGGCGGGGTGTTTAGGTGGTGGTGGTTTTCATGTTGGTTTGTGCCAATTAATGTTTTCCTGGTACCTGATATTTATTTTATTTTACATTGGGTGTTAATACTTAATATCTTGGATAAAATGGTTGGTACCTGGCAATACATATTTTTTTCTATTTTCTTTAAATACTTTCCATATGACTTTCACAAGAATTAGATTTTCATGTGACTGACCCATTGTTCGCATTTAAAGGTTGGCTCGATAGAAGGAAGAGTTGGTGTTCACCATATCGATGATTCACAACAAAGCAAGAATTTCACTTTCAAATGTCACAGGGAAGGAAATGATATATTCTCTGTCAATTCACTGAACTTCCACCCTGTAAGATTTATCACTCTGTATTCATTTATTAATTATATGTGAGGCTTATGGTTCTATTTTAATTGCTTAACATTTGTTGTTAGAAGTGTACAGATGCAATAGAGACATGCTGGTTTTTAGTACCTCGTCTCCATTCTCAGTTGATTTGTTGAATAACATAAGCTCAACTTTGTTTTCCATAAAATATCTTGAGCTTAAATCAATGTTACAGTGCACTTTAAGTTATCTACAACAGTACACTGCAACCATAGGCATATGACTGATGCAAAAGTATTCAGTACTCATGTCCATACAGATTAATATGGACTGCTGAAAACAATTTCAACAGATTATTAGTTTAGTTGACCAATTTTGTCCATACCAGTTTAATATACATCAAGAACAGTGTGGATTGTTTGGCTATGTTCTTTTATGCTTGCCATTGGATTGGTATGGCTTATTAATGATATTGTGTACCAATTGAGTTGGTTGTGCTCATAGTCATTTCATTGAAACAAGCATTGCCCACTTGCTTATGAGAATTCCCAAGCTTGGGAATAGCAGTTGGTTCTAAGCTTGGACATAGTAGTTGGTGATGTTGATTTTTTAAATTTATACTTTTTACAACTTGCTGCAGGTCCATCACACATTTGCAACTGCTGGATCTGATGGTGCTTTCAACTTCTGGGATAAGGACAGCAAGCAGAGGCTGAAGGTATAACCATTTCCATGGTTCTTGCTGTTGATTTTCACTTTTGTTGGATAGCAGTCGACTTCCGTTACTTTGATTGTTCTTGATTTGATGATGGTTTGCAGCTTGTTTCTGTGGAATATTTGTACATTATTAGTAACCGGGTTAGCGGTTGCCCGTGTGATCCATGACCTTAGATCCAACATCCTTGATCAAGGTTATGCGATCTTGGTAAGCAGCTTTGATGCCACATATGATGGCTCATAAATCAATGGGCTGAGGGATGAAAGAGAGTGGTGGTGATGAGGGAGAACATGGGGATAGAAAACCAACCTCAACTTTGCTGTTGCTTTTCCTTGTGGCCTTCGATGCTTTTGTTGCTTGCCGAATCCACCATGGTCGTGACTGGTTGGGGTAGGTGGGAGGGTGGGATGGAGATTGAGGGATAGTGGTGAGAGTGAAGGTGCTTGGGTTGAGGTATGGGCATCGTTGAGGTCATGAGTTACAATTGAGTTGTCAAGGGCTTGGGAGATAGCAGAAGCAGATTGGTGCAGAGTGGGCCAGGCTTACTTCATCTTCCCTGCTTTCTTCTTTTGTATTCTTTCTTTTTTACTGATATACTTTGATTCCATGACATAGTCATCGAACTTTAAGAATAACTATTTGCAGTTGATCCATTGACCTTGATTCCTCAACTCAGATTTGTCCAGAGTCCTGAACTAGCATCCCGAAGGACAGTACCCATCTCCCACCCAGAACCCGTGTCCCAGGGTTTCTGGTGACTTTGATTTGTACCTTTTAATATCTTACCATATTTGTTGTTTGGTCAGCTCATGAGCATAACAATGAAATCTTGAGCAGTAGCATTTATTGGTACAGTTGTACAGGGTTCACACTACCCATTTGTCCAATCTTGTAATGACATACTGTTTTTTTCCTGTTCTTAGTAGATCTATTAGTACTTTATTTTTTTATGAATGCAAGTTACATTTCGACCTAATGGTGTGTATCCATTGTCGTGTGTGGTTGTTTTTATGCTCAGTTTCTCATATCATTTCCTTCATTTAATACTTATTACATCATTTCTGTACAGGCTTTTAGTAGATGTCCTCTTCCCATTCCTTGCAGCACCTTTAACAGTGATGGTTCCATATTTGCTTATGCGGTAAGTCAACTAGGCATTTTGTTATAAAGTTAATATCGTATCATGTATAAAGTTTCAAAATTAAGTTGCACGATCAAATTGACTCTTTGGATTGACTTCTGCAATAGTTTGGTTTCGTGAGAAATTTTATCTTATTGTACTGGAATCAAATGAATGAAGTGCTGTTAGCCCTTCTTCCATTTTTTTGATGTAGGACTAAGATGCTACTGTAATCAAGATAAATACTTCAAAATTAAATAGAGAGAAAAGTTATCAATAGCCAAACTGGGATATTAGTGTGTATTAACAATTCTTTTCTATTTCGTACAAAGTAGTGATGCAACGTATTTCGATGGCTACTAACGCTAGCATTTGCCTACGTAGGGATGAAAACGAAAATGGTAATTTTCGATTTCCGAGAATCGTTTTCGAGATTTTATCGACTTTTAAGGCTAAACGAAAATGAAAATAATTACCAAAAAATAAAAACGAAAATAGTAAAATAATATGAAAGTGAAAACAAAAATGATTTGAGCATCCTCTAATCGTTTTCGAGAACTATCGTATTTTCGGGGTATTCTATCGTATTTTACCGATAGAAATACCGTATTCACGTACAATGCTAGCACCGCTGCTATCAATATTTTTAGAATGTCGTATCTATACTTTTAGAGAGTCATGAGTCATGACTCATTTGTCCTAACCCTAAATCACAACCTAGCGACCTGAATTCATAGGACTATGAATAGTTTCTTGGATGGTGGGATTATTTTCTAAATTTTTTGTACTATGAAATGAGATACATGTCATGGATGGATGGATACTTGGATTAACATCTTAATACCATAATACCGATGCTGTTTTTGTTTCCGATAATATCGTATCGTTTTCATTTTCGATGAAAAAAAATGTGAAAGTGAAAGTGATGGAGCCTTTCACCGATCTTTTCCGACCGTTTTCATCCCTATGCCTACGTATTTCCATTATCTGTATTATATGATCTGATACTCAATGGAGTAACCATCACTATTGCAAAATAGGTCTGCTATGATTGGAGCCGTGGGGCTGAAAACCACAACCCTGCAGCTGCAAAGACATCCATCTACCTCCACAGTCCACAGGTAAGCTCTGTTTACAGCTTTCATGATATTGAGATTCATCCCTGCAATGTTTATTTTATTATTTTGGGTCTGAACTTCCCTTTTTTGAATAGGAATCTGAGGTCAAAGGAAAGCCGCGGATTGCAACAGGCAGGAAGTGATTTGGTTCTAACTTGCGGGATCTGTTCGTCTTTAGGCCAGTCACCAGTTTTGTTATGCCCCCCTCCTGTATTGGAAGTCTGGTAGATGTAAATTTCAGGGTACCTGTAGTGTCTAAGCACTGAATATAGGGTTTCCGTTGCAAGATTAACATGTAGTTATACCTGATGTTTGCTATGTCTTAGCCCTTTTAAGGAATTGTGTATCGAGGTGGTCTTCAGTGATGTAAATTTCCGTGCATATGGGTCGATATTGGTGATTGTCAGTATCGTTTGTGATCAAGGTTTTAAAAAACGCTAGACGCTAGGCGAACGCTTGCCTATGGTAGATTGAACATGATTAAACGTGTGTTGTGATTAAACGTAGATTGAACATGATTAAACGTGTGTTGTGATTAAACGACACTGTGATTAAACGCAACGCTTGGCCACCGTTCAGCATTTAATCAAGATTAAATGATGTTTAAAAACGTTTTTTAGAACACTGTTTGTGATAAACTATATTAGTTGCTAACTTGCTATCATGGTCAAAAAGAAATCCTGTGCTTTCTGGAAGGTTTATGTGTACGAGACCTGGCAGTATATTTAACAGCAGACCTCCACTATTTAGAATAATAGAGGCTGGATTACAGAGGTTTTTGCTGGCATTTTTATGGAGCCTCTTAATCCTTGAGGGTTTACACTCCAGCGGAAGCAAAGGATATAACATATTTTCATCAAGTCCATTTTCTCCTTGGCCTTGTAAACAAGTATCTTTTCTGATCAGCTTTTTTTGCCTGTGTCTGGTAGGCTGTAAAGTTGGGTTAGCTTGCATTCACTGATTTGTTGGAAGTTATTCAAAGTTGATGCTACAAGCCACTAGTGTAGCACAGGAACATAAAAAGCCGATCCAGCTATTTGTGGGATGTCGAAACAGTTGAAAAACAAGCGTGTGGACGGTTGTGTCAGCACAAGGACCAGCGGACGATACATACCAGATATTCTGGAAAAGACGAACAGCATAATGAAGCCCAGCTGTTGCTCCAAGCAGATGAATTAGTTTTGCAACCAATACAAACCGACCGAAAGCAGAGGATTCAGTGCAGCAGCGTGGAGCAGAAATAGAAGTAACCTCTGTTGCGGAACCGTTGAAGAATGCACCTCAACAGCTAAATGTCTTAATTACCAAAAAAAAAAAACACAGCCAAATATCTTCACATGCAAGTTCAAAACTAACAGCACACACGCACAAGGAAAGAAATAATCCAGAGAGATGAACAGAACGGTGACTCTCACTAAATTGTGCAAGTAGTTAACCACCAATGGAGCGTGCAGCATGCCAACAGGAAGCATCATGTCTCTTGCCATCGGGTCTCTTTCCACCGAGACCCGATGCAGGTAGCATCCACAAGGCCACAACAAACTCTTGCGGGGTTCTAGTTGCCCTCTCGTTGCTCCAGTTCCTTCTCTTCATCAGTTTGCTCCTCTCTTTCCTCTTCACAGGTATCTTCTTCCTCTTTATTATCAGTTTCATCCTCTCCTTCCTTTGCACTAGCCTGCTCCTCGTCATCTGTCATCCTGTTTGAAAAATCATAAGAGAAATGAACATGACTATATGAGGGAGAGGAGGTTGATGGGGAAAACGATCTGACAGTGGACGTCTGATTGGCACCCTCAAGTGTGAATTTTGGTACCTCTTGTTCGGTCTATCCATCTGTTCCTGCTCCTCTTCAATTTGCCAAATTTTGAGCCACTCAGTCAATAGACCCCCCGTCCATTGATTCCATTCCCTCAAACACTAGAAGTCAAAACAATATGCAACCAAGAGGGTGTCAGAAGTAAAGGATTACGTAGCTGAATAACCAAGCATTTGCTAATAAATAGAACAAAGAAATATGTGACTGTAGCAGCAACTTAGAGGTTGACGAAGCATCAATGCCGGCAGTTCACGGAAGGGAACTTACACATTCGAACCGTTCACAGTCGTGACAGCGCCATGTTTCGAATCTGATAGTGGGACGGTTGGGATGTGTCATGATGGCACTATTAATGGCGCTTGCAACCCATCTGACAGCGTCATCTTTCTTATCTTCTGTTGGATTGTAGTTCCTGGCACGCATGCAGTTGCCCCGAATTTCAACCTCAACCTTGCTGAGAGCGGAGAGGTGCTGGATGCCCAAATCAGAAGCACCATTCAGGCACTCGCTCTTATGCACACGGAGTGCGAGCTTCACATGCTCAAGCTTTGGCATTGATCCCACTTGAAACTCCAGCGCGGTCCCACAAGAAAAAATATCCAGGTATAAATATTTCAGACATCTGAATCCGTTTCTACCATGGATGGAGATCCTTCCGTTGGTGCCACTGACAGTTACTAGTATGAGAAAAAGTAAACTGGGTATTGCTCCAAGGATCTCCACATCCTCTGGTCTCAAATAGAGGATCCACTGCAGTTTTAGCACCACGATATTCCCAAGCGATGCCATCCAATTTGGCACCTTACAGATGAGGCATTCTTTTAAGCAGAGCTTCTGGAGGCTACAGGGAGCAGTAGGGCGCCATGAATCCAGCGACATTGGGTACTTGTTGTCCACAGAGGACTCCGTGATATATAGATTATAAAGGTTGCATGAAGATAATAAGGTTCTCAAATAACTGTGACAGCCCTGAGCTTGGCGTAGTCCTTCCGAGCCATTGAGTGAATCAAAATTCAATTCAATTTTTAATGTCCTCAGCTTGGTTAGTTTATTGAATTCTTGCAGAGACTTCCCTTGTTCGTAGGATTCGACTCCATACTTTCTCATCTCTTCTAAGCTGTGCATCTGCCCGATCACTCCATCTGGAAATCTACTGTCCCAGGCAGCATATAAATGTGACAGTCGTTGTAGTTTGGTGATAGTGGATGGAAGCTCTTCAATTCTGGTACCTCGTACATCCAGGGTTTGTAGATATTGCAGTTCTCCTATTTTCTCTGGCAGCTTAGTTATTGAACCTGAGGAGAGACGCAAGTACTTGAGATGAAACAAAGTATCAATACTTGCAAGGTGATGGTCTTGTATGCCCCAGCAACCTCCAAGATCCAACACACGAAGAGCAGTGGAAGGCAACAAACTAGTTTTCACGGGCTGCCCAAATATAGTGACTGATCGGACGTGAGAAAACTTCGGGTCTTCCCATATAGTAACATTTTCTCCGGTGTGATTGTTGACGCAAAGCCTACGAACCTTGTAATCCGATGATGTGTATACATGCTCTGCACCATTGGATAGAGTTACAAAATTCTCTTCAGCAGCCTTGCACTTGATATAGTCAAGAATGATGTCATGAACTCGGCATGCCTTTGCCTGACCGTACTTTACATCAACAGGTTGGATCATGCTTCTATTGATGAGATCATTAAAATAACCCTCACCAATTTCATATTTAGTTCGCCCTCCTTCCTCATGAATGAACCCTTCTGCAATCCATCTATGGATCAAAGGTTGCTTCTCTATCTCAAAATCTTCTGGGAACACACTCAAGTACAACAAACAAGTTCTTAGATGACGAGGGATATCAAAGTAACTCATAGATAATATTGTTGTCATCTTCTCTGCACCCGGATTCTTTGCAAGTGCAGAACCGATAGCTCTCAGTACCCTATCCCATTCTGCTTTTGCAAGCTCATTTGTTAACATGCTAGATACAGTAACAATTGCCAATGGTAGACCACCGCATTTTCTTAATATTCTATCCGGAACGTCTTCCAAGTGAGGATAACATGAAGTCTCAGAACCGAATGCTCTTTTGAAAAACAACCTTTTGGAGTCATCAAAACTAAGAGGCTTCATTTCATAAATTTGAGAGGAGCAACATTTTGCAACAGTAACACTACGTGTCGTACTGATTATTCTGCTCCCAAGATCATTATCCGGTAATGCAAGTTTGATAAATTCCCAAGCTTCTGTGTCCCATACATCATCAATTACAACAATGTACCTACAACACAAGATTTTTAACGAAGATGTAATCAGAATTGTATGCATCACAACATCCGTGACCTCAACTATGGCTAGTTGAGGAACTTTTAAGGTTGATGCATGATGGCCGGAAGCCAAAAATGGATATTCTTATAGTAATAAAGATTGACATTCTAGTGCGTGCAATCAAAATATTTTAAATGTTGCCAACAAAATCTTTATGTATTATTCTTATTTTCTATTAATTTGATTAATAGACAAAACTATTGGATATATGCTCAAGAGCCAAATCGGGTTCGACCTACTAATGGGCCAAAATGGACTTTGATCCGTTAGGAATTTAGGGTTTTATATTCACTATAGGCTAGAACCATTGAAGAATAATGTAATGACGTTCATAATAAGATGAGCCTGTTTGAGTCTCCTAGAGTTGTTTGCATGCCACTAATAAGGTTGCCCCTATCCCGTACCCCGTCCTATTTCACAGCTTTCCATCCCGTTTCCATTTAGATGAAAATATGGAACAAATATAGAAATATGGATTGACGGAAACAGGAAATTTCCGCCCGTTTTCATCCATAATGCCACCGCCACCACCCCTGGGGTTAGACAGGCTCATTCTATCACAAAGAGATTTCTTACTAAACCGCATTGCCTCGGCAAAAATAGCCGCATTTCTTTGAAATATAAATCAGAGGGACAAGCAACTCCTGTTGCCAGGGTGATCCACTGCTTTGCCTTGTGCGCCTTATGCACTGCACAAAAGTTGCATGGTGGAAACCCAAGCCTCTACTTTCATCAATCGTCCCTGCATTGTGACTATACGTGAGATGATGCTAGCATAGCTATGTATATATATGATGGCCCAGGTATGCTACGTGTGAATAATGTTGTGGCGTTGTTGCTATTGCGATGGTGCTGACCAATGCGTGGTGTTGGACCAGGCTTCTCCAACTCTTTTTTGTTACACTAAGAATTTAGTGGTAACGATCCATGATACCTTATTTTCATAATTTTCTTGTTGATCAGTAGAAAATATTTCATTTGGCAAGCTTAGTGTTCCCGATGCTCAACAAAAAAAATTTGATGGCACTATTAATACCTTTAGTACCGGTTGGGAATTCCTATTAGTACCGAATTCCCAACTGATACTAAAAGTCTCACCTTTTAGTACCAGGTGCTTTCATAGGTTACGTAATTTTTCATGCGAAATACGTGCGCTTGTGCAGTACATTGGATTCAGACCAAGGATCTCTTGTCTTATGAATATTAGGCTTATCATCACACCTATACAATGAATCTGATTGGAAGATATATGCTTTCGTTTTAAATTAACTCGTGAAGGACCCTTTAGTAGTGGATGTTAACAAAAAAACCAGTACAAAAGGGTCCATATTAGTAATGTTTGGTGTTACTAACCAATACACCAACCTACACTAATTTGAGTATAGTTTTTAGTACTGGGTAGTAACACCAACCAGTACTAATGTGGATCCTTTAGTACAGTTGGTGTTACCAACATGCAGACCCTTTAGTACGGTTGGTGGTACTTTAAACTTTTAAGCTATGACATTGATGGAGTGCATATGGTAACTTTAATAAGTAAATGAAATCGAGGGTGAAGTTTAAGTTTCGAATTCATAGAACAAATATTTGTGACTAATTTGCATATTTTGAAATATCAGTGGTTCCTCCATGAATTTGAAACTAACAGAAAAAGGCAAATAATAATAATAATAATAATAATAATAATAATAATAATAATAATAATAATATCTTGTAGAGACTGAAGTTACTAAATATAACGAAGTAATCATGCATGATGTCTTACTAAAATCAAGAAATAGCCTTTACTATTCTAATAATCCATTCTTTCTAAATGTTGCCAACTTGCCATCAATTCAAGTACCACCAATTTTACTTATTCATACAGCATCGGAAGATCACTAGGCTTACCTTTCACAGTTAAGGTAATTCCTGAGTTTATCAATGAGCTGCTGCACACCATCATCCTGTGTGTAACCAGTGAACCCAACTCCAGTACTAATGTGTATTAGAATCTTCCTCACATCAGGAGTTCGAGAAACCGACACGAAAGCTGAACAGGAGAACTGGCCTTTGATGGTGTCGTAGACTTGCTTTGCAAGAGTAGTCTTACCAAGACCTCCCCGGCCAGCGATTGAGACCACCTTAAGTTTTTTGGATGGCCCATCCATCTCCATGGATAACATGTCAATGATATGCTTCTTGGGGACATCGATGCCCACAAGGTTTTCAATATCCTCATAAAGTGCTGGCAGCCTGGGATCAACGAAAGAAGTGCTAGAGTTGTGTTTTAATTGGGCAAAATCATACCTCTTGTGCCTCTCGGCGGCCTCCTTTACGGATGCCTTGAGTTCTTGGATCTGATTGGCAATATCATGGCGTGCTATCAGTTTCTTCAGCTTGCGGAAGTATTTCTCGAAGACCGTACCCCCATCATGCCCGTGGTCAACACGAGCCATGAAGGCATCGATGCAATCTTCCAAATCATAGGCCAGCTCCCGTAGCTTGTCCCTCCAGAGCCTCACTTCAGTGTTGAGCTTCTCCGGATCCGCATCTGCGAGATCCTCGAGCGTGGCACTCATGGCGCTCAGCTCATCTCTCAAGAACTTGATCTGCTTGCGAACACCCTTGAACTTGACGTACTCTTCTTCCAGCAGCTTGGTAAGCTTGGACAGGAGCGGTTTCATCACCCCCATGGTAACACCTACTACAACCGCCATTTCTGTTCTACCGGCTAGCTACCTGCAAGGTGAGGTACTGAGGTTACGGAGTGTTTGAGCATAAGAGGTGGTTTCGCGGTGGACGCGAGAGCAGAACGAAGGAGCGAGCTTCACCTGGATCGGAGCTGCCGAGAGAGGTGCACCGCTTGGGCGGTTCCTGTGGAGAGAACGCGCAGAAGCCTAGGTTGCCACCCGCCGGACTGGACGCGCCGCGGTGAACGGCCGGCCCCGGGTCCTCGGCGCGGCGGCGAGGAGGACCCGGCGCTCTGGGCCTGGCTTCCGGACTCCGAACGACCCGGATGGCCGGATCCCGCCTCGTTATATATGTGGCCCCCGAGTCCGGCGAGCTGGAGAAGGAGCCGGACGACGGTGAGGACGGAGCCGAGGAGGCCCTGATCCAGCCTCTCCAGCAGCCACCGCGGCGAGATGCGGCCAAGGTCAGGGAGCGGCGGCGACGGAGAGTGGCAATGATTGGCGGCAGCGCGATTCCGTGATGAGTGGCTGCGGGAGCGAGGATGAGCTTTGGGGTGGGGGTAGACCTGGGCAAACGTCGGGTCGGGTCGGGTTCGGGTCGGGTCAAGGTCGGGTCACGGGTCGCATAGGACGGCCCGCGCCCGACCCGTACCTATCACCGGGTCGGGTCGGGTTGGCCCGTGCACCCTGCGCGGGCGTGTCGGGTCGGGTTTTTTTCGGGTTGGGTCGGGTTTTTTGGCCTTTGGGTCGGGTTTTTCGGGTTGGGTCGGGTTTTGGGTCAAAAATCACGGCCCGTGCCCGGCCCGTTGATTGTTGCGGGTCAAAAAATACGGCCCGCGCCCACCCGCCATGTAGCTCGAGTCGGGTCGGGTCGGGTTTTTTTCGGGCGGGTTGGGTCGGGTTGTTCGGGTCGGGTGACCCATGCCCAGGTCTAGGTGGGGGAGCAAATAAAGGTCGCAGTGCGGGGACGTACGGCGGTGGACCGGTGGTCGACGCCGCCCCTGCAACGCGGTGGATGAGCTTTAGGGTGGGGGAGCAAAAAAAGGTCGCGGTGGCAAGTGTGGAGGAAGTATTATAAGCGCTGGCACCGCGTTGCAGCTGTTCCGCATTTGGAACGGAGGAAAAAAGTATAGCCAGGCCAACATCTCGCGACCTGTCATTAGCAAGCTACTCCGTACAATAATGCACTAATACTAATTATGGTACCACTCGTAGTGTAGACCGGATGCTTACTGGCGCGACATTCTTGGGGGCGCTAATTTACGGTCGCCCGTAAATTGGGCTCCGTACGGTCGATTCCGACCGTACTGTCTGGCCCCTTTCTGCATGTTGAGTTGATGTATCCGGTCCCACTATCACATCACGTCATCTCATCTCGTTCTCAGCTGTGGTGAAACAAACTGCCGCGACAAATCAAGATTTCAAAAAAGACGAACTCCCGCATGGAGTATTAAATATTTACAAAACCTAAAAGGAATTTTTTGAGACGAATCTAATGACGGAAATTAATTGATGATTTGCTACAGTGATACTACAGTAACCATCCTCTAATCACGTGTCAAAAGACTCATTAGATTCGTCTCGCGCTTTACACGGGGGTTGTGGAGGTAGTTTTGTAATTAGACTTTATTTGATACTCTAAATTAGTGGTCAAAGGTGCAAAAAAAAATTTCGAAATTTTTTTCAACCTTAACCAAACACGGCTACTAAACTATACTAACTTATACAAATAAAAAATTAACCAAACTTATACAAACAATTTTTAACAAAGTTTTGAGAAGAAAATGAAAGAAAAAAATTTCTGAACAGAAAATTTCGTAAAATTTGGATTAGAATATTTTGAGATCGATAAATTTGGGGTGCAAAATTTTTTCTGCAAGCAAAAATTTAGGAGCCAAAAAAAGTCCATCAAAAGATTCTGAGATAGAAAACTTGGAGAAATATTTTGATACTAAATTTTAGGATAAAAAAAGATGAAAGGCAAAAAAATAAAACACATGAAAATTAGTAAAAAATAAGGGGAAGTGGAGCCGGAGGAGCGTGCGCAGCCCACTAGCCCCACGTGCATCGGCGCGTCGACCGCGGCGAGCGGTCGACCGCAAAACCAGTATTGCGGACATTCTTCGCGTACCGTGACCGGTCACCATTGTTGGGTTCGGTGGGAAAGCTACACCAGATAGTAGATCCAGCTTCTGGTACAGTCTAGTACGCGGAACAATTCATCGGACACGACGACCACGTGTGTCGGCAACCCGGAACGGAATCCGTCGTCCACGTCAGGAGCAGGGGGACCCGATCAAAGCTTCCGAGAGTTCGAGTCGCGTAGATGGATTATCAAAACGAAAACGAATAAAGTGATGGTGGACAGGTCAATCTCACCTCAGAATAAATTTGCTACCGAATATTTTTTCCGCTCTGGTTGATGTGAAGCGTCCCCTCATAAGAGAAGACTTAAATGTGATGCAAAACATCAGTCCCAGGAGGCTGATGTCACATTTATTACATCAGATGGTTCAAAACCGTACAAACCTTGGAGGACACTCAATACAGATAATAATAATAACTAACCAAGCTACGACATAACACCAGACCGCAAACCACATAGGGTCTACCACGGGCTCAGAGTACTGCGACAGCGGAGGCATCTCGACAGGGCCGGTACCACAAGTAAGGTTGGGTGTAGAACGATAACCCTACTCGGCGTCGTCTGGTACGAAGTCTGGGTCTTCTTCTGTAAAAAGTAAGAGTGGGGTGAGTACAAACGTACTCAGCAAGTCCAACCACACCCACGGAGGGGGATTATAACAGAATAATATGCATGGGTAAATCAAGGATACGGTTACGGTTTAGTTTGCAGAAAGACTGTATTTTGTGCAGGGGTTTATTTTACAGAAAACCTTTTAGAAATCAGTTTTTGTAGTAACACGGAATTCAAGTTTTAAACTGCTACCGGACTCCCCGTCCGTCGTAGCACACGGCACAACTGCCGGACACAATTCCAAAACAACTCACACCAGCCCATCCCAACGAAACACTAGTTATGTGACCACACCGAAACTCACCCAATACCGTGGGCACGGACTATTCGAATAGATTCTTAACTCTGCAGAGGTGTGCAACTTTACCCACAAGTAGGATACCACAACTCGAACACCGTCGTGTCGGTGTAGATCCCAACATAGCCATTACCCACCATAGCTAAGCCTGACTAGCCATCACGGGATGCACCAAGGGGTCATTGACCGTTCACTTAGGTATAACCGGGCACAAGTCACTCGGGGCTTATCCCTTTTCCTTAGTCACCCGTTGCTCTCAGCTCTCCTGATGGCTACCACACCAACTAGTGGGATTTATGCTATGCCGTTGCCCATTCAACGGTCGAGTGGTTTGCACGATAGTGGAGTTAGGTGAGATGACACACCAACTCGGTCCTTAGACACGACAAGATGGATATCTCCCTTCTTTGCCCTGCCACACATGCATAAGCACTCCAATCGGCAATTCACACAGAAATGCCGTCCATCCCGTCCTCACTTTCTTTAAAAAACACCACATTTATCCCATCCCACACTCACACATTTTCTTTATAAAATAGTATTATGAATAAAGTCATAAGCGTTCTAATATCGATTAACGTCCAAGCAAAATCAGACATTAATCTAGGTGGTCAAGGAATGGTCATCACAAAACAAGGGGTGGCTATCCAACCGTGTTTTCATGCAAGCAAAACATATGCAATTTTATAAAATAGGCCATTGGGTTGTGTTTATAAAAACTAGGACAGAAACATGCATCAAAGGATGGGATTGAACTTGCCGTCTTCGTAGCCTTCGGGGAGGTCTTGTCCTTCGGGCTCGGGGTCGCGGAACGGGTCCTCGTTCTCCTGCTCACAGCACTGCTCGTCAACGGGTTCTTCTTCGTTCACTCCGTGGTCTTCAGCGCACACAAACAAGCACACAATCAAAACACAGAAAATAAAGATTTGTCGTCGAGCTCGAAACGGGGACACATGACATATAGAGTATAGAGTATTATTTTTGAATGGTTTCTGAATAGTATGGCCAAAACTGAGTTAAGAGAGGCGTGGTAAAATTTTAGGTAGATCCGAAGTTGTTTGGTACATGAAATGATAGGTTTAGTAAAGGTTTGTTGCCGGACAAGGGGGTCGGGGCTTAGTTGTAATTATTCTTGAGGACGTAGGGACCTGGTTGTAATTTCTAGAAATATCTGGACTATTTTGGGAAGGGTTAAGGGCATAATTAGAATTATGTTTATATGTGGAAGGGATTTATTTTGAAATATGGTAAAGGGCAGGGTTTCCTTTGCAAATGGTACAAAAGGTGGGAGGACTCTTAGGAAAAAGGAAAGAAGGCCAGGGGCCTTTGGGCAAAATTGCCCTGCCTTCTTCCTCCTTGCGCTGGGAAACAGGGGAGGGGTGCTCAAGGCGCCGGCGGCCTTGGGCCGGCGGCCCTGGAGCTCGGCGGCGGCCTTAGGAAGGGGGAAAAGGAGCCGGGCGGCACCGGGGACCGATTCCCAGCCGCAACTCGGCCAGGGGCGGTCCAGGGTGACCTGGCCACGGAGGCCGTTGGCCAACGGGCGGCGGAGACCCCGGGCCGGCGTCCCAGAGGCGTGGCGGCGAGCAATAGGGAGGGGAAAAACATCACGGGGCTCCGGGAATCTGTTTAGCCCGCTCACCTTGGTTAGGGATGGCTCAGGGATGGCTCCCCACGGCGTTGGGCGGAGCTTTGGTGACAATGGGGATGGCGGCGTTGCTGGAAGCTTTAGGGAGAAGCTAGGGGACGGTGGAGATGGTGGTGAGCAACGCTGGGGGTGCCTTTTATAGGCGAGCTAGGTCGGTGGAGGGGGAGGCGCGCCGGCGAGCGGCGACACGGGCGCTGTGCAGCACTGGCGGCGCGTCAACGGCGGGGCGCGCTTGCGTGCGGGCGACGAGGTGATGCGACGCCTCGGCGCAGGCATCAACCGTCGCAGGCGGCGCTGTGCGGAGGTCGCCGGTGCTGTGGGTGAGTACGGTGAGCGGGACCGGCGGCGTGGTTCGGTCGGCGCCGCTATGTGGCGTGGGCGCGCGCACGGCTCGGGTCGCGGGGCTGCCTTGCAACGCGTGGGAACAGGGAGGTGATGGTGTGAGCACGCACGGGCGGCGGCGTGGCTCGACTTAGGCGGGCGCGCGTGTGTGCGCGCAGCGGCAGTGCGAGCGGAGGGGGGGGGGGGGCAGCAGCGGCGCGCGCGCGTGCGCGGGGCAGCGGCCGGGAGCGGGGTCGAGCGGGGTAGGGAGCGGCGCTGAGCTGGTGCGCGCGAGCGCGGTCGGGGAGCGCGCGCGAGAGCGGGGTCCCGGGGGCGGGCGTGCGCACGGTCCGAGGAGGAAAGCGTGCTCAGTTGGGGGCATGGTCGGGTGGAGCAGAGGGCGAGGGGGAGGGCGCGGGCCAGGCGCGCGCGGCAGAGAAGAAAGGAAGGAGAGAGAGGGAGAGGGAAGGAGAGGGGAAAAGAAAAGGGAAAAAGAAAATGGGAAAAAGAAAAGAAAAAGGAGGGGAGAGAGAAATAGAGAGAGGAAGAGAGAGGGGCGAGCGCGTCGGCGCCGATCGCGGCCGCGGTCGGCCACGCGTGGCGCCCGGGCGCGCGTGAGCGCGATGCGCGGGTCGGGGGAAAAACAGGGATGGGACAGCGGGAGATTTGGATGTCGGCTCGGTTCCTCGGGGTATCAGGAAATCAGGCGGGAGATGATTCAAGAAGGGGATCGAGCTCAGCGACGAAACAAAATTTTTAGCGCATGATTTATTTTAGTAAATTTTCGGGATGTTACAAACCTACCCCACTTAAAATGAATCTCGTCCTCGAGATTCGACTGATTCCTAAATAGGTGGGGAAATTCCTTCTTCAGAGCATCTTCGCGTTCCCACGTAGCTTCTTTTACCCCGTGTCTGCTCCACTGAACTCTGCAAATTCGTACTTCGGAGTTTCTCATCCTCCTAGTGACGGTGTCTAGAATCTTGACCGGTATTTCCTGATATCGCAGGTCTGGCTGCAAATCTATTGTTTCAACCGGCACATGCTCCACTTCGGGCATCCTCAAACACCTTCTCAACTGCGAGACATGGAATACTGGGTGTATATCCGACATTTCTTCAGGTAGCTCCAGACGGTATGCTACTGCTCCAACTTTCTTCAGAACTCGGTATGGTCCAATATACCGAGGAGCCAATTTTCCTTGTACCTGAAATCTTCGGGTTCCTCGAATGGGTGATACCTTGAGATACACGAAATCTCCTGGGTTGAAACTTATTTCCCGTCTTTTCTTGTCCGCATAGCTCTTCTGTCGGGACTGGGCTGCTTTTAGCTTTTCTCGAATCTCGGCGACTCTTTCCTCTGCTTCCTTGATGAGTGCGGGGCCGACTAGGGCACGTTCTCCAACTTCTGACCATATCAGAGGGGTTCTGCATTTTCTTCCGTAAAGAGCTTCGAACGGTGACATGCCCAAGCTTGCTTGGTATCCGTTGTTGTATGAGAACTCGGCATAAGGTAAGCTTTGTTCCCAATCCTTGCCATAAGTGAGGACACACGCTCTTAGCATATCTTCCATAATCTGATTCACCCTTTCCGTCTGACCATCCGTCTGCGGATGATAAGCGGAACTAAAGTCTAGCTTGGTGCCCATGGCTTTATGCAGACTCTTCCAAAATCTTGAGGTGAACTGGGTCCCTCTATCTGAAACGATTCGGCTGGGCACACCATGCAACTTCACTATGTTTTCCACATAGAGCTTGGCTAGCTTCTCTCCGCCGTAATTGGTTCGTACGGGTATGAAATGAGCTGATTTAGTAAGTCGATCCACTATTACCCATATGGAGTCATGTCCTTTCTGGGTTCTGGGCAAGCCCACTACAAAATCCATTCCTACTTCATCCCATTTCCAAACCGGAATGGGTAGGGGTTGCAACAATCCTGCCGGCTTCTGGTGTTCAGCTTTGATTCTCTGGCAAGTATCGCAATGGGCGACGAATCGTGCAATATCTGCCTTCATCCCATTCCACCAATATTTCTGTTTTAAGTCCATATACATTTTGGTGGATCCTGGGTGGATGGAGTAGGCCGAGTTATGGGCTTCGTCCATGATTATCTGTTTGAAGTCTCCCTTCTGGGGTACACAAATTCTGTCTTTATGCCACAACGTCCCCTTATTATCCACTCGAAAGTCTGGTGCTTATTTTCTCCGGTTTGCCTCCGGATTTCCATCAGTCCCTTGTCCGATTTTTGGGCTTTCCTGATTCTTTCTTCTAGAGTGGATTGAACGTTCAGCACTTGGCTGGAACCTCGAGGGACAATGTGCACATTTAATCGTGCCATTTCCTCTTGTAAATGGTCATCCTTGGGCCCGTAGGATTTCCGACTTAGGGCATTAGCTACTACGTTTGCTTTTCCCGGGTGGTAATGGATTTCCAAATTATAATCTTTGACTAATTCCAGCCACCTTCTCTGTCTCAAGTTCAAGTCCGGCTGGGTGAAGATATACTTCAGACTTTTATGGTCGGTGAAGATTTCGCATTTATTTCCAATCAAATAATGCCTCCAAATTTTAAGTGCGTGCACTACGGCTGCAAGCTCTAAATCATGGGTCGGGTAGTTTTGCTCATGGGTCCTGAGCTGACGGGAAGCATATGCAACGACTTTCCCATCTTGCATCAATACACAACCCAATCCTTGTCGGGACGCATCACAATAGATGACAAAATCCCGATGAATATCCGGCAGGGTTAGCACTGGGGCTGTCGTCAATTTTCGCTTCAACTCCTGGAAGCTCCTTTCACACGACTCCGTCCAGTTGAACCTCTTTTCTTTCTTGAGCAGCTATGTCATGGGCCGGGCTATCTTAGAAAATCCCTCAATGAATCTCCGATAATACCCAGCTAGTCCGAGAAAACTTCTGACCTCACTGACATTAGTTGGTTGCTGCCAGTTGGATACTGCTTCGACCTTCTCGGGGTCTATTGCCACTCCTTCTGCGGTCAAAATATGACCAAGGAAAGCTACTTTCTCCAGCCAGAACTCACACTTGCTGAATTTGGAGTATAGCCTATGCACTCTCAGTTTCTCCAAAACTACCCTCAGGTGCTGTTCGTGCTCCTGAATACTCTTCGAGTAAATAAGTATGTTGTCAATGAAGACTACGACAAACTTATCTAGCTCGTCCATAAATACTTTGTTCATGAGGTTCATGAAATAGGCAGGTGCATTTGTCAGTCCAAAAGACATCACTGTAAATTCAAACTGACCATACCGGGTGACAAAAGCTGTTTTCGGGATGTCGCTCTCCCTGATCTTGAGCTGAAAATAACTGGACCTCAGGTCAATCTTGGAAAAGTACCTAGCTCCTTTTAACTGGTCAAAAAGATCATCGATCCTAGGGAGGGGGTACTTGTTTTTGATAGTGACTTCGTTTAGTGCCCGGTAGTCTACACATAGCCTCATACTTCCGTCCTTCTTCTTGACGAATAGAACTGGGGCTCCCCAAGGTGACGAACTTGGCCTGATGAAGCCAATCCGCTGTAACTCCTCTAGTTGTTTCTTTAACTCCGCCAACTCAGAGGCTGCCATCCTATAAGGTCTCTTGGCTATGGGGGCAGTTCCAGGAACAAGATCAATGACAAATTCTACGTCCCTATCTGGTGGCATACTGGGAAGTTCTTCGGGAAAGACATCGGGGTACTCATTCACTATAGGGACTTCTTCCAAGGTCTTGGTTTCCATACTGAATACCATCGGGTTTTCTCCGCTTTCCCAGGTATGACAGGTCACTCGGACTCCCTCTGGGTTTGTTAGATGTACTACCTTATCCGTACAACCTATGAGGCCATTGTGTTTGCTCAGCCAATCCATTCCAAGGATCACATCTATCCCTTCTGACTTAAGTACTACTAGATCTGCTAGAAACTCTACCCCACTTAAATTGATCCTTACCCGTAGACAACCCAGTTGACACCTGATGTCTCCTCCGGGCGTCCGGGTTAATAGGGGTGTTTTTAGTAGTACTGTAGGTATTTTATGTTTCTCCACAAAACTTGAGGATATGAATGAGTGTGATGCTCCAGAATCAAACAGTACTGTTGCAAGAGTTGAGCTGACTAGGTACTCACCGAGTACAACGCCCTGAGCTCCTTGAGCTTCCTGTGCGTCGATGTGGTTGACGCGGGCTCGTCCAAAAGACTGCTGGGGTTGCCTCTGCTGGTTGTTGTTGTTGTTGCTGTTGCCGCGGAGGGGCACTCGGTTGGCACCGGTCAGAACTGGCTTAGGTCCGTTCACTGTGTTGGAGAAAGCTGATGTAGCTGGCTTGTTCTTGGCATAAGGGCAGTCGGCGATGAAATGACCCGTCTCCCGATAGTTGAAGCAGGCCCTCACATTGCTATTGTTGTTGGTGACCTGGCTTGCATTACTCTGAGGGGCTCTCATGGTGTTCTGGCTTCTAAGCTGGGTGTTAGGGGCCCGTGGTCCTGTCACTTGAGACTGAGTTCTGTACTGCATTGGGGCTTGGGTCCTTGGTGTGTTGTAGCTGAAGCTTCTGGGCTTCTGGAAACGATCCTGTTGGCGTGACTTGCTCTCCAGGAACTTGCGCTTGTTATCCTTCCTTTCATCAATCTTGGCCCTCTCCGTGAGGATTGCCTTGTTCATCAAGGTGTTGAAGTCAGGATAGATCTGAGGGGTAAGCAGGGTCCTGAGTTTTGGGTTTAGTCCCTTTTTGAACATATCCTGCTTTTTCTCGTCGTCGTTCACTTCTTCGGGTGCATAGCGAGCCAGCTCTATAAATTGGTGGGTATACTCTTCCACCGACATACTTCCCTGCTGAAGTGCGCGGAACTCGTCTGCCTTGCGCTTCATGGTGGCCGAGGGGATGTGATAACGGCGGAACTCCCTCACGAATTCATTCCAGGTAATGGTGGTGGCATCCCTGGCAGCAGCGCAGTAATTCTCCCACCAGGCTAAGGCAGTCCCGGTGAGTTGATGTGCTGCCAGGAGGACTTTATATCGATCCTGGCACCCAAACGGCTCGAACTTCCTCTGGATCACGCGGAGCCAATCATCTGTGTCCAAGGGGTTGCTAGATCCGGCAAAAGTAGGTGGCTTGGCCCTCAGAAAAGCTGTCAGCTTGTCATTAAAGGTCTGCTCTCGTGGCTGCCTGTTCACTAGAGCATTGGCTAGTGTCTCCAGTATGAGAGTCTGGTTATGGATTACTTGTGCCAGGTCCACGAAGGGTGGTGGTGGTGGTGGCAGCTGTGCACCAAGATTTTCTCCTCTGTCCTGACTCACTTCTTGTTCTTCCTGAGGATGGTTTTGTCCGTCGGGGTGTACTCCTGCATCAGCGGCTGCAGGGTCCCTGACGCGGGAGGCCCTCGTGATGCTCCGGGAAACCATCTGCAGATCGAGTGGATTGGGACTAAGATTAGGTGATGTTTAAGTTGCTTAATTTGTATTTTTGAAAAGGCAGTATCTTTCTACTGCCGAAAAGCACACAAGCACACAACAAACCAAGCAACAAGCACAACAACTTTACTACTGCAAGGGGGGGGGGGTACAGCACAGGGCAAGGCCAAACGCGTACTACACATTCGGGTACACAACTTCAAAAGAAAAGGGGGCACAGATCTTCTTCGGACCACACGGCTTCATCCCTTGACGGGCGCTCGCGTTTCAGGCAGACTTATTGGCTTGAGTGGGTTCCTCCCTCGGAAAGGAACTCACGTCCTCCGGGGAAACGAGTGGTCCTGGTTCGCCGTCCTCCAGTTCTCCGTTTTCCCGGGGTTGTGTCGGGGCTTCTCTGGCGGCGGCCGTAGACCCTCCAGGATTCTCGGGGGGGGGGGGGGGGGCTAGTGGGTTTCCAACGAGTGGTCCCCATCCTAAGACGGGCGTCCCGAGCAGAACAAGGTCTTCTCCTATTGCCGGGACTGGGGTTCCACTACTAGCCCATTCTTGCATACGCCGGTCTCGGGCTTGCCTGAGGCTCTCTTGAGCAACTGCTTCACTGCTGACCGCTGCTGCGGCTCTTGCCTCGGCTTGGACTGCTCGGATCTGCTGCAATCTTAGTGCGAGCTCTGCTTGCTCAGCTCGATGGGTCTGTTCCCTCAGCAAGTTGGCTTGCTCGTCAAAGAGCTGATCCAAGGAGGCTAGGTAGGTAGCTACTTGGTACAGGAGGACTTCTTCATGGCGGCGCCGTTCCAGGCTTCTCATTCGAGCTTCCCAAACTGGAGTTCTGATGGCTGGTGGAAAGAACCTCATTGGTGTGGGGGTGAGGTGTCTTTCGAAAATCCGGCACAGGTAACGAAGTGCTTTCCTGACGGCTAGGGGATAGGTGTCCTGGTGCCTAAACCCTGTAGCGGTCACTCGCCATGACAGGATGTCAGGGTAGCGGTCACTTCTGGCGACGACTAGGATCACCCTACAGCGGAGAGTGCCATGATGCTCGTACTCTCTGCTGTAGTACCTTGGGCGTTCCGTGACTCCAAGGCTTTCCAGGGCGTTGATCAAGAGGCTGGGGAAACCAGGTGCAGCTTGGCAGTCGCCCTGGGTCCATCCTTCCTCAGCCATCTGAAAACAAAGATATGGTGAAAAACTTGCACAATTATTTGAGGTACACAAAGGGGTAGATGATTTTTATTTATGGCATCATGGGGGGGTACAACTTCATGGGTACATGATTATTATTAGAGCAAAGGTTCTAGCTTGGAGACAACTCCTATCATGGAGACTCTTCCTCGATCCTAAGAGGGCGCTTCTTTAGTGGGAGATACTGATCCATCATGTCATCCTCGGTCTGAGTTCCTTTATCCCAGTGGGTTTCTTCAGGTTCTTCTTCTTCAGTTTGAGTTCCAACATCCCAATGGGTTTCCATGGGCTCTTCCTCTTCGGCCTGAATGCCTACATCCCATTGAGCCTCTTCGGGTTCTTCTTCTTCGTCTTCTTCTATCCATCCACCTATTCCCCAGCGGGCCTCGTACTTCCGCATCCGAGCTTGGAGAGCGGCTAGCGAATCCTCGGCGCGTGTGGCTCTTGCCCGCTGTTCTTCCAGTTCTTCCTCTTTTTCATCCATTTGGACTTGGAGGGCGGCTAGGGAATACTCGGCATGTACGGTCCTCGACCGTTGTTCATCCAGCTCCTGGGTTGCCTTTTCTGCTCTGTGGACTTGCTGCTTCAGTTGTGCTGCTTGCTCGCGATAGAGCTCATCCAGGCCGGTGAGATAGATAGATAGGTGAGAGACCGTGTCTTCTAGGTCTTCTTCTTCTCTTCCAAGTCCTCTCATCCTAGCAATACATGTGCGTCCTCTTCCTTCAGTCGGCGGAAAAAATCCCATAGGAGTCCACTGGAGGTGATGCCTGTAGATCACACGTAGACGTCGTAGAGCTTTGCGGGCGGCTTTTCGATAAGTGTCCGGGAACCGGAATCCAGTGGTGGAGATGAACCAAGGTTCCACATCAGGGTAGCGGGTGCTCCTTGCTATGAAGATCATCAGGTCACACCGAAGAGTGCCCTTGGAGTCGTACTCTCGATAAAGAAACTCTGGCGGATCCACAACTCCAATGCGTTCCAGGCTGAGTATTAATAACTTAGGAAGGCCGGGCTCTGCGAAACAGATTCCGCCGATCCATCCATCGTCAGCCATCTGGAACAGGGCAAGAACCAAAGGTAAGAGTTTGTGTGAGGAAAGGATTAAGGATAGAAAAGTCCTAAGGTGATAGGTCCTGAAAACGGGTTTCGCTCCTAGGGTCACGTCCTACGGCCAACCTACGGCTCTGATACCACCTAAAGCGTCCCCTCATAATAGAAGACTTAAATGTGATGCAAAACATCAGTCCCAGGAGGCTGATGCCACATTTATTACATCAGATAGTTCAAAACCGTACAAACCTTGGAGGACACTCGATACAGATAATAATAATAACTAACCAAGCTACGACATAACACCAGACCGCAAACCACATAGGGTCTACCACGGGCTCAGAGTACTGCGACAGCGGAGGCATCTCGACAGGGCCGGTACCACAAGCAAGGTTGGGTGTAGAATGATAACCCTACTCGGCGTCGTCTGGTACGAAGTCTGGGTCTTCTTCTGTAAAAAGTAAGAGTGGGGTGAGTACAAACGTACTCAGCAAGTCTAACCACACCCACGGAGGGGGATTATAACAGAATAATATGCATGGGTAAATCAAGGATACGGTTACGGTTTAGTTTGCAGAAAGACTGTATTTTGTGCAGGGGTTTATTTTACAGAAAACCTTTTAGAAATCAGTTTTTGTAGTAACACGGAATTCAAGTTTTAAACTGCTACCGGACTCCCCGTCTGTCGTAGCACACGGCACAACTGCCGGACACAATTCCAAAACAACTCACACCAGCCCATCCCAATGAAACACTAGTTATGTGACCACACCGTAACTCACCCAATACCGTGGGCACGGACTATTCGAATAGATTCTTAACTCTGCAGAGGTGTGCAACTTTACCCACAAGTAGGATACCACAACTCGAACACCGTCGTGTCGGTGTAGATCCCAACATAGCCATTACCCACCATAGCTAAGCCTGACTAGCCATCACGGGATGCACCAAGGGGTCATTGACCGTTCACTTAGGTATAACCGGGCACAAGTCACTCGGGGCTTATCCCTTTTCCTTAGTCACCCGTTGCTCTCAGCTCTCCTGATGGCTACCACACCAACTAGTGGGATTTATGCTACGCCGTTGCCCATTCAACGGTCGAGTGGTTTGCACGATAGTGGAGTTAGGTGAGATGACACACCAACTCGGTCCTTAGACACGACAAGATGGATATCTCCCTTCTTTGCCCTGCCACACAGGCATAAGCACACCAATCGGCAATTCACACAGAAATGCCGTCCATCCTGTCCTCACTTTCTTTACAAAAACACCACATTTATCCCATCCCACACGCACACATTTTCTTTATAAAATAGTATTATGAATAAAGTCATAAGCGTTCTAATATCGATTAACGTCCAAGCAAAATCAGACATTAATCTAGGTGGTCAAGGAATGGTCATCACAAAACAAGGGGTGGCTATCCAACCGTGTTTTCATGCAAGCAAAACATATGCAATTTTATAAAATAGGCCATTGGGTTGTGTTTATAAAAACTAGGACAGAAACATGCATCAAAGGATGGGATTGAACTTGCCGTCTTCGTAGCCTTCGGGGAGGTCTTGTCCTTCGGGCTCGGGGTCGCGGAACGGGTCCTCGTTCTCCTGCTCACAGCACTGCTCGTCAACGGGTTCTCCTTCGTTCACTCCGTGGTCTTCAGCGCACACAAACAAGCACACAATCAAAACACAGAAAATAAAGATTTGTCGTCGAGCTCGAAACGGGGACACATGACATATAGAGTATAGAGTATTATTTTTGAATGGTTTCTGAATGATATGGCCAAAACTGAGTTAAGAGAGGCGTGGTAAAATTTTAGGTAGATCCGAAGTTGTTTGGTACATGAAATGATAGGTTTAGTAAAGGTTTGTTGCCGGACAAGGGGGTCGGGGCTTAGTTGTAATTATTCTTGAGGAGGTAGGGACCTGGTTGTAATTTCTAGAAATATCTGGACTATTTTGGGAAGGGTTAAGGGCATAATTAGAATTACGTTTATATGTGGAAGGGATTTATTTTGAAATATGGTAAAGGGCAGGGTTTCCTTTGCAAATGGTACAAAAGGTGGGAGGACTCTTAGGAAAAAGGAAAGAAGGCCAGGGGCCTTTGGGCAAAATTGCCCTGCCTTTTTCATCCTTGCGCTGGGAAACAGGGGAGGGGTGCTCAGGGCGCCGGCGGCCTTGGGCCGGCGGCCCTGGAGCTCGGCGGCGGCCTCAGGAAGGGGGAAAAGGAGCCGGGCGGCGCCGGGAACCGATTCCCAGCCGCAGCTCGGCCAGGGGCGGTCCAGGGTGACCTGGCCACGGAGGCCGTCGGCCAACGGGCGGCGGAGACCCCGGGCCGGCGTCCCAGAGGCGTGGCGGCGAGCAATAGGGAGGGGAAAAACATCACGGGGCTCCGGGAATCCGTTTAGCCCGCTCACCTTGGTTAGGGATGGCTCAGGGATGGCTCCCCACGGCGTTGGGCGGAGCTTTGGTGACAATGGGGATGGCGGCGGTGCTGGAAGCTTTAGGGAGAAGCTAGGGGGCGGCGGAGATGGTGGTGAGCAACGCTGGGGTGCCTTTTATAGGCGAGCTAGGTCGGTGGAGGGGGAGGCGAGCGGCGACACGGGCGCTGTGCAGCACTGGCGGCGCGTCAACGGCGGGGCGCGCTTGCGTGCGGGCGACGAGGTGATGCGACGCCTCGGCGCAGGCATCAACCGTCGCAGGCGGCGCTGTGCGGAGGTCGCCGGTGCTGTGGGTGAGTACGGCGAGCGGGACCGGCGGCGTGGTTCGGTCGGCGCCGCGGTGTGGCGTGGGCGAGCGCACGGCTCGGGTCGCGGGGCTGCCTTGCAACGTGTGGGAACAGGGAGGTGATGGTGTGAGCACGCACGGGCGGCGGCGTGGCTCGACTCTGGCGGGCGCGCGTGTGTGCGCGCAGCGGCAGTGTGAGCGGAGGGGGGGGGGCAGCAGCGGTGCGCACGCGCGTGCGCGGGGCAGCGGCCGGGAGCGGGGTCGAGCGGGGCAGGGAGCGGCGCTGAGCTGGTGCGCGCGAGCGCGGTCGGGGAGCGCGCGCGAGAGCGGGGTCCCGGGGGCGTGCGTGCGCACGGTCCGAGGAGGAAAGCGTGCTCGGTTGGGGGCATGGTCGGGTGGAGCAGAGGGCGAGGGGGAGGGCACGGGCCAGGCGCGCGCGGCAGAGAAGAAAGGAAGGAGAGAGAGGGAGAGGGAAGGAGAGGGGAAAAGAAAAGGGAAAAAGAAAATGGGAAAAAGAAAAGAAAAAGGAGGGGAGAGAGAAATAGAGAGAGGAAGAGAGAGGGGCGAGCGCGTCGGCGTCGATCGCGGCCGCGGTCGGCCACGCGTGGTGCCCGGGCGCGCGTGAGCGCGATGCGCGGGTCGGGGGAAAAACAGGGATGGGACAGCGGGAGATTTGGATGTCGGCTCGGTTCCTCGGGGTATCAGGAAATCAGGCGGGAGATGATTCAAGAAGGGGATCGAGCTCAACGACGAAACAAAATTTTTAGCGCATGATTTATTTTAGTAAATTTTCGGGATGTTACATGATTCCAAGCTTTCCTTACGTGAAAAAGAACTAGTCCTTCCGGCCCATCTCTACTGAGATCTTTTTACAAAGTCGGATTAACCAGGTGCTTTACTTTCAGAAGGGAAAAGTTTAACCCGGTGCTTTACTTTTCTGCCGCTTACACGTCCCGTTACGCCTTCCGGACATCCGCTTTGCTGCTCGCTGTAAGTTTGGCTGCGCTTTACCTCCCGGAGCCTCCCTCTCTTTTTATCTCGTTGAAACTGACGAAAAAAAAGCTCTCCGGAGTCCGGAGTTCATACACCCTCCGCTCCAGCTTTTCAGTTTTCCCACACTTCCAGTCGGCGCTTGGCGCCGGTACAATTGAGGTAACGGACACCGAAAGCAAAGGAACACATGACTTCCGTGACGGACAATGGCATTGCGATGATCGAATCAGATCAAATGCAAAAGAGGCATGATCGATCGAGCGAATCCAGACCGTGGCATCCGTTGGACGACGAATCAAAGTCCGGGACACGCAACGCAACACCACAGGCGCTCTAGTCGTTCCACTGGCAGATGAAGCTTTTGCACCAGAGAGGAGTGAGCAAGCGTTGTAGCTAGAGTACTAAGCTCGGAAAGGAGCTCTCGAGCTTTCCCCGGCAAGTACAACGCGTCTCCCCACGGGAAAGACGAAAGAAGCCGCGGAAGAAAAAAAAAAAGGAAGCTCGGAACGAGTCCTTTCCGCAGCTTCAGTTCCACGTTACCTTGGGTCCAAGAGGTGGCAGTGTCGCCGTCCAGGACAATCACGGAGCGAGAGCTTCCCGGCGTGTAAAACGGAAGCAGGAATTGATGATGGCTGGAATTGATGAAGACTTGCTCCTGCGCCTTTGACATTTGGGACGTACGGTGGTGGACCGGTGGTCGACGCCGCCCCTGCCCCCTGGCACCGCGTTGCAGCTGTTCCGCATTTGGAACGAATTTTGCAGAACGAATTTTGTTGTTGAACGAATTTTGTAAATATTCCGGGAGAACGCTCCATCCAGACAATCGGAGGTCATTCAGTTGTTGAACGAATTTTGCAGGATCGGAGTTGCCTACTCTCTTAGGAATTTTCGTGCCAAAACACTCAGTTTCAAAGAGGAGGCAAAACGACGGTGCCGGGCAGGTGTACAAGTTCATATTTCATACAGGTACAGGACGTTGCATCGATGTATATGAGTCATGATCATGACTCATGAGGGTTAAAAAAACAAAGGCAAGCATGGCCCCTATGTTATTTTCCGCAAACTCTAGTCAGCCTTTCTCTCTCTCTCTCTCGACATCACTGTATGCATCATATAGGGCCCCAGTTGCACCCACATTAACAGAGAACAGTGGCATCACAACGCCAGCTCACAGCTAGCTTTGCATTCGAATTCAAACGTCTATAGGCATTGCCGCATTGCCAGCTAGCCCACATTAACAGAGAACAGTGGCATCCCTTTGTCTTGACTGTTAGGCATTATGCTACGGAGAATCCTAAAGTATATTTACTGGCCAGTGTATGAAATACCGGTATTTTAGCTTCTTGGATTTATAGATTTTGCTAAGCACCTAGATATAAATATATCTAGATGTATATTTTTAACTATGCATCTAGAAAAAATTAAAACGGCTGGTAATTAAAGTGTGTTTTTATAAGTAACAAATATCATTGGATATTATGAGAAAGGGAAGCCAGCTCAAACAATTTCCTCATTTGAGCCAACATAGCAGGTTTTAGGATGTACCCAGAGGTAGGACCAGTGCCTGGGGCACCAGTTGCGTCGTTCCCAAGACTGGATATTGTGTCGGTTGTTACCACCGGAATTTGACCGAGATTGATATGGGCCTAGATTGTTCATGGGACGGTTTGGGTCGTCCAGGGAAGAGGCGATGGGCTCCTGTTTATCTGTATCTTTTTAGAGATAGATTAGTTTTTCTATGAGTTTAAATTAGGGTTTGTTAGCTTGTCCGTCAAGAATACAAGCTATAAATATGTAACCATACCCGATGAATAAAGATTGACGGCAAACGTTCCCACAGCAGTGGTTGTCTACAACTCTCTCTCGGCGCATCGCCAGCCCTAATCGCGTTAGGGTTAACCTCGAGGTAAGCGCCATGCGGCTCTAAGGATCTTCCTTAGAGCATCACGGCTCAATGCCTCGTTACCTTGGTGGATCTCGTGCGGAAGCGTTTTTGATGGCGAGATCTGCTACTTATCCTGGTGTTTGCAGCATGGTTTTAGTAGATCGATCGTGCTTTATCGTTGCTTAATTTTTGCATTCACCGTGTCATCCTTGTGCACAGAATCGGCTAGTTTCCTGTTCACCCAGCGTGTCATAGAGCCGATTCGTACAGGGATGACGCCTTGCTCTGTTTCGTCCGGTAGATCCGATCCGTTACTGTTCGTCCTTAATCAATAAGGATTCGCTCAACATCCGCTATATCTGCCCGGTATGTCTTAGATTGGATCTATCTGTGTGGATGGGTTTCTTTGGAGATCCTGGCTATGCTCACGTATGCTTAGATCGTTCTATGTCGTACGTAGCAAGAGCCAATTTGGATAGGTAGATTTATTTATATCATGTTCTGGAGCAGCTTTTATCTATTACAGATGCGTTTTACATGCTGTTTATCGATCGCATCTTCAATCGGCAAATATGTCGATATCCTCTGAACGTCTCTGAATCGGCTGATTGTGCCGATACAGAGCAGCCGGGCTCACAGTTTGCCGATCCGGGCGATCGGCAGGAATTTAACGCTTTATCTTGTGTGACGCAGGGAAAGCAGGAGACGAAAGCCTCACCACTCACCCCTTCCTGGCTACAGGTCAAGCCAGGTGGCACGCCCGCAACACCAAGAGCCGACCAACGAGCCGCGCTAGGAGAGACGAGGGTAGCAGCAGCCCGATCTCCCAGCTCCGCTCGCTGTGTTGCCCGCCAGACGCCCCGTCCGTCGGTGATTTTCCCACGGCAACACAGTTTTGGCACGCCCAGTGGGACCACGTCAACGACAACACCATCGACTCCGTCAGCATGCCTCAAAAGGCGTCCACATCCAAGGACGACGAGCAGGACGACAACAACTTCCTTCCCGAGGGGAAGTCCGGCCCACCGACGCTGGACGACCTCACGGCGGAACACAAGCGCAAGTACAACCAGGTCATGGCTGACCTGGGCAAAGAAGTCCTCAAGCAGTACACATGGACCCACAATGGAGGAATCAGGTACATCGGCGATCCAGAGTCGGCTCTCAGCGGGATCGACCTGTCTGTACCTTTGGAGGAGCGAAGCCAGGCACTTCGGCAAGAGATCAACTACATGATCCATCATGCCATCATCCAGCAGACTGAAGTCATCATCAACTCCATGGACAACGTCATGGCGCGCGTTGTCAAGTTTGTGTTGGCCGGTGAACATGACCAAGACATCGGCCCAGTAATCAACTCCCATGGCGGAGAAAAGAAGTTCTACACGCGTCCACTCCAAGTCCCTCAGATCAATGCTCCTGAGGGGACAAAAGCCGAGTTCGTCCTCTACGCACCGCAGGACCCGCAGGACAGGTCAACTTGCTACGAGGAGCTGTCGACAGTCATACCAAAGGGGTACATCTGCCAGCTCCGCTACAGGCCTCTGCGGGCAGACGAGCAACCTTACCGTCGGCAACCGCCGACCAAAGAGGTCAGCACCAGCAACCGCATAGCCGTCGGCAAGGATAAACCTGCCGATCAGGAACTACTGGCTTGGCCGAGCCAGTATGCAATAGGTCCGGTTTCTCACAACCAGGCTAGTCAGTCCCTTGGCGCAGGGACGGGAAGCCTCCAGTATCAGCTGACTGAGATCCTGAGGAATCAGTTTGGAAACGCCCTGAAGAGGGGTACCATCACCTACTCCAAGCCCTATCCAGAGGTATACGACCAGCTGCCGCCGCCACCCAAGTTCAAGGTGCCAGAGTTCTCCAAGTTCAGTGGCAATGACAGCACTAGAACGGTGGAGCACATCAGCCGATATACGGCTCAACTTGGCGTCGCAGCTGCAGCCGAGCACGTGAAGATTTGACTCTTTGCTCTGTCACTTACCGGACCAGCGTTCGGTTGGTACACCTCTCTGGCGCCGGGATCCATCACCACGTGGAAGCAGCTGGAAGAATAGTTCCATGCCCAGTTCTTCTCCGGCTCCGACGAGGCTACATTGTCATATCTCACGGCCCTCCGTCAGCGCATGGGGGAAACCGTGAACCAGTACATTCAGCGCTTCCGCGAGGACCGCAACATATGTTACTCTCTCCACCTATCGGAGAGGAATTTGGCGGAGCTTGATTACGGTGGCCTCTCCTGGGTCACCAAAGGCGTCTACGTTTACATCCTGATATGTATGCAGAGAAGCCGCGGAAGCTGGTTGCCTACTTCCAGGCTACCGAGGAGGAATCGACCGATGAGGCCGATGTGTCGGTCGTCCAATGGGCCAAGGCATCTCAGCCTTTACCTTGCCCTTGGGTCAAGCGCCCCGAGACGGCGATCAGCTACGACTTCGACATCACCAAGGCGGAGCAGATCTTTAACCTGCTCCTCAAGGAAAAGCAATTTGAGCTCACGGCCGGGCACCAAATTCCCTCGGCCAACTAGCTCAAAGGGCGCAAGTACTGTAAGTGGCATAAGACGGACGACTCCCATCAGACGGTCGACTGCAAAGCCCTACGCCAGCAGATACAGAATGCCATCGAGCAAGGGCGTCTGGTGTACATGCGGAACCAGATGAAGGTCGATAAGACACCGTTCCCGAATGTCAACATGGTGGATGCCGAGCCCGCATCACAACTGCTTCAGCCTCACGCATCCCCTGCATCCTTCCAGCGGATGCAGAGTTCGGTCGAGCAAGGACGCATCATTGCCAGAGCTGCGCGCGGTGAGAACGATACATGTCTTTTCCCTTCGATTAATATGGTGACATCCGCGCACAGTGCCAAAGGAAAAGAGAAAGCCGATCCTGATGTCGATCGGCTCATGGAGTTCAAGCCCGAGTGTCACGTGTCAGCAGAGGAGATCGCCAGGAACCGCCGGTCGCGACCCAACTCTGGGGCGCTGATCGGCTTGTACGCGAGACCAGAGCGCCAACAAGATGAAGGCCGACATAGTGACGACCGGTGCGCCTACCGTCGCGGGCCGGACGACAGAGGACACAGGCCCTACCGCAGCCCGCGTCGACACTCATGCAGTGGGGATCGCCGCCGTGAAGCACAACATCAGCAGGAGGGACGCCTCCATCACGAGCGGCGTCGTGAAGAGAACCACGACAACAGAGGAGCTAGTGCACATTGGGAGTGCCCATTCTTCTAGTACTGCCCGGAGTGCTCCACCCGACGGCCCGAGGATCGGCGGCCATCGGTGTTCCAAAGGCTCGAACGCCCGTCGCCGTCCCAATCGCGCTGCGCATCGCCTGAGCGGCCTCCACAAGAAGAATCCAGGCGTAAGCATGACGAGTGCCACCTCCCTCGGTGGTGCCCAGACGGGCTCTCCAGATCGCAAAAACGGAGAGTCCAGAGGCTACGCAGCCTTGAACAAGCCGAAGAACACTACCTTCGGCTCCTCGGACAGGTAAGCTCTGGGCCAGCGGCCATCCCTCCCCCTCGTAGGATGCACAGTATGGTCTGGAGGAGGGTTCAGCCGACGGCGTCGGTGGCCAACGCAAGTGCATCGGCCGATCCAGTAGCGGCTACGTCAAGCACCTCATCAGGCTAACGAAGGGCAGGATCATCGGCCGATGTGAACATGGTCTTCTTCCTCCCGGAGGAGTTCCGCAGCCCGCAGCCGAACCAAGAAATAGTGGCCCAGCTCAATCTGGGGCCTGCAGCTGTAATCTTCGAGAAGCCCGCCGACAAGAAGTACCGTCACCTGAAGTCACCGTCACCTGAAGTCGCTCTACCTCAAGGGCTACATCAATGGTAAGCTGGTCAATCGGATGATGGTGGATACCAGCACGGCGGTGAATCTCCTACCATACGCGGTGCGCCGCAAGATCGGCAGGACAGAGGAGGACTTGGTCAAGACCAATGTTGTCCTGAATGACTTCAAGGGCAACCCCACGCCAGCAAAGGGGGTCCTCAACGTTGACCTGACCATTGGCCACAAGACGGTCAGCACCTCTTTCTTCGTCGTGGACTCTGATGGGTGCTACTCGGCCCTGCTCGGCCGAGATTGGATCCACACCAACTATTGCATGCCGTCCACCATGCATCAGTGCTTGATGTAGTGGGATGGCGATGAAGTGGTGGTGGTACAAGCTGACGACTCCTACGATGTGATAGTGGCAGATCCTCTAAGCTGGTGGGGAGAAGGTATCGAGTGCATGACATTCAGAAAGGAGCAAGGCTGGCGTTTTGTCAACCAGTCAAAAAACAGGGTTATGCTCTTCCAGCAATCGGCGACGACGCATGAAAAGGTCTACCTAGAATATGGCCGATCCTATCGATCGGCCCCTTTTTGAGGGGCTATATTCTTGCCCCAATTGTAGAGCCGATTCCAGCAATCAGCAACAAAAATATATAAAATTTTCAAGTCAAAATGAAATGAAATCGGCCGATGCACGCCATCGGCCCCTTTATTATTCTGCGTCTTTTATGATCTTCCGGTCCAGATATCGCAGTTGAGCACTGCTGACTGGAGAGTCGATCTCCTCCAATACTTGAAGGATCCGACTCGGGGGGCAGACAGGAGGACACGGCCACAAATATTGTTAAAATGTTTGGGCCCAATGAAATTTTGGACGTCATGCGTGACGTGCACGAAGGTATGCAGAGGGCCGATGCGTTGCCATCGGCCTCAAACGTAAAGCCACAAATATAAAGCCGATGCTTTGCTATCGCCTAAAGGGGATATATATATTAATATATATATATATATGTATAGATGCACAATACAAAAAGTAAAAATGAGTTTGGGCAGGTGTTCAACAGTGCCGAGCTATTAAGCTCGGGGGGGGGGGGGGGGGGGGGGGGGGGCACGAGTTCATTGCAACATCCATTCACCGAAGGATCAGCAGAAGAGCGTCAAGAACTTGCCCGTGCTAGGCATCGACGCTGGTGACAATAGCGCGGTCGACGCTGTCGGCACCGGGCGTGAGATTGGCCTCTCGGGATCGGAGTTCGGATAGCCTAGACTCGACTGCCTCCTCACGCTCCCGTCTCTCATCATTAAGGCTTGAAGTTCAGGCTCTTTGGTAGCAAGCTTCTCATCAACCACCAAGAGTTTCTGCAGGAGTCTCTGGATTTCTTTGGTTATCTCTTTATGTGCCTTCTGCAACTCCTGCACTTCTGAGGAAAGGGTCGACTGGATGTTGTTGTTGGCCAAGGTAACTTTCTCTTGTTGTAAAGTCAGACTTTCCTCGACAATCTCTTGTCTTATTGCAGCCTCACCCTATCGAGTCGTGATTCGCGCTGTTGCGGCTGTTACCTCTCCCTGATAAAGATGAAGGTTGGCGGCGTAGTAGAGCATCCGCCGGAGATCAATAGGAAGGCGCCCGGCTATCGGATCCAACATTCCGCAGAGGCGATTCGCGTCCTGAACAAACTATTCCAAGGGCGTTTCCAGCAGAGCCACTATTTCCCGTAGCCGATCCGCGAGATCGATTGGTAGGTCTCTTGGCAAGGAAAGGGGCGTAGGAGTCTGATGACCGGCGTCCAGAGCGGGAAGAATGGAACCATGGATGACCAATGAGCTTTGGGCCTGGGAGCAGTTTAAGATGCTGGCGTCAGTAGAATGAGAGGAGGCAAGTGATCACTCAGAATGGACAGTTACCTCCAATGTTGGCGGGGCATCGCATCTTGAGTCCTCAGGCGCCGGTGAAGCATCGCCTCTTGAAATTTCTAGCACATCAGCTGAAGAGCCGATGTGTGGCTGGAGGTCCGTGGAGGGAGCGTCAGCAGGCGGTAACTCTGGCAGGGGTTCGTCGATGGCTAACAGCAGCAAGCTGACGCTGCCCTCTGCAGTTTTCTGTGCCTGCAGGAAAGGAAAAAATGGTCGGAATATAGATGTTTCGGGCTAGAATATCTCGGGTGCGGGACATACCGGGATGTCGTCAGGGTCGTCAATTGAAATGATGGTGGCTTGCTTCTTCCTCCCCAGAAGCTTCGTCACCCTGGGTTTTTTGGCCGATGATTGATGGGCATCATCGGACCGGCGTTTCGTTCCAGGGGCAGCGAAGACCACCTTCTCTAAAGATGGTGCATTCCTCCTGTACAACGGGACTGGAGCTGTCTGCAAGTACTGGAATGGTTCCCCCTCTGCATCCTTGGGGAAGGGATCTTCGGTGAGCTTCAAGAAAGGTGTTAGCGGTTTTCAGCGATATCGATACAGTTGTGCTCTGAAGATTTCAACTTAACAGACTCACCTCTTCCTGTGTTGGCACATGTGATGGATCAATTCCGATCAAGAGAATTCCGAGTGGGCCCCTGAAGAGATGTGTTTTCCAGCAGGTCCACCAGGGATTGAAACCCTCAGATGAGTATATGAATTCAAGATCAAGGGGTATCGGAATGGCAAGATCGGAGAAAAGGTCGTATGCACGGCTGGCTGTTAAATGTTCAGTAAGGTCAGCTCGGCTCTGGAAATTCTCATGAATAATGAAAGAAGGAGGAAGTTGGTTAAGGCCGAGCTGACGTGCTGCTACCACAGGCTGGTAGGCCTCATAGCCTGGTTTGGTGATTCTATTACTGGTGCTCATGCTGACAGGCAAGAGGCAAGGGCGGATCATCAAAGCATATCGCGCCCGTGTATCATCGTCATCGGCAAAGGCGTCTAGTCTGAAGGAAGAGGGGTTTTCAAATATTTCAGACTCGGAGTAGACAGAGAAAGAAATCTGGGTTCGGTCATGGTAGAATATTTTGAACCATTTGGCTATTTCTTTCTCATCTGGCCTACAGCCAGGGAGCCGATACAGAGCTTGCCAGCGGAGTCTGGAGAAGAAAGTGTTGCCAAACGAGGAAAGTTTGGAATGCTAGGTGAAAAGTATAGTTGACACCAAAGTTGCAGGAACCACCACGGGCCACCGGCCTTGACGCGGTTGCTTGAGAGAAGCCGGACATTATTCAGAGATAGATGGCGGTATAAAATGCCTAAGAAAAGTCTCCCTAGTGCTAGGCGTCTCCCACCGGCCAGAGCATTGGCCAAATTGATATAATTTTTTGTGGGAGCCAAAGAAGAACCACAGAAAAGGAAGTGGTCAAGCCAAAGAATTAGAAAGGCAGTATGTTCCCAGTGATCAATGGTTCCTTTCAGTTTTTGATGGTGATCAATATATTGACCTTGTTAACTATCTTATAGCTGCATTCTTATAACACCGGGTTTATAAAGGACATAAACCGAGCAATCATATATGCACCAGGATCAAGTCACACATATATACAACAGAATTATCAAGATATCACAACACATGTCACGAATAAAAGCATATAAAACATTAAATGAATCTTTATTACAAACCGAATCAAGAATCGGTACAAGGATGCGGAAGCGTAAAATGAATACATGAAGAAGGGGCGCCATAGGGACGTCGGCTGGGAGACGAATGCCTAGAAGTCGACGAAGTCCTCGATGAAGTCCTCCACGTCGTCGGGAACTGAGCAGCAGTCGAAGATATCCAAAAGAGAGCAAAAGAGAGTAGAGGAAGCAAGAGTGAGTACACAACTTGTACTCAACAAGTATAACACAAACTTTGAGGCTCTAAGGTTGGCTGACTCAACTGCATTAGCTTTTAATCTTGGCAAAATTTTATTAAAGCTATTTACTGCAAGTGTGTGAATTACCATGAACCCCAGTTACATAAGAAATTAATCAAAATTAATTATAGAACTACTGATAACCATCCAAAACCACCAAGGTAACCAGCTAATCAAAAGGAGGATCCGGGCCGCTCATAACCGTGAGCACGGCTAGTATACCAGTTTTACACTCTCGAGAGATTGCACATCTTTACCCACAAGTCGTGAGCTACGCTAGTTGTTCATCACACTTCCTTAGGTGAGATGACTGGCAAGCGCACTACGAGGCCATTACAAAGAATCTCGTTGGTAAGGTGTAACCGCTAAGGATTCTGGATCAGCGACGATGGGGCCCACCTCACGGGGGTACAAGCACACAACATTGACCAAGCCGGAGGAGTAGGGACCATTGAAGCTTACCACCCCTCTTGCCCACGCAAGTAAGTTACTCCCGAACCAAAAATACCTAATTAGTAAGCCAAGACTGCACATCCCAATCTTGTGGTTGCACGGTTGTCCCAGGTTGTCGCTCTAATGACATACGGTCCTTATGGAGAGTAGCTAGCACACAACACAGTGCGAGCCCCCTAAACCAAGTTTCTAGAAAACATATTTTAAGGAGACGTAAACCACTCAAGCACACAGCACAGAGGGTAACGCTCAGAATTAAGTTGCATAAGACCATTAGCAAAATTAATTAAAAAGGACCATTATGTGTGAGAGCGCAGCACCTAGCACAACTAACCAAAATGCAACCCAAGGTATATATAAAGGAATAAAGGTGGCTAGGAAATCCTTATAGGCATATAGTATTAAAATGCAGTATGAAAATGTATTTAGCAGTGATAGGAATGTTCATGATATACTTGCCTTCCTCGAGGTTCTCCTGCTGCTCAAACAGCTCGAAAGGCTCCGAAGCTGGCTCCTAGTACTCCTCCGGTGGCTCGACGTCTACTCATGATCGCAACACCAAAACAAGGGTCTAGCACATACACATACATGCAAACAAGGCAAAAGCTAAGAAACAGTACATCATTACATTAAAAACAGCGCACGAAATGGGACTAAAACTATTCTACGCATTACAACAGTCGTGTGGGCACAAAAACCAACTAAAACGGAGCTAGAACATGAAAACTAGGGCTAAAACAAGGTTCAGGGGCTAAACTGCGAGAAAACTAAAGGTTTTAGGGGTTCTGCGCAAAAACCAGGGACCTAAACATGATTAAAGGTCAGATCTAGGGTCTAACGTGCAAAAACACCAAGGCCGGAGCGCGGTTCTGCGGCGGAGTTCACCGGAGGCTCGCCGGAGAGGAGAGGAGTGGAGCAGGAGGAGAGGAAACAGGCCGTGGAGGAGAATGGGCTGGGACGGAGAAAAAAGAAGAGCGGGCCGGGCTGCTGGAATGCTGGGCTGGTGGGTTGGATTTCCTGGTTTGCTGGGTTGGGTTTTCTTTTTTTTCTTTTTCAAACTTAACTCAACTATTTGAATTCAAACCAAATTTGAATTCAAACCCTATGCACTCAACCAAATAAAACTTTTGCACCAGCATGAATGCACAAACATGTTAAACCTAAAATAAATTTTAATTCCTTGTGAAATAAATAACAATTAAATGCAAGCTAAACAAGATAAACCTTAGAAACTTTATTAAAGCCAGTTAAATTTATTAATAAAAGCTGGAATTTAAGTTAGGGTGTTACAATTCAGCTAGCGACGAAGATGATGGGCAATCAGAATGGATATCTAGACCTAATATCATGATGACGTCCATCAGAGTGGGGATCATGGGTCCGCAGCTAAACATGAAGCAATTTAGGGTGTCTCACCAAAAGTAGCCGATGGACCTTAAGAGGTTTTCGTGTTTCTCTATGGGGGACAGACTTAAAGAGAGGGCATCGGCTATCCTTGTGCTTTGCCACTAGGCCTCATGGTCTTTGGCCACACGCTTCTACCAATTAAACAAGCCTTCCATGGGGAATGGCCAGGCCCATAGTTGGTCAGTCCAAAAATTTGGATCTGGGCTTTGGGCGATAAAGGGGATTCGTTGTAGTTCAGCGGAAATCAGATGCAGAGGTGGTTCAAAGGATCGGGGACCCAGGCTGAAAGATTTGGAAGTGGAAGATTTGGGGATTAGAATGTCGCTCGCCTGAAAAAGTTTGTAGAAGGGCGTGGAATTTGAATGCCGGAATTCGTTTATCCCCAAATTCGGAAAGGAAAGAAAAAGAAAGGGGCCAAAGTCTTACCTTTAGGCCGAGGAATCGCTGTGAGTTCTCTGAAGATCCAGCGCGGGTGGAGGACGCCATCTGATTCAGTGCGAGTAGAGCCGTGGAATCCGTCTGCAAGTGCGCTGTTTAGTTCTTGGAGCAAGAAGGGAGGTTTGCGCGACTAGCCGAAATGGAAGGTAGAGTTTTTGGTTAGTGGGTCACAAAAGGGTTCAAGTTGTGGCTTTAAGGCTGAGCCCTCGTGCTCCGAGCCAATAGGTTATCAGCGTGAAAGGATAAGGATGAGCGTTCCTAACATCGACTGATGTAGAGGCTAGGGGTGATCGACTCTTGGATGTTGGCATGATGGTTCTTTTGCCAATGCCTGGGTAAGTCCGATGAGTTGCCATCGGACCAAAAAAATGATGATAATAATGACAATAAAAATAAAATAAGATGATATCTTATTGGGAAGTAGCTTATAATGATATTTTGCAGATAATTTACATAAGCCGGGATGATTTACTCATCGCTATCAGCTTTGGTGCTGCTACTAGCCCTAATGCTACCATTGGTTTCGCCACTGTCGCCCGGGCTGCTCGGCGGAGAATCAGCCCTTGGTGCTGCTACCTGAGGACTCGCTGGCATTCGACAAGTAGGAGGCGGTCGGAGATGCCTTCATCCACGACGTTGCTGTCGCGTCCCACCAGGAGAAGCGGTCGTCAATGCTAGAGGGGATGGTGGAGCCGGACAGGAGGCCGTGGAGGTCCTCCGTGCCACTGGTGACAGGGGATGGAGTATAACAAGCGGGGTCGCTATAGCCCCAAGATTTGCCGCCATCGTCGAACCACGGCGGGAACCATGGTGGAGAGCCCACGATGTCGCTGGAGTTCACCGGAGTCTGTGGTGACACCGGGAGGAAGCGAATCGTCAAAGCAAAAAGAGATGAGGATGAAGAAGAAGAGGGAGGAAAACAAATTGGGATTTTCAGAGAAAAGCCTGGAGGATATTCCAGGAAAGGAGTCGATACCGTGGAGGGAGTAGAAGGAGTCGGCGTCGAGAAAGGAGAAGATGGCGGAGTGGAGTTGCTGCCGTGGGAAGACTCCATTGGAGGGTGAATAGAGTTTGAAGAGGGAAAGTTTTTTTGCCGATGGAAGAAGTGTGCGGAAGCAAGGCGATGGAGTCTGGTTATAAAGACGCTGGGAGGAAGATGAAAGGGTATCGGACTCGGTTTCCGATGGGAGTCTCCGACGGTCAAAGACGGAACTGTGGATTCCCAAGAGTCCTCTTCTGATTTCGCAATAAATATTATTTACGAAACCAGGGGGGCATGTGTTACCACCGGAATTTGACCGAGATTGATATGGGCCTAGATTGTTAGTGGGCCGGTTTGGGTCGTCCAGGGAAGAGGCGATTGCAGTCCATGTTAGGAGCCGATGGGCTCCTATTTATCTGTATCTTTTTAGAGATAGATTACTTTTTCTATGAGTTTAAATTAGGGTTTGTTAGCTTGTTCGTCAAGAATACAAGCTATAAATATGTAACCATACCCGATGATAAAGATTGACAGCAAACGTTCCCACAGCAGCGGTTGTCTCCAACTCTCTCTTGGCGCATCGCCAGCCCTAATCGCATTAGGGTTAACCTCGAGGTAAGCGCCATGCGGCTCTAAGGATCTTCCTTAGAGCATCACGGCTCAATGCCTCGTTACCTTGGTGGATCTCGTGTTGAAGCGTTTTTGATGGCGAGATCTGCTACTTATTCTGGTGTTTGCAGCATGGTTTTAGTAGATCGATCGTGCTTTATCATTGCTTAATTGTTGCATTCACCGTGTCATCCTTGTGCACGGAATCAGCTAGTTTCCTGTTCACCCAGCGTGTCATAGAGCCGATTCGTATAGGGATGACGCCTTGCTCTGTTTCGTCCGGTAGATCCGATCCGTTACTGTTCATCATTAATCAATAAGGATTCGCTCAACATCCGCTATATACGGCCCTAGTAAACGTGTTGGATGATTCCTATGGCGTCTTAGACTCCGTCTATTACGCTCATCTGGCCTAACACGTGGACGGGATGTTAATATATTGCGGTGAGAGTTGTAACAGTCGTGGTTTGGGTTTGCTTGATGTTTGCAGAGCGAGTGTCTTTCTACCAAGAGTTTTACTTGTTTTATCTGGATTTATAAGATCCTTCTCGTTCTTGGTTTCGGATCGGAACGCATTGCCTAGCCGTTTGTTACAATCCACGGCGTGCGCTGCAACACGTGCATGCGACCTGCCGATGGGTTAGCGTGTGCCGATCACCCTGCCCGGTATGTCTTAGATTGGATCTATCTGTGTGGATGAGTTTCTTTGGAGATCCCAGCTATGCTCACGTATGCTTAGATCGTTCTATGTCGTGCGTAGCAAGAGCCTATCTAGATAGGTAGATTTATTTATATCATGTTCTAGGGTAGGTTTTATCTATTACAGATGCATTTTACATGTTGTTTATCGATCGCATCTTCAATCGGCAAATGTGCCAATATGCCTCTGAACGTCTCTGGATCGGCTGATTGTGCCGATACATAGCAACCGGGTTCACAGTTTGCCGATCCGGGCGATCGGCAGGAACTTAACGCTTTATCTTGTGTGATGCAGGGAAAGCAGGAGACGAAAGCCTCACCACTCACCCCTTTCTGGCTGCAGGTCAAGCCAGGTGGCACGCCCGCAACACCAAGAGCCGACCAACGAGCCGCGCTAGGAGAGAGGAGGGTAGCAGCAGCCTAATCTCCCGGCTCCGCTCGCTGTGTTGCCCGCCGGACGCCCCGACCGTCGGTGATTTTCCTGCGGCAACATCGGTCTAAGCTATTTTATGTAATCGAACTAAGTCGATGTAGTGTAGATGGCTTTCAGGAAGGAGCCGTACGAGTTACGATCACCGGGAAATAGTTGTATGAGCTTCAGAAAGTAGTCGATCGAGGCACCGAGTATGTTGAGGCAGCAGTTGATCGGTTCACCGAGTAGTCGTAGGTGTCATGAGAAAATAGTCGCACAGCTTCAGGAAGTAGTCGTACTACTTAAGGGAGTAGTTGATCGGAGAGCAAGAAGCGCTCATGGCGGTCAGCTCATCCCTCAAGAACTCGATCTGCTTGCGAACACCTTTGAGCTTGGCATACTCTTCCCCAAGCAGCTTGGTGAGCTTGGACAGGAGCGGCTCCATCACCCCCGTGGCAACACCTACAACCTCCACTGCTGTTGCACTTGTACTGGGCTAGCTAACTGCATGGTGAGGTTATATGGAGTGTTCGAGCATAAGAGGTGGTTTCGCGGTCGACGGGACAGCTAGAGCGAGCTTCACCTGGATCGGAGTTTGGGCGGTTCCTGTGGAGAGAACGCAGGTTGCAAGGGAAGGGAGCACCCGCGCGGACCTGGCGCACAATGGTGAACGGCCGGCCCCAGGTCCTCGGCGTGGCGGCGAGGAGGAGAGGACCCGGCACTCTTGGCCTTGGCGTCTTGCTTCCAAACTCCGAAGGAACGGGATCCCGCCTCGTTGTGTGGCCTTCGACTCCGGCGAGCTGGAGAAGGAGCCGGGCGATGGTGAGAAAATGGAGCCGAGGAGGAGCTCCTGATCCAGCTGCTCCAGCAGCCACGGTGGCGAGATGTGACCAAGGTCAGGGAGTGGCGGCGACGGAGGGTGGCAATGATTGGCTGCGCGATCTCGTGAATGGCTGGGGGAGCCTTTGAGAGGATGAGCTTTGGGGTGGGGAGAAAAGGTGGCAGTGCGGGTACGTACGGCAGTGGTGCACGCCCTGTTACCGCGTTCATCATGTGAACTTGCTACCCGGTCTTTAATTGTTGCAGCCTTGCAGGACGTACTGGCAGCTCCCAGTGGAGCACGCTGATGACTTGACTGGGAACAGTAGCTGGGATTAGGTGAGAGCATTTACCAAATCGAACCGATCGGTTCTTCGGCTATTTGCAAAATTCGGTTACTTGAAAATATAGGAACCGATCGGTTCCAAAAAATTATGAAGACCGAGCATTTTGGGTTCGGTTAATTCGGATTGGTCCCTGATCATGACCGCGCAACCCGATTTACTCGTGAACACGGAAAAATTTCAACAAAAACCAGCATGAACTGAGCACAAATCATCACAATCGAACGTGAACACAATACAAATGGAGCTGTTGGAGTCGATCTGGAGCCCTTCTTGCCGCATCTCCGAATGGATTAGCTTGCTTGCTTCCTCCGAACGTTAGGCCGACCTACGCGGCGGCCGGAGATGAGCGGGAAAGAGGCCGCCGGGTGCTGGCGTCCCTGCACCATGCCACCATCGGCCTTGGCCGCTCCATGTCCACCATCGGTGACCGACTTTTTCGATTTTGAATAATTCAATCCGGTTATCGGATAATTCAGTTCATCGGGTAATCCCAAGCAAGCAACGCTCTCCGACCTGGCTGATCAGGCCCCGGGAACAGATCAGACCCGCGTCGTGCGGTTGGAGCAGTGGGTGAATGAGTCGAGTCCCACTCGGGCATCATGTTCATCGGCTGCCACGGCCAGGCAGCGATCTCTTGGCAGCTAGTAGGCGCTTGCTGGCATTTCTAAAATAAATTTCCCCTCCAGTGCAATCCATTGAAGTGTCGTGAAAAACGAATTTCAGATTGCGAATACAGACATGAACTTGAATCTAAGAAAAAAAATCTATACAAGCCCGTGCACCATGTCCACCTACGTGGCCGGCGTCGTGGAAATAGTGTCCTTCCTGAAGGCCTCGCCTTATGTCGGCTCCGGAAATAGCCGACTGCAAATCAAGTCGATTGCGAGTTGTCGTGCGTCGGATCGGATATGACCAAGCACACAATGATTTGAGATTTATACTGGTTTAGGCTTGAATGCCCTATGTCCAGTCGGTGGTTTGCTGCTTGTATTGCTCGAGCCTAGGTGCTCAGGAGAGAAAGAGTTGGGGAGTTACAAGCTTTCGAGTGGGTGTGACGAATTAGAGTGCTAGAGCGTGGAGAGCAAAAGAACTCTCCCTTCCTACGTGGAGGACCCTCCCTTTTATAGTCAAGGGAGACCCTCTTTATAGAAAAGCAATCGTGCTACTAAAGAAATGAGGATCGCAGATCCCGTCGGTCACCCTCTTTATAGAAAAGCAATCGTGATGCTAAAGAAATGAGGATCGCAGATCCCGTCGGTTAGAGCTTCATCTTTTCCAATCAGGGAGTTCAAGCCTGGCCAGTTGGAGCATGTGGGGCGGCTACCGACTGGGTCTTCCGTGATGGGCGCTTATTCCTGTTTGTTGTTCTTCATCAGTCGGAGCGGGTTTCCCGCAGGTGGACACGACATGGCGGTCATTCGAGGGGTGCCCTGTCACTTCATCTTGGTGATGGCTTGTCCGTGGTATGGCTATGATGACATCGTGCTGGTGGCGCTGAGCTGATGGCTCCCTGCCCCGTCCACTCGTAAGAACGGGCAGGTAGAATAGTATCCCCCTGTAGTGGTGATGGGGCGTACTATTACCCTCGTGAGGGAGTGGTTGGTTTGTATAGTGGATTGACCACGGTCCTTCTGCCTTATCCGCTGCACCTACTCCGAAGCTGTCTCGACGGACGGCCCGGTTAGTCCCGACTATCGCAATCGAGAATGGTGACATGTGTAGAGCAAGCCAAGGCTGCAGACCTTGGTTGAGTCTGCGTGCAGACTCGGTCATCCAGCCATCTCATTGGTTGGGGCTCAGGCCTTTATTTCCCTGCCATCCAGTTGGTAGGAGCCATGGGCCTGAGCGGCCTTGGTGAGGTCGTGGCCCATGAAAACGAGCACTAGTCCCGAAGACTGGCTCGGGTCGGCGGAGTGCACGCATGATGCGGGCCCGCTGGGAACCCTGGGTCCCTAGACCCATCAGTTTAGAAGTCCTTTCGCTCAGCTTTCATTAACTAAAGCAGAGTCTGTTGTTTGAGTGATAGAAGACAACTATTCCAAGTATGACATCAAATTTCCAAGCAGAAGTCCTTTCGTTCAGCTTTCACTGTTGCAAATCATGTATTAATTAGGCTCATTAGATTCGTCTGTAGCATCACTGTTGCAAATCATGGATTAATTAGGCTCATTAGATTCGTCTCGTGAATTAGCACTCATCTGTCAAAAAAAATTTATAAATAGATTTTATTAATACTCTTAATAATAAGATTCTCTTTGATGTGATAGGGACTAAACTTTAGTCTCTGTGAACCTAACAACCCCTTAGTCTTCTTTTTTTTTCTTTGTCTTAGAGTTAGTTTCCTTGTGTTTTTGAACTTCTCGCTGTTGAGGATTAGAGGCTAAGAACTTTATGTAACCATTGAATGTCTATCCAATGTGGATATGGAAGACCGGGTTTTATCCTTAATCTAAAAAATGTATAGGTTAGTTGCAAGGTGGTGCGTGCAGTTATGAACTTGGCAGGAATTTCGAGTTGATGAGCATGGAGAAGATACGAGTGGAAGCGTCGACACGTGTATGTTTGTAAATCTAAAGATGTTGTAAATTTTAGTTTAATTGCTCCATATTCTGTAATTCATTTTCTGTGAAGTTATTTTCACATATCATTTGCTTTCAAATGATTATGGTCTGTGAAGATTGGGCTCTTAAAAATTTATAGATCCAAAGGTGTGCCAATGGATCCACATGCTAGTAGCCTCAATTATCATTTATTGTTTTATTTCCTCGTTCCTTCCTGATAGCGGTGTGTGCACGAGGCCACGCGTGTCGATCTCTGATGATTTGTTGATTTTTTCACCCTTCGGTCCTCTTTATGGTTGATTCTGCTTAATCTCTTTCTATCTGATCTGATTGCTCCCAATTATTGTTGTTTTGCTATGGATTTTTGCGAGAACGGAGCGCCGGAGGCGAGACAGGATGAGTGAGCGCTAGCGATTGAGGTTGGATTTGATTGGTGGTGCGAATGGCTGGGAGCGGCGTTCGTCGACGCGCTTGCTCCGTCTTCAATTATTGCAGGGCCAATGGCTGGCCGACGACTTGACCGCGAACAGTGGCCGGGTCCCGACGCTAGGCCAGAGCTGCGACTGCCTGAATCTGGACAACAGCATGGCAGATCACAGTACCGAGTGGGGAAAATAACTGCTTCTGCTCGTGTCTATCCTGTTGCTTTCAGTTTAGAGCGCTTTCCTTGCTGCTTCGCATTATAGTGGTGTACTAGCTCGTTCCTGTTTATCATGGCTGCAATTCTATAGTAGACAAATGGTTCTAGTGATATGAGCGTTATTTTTTTTTACTGGCTCTGCCTTGTCACTTAATAATTTCTAGTAGACTGGAATTACCTTGGCAGTAAAAGCTGCAAATTTTGCTACTGCACTCATCTGGAACAGAATTCATAACGAGACAGTGGAACAGATCACAACTTCACATGGCATGCAAGGATTATTGGAACCTCAGGTTTGAGTGTTTAGCAGGATAGTAGTGTTGCTATCTGACAGTCTGTTATTGGAGCAAATCATTCAGGATGAAAGCCTCATCAAGACAGTGCCTACAAGGTCAGATAAAGTATGTTCTCGTATGCGGAGCATGCCGATTAGGAAGACTAATTCAGTTTAACCAAAGATTCTAAATTTGCCTAGAGGCTGGACTACAGAGGTTTTTGCTGGCATTTTTATGGAGCCTCTTAATCCTTGAGGGTTTGCACTCCAGCGGAAGCAAAGGATATAACATATTTTCATCAGAGCAAGTCCATTTTCTCCTTGGCCATGTAAACAAGTATCCATTTTCTCTTATCAGCTTTTTTGCCTGTGTCTGGTAGGCTGTAAAGATGGGTTAGCTTGCATTCACTGATTTGTTGGAAGTTAATCAAAGTTAATGCTACAAGCCACGAGCGTAGCACAGGAACATAAAAAGCTGATCCAGCTATTTGTGGGATATCAAAACAGTTGAAAAATAAGCGTATGGACGGTTGTGTCAACACAAGGACCAGCGGACGATACATACCAGATATTCTGGAAAAGACGAACAGCATAATGAAGCCCAGCCGTTGCTCCAAGCAGATGAATTAGTTTTGCAACCAATACAACCGACCGAAAGCAGAGGATTCAGTGCAGCAGCGTGGAGCAGAAATAGAAGCAGTAACCTCTGTTGCGGAACCGTTGAAGAACTGTATTTCAATAGCAGGCACCTCAACAGCTAAATGTCTCAATTACCAAAAAAAAAACACAGCCAAATGTCTTCACATGCTAGTTCAAAACTAACAGCACACACGCACAAGGAAAGAAATAATCCAGAGAGATGAACAGAACGGTGACTCTCACTAAATTGTGCAAATAGTTAACCACCAACGGAGCGTGCAGCATGCCAACAGAAAGCATCATGTCTCTTGCCATCGGGTCTCTTTCCACCGAGACCCGATGCAGGTAGCACCCACAAGGCCACAACAAACTCATGCGGGGTTCTGGTTGCCCTCTCGTTGCTCCAGTTCCTTCTCTTCATCAGTTTGCTCCTCTCCTTCCTCTTCACAGGTATCTTCTTCCTCTTTATTACCAGTTTCATCCTCTCCTTCCTTTGCACTAGCCTGCTCCTCGTCATCTGTCATCCTGTTTGAAAAATCATAAGAGAAATGAACATGACTATATGAGGGAGAGGAGGTTGATGGGGAAAACGATCTGACAGTGGACGTCTGATTGGCACCCTCAAGTGTGAATTTTGGTACCTCTTGTTCGGTCTATCCATCTGTTCCTGCTCCTCTTCAATTTGCCAAATTTTGAGCCACTCAGTCAATAGACCCCCCGTCCATTGATTCCATTCCCTCAAACACTAGAAGAGAAGTCAAAACAAAATGCAACCAAGAGGGTGTCAGAAGTAAGGGATTACGTAACTGAATAACCAAGCATTTGCTAATAAATAGAACAAGGAAATATGTGACTGTGGCAGCAACTTAGAGGTTGATGGAAGCATCAATGCCGGCAGTTCACGGAAGGGAACTTACACATTCGAACCGTTGACAGTGGTCACTGCGCCATGTTTCGAATCTGATAGTGGGACGGTTGGGATGTGTCATGATGGCACTATTAATGGCGCTTGCAACCCATCTGACAGTGTCATCTTTCTTATCTTCTGTTGGATTGTAGTTGCTGCCACGCATGCAGTTGACCACAAGTTTAACCTCAACCTTGCTGAGAGCGGAGAGGTGCTGGATGCCCAAATCAGAAGCACCATTCAGGCACTCCCTCTTATGCGCACAGAATTTGAGCTTCACATGCTCAAGCTTTGGCATTGATCCCACTTGAAACTCTAGCGCGGTCCCACAATGAAAAATATCCAGGTCTAAATATTTCAGACTTCTGAATCCGTTTCTACCATGGACGGTGATCCTTCCGTTGGTGCCTCCGACAGTTCCTAGTACGAGAAAAAGTAAACTGGGTATTGCTCCAAGGATCTCCACATCCTCTGGTCTCAAACAGAGGATTTTTTTTTGAAAAGGGAAATTTTATTGATTTCAAGCACAATACATCAAGGTGATATATCGTCTTGAAATTTTCCCGACCTCTGCCTAAACGACACACGGCCTAAAAAGAGTTTGATAAAGATCCTTCCACACTAATGATTGTCAATCCGAAGACTAGACCGCCACCCATGTGCCCGGGCAAAAAAATCCTTGGCCACCTGTGCCAAGAAATGAGAGGCCGCTACAAGCTTGTCCTGCAAAGTATACTTCTGAAGGATAGCCCATGTACGGAGCCAGTGCGTAGTTGAGTAGATAACCTGCAAAAAGGAAGATTTTTTGTTATCGAACACCACCGCATTTCTGTATAGCCAAATAGACCAACACAAGTCTGTCGCGCCCAGAAGTACTAGTGGCTTATATTCTTTAGAAATTCCATTGAGCCAACTCCCACACATGCTAGGCATATTATGAGGTTTTGGTATGCCCCAAGCCACATAGACCGAAGCCCATACCATTCTCGCGAATCGGCAGTCAAAAAACAGATGTTGTATCGTTTCATTCTCATGACAGAAACAGCACTGTTGGTTGCCCTGTCAATTCCGTTTTGCAAGATTATCCTTTGTAAGAATGACGCCTTGTCTAAGATACCAGAGGAATATCTTTATCTTGAGTGGGGCTTTTAATTTCCATATTCTCTTATTTAGGTTAGGAGTGTTCTGATTGATCAAACCCAGATAATGTGACTTTACCGAAAAAACACAAATCTGGTCTAGGTTCCATTTAAATTCATCCCTTTCTTGGCTGAGAACTATAGTTGATAGACGTGAGACAAGATTATTCCACATCACCAACTTATTGCCAATTAGATCTCTACGCCAAGAGAGGTTCGGGGTCTGTGTACTTAGTACATCAGCCACCGTATCCTGTTTCTTCCTGACTATATTATAAAGTTGTGGGTATTGATCGCGTAAAGGACTATTTTCTAACCAAGTGTCTTTCCAGAATCTTACTTGAGACCCATCCTTTATCACGAATGTTCCGAATCTTAAAAAATCTCGTGTTACCTTCATCAGGCTTGCCCAAAAATGTGAATCTCCGCTCTTCCATTGGGCCTGTACCAAACGGTTTAGACCCTAGGTATTTATTGCGTAAGATCTGCTGCCATGTACCATCTGCTGTTAACAGGCGGTACAGCCACTTACTGAGCAAAGCTATATTTTTTAATTCCAAATTATGAATCCCTAGTCCCCCTTGATCCTTGGGTTGACACAAGATGTCCCACTTTGCTAGCCGATACTTTTTTTTATGCTCGTCACTTTGCCAAAAAAATCTAGATCGAAAATAGTCCAGCTTCTTACGAACCCCTTTTGGTATTTCAAAGAAGGACATCATGTACATAGGCAAGCTGCTAAGAACAAAATTAATGAGTGTTAAACGACCTCCAGTTGAAAGGTGTTTACCTTTCCAACTACTGAGACGTTTTTCAAACCGTTCTTGGATCTTCAGCCAATCGCTATTAGACAATTTTCTATAATGAATCGGAATGCCTAAGTATCGGATTGGGAAAGATCCTGGATTGCAACCAAACAGTTCCATGTACTGACTTTCGCAATTCTTCGCTTCTCCAAAGCAGAAGATTTCACTCTTATGGAAATTAATTTTGAGGCCCGATAGCTGCTCAAAAGCACAAAGAATAGTCCTCATGTTATGAGTCTGCTCCAGGTTATGGTCCATGAAGAGAATTGTATCATCAGCATATTGTAGTATTGATAGCCCGTCATCTACCAAATGGGGCACCACACCACTCAGCAAACCCTCTGCTTTTGCTCTCTTAATGAAAAGTGTGAGCATGTCGGCTACTAAATTAAAAAGGATGGGTGAGAGTGGGTCTCCTTGCCTAAGTCCTTTCTTTGTTTGAAAATATGGACCCACATCATCGTTGACATTTATTGCAACACTTCCACCTGAGATGAAAGACTTAATCCAATCAATCCTCTTGTTAGAAAAGCCTTTCAGCCGAAGCGTCTGAATCAGGAAGTTCCACCTCACTTTATCACTTTATCATAGGCTTTTTCAAAATCTATTTTGAAAATTACCCCACTCTGGTTCTTGCGATGTAATTCGTGAACCGTTTCATGCAAGATCACAACACCTTCTAAAATATTTCAGCCACGCATAAATGCCGTCTGTGAAGGGCTAATTATGTTATCTGCAACCGAATTGACACGGATTGTCGCCACTTTCGTGAAGATTTTAAAACTCACATTCAGGAGGCATATCGGCCTGTATTGCTGGATTTTACTGGCTTCTTGTGTTTTTGGTAATAATGTTATGACACCAAAATTTAGACTGAAAAGGAGAAGATCACCATTATGCAGATCATGAAACATTTGCATGAGGTCCCCTTTGATGACATCCCAAAACTGCTGATAGAATTCAGCTGGGAAACCGTCTGGTCCTGGCGCTTTGTTATGATCTATATCAAAGATTGCATCCCGAATCTCCTTTTCAGTGAAAGGAGCTACGAGGAATGCATTTTCTAGTGAACTAACTTGAGGGATATCATCCGTCCTATCGCCTAGAGGAAAATTATTCTCTTCAGGAGGACCGAATAATTCTTTGTAAAATTGGGTGATATAACCTTTTAGGTTATATTGACCCTCAATTTTTCCACCCTCGTGTTCTAGGGAGAAGATACGTTTCTTACGATGTTTGTCATTAGCAACCATCTGAAAGTATAGAGTGTTATTATCCCCCAAAAGAACGTCAGGCACTTTGGCCCGTTGATAATACTTGAGTTCCTCCTCACGCAGGAGTTTTATCAAGTCATCCCAGGCGGATTCAAGTTGATTCCTCTCATCGTTCGTGAGTGTTCTAAATTCAGCTTGGGTGTCTAGGTCCGTTACTATCGATTGGAGGTTTTCCTTTTGTGCTTTATACACCCCATGGTGGTGACGAGCCCACCCCCGCAAGTGCTTTCTGAGTGCCCCCAGTTTTCTATTCCAGCGTTGCACTGAATTTTGTCCACCAACCGGTTTATTCCAAATTTTTGTGACTCGCTCTTTAAAATCCTCATGAGATAGCCAACTGAGTTCCATTTTGAACTGCTTTGCATGTCCCGTAAAGGATGGGTCACCCGTTTCCAAAAGTAATGGGGTATGATCTGAGATGCCTCTATCTAGTGCTCGCACTGTTACCATCGGGTATTTGAACTCCCATTCAGTTGTCATTAGAGCTCTATCGAGCTTCTCATAGGTCGGATCCGGAAGAGAGTTTGCAAAGGTGTATTGTCTCCCTGTCAAATCTATCTCCCGAAGATCAAAGCTATCAATGACAGCGTTGAATAGGAACGGCCAGCGAGGGTTAAAATTATTTTTATTCATTTCCTTACTATGCCTCAAGATGTTAAAATCTCCCCCGATTAAGGTGGGCAACGGATTCTGTTGACACGTACGGACGAGTTCCGACAGAAAAGCTGATTTGAATTCATATTTAGTTCGCCCTCCTTCCTCATTGAAACGAATATGGCACCATTTATGCCATTTCGAGTAATTTTGGTGATCGAATGACAGCACAACACTTGGACTAATATGATTGTTAAGATGACCATTCTCAGGATTTTAGGTTCAAGTGATGACAAAAAGAAAGAGAAGAAGGCGTAGCAAGGCTATTTGGTCAGTAGCACCAGAAGAACCGACGCATGAAGCACTGGTGCATCCGATGGTTGTCGGAAGAACCGACACCATGGTATTTTGGTGCAGAAGGGAATCGAAGCCAAGTCAGCTTATAGGTACCGTTTGAACCGATGGGTCAAAAAAGGGGCATCGGTGCATTGGGTGTACTGTGTTCCAGCGACGATGCAAGTTGCGCAAGAGACAAGTCTTCAGCACCGGTTGAACCGGTGAGGCATCGGTGCATACCATCGGTGTAATGACGTCAGCTGTCAGGAGAAGATCCTTAAGCACCGGATGAACCGGTGATGCATCGGAACAAAGCATTGGTTCAACCGATGTTCACTGTAGCAGCAGTCAGAAGTTCAACGGCTACTTCGAGTTATGAGTGACCGGATGAACTGACGCTACCCCGCTAGAGGCATCGGTTCTTCCGGTGATACTTAGATTTTCTACTGACCGTTGGAGCAACGGCTACAAGACTTGGTGGCCTATATATACGCCTCACCCCGGCCATTTGAAGTTTGCTGGAGTTGCTGGACATCCCACACACACCCAAGAACATCTCCAAGCCATACAAAAGCGTCAAGATCATATCCTTAGCTCTTAGCACACTTTGAGAAATGTTGTGTAAATGATTAGTTCTTAGTGAGTGAGTTTGCAAGGCTTCAAGCCTTTGTGCTGTGGTTCATTAGCTAACCAAAACAAGAGCTTGGTGTGCCGGCACCTTGGAGCGTGAAGCTCGCCGGCAACGTCATCGACCCTCCGACTTGGTGTGGAGCGGCGATATCTTTGTGCGGGGGACGTGGAGACCCCCATCCTTTGTGGAGAAGCTCCTTAGTGGAACCCGGGGCCAAGGTGACCGTGATTGTGTTCACGGAAGAGACTTGGTGGCCGAGTAGCAATACTCTTAGTGAGTGCTACAACAACGTGGATGTAGGTGTGCCTTTGTGGCTAACCGAACCACGGGATAAACACCCGTGTCAAGAGTTTGCTATCTCCTATCCCGCTCTTTAAGTTTCCGCATTTCATACTAGCTATTTGTATGCTTTTACTTTCATAGAATAGTTTCTTGATAGGAAATGCTATAGGTTGCTAAACTCTTTTGGGATAGGGGTTTTTACACTAGAACAACCTAGTTGCACATCTAGATAGCATGTTTTAGTTTAAATTTTGTGCAATCTAATTGGAGCCATAGGTCTAAGTTTTTATTAGTGCCTAATTCACCCCCTCCCCCTCTTAGGCTAGAGCACTCGATTACTTGCACTCATGAATGAACCCTTCTGCAATCCATCTATTGATCAAAGGTTGCAAATGATATAATTTTATTTTTCAGTGCTATTAGGGGGTGATATTATTAAATTTGTGTAGCTAAGAAAATGCTAAGAGGTTCACGTGCACGATGATAGGAACCGGTAATAAGGAGTTGCATGGTAGTATATACTCCCCCACTCCAAGATGCAAGATGTTTTAGTTTAGTTATAATTTAATGACCAAATGTATAGAAAAACTTAATAACATCTGCCACACTAAATTAGTTTAATTAAATCCACCATTGAATTTTCTTATATATGTTTGATGTAAAAAATGTATTTTTTGAGAAATTTAGTCAAACATGAAGAAGTTTAACTTAGGACAAATCTAGAACACCTTATAATTTGGAAGGCAATGAGGAGGATGTTACTGTTTATTAAATCAAAGTTTAAACGATACTCATGCCGGTAATAAAGATTTATATCCTAGCAGATAAATTTTGCTAGCTCCTATCATGAATACATCACATTCACTACTACAGGATGGGCCAGAATCGTCAGTTCAAAAGAATATGTATAGGCAGTTTCCGTCATAAATGTATATTTGTATGGCCTGGCGCGCAACCCATGGTACCAAGTGTGTGTGCGCCCTAAGTTTCGTTTCCAGAACCAACAATAAAAAGCCTTTGTACGGTCGGTTATTACTTCGAACTGACATCACAAATGTTGTTTGTGTAGGTTGTCCAAGCTATCAAAAAACAAGCAATCTAAAATGTTATGAACTTGTGATTGGAACTAGAAGTAATATATAGGAAAGGAACAATTAAAATGACTAGACAACAAAGCCCAAAACCACCTACCAGCTTCTGCCTTCTAGTGTATATGGTAGCCTTGGCTTCGCATTTTGCTACGACTTTAAAAACAAAGGTGAAGCAAAGCCCCAAAACAAGTTGCCTTGAAAGTAGTTGACTGGATAGCATCTTCATACTGTTTAAGCATCTGAACTCAGTTTGATTTGGATTGGAAATTTTCATGTCATAAGAAAGAATGAGTTGTCTTGATATATTCCTGACCACGTACGATAGCAGCCTAGGCATGCTTAGTCTTATTTTCAAAAAGCTTAGTCTATGTTATAAACAATTGAGCTATCTGGACATATTCCTAACGAGGTAAAATAGAATCCTAGACAAGCTTAGTCTAGTAATAATATGAGCAAATTTACTCATTGCCACTGGAATTTATATGAATCTCCTCATTGCTACTGCAAATTTTCGACTTCCCTTCATTAGCACTTTTCTAAATTTGCATTCCCTTGATTACCATTTCTGTTACAATCTGTTGAACTCAAGACCCAAAATTGGGGTTGTATACCCAAGATCAGTGTGCCATCTCCTCCCAGATCGAGCGTTTCTTTTCCTCAGTTGAACTCAGCATGAGAGTCCAGCACTTCCTGCAGGAATTGAGCTGTACGCTCCGAGATTCTTGCAGCCGCAATTGAAGCCTTGAACAGAGCAGTAGAACGGCGTAGTAAAACTAAGGACGAGAAGGGGGCTATATATGGCAGTTCGAAGCCACGGGCGGAGATGGACGCTCAGGGAGCGGAGGCTAGAATCGAGCAGATGGGTCGAGCGCGCAACGGCCGACCAGCATGTTGCACCGAGTGGATGCGGCGGCGGGTGAGGATCTCAGCGGCGAGCTCTTGGTGTGTTGACGCTGGGTATGCAGCCCAGAGCACGTCACTGAGGTGCACCGTGGACTGCTGCCCCATGGTCATTAGCTCCAGGACCACGGCGACCGGGGCAACCCTCATGGCCGTTGATGGCGTGTGCCAACTTAATAGTTAGTTAACAGATTTTAATGCAAATGGTAACTAAGGGAATGCAAATTTAGAATAGTAGCAGTGAAGGGAAGTGAAAAAATTTGACGGTATTGAGGGGATCTATATAAATTCCAGTGGCAATGAAGAAATTAACTCTACTAATATTCTAGAAGAAAGAGCGTCTTTTGCCACACACTGTTGCTCCAAAACATGCATGATTCACGAACCAAGTAGCATAGTCAAATAGATTCCTTGTAAGGAGACTTATGCAACCAACACGACAATGAGACACAAGTGATGAGTTCCTCAATCTCAATTCTAAAGACCTGTATTGGACACATTGACAAGGATAACTTGTGCGTGTTGTACTCGTAAGGGTGTGTGCTGTGCTTATAAGGGTAAGTGCGCGCGCGTTTTTAACAAAACTATAGCTTTGTATTGCATAAAACAAAGTAAAATAGTTATAGGTTTGTGAAAATGTTGTAAATTTGTGTTATTAGGGGATTAGATAATTTAGTTCTATAAATCTTGTCTCAAAATTTGTAATGTTCTGTATCGGTGCAAATCGTTGCACAATTTTTTTCCAATTTACTCAAATATAAACTTTAATGATTGTTTAATGAGCTAACAAAAAATCAAAGAAAATAGTTTAGGGAGGCTTGCCGATTATTAATAATTAATGGGTCGCTATATACGCTTTTTCATTATAATCAGGAAGTAGAGCTTGCAATTCAGTTTCATAGATGGCAAAAAAAATCAAGTATTCCAACACTACAGATTTTATTGTCAATACAACATAGATGACTGAGCTTACCTTTTATCCTGGAGGTATTCCCTGAGTTTATCAATGAGTTGCCTCTCGTCATCGCCCAATAAATTGTTGGCAATACCAACTTCTTTAGCAATACCAACTTCTTTAGCAATATCTCTTAATATCTTTTTGATATCAGGGTTTCGAGAAAGCGATACAAAAGCCGCACAAGAAAACTGGCCTTTAACATTTTTGTAGACTTGATTTGCAAGAGTAGTCTTACCAAGACCTCCGCAACCAACAATCGAGAGCACTTTAGGTTCTGATGAGGAGTCTCTCCTTTCCATGGTTAACCACTCAATGATATGCTTCTTGGGACCGTCAATGCCCACAAGCTCATCTATCTCCACATAGAGAGCGGCCAGCCGAGGGTCAACAGCACAATAAGGACTGGAGTTGGAAGAAATCTCAAAAAAAATGTACCTCCTGTGCCTCTCGCTAGCCTCCATGACAGATGCCTTGAGTTCTTCGATCTGATTGGCGATATCATGGCGTGCTATCAGCCTCTTCAGCTTGCGGAAGTATTTCCTGATGCCCGTACCCCCATCATGCCCACGGTCAACACGAGCCATGAAGCCATCGATGCAATCTTCCAGGTCATAGGCCAGCTCACGTAGCTTGTCCCTCCAGAGCCTCGCTTCAGCATTGAGCTGCTTCGGATCCGCATCTGCGAGCACCTCGAGCGTGGCGCTCATGGCGGTCAGCTCATCCCCCAAGAACTCGATCTGCTTGCGAACACCTTTGAGCTTGGCGTACTCTCCCCCCAGCAGCTTGGTGAGCTTGGACAGGAGCGGCTCTATCACCCCCGTGGCAACACCTACAACCTCCATTGCTGTTGCACTTGTACCGGGCTAGCTAACTGCACGGTGAGGTTATATGGAGTGTTCGAGCATAAGAGGTGGTTTCGCGGTGGACGGGACAGCCGGAGCGAGCTTCACCTGGATCGGAGTTTGGGCGGTTCCTGTGGAGAGAACGCAGGTTGCAAGGGAAGGGAGCACCCGCCGGACTGGGCGTGCCGCGGTGAACAGCCGGCCCCGGGTCCTCGGCGCGGTGGCGAGGAGGAGAGGACCCGGCGCTCTTGGCCTTGGCGCCTTGCTTCCAAACTCCGAAGGACCGGGATCCTGCCTCGTTGTGTGGCCTCCGACTCCGGCTAGCTAGAGAAGGAGCCGGGCGATGGTGAGAGGACGGAGCCGAGGGGGAGCTCCTGATCCAGCCACTCCAGCAGCCACGGCGGCGAGATGCGACCAAGGTCAGGGAGCGGCGGCGACGGAGGGTGGCAATGATTGGCAGCGCGATCCCGTGAATGGCTGGGGGAGCCTTTGAGAGGATGAGCTTTGGGGTGGCAGTGCTGGTACGTACGGCGGTGGTCCACGCCCTGTTACCGCGTTCATCACGTGAACCTGCCACCCGGTCTTTAATTGTTGCAGCCTTGCAGGACGTACTGGCAGCTCCCAGCGGACCACGCCGATGACTTGACCGGTAACAGTAGCCGGGATTAAGTGAGAGCATTTGGTTGGACCGAACCGAAGCGATCGGTTCTTCGGCTATTTGCAAAATTGGGTTACTTAGGAACCGATCGGCTCCAAAAAAAATTATGAAGACCGAGCGTTTTGGGTTCGGTTAATTCGGTTCGGTCCCCGATCATGACCGCACAACCTGATTTACTCGTGAACACGGAAAAATTCTAACAAAAAACGGCATGAACTGAGCACAAATCATCACAATCGAACGTGAACATGATACAAATGGAGCTGTTGGAGTGGATCTGGAGCCCTTCTTGCCACATCTCCGAATGGATTAGCTTGCTTGCTTCCTCCGAACGTTAGACCGACTTATGCGGCGGCCGGAGATGAGCGGGAAAGAGGCCGCCGGGTGCTGGCGTCCCTGCGCCATGCCACCATCGGCCTTGGCCGCACCATGTCCACCATCGGTGACCGAATTTTTCGATTTCGGATAATTCGATTCGGTTATCGGATAATTCAGTTCATCGGGTAATCCCAAGCAAGCAACGCTCTCCGACCTGCTGATCGGGCCCCGGGAACAGATCGGACCCGCGTCGTGCAGTTGGAGTGGTGGGCGAATGAGTCGAGTCCCACTCAGGCATCATGTTCACCGGCTGCCACGGCCAGGCAGCGATCTCTTGGCAGCTGGTAGGGGCTTGCTGGCATTTTTGAAATAAAGTTCCCCTCCAGTGCAGTCCATTGAAGTGTCGTGAAAAATGAATTTCAGATTGCGAATACAGAGATGAACTTGAATCTAAGAAAAAATCTATACAAGCCCGTGCACCATGTTCGTGGCCGGCGTCGTGGGCACCATCCTCCGATTCCTTCCGACCAACTCCCATTGCCTAGCAATATTCCGAGCTGCAGGCCTCCTAGGCCTTCTACTTTTCTCGGCGGGGAAAGCTAAGGGACCCTCAGGTGTTTTTGTCTCCCGCCCTTAATTGGCACACAATTTTCTAACCATCCGATAGATCAATCACTTGGTTCCTGTCCGTCTGATCCAGCCAATCCTCCTGCATGATTGTGGAATTTTTTGTTCTTTCTTGCTGGCCTTCATTATTATTCGTTGTTTCATTTCCTTGCTCCTCCTTGATGAAGCGGCAACGTAAGGCTACGCCCGCGCCGGCACATTTTTACAGTTTGTAGAGATGTACCCTTTTCCATAGATTTCCTTCAATTGAGTGCCCTTGTTGCATCCAGGTTATAGTTATACCTACTCCCTCCGTATAGGAAAAGAATGTCATTTTGGACGAGATTTGCGTCAAACATTGGGAATATAAATTATGAATAACTTTTAAGTTATTGAGTTGAAAAAGTGAAAGCCATATGAATAGATTTGTCTTAAAAAGCATTTTTATAAAAATATACATATATCACTTTTCAACAAATATTTTTATAAAAATAAGCAGTCAAAATTATGCTTTGAAGACCATATCGCTGTTCTAAATGTTTTCTATTTCCTATATGGAGGGAGTACATGGGTTAGCTGTGTATGATATTTGGCCCCACCAAACAGAATTCTATAAATTAAAACATTGGTTCCTCTTAATAAAAATTGTTTTACAAAATTCATCGTATCTTATAGTTGGAGATGTGGCTCGCATGAGTGGAACTGAATTCCTAGATGGACGAGCATGAAAATCCTTTTATAACCCTTTTTCTTGCTTAGTTTGATAGTCATGTATAGGTTAGTTGACAGAAGAACAGTAGCGCTAGATGCAAACATACAGCAGCGGCACGAGCGGTAGCTCCCCCGAATCCAACCCCCCCCCCCCCCCCACGCCGCCACCAGAGCAGTCCGTCGGAAGCCTGTGCAGCGGCGAAGATGGTGGCAGCGAGGTACCTCCATCTTCCTCCTCTTATTTTCCCGACCTGACAAACCGCCGCCGTCGACCATCATCCTTGGCAGGGCCGGAGCTGGGGGCTTGTCGCCACCAGAGTGCGCGCGGGCGCTCGCCGAGCCAATGCTGGTGGGAACTGCTCCGCGCCGCCGCCCAGGCCGGCCGCCATCCTTGTACTAGGCCGGAGATGGGAGGGTGGGGGGCGCCGCCGAGAGTGGGGGAGCACTCGCCTTCTCCGCCGCCACCGTAGCGTCGTTGGGAGCGTCCAGTCCGCCCCGCCACCTAGTCCGGCCGCTGCAGCGGTGGAGGCCTCCGTTGGGCCGAGGGTGTCCTGATTCGGCTTTCATGGTTAGGCTGTGGTGGCATGCCGCCGCTGGAGCACACGTGCCTGCATCTGCACACCCTGGCTAGCCATCGCGAGGCCACTACCGCGGTGACCACGGTGTCGGTCGGAGGGGTCGGGAGGCTGATGCCTTCATACCCTCTTCGCGGTATGAGGCGGGAAGTCGATAGATTTCATGTAGTAGTGATGATGTGGTCGTGCAAGAGTAACAGACGAAAGCTTTATCCGGTTGTTTATATCGGTATCAGCAACGATGGCGCCGTGAAGTGTTGTTTCCCTCCCTTGAGGCATTTGTTGTGATGCTTTCTGCAAAGTCAGTGGTCTTCTAGGTGAAAACATTACTCCAGCTCGTTGGATGGGCGACGGCAGCGTCTTCAACATCGTGTCCTTCTTGAAGGCCTCGCCTTATGTCGGCTCCGGAAATAGTCGACTGCTAATCAACTCGATTGCGAGTTGTCATACATCGGATCGGATATGCCAAGCACACAATGATTTGAGATTTATACTGGTTCAGGCTTGAATGCCCTACATCCAGTCGGTGGTTTACTGCTTGTATTGCTCGAGCCTAGGTGCTCAGGAGAGAAAGAGTTGGGGAGTTACAAGCTTTCGAGTGGGTGTGACGAATTAGAGTGCTAGAGTGTGGAGAGCGAAAGAACTCTCCCTTCCTACGTGGAGGACCCTCCTTTTTATAGTCAAGGGCGACCCTCTTTATAGAAAAGCTATCGTGCTGTTAAAGATATGAGGATCGCAGATCCCGTCGGTCGGAGCTTCTTCTTTTCCAATCAGGGAGTTCAAGCCTGGCCAGTCGGAGCATGTGGGGCGGCTACCGACTGGGTCTTCCGTGATGGGCGCTTGTTCCTATTCGTCGTTCTTCGTCAGTCGGATCGGGTTTCCCGCAGGCGGACACGACATGGCGGTCATTTGAGGGGTGCCCTGTCACTTCATCTTGGTGATGGCTTGTCCGTGGTATGGCTATGATGACATCGTGCTGGTGGCCCTGCGCTGATGGCTCCCTGCCCCGTCCACTCGTAAGGACGGGCAGGTAGAATAGTATCCCCCTGTAGCGGTGATGGGGCATACTATTACCCTCGTGAGGGAGTGGTTGGTTTGTATGGTGGATTGACCACAGTCCTTCTCCCTTATCCGCTGCACCTGCTCCAAAGCTGTCCCGATGGACGGCCCGGTTAGTCCCGACCATCGCAATCGAGAATGGTGACATGTGTAGAGCAAGCTAAGGCTGGGAACCTGCTATCGCCATAAATTAATAGGGTTAATTAATGGGCCGCGAGCAAGTTGGGCTTAGTATAGAAATTAATGAAGGCTTGCGAATTGGCTCCTGCGCGAGCATTTGGGCCATGTGAGCCATGTATCTTTAGATTTAGTTCAGTTTGAGTTAGAGATAGAGTCCGATATGGACACGTTAGTTTAGATTGTTTTCCAAGTCTCCGGACTATAAATATGTACCCTATGACATTTGTAAAGAGAGAACATCATCACGTTTTGCATCAACAAATCTCGGCACACCGCCACCCCTAATTCTAGGGTTTCATCCAAGTAAGTGACATGCTGCCCTGATCGCTTCTTGCGATCAGGGCATTATTGTTCTTGCTTTTACCTTGGTATTACTCATACTGAAGCATTTTTTATGGCGAGTAATGCTAGTTATCCTGATGTTCGCAGCATGGTTTTTAGTAGATTCATTATGCGCATGCCTGTTTATCATCTGCGAGTATCACGTTATCTCTGTACGATCATGTTTCAATCTTATGCTAATTCTTACTACATAGAATTAGTCGCGCTGGGATAACATCTTGCTTCGTTCCATCTAGTAGATCTGATATGTTACGGTTTGTTCTTATTTCATAAGAATTGGCTCGACATCTGCTAGATTAGACCTTGCAAACGGATTGGATGCTCCGGCGACATGTTAGATGCTTTGCTTTAGTCTTAATGGGGATTGTTCCGGGAATCGGCTCTTGCTAATTCTTAGGACTCCACTCTGGTTAGGGTTTGGCTATCTATCATGCTCGTTAGGCCCAATTACGTGTAAGATGATCCGATCAAGTAGTGAAAGCTTTAACCGTCGTGGATTGGATTAACTAGATTTAACTAAAGCAAGTTTTTACCGTTATTTGCTTTATCTATCAATATCTGGATATATAGATCTGATCTGGCACCGGGACTCGATCGGCTCTTTAAAGACGATGCAAGAGTCGTCCCGAGGAGCCGACCACGGCTTGGACTAATGTTTACACATGTTTGTGCATGTAGGCAAATCGTTGAAACACGTTCGCACCTTCCTGATCGGGTATAGGTCAGGTGGCACGCCCTGCATCTCCGGAAGCATTGGCGTGTGCCAGGATCTGGGCTGTTGACCGAGGGACCGGTGCCAGCCAGCGCCCCGGCAGCCTCCCGGCTCCTCGTGTTGCCTGTCGCTACTCGCCGGTGGGTTTTGACCGATAACATATTCTGGCACACCCAGTGGGACCCTCATCAACACCAACGTCCGCCGCTAGGATGACTGGACCCCAGAACCAAGTGCCGGTTCTGCCGGCCACCGACCCCGTCATGTATGAAGAGCTAACCCCTGAACACAAGCAGAAGTATGATGAGGTCAGAGCTCAGTTCGAAGCCGATCTCATCGGCTCTTTTGAGAGAACCCGCAACCACGACATTAGGTGGAAGAGGTTCTCATCTGAAGGCGCTCTCGAGAACGTGGATCTGTCCGTTCCTTTAGAGGAGCGCACTAGAGCCTTACGCCAGGAGATGAACTACATGGTGGCTCATTCGCTTCATCGGCACTCAGAAAGTCTGGTGAACGAGCTCGAGCGCGTAGCACACCGCGTCGTCCAAGAGGTGATAAAGAACCAGTACTCCCCATCGGGACCAATCTTGGGCAGTCACAGGGGGGAAGCCCCACTTCACTCTAGGCCACCACTGCCATACTCGCTCACAGCTCCGGAACCATAGAGTTCGCCGATCTACATCGTCTACAAGATCGGTGGTAATCCCGAGGACGGCCAATTCCTGAGCGAGCCGCCTAAGGAGATCCTGCACGGCTACACGTGCATGTACATACCTGACAATATCAACCTGACACGCCTGGGGCAGCTGGTGAGTGCAGCAGCTTCAGGAACAGATGCGGAGAAACAAGCATAGCTAGCAAAGTACGCTACTGGGCCGAGTGCTGAACCCTCGGCCCCAGGAGTTCTCAGCGTGGAGCAGATCAGCGTGATACTCAGACCAATTCGGCATACTGCCCAAAAGGAAGATGATCGGCTATTCCAAGCCGTATCCAAGTGACTACGACTTAATCCCGTTACCACCCAAGTATCGGCTCCCTGAGTTCACCAAGTTCAACAGGTCAGAGGGATCCAGCTCCATTGAGCATGTGAGCCGATACCTAACACAGCTCGGGATGATCTCAGTGTCGGATCTGCTGTGGGTCCGGTTCTTCTGCCAGTCTCTCACAGGCCTGACTTTTGGATGGTACACATCATTGGCCTCGGATTCGATCCGCACTTGGAGGCAGCTGGAACATCAGTTCCACATCCAGTATCATTCAGAGGCTGCTAAAGCCGGGATTGCCGACCTCGCTCAAGTCAAGCAGAAGTGAGGAGAAACTGTGTCGGAGTGCGTACAGTGCTTCAGACAGGTCAAGAACCGATGTTACTCATCGCGCATCATGGAAAGGGAGGCAATCAATTTGGCAGTTCTAGGGCTCGCAAAGCCGATCAAGGATCTGGCTTTCTAGTTGGAATTCAGCTCCCTGGCACACATAGTGCAGAAGCTCACGACGTACGAGCACTATCACCCTGAGTTGTACCAGGAAAAGTTCGAGCGCCATGTGAATGTGGCCCAAGCAGATGATTCTGATGATTCTGGCGAAGAGAAAGAAGTAGCCGTGGCAGAGTGGACCCGGGGGGCAAACCCCGTCCCATGCAGGTGGGTCAAACAAAAGGGACCTGTGAAGGGCTTCGACTTTGATGTGTCCAAGATGGAGCAGATATTCAATCTGTTGCTCAAAGAAAAGCAGTTGAAGCTCCCTGAGAATCACAAGTTCCTGATGATGCAAGAACTGCAAAGGAAGGCCATACTGCAAGTGGCATCATTCGTTCACTCATGCCACGAATGACTGCAAGGAGCTGCGTCGGCAGATCCAATCGGCTATTGAGCAGGGCCGGTTGATTCTGGCCCAACACACGATGAAGGTTGACAGTCAACCGTTCCCACAGGTTAACGTGGTGGAGCTGTCGGATCCTAGACATGAGGGCCAGAATTTTGCATTCCAGATCAACATGGCGGGACCCATATGCTTCCATGACAAGCAGAAGAGAGAGGCCGATTCTGGCAAACGGCCCCAGGATGAAGACAAGTCGGAGCGGCAGCACATTATTGAAGAACAAGTGCGTCACATCCACAATCAACTCCCAGCTTTCGCTCGGCTTCTTGAGAAATACGAGTATCAGTACAAGCTGCGTCGCCGATATGAATCGGAAGAAGAGGAGTACAAGCACCGTACAGGGAGAACGCTGGGAAGGCGACAGGCTATACGTGATCACTGGCATTGCCCGTTCTTCAGGTACTGTTGGGATTCCCGCATGAGCGGATTACCTACTATCGATGATTGTTTGGAGTGCAGGCCTCGAAAATGCCAATCAGGCGAGACTTCGGTGTTCTAGCGCTTGGGGCCCAAAGCGCATCACGATGACCATGTTGAATGGCCATCCAGGGATGATCTTGAGCTGGAAGAGGAGGATAAGTATCAACGGCCATGATGGTGTCCTGACGGGCTCAGTCGCTCGCAGAAGCACGGGGTGCAGCGTTTACGCAATTTGGAAGAAGCAGAAGCACAGTACCTCAATGTGCTGAGAAAGGCGCGCCCGGATCTCGCGGAGCAAGTCAGGCACCCGCAGAGGGTGGAAAGGCATCCTCCAAGGAGGGAGTGGTGCCCCAAGCAGTTAAAAGCCAATGAGAAGCCATCGGCTGATGTGAATATGGTATTCGTGCTCCCGTCGGAGTTTCGAGCGCCTCAACCGGAGGAGTTGGCTGTCGCACAGTTAGACCTTGGCCCGCAGCCGATCATCTTCGAGAAAGCCCAAGGAGAAGAGCTACAAGCACCTTAAGGGCTTATATCTCAAGGGTCTCATCGACGGCAAGTCCGTGAACAGGATGTTAGTCGATACTGGCGCCACAGTCAATCTGATGCCATATTCAGTGATGCGCCGATTGGGTCGCTCTACTGCTGATCTCATCAAGACCAATGTGATGCTCAATGATTTCAATGGTCAGCCGACAGAGGTAAAAGGCTTCCTCAATGCGAAGTTGACAGTTGGCCGCAAGACCATCCCGACCTCGTTCTTCATCGTCAACAGCAAGAGTACATACACAGTGCTGCTTGGGAGAGATTGGATTCACGCCAATTGTTGTGTTCCCTCCACAATGCACCAGTGTTTGGTTCAATGGGATGGTGACGAAGTGGAGGTGGTCTGTGCTGATGATTCCAGTGAGGTTTCGCTCGCAGACATGAACATGTGGGACGTGAAAAGGACAAGAGCCGATCTCAGGGGTTGCGCTGGAGGACTGTGATCAGATCGAAGCTACAAAAAACAGGTTGAGGCTGGTCTTATCCACTGGCCTCACAGAGTAGGCACTTTCTGGCACCCCACACAGTTTGGCAAGTTTAGAGAGGCCGGTCCCAGCGACCGGCCCCCAAAAATAGTTAATTCTTATCTGGAGTTAAAATTGTTCCATTATGAACAAAAGATAGCCTGCTCTGACAGTCAGCTAGTTAATGGGTGTACAGTTACAGAGGTTAATGGAAATACAGAAACGGCCAGCCCATGCAGTTGGCCGAAATTTTTCTTTTGTTATTTTTTTGTGTTCACCATCGACTTGGCAGATGACGACAAGTTGCCTGTGTTCACCATCAACTTGACAGGCAATGGCAAGCTAGGGTATGGGTTCACATCAGCTGATGACTTAGAGGAAGTTGACATCGGTCCCGGGGATAAGCCGTGGCCGACATTTATCAGCAAAAGGTTGGACCCGAACCTACGTGAGCCGATGCTAGCAGTATTGAGAGAATACTGGGATTGATTCACATGGGATTATGCTAAGATGCCTGGTTTAGATAGAAGCATCGGCTCCCGCTCAAGAAGGGATTTCGGCCGTTTCAACAACGGGCACGCTAGATGAAGGCCGAAATTCTAGAAGAAGTCAAGAAGGAGGTACAAAAGATGTTGGATGTAGGGTTCATCAGGCCATGTAGATATGCAGAGTGGATTTCCAGCGTGGTTCCTGTGCAGAAGAAAGATGGCCGATGGCGAGTCTGCGTGGATTTCAGAGACCTCAACAGAGCAACACCAAAAGACGAGTATCCGATGCCCATCGCAGAAACATTGATCAACGCGGCTGCCGATCACAAAATGATGAGCTTTACGGATGGCAATGATGGCTACAACCAGATCTTTATGGCCCCAGAGGATATACACAAGATCGCGTTCAAGGTACCCGGCGCGGTCGGCTTGTTCGAGTATGTGGTCATGACTTTTGGATTGAAAAATACCGGTGCAACATATCAACGTGCCATGAATTATGTCTTTCATGATCTCATCGGCAGATTGATAGAAATCTACATTGACGATGTTGTGGTCAAGTCCACATTGACTGGGGAGCATCTAGAAGATCTGCGTCAGGTGTTGGAGCGGACTCGAAAGTTTGGACTCAGAATGAACCCAAAGAAATGCACATTTGGTGTATCGGCCGTTCAATTCTTAGGATTCCCGGTCCATGAACGAGGAATCGAGATCGTCTTAAAGAGTCAAGAAGCTGTGAGGATGATGAGGCCGCCTAATACAAAGAAGGACTTGCAGAAGCTCATCGGCAAAATCAACTTTGTCAGATGAGTTATCTCTAATCTATCTGGACGTATCGAGCCATTCATGGGTCTGGTAAAAATCAAGTCCGAGGATGAGTTTCACTGGGGGGCAGAGCAGCACCGAGGATGAGTTTCACTGGGGGGCAGTCTCCAGTGTTGGTTCCTCCTCAGCAAGACAGGCCTTTCTTTGTGTACCTATCCGTGGGTGACACCTCCATCGCCTCGGTGCTGGTTCAGAAGCATGATGACCAGGAGAGGGTTGCCTTCTACCTCAGTAGGCGCATGTTAGATGCCGAGACCAAGTATCCTGAGATTGAGAAGTTTTGCCATTGTTTATTCTTTACATGTACAAAGCTTCATCATATTTTGCTCTCGGCGGAGACGATCGTCGTCTGCAAATCGGATGTCATAAAGCAAATGCTGTCGGCTCTTGTTCTAAGAGGCCGACTCGAAAAGTGGATGTTTGCGCTATCAGAGTTTGATATCCGATATCAGCCCGCAAAGGCAGTCAAGGGACAGGCACTGGCAGATCTCATTGCAGACAGGGTCAACACCGATGTGGCTGCACTATTCATACATGCATGGGCCATATTTTTCGACGGATCGGCATGTGATGATGGGTGCGGCGTGAGAATTCTTTTGGTATCGCCTCGAGGGGCGACTTATTCTTTCTCCATCAGGGTGACAACTCCATGCACCAATAATTTAGTAGAGTATGATGCCATTCGCAAGGGGATGGAGTTACTCCTGGAAGCTGGTGCAGAGGCGGTGGAAATATTTGGAGATTCGAAGCTGGTGATTTCTCAACTCACGGAAGAATATAGATGTGAGAGCGAGGCTCTTTTTCTGATATGGATGCAGTGCTGTGAGTTGATGTCACAATTCAGGTACATTAATTTTCACTGGATACGCAGGACTTTGAACAATGAAGCCAACGACTTGGCGCAGATGGCTTCCGGATACAAGGAGACAGCCGATGGAGTCGATGTCGAGGTTCAGTTTCTTGAGCCTGGAGATTGGAGAGCCGATATCTTCAATTACTTGAAGGATTCGGCTCGGGGGGCACCCAGAAGGATAAGATTCAAAGCTATGAAGTATGTTCTGATAGGGGATGATATGTTCTAAAGGACCTTGGAAGGATTGCTACTCAAATGTCTGGGGCCGTTGGAGTCAAATCGGCTTTTACACGAGGTTCATGAGGGAGCTTGCGATACTCACCAATCGGCTCATAAAATGAAGTGGCTGATTAGGCAATCGGGATATTACTGGCCTACCATGCTTGAGGACTATTTCAATTATTACAAGGGATGTCAGGCATGTCAGAGATTTGGCAAGATCCAGATGGTACCAGCATCAGTAATGAATCCTATCATCAAGCCGTGGCCGTTCATAGGTTGGGCCATAGACATGATCAGCCAGATTAATCCGGCATCCAGTAAAGGCCACCAATGGGTTTTAGTCGTTACGGATTATTTCACGAAGTGGGTGGAAGCGGTACCCATGAGGTCGGTGGCAACGAAAGATGTGATCAGTTTCATGAAAGAGCACATCATTCATAGGTTCGGGATTCCACAGACCATTACGACCGATGGAGGATCGGTCTTTATATCAGAGGAGTCTAGGAAGTTCGCCGATGACATGGGGTTCAAGTTGATCAGATCATCCCCATATTATGCCCAGGCTAATGGACAGGCTGAAGCATCCAACCAGAGCCTCATCAAGTTGATCAAGAGAAAGATTGATGAGTATCCGAGGCGCTGGCATGAGGTATTATCAGAAGGTTTGTGGGCATATCGTGTTTCGTGTCACGGATCCATCAAGACATCGCCATATCATCTGGTCTATGGTCAAGACGCCGTGTTGCCATAGGAGATCACAGCCGGATTGAGGCGTGTTGAGTTCCAGAATGATCTGTCGGCCGAGGAGTACGCAGCCTTGATGAGCGACAATGTGGAAGATCTCATAGAGTTGAGACTTTGGTCACTTGAGAAGATTAAGGAAAACAAGGCTAAAGTCGCTCGTGCATACAACAAAAAGGTCAAGACAAAAGAGTTTCAAGTTGGAGACCTGGTTTGGGAGGCAGTGCTACCATTAGGAACTAAAGATAGAAAGTATGGTAAATGGTCTCCAACTTGGCATGGGCCATATAAGGTTGATCAAGTCTTGTCTGGAAATGCGTACATGCTTGAGGAATTGGATGATGTCAAGTTTCCTGTGGCTATCAATGGCCAACACCTCAAGAAATATTTCCCGAGCATGTGGGAAGGCGAATAGCGAAAGCCGATGAAAGCCATCCGGCTGTATAATAAGAGGCCAACACGGTGAGTTGGCTAGTAAAAAAAATAACAATAAGAGGCCAACACGGTGAGTTGGCCAGTAAAAAAATAACAATAAGAGGCCAACACAGCGAGTTGGCCAGTAAAAAAAATAATAATAAGAGGCCAACATGTTGAGTTGGCTAGTAAAAAAATGTGTGAAGAAGCCAATACAGTGAATTGGCTGCAAAAATATGAGAAGTTCTGCTTGAATTGACCAGGGCAGCCGATGTGTAACCATCGACTCAAGATGTTTTAAGATTTAACAGGTAATATTAAATATTTTCTGGGTTGTTCTACTAGTTCAGGAACTCTTCTATGGCGTGGATGGCTTCTTCGCATACGGCGTCGGCTCTTGCTATGATCGCTTCGTCATCCGTGTCATCGCCTATTATTATCTACTGACTCAAGGTGCTTATCTCTGCAAACTCTTCCCGTATCTGCTTGGTCATTTCTTGGGCTTCTCGCTTGGAGTTTGCAATCGAAGCTTTCTCCTCCTAGATGAGTCTCTGGGTGGTGCGGACCTTTTCCTCGAGTTCTGCCAGTTCTTTCTCCAGGAGATTGAGTTGTCTTATACTGGCGGAGATATCTGCTTTGGCGTCCAGAGTTGCTTTCTTCTGGTTGAGCATCTTGTACTTTAGAGCGATGTCGGCTTTTAGGGAGGTTTGGGAACGACGCACTTCTATTCTCTGTTGTGCTGCTTTCACCTCTGCCCGGAAAGAAGGGAAGGTGGCCGGTAGGCCAGAGCTTGGTGCGAAGTGACTCTGGGAGTTGGGATTCTATCTACTCGAGGATATTCTTTATTTCGCTGGAGTCATCGACCAGAGTGCTGATTGGAGCAGATAGCAGACTTTTGTTGTGTTGAAGCTGATCCGCAAGGTCAATCGGCTGCTGTGGTGATGATACTTTTGCTCCAGGGGCAATTAGACCCATTGATGCTGGGTCGAAGTAAAGCAAATCTGAAATATTGAAGCCCTGTGAAGATATTGGAGTTAGTTTTGGGAGGAAGGTGCATCAATTGAGTTATCGGCTAATTCAGATCGGCTCGAGTAGTGTTACCTGTTCTGAGGAAGAAGCAATGGTCGGTTCGGGTGCGATCGGCTCAGTTGGGTTTGAGGTAACAATAGGGGCATCAGCTGTGTTGGCCCGTTCTTCACGAACTTCCATCGGAGCCGCGGGGGTTCCGGTTTGTTCAGTGTGAGCTTCCATTGGTGCATCAGCTGTTGCGGTTCCTTCGCTACAAGTATCTGTTGGGACGATGGTTGCCTCTTGCTGCTCTTGGACTTCAGTTGTTCCAGTGTCGACTTCTTGAGCAGTGATCCTCTGTTGTGCTGGGCTTCCAATGCTGAGGATGTCTTCAGTCGCGTCCTGGGAGAAGGATTACAATCAGCCAGAGTACATGTGCATAAGGAAGGAATTTCAAAGAGATGAATTACCTGGTTGGTGTTGGATTCTGATAGATCCGAGGAAGGTTGTACTATTTTCTTAATGACTCGTCTTGCGGTGATCTTCCTCTTCTTGCCTCCGCTTAAAAGCCGACTGAGATGAGTCTGGCTGAGCAGCCATTATTACTTTCTTTATTGGTGGTGATTTCTTGCAAAAAAAAACATCAGGGGCAGTCGGAATGAAGTAGAATGGTTCCCCGCTTCTGGTCATGGGTTCTGAACCATCTTGTTGCTGCAAGGAAGATGAGCAGAGTTAGCCAAGTAAAGTAATAGAGGGTTCAGAAAGGATAAGTACACAGATTCAGTACCTCTTCCTCGGGGATTGCGTATTCAGGATCAATTTGCTGCAGTAGAGGGCCCAAAAGCTTTCCTGAACACATGAGTTTTCCACATTCCCCACCAAGTGCTGAAGCTGTCTGATGAGAAGGTGAAAGACAGATCGGCAGGGATTGGGATTCGAAGGTCATCAAACATGCTGTAGCATCTTGAGCTGGAAATAGTGTCGGGCAAATCGGCTCTGCTCTCCACCAAGTGGTGAATATGGAAGTGGGGAGGAACTTGTCCTAAGCCGAATTGCCGGGCCACTACGACTGTGTCGGTACCTTGTAGCAGGGATACCCACTCCTACTGCAGCAAGGCAGGACTCGCGTAGTCATCCATAACTACGCCCTAAGGGGCGGAGCAGCCGGGCCCTAGGGGTCCGGCTCTTACCTCACCAGGCCAACGGCCCCGGACCCGTTCCCCGCTCTGGGAACAGGTCCGGTGACGCCACGTGTCCCTGAGGAGGGGAAGCTCCTCGCCAACAGCCGAGGGCTCGGACCCCCCCACATGGATCCGGGACCTCCCCGCGTCCGTCTGGACCTCCCACGCGTGTAGAACCAATATACTGCCGGGGCGGGGTCCGGGGGCACCATGTGTGCCGCAGGCGCAGGCGCAGGCGCGGGCGCGAGTCTTCCGTTGGAAGACTCGCCCACCCACCGCATTCAATGCGGGCCATTGAGGCATGCTCTGCCGCCACGGCACGCGGGACAGCTTTTGTCAGGCCTCACTATAGACCGCATATTACCGAGGTACACAGTGCAGCCGCATGCGCCGCATCCGCGCAGAGCCCGTCTGCCGCATTAAATGGATACGACGGCACGACACCCTTTCATCATACCGCCTACGCCGCAAGCTACACAGCCCGTTCAGCTACGCGGCAGGCTACGGCAAGCTACGCCCTAGCGCCGTTTCGACAGGACAGGGCATGGCTATGCCGGACGGAAGATTCCCACGGGCAAAGCAAGGAAATCCAGGAATAAGGTCTCTGTCGCCTGCAACACCATAATGTCTGTACAGTATGTTATTTTATACTACATCGCTGGGCCCATCTGTCGGGGACCCAATGGCTATGTACACTCCTCCCTTGAGATATAAAAGGGAGGAGTATGTAAGGTCATTCAAGCCAAGCCAAGGCAGACACAACACAAGCTCGGATTCACTCCGAACAATCCCATTCTCAACCTCTTGAGAGCACAAGCAATACAACACATAGTGGACGTAGGGTATTATGCTCTGGTGGCCCGAACCACTCTGAACCTGCTGTGTTCATCGTGTTCTTGCATCTAGCTACCCCCCCCCCCCCCCGAGTACTCACCCTCTGGGTTTAGGCGGGTGCACTATGCCACCCGGCTGTGGGTTTGCACACCACGACAGACTGGTTGATAGACTTCATAACCTGGTTTGATGATTCTGTTGGAAGTGCTTATGCCAACAAGGAGAAAGCCAGGTCGGATCATCAGAGAGTATAGATCCCGAGTGCTATTATCATCGGCAAAGCTATCCAGCCTAAAGGCAGTTGGGTTCTCAAAAATTTCAGAATCAGTAAATGGAAACAAAAGCGGGTTGTCTAGACCTTTGAAGAAAATTCTGAACTAGTTTGCTGCGTTTGATGAATTTAGTTTACTGCCAGGGAGGCTACATAAAGCTTGGCCATAGCTGGTGCATCTGATCCGCTTGCCTTTTTCATCTGGGAAAGAATTGTTGGCTAAGACTGGAAAGTTTGGGATCTGATGCTGAAAATATAGATGAGCCCATAATTGAATGAACCACCAAGAGCCTCCAGTTCTGAGTTTTCTTTGGCTGAGTAGGCTAGTTGTCATCGAATGGAGATATCTGTATGTCTCTCCGAGAAACAGTTTGCCTAGGCCAATGCGATTGCCATGGGCCAGATGATAAGCCAGAGGAAGATAATTCTTGGTTGGAGCTAGGGAAGGGCCACAAAAGATGAAATGTTCCAACCAAAGATTCAGAAAGGCCGTGTGTTCCTTTTCAGTTACTGGACCATTTGTTTTCATTTGTTGGCTCATATAGGTGCTCCAGTTTGTTCAGTCTGCTTTGGATGAAAGCTTAAAAGGAACATTTGGCATTCTTTGAGCTGCAGGACTGGAGAATTCGATGTCTAGGCCAGTGATCATTGCTACATCCAGCAGGTTAGGAGTCATGGATCCATGGCCAAAGAGGAAGCAATTCAAAGAATCAAACCAAAAATAGCCGATGGTTTTCAAGAGGTTTTCATTTTTCTCAAGTGGGGACATTGATAAAGTTAGTGCATCGGCTATGTTCAGTTCTTGCCACATAGGCAGATAAGTTTTTGCTACTCTACTATACCATGAAATCCAGCCCTTGGGTGGATTAGGCCAGGCTCTTAAGCAGTCGGCCCAAGAGTTTAAATTGATGTTTTGACTCACGAAAGGGATCCTATTTGCTTCATAAGAAATCAAATCTATGGGATCTTCGTAGGTTCGTGGGCCAAGACAGAGGGATTTGGGATTGGAAGGATGCGGCAGAAGGATATCTGATACCTAGAGTTTAGTAATTCAGAATTAATATGGTGTCATGATTTAGCATTTTAATGAATTCAGTGGCTTAATGAACTAAAGAGAAGTTAAGAGGAAAGGCTGGAGGTTACCTTCAGGCCGTAGATTGCCGTATTCGCGATGGGGGATCTCGCTGTTTGAGCTTCAGAGTCCACCATGGTTCAGATCTGTTATCCTAGGGTTTGGATTGTTTCTTGGGTTTTGGTTCAAGTTCTGGATGCTTTTTCTCTTGGATTTATAAAGCGGGATTCGGGAATTGCGCTCGGATTTGGGGTATCTATTTCGGGTCGGATTCAGAGTGGAAGTAATGTTCTATTTTTATGCGGGTTACTTCCAGTTTTTGAATTTCGTCCTCTTGGATACTGGTAAAGTTCGATGTGGTGCCATCAGCTTTTTGGAGGATAATCCGGGCGAGCAATTAAGTAAATAGAAACTTTATTCATTAAGGATGGGGTTTTTACAAAAGGAGAAGCCGATTCGACAAAGGGGCGAACCCTTCGGCTTGATCTAAGCTACGGTACTACTCCTACAGTACTACCTACATCTACCACCAGTAGGTACCTAGGTCCTTACAGCGCTTGGGGCTTCGCGCCGGCATGTCTCCGTCGTCGCTGACGTCGCCGTTGTCGTCGCTGCCGCCGCTTTCATCGGCGCTGCTGCCATCGCTGGCCTCGTCACCGCTGTTGTAGCCGCTGCCGCCATCGCTCTCCTCCTCGCTGTTCTCCTCAGAGGAGCCGAGGAACCGGAAGGCATTTCTGGCCATCGGGTCGTCCTCATTAGAGGAGGAGTCGATTTCCTCTTCCGAGGAGGAATCGACTCCGTCCCAGGAGAACGAGTCATCGCTGCTGCTCTCCAGCTCCTCCTAGAACAGGAGCTGGAGGTCTTCGCCGTCCATTTGGGGCTCATCATTTTCGGAGACGACCCCGAAATCAAGCTCCTCTGCATCCCAATGCAGAGGAGCGAGCGCCCCGCGCGCCTCCATCGGGTTGTACTCCGGCGTCGGCTCTCGGCTCTCGAAGCAGGGGTCAAGGGAGGAGGCAGAGGAGCTCGAGGAAAGGGGAGAGAAGGTGGAGTTGATGGAGTTGGAGCCAGAGGAGGAGGAGATCGCCATGGCTACAAGAGGTTTGGGTGCTCTGCGCTGTGTGGCTATGGGAAGATGGTGAGTTTGTGGTGAAAGGAGTTGATTCTGGATGAGGTTAAAAAGCTGGAGGTTGGAAGATGGATTGGCACTTTCACATTCTACGAGGAGCCAGATTCAGTGATGTTGCGTCTTCCATGGAGCGTGTAGTGCGTTTTAATGAGCATCAACGGGAAGATGAAGCAACGGAATGGTTTTGGAACTATCATTGCCAAAACCAGGGGGCATGTGTTATCGCCATAAATTAACAGGGTTAATTAATGGGCCGCGAGCAAGTTGGGCTTAGTATAGAAATTAATGAAGGCTTGCGAATCGGCTCCTGCGCGAGCATTTGGGACATGTGGGTCATGTATCTTTGGATTTAGTTCAGTTTGAGTTAGAGATAGAGTCCGATATGGACACGTTAGTTTAGATTGTTTTTCAAGTCTCCGGACTATAAATATGTACCCTATGACATTTGTAAAGAGAGAACGTCATCACCTCTAATTATAGGGTTTCATCCAAGTAAGCGTCATGCTGCCTTGATCGCTTCTTGCGATCAGGGCATTATTGTTTTGCTTTTACCTTGGTATTACTCGTACTAAAGCATTTTTGATGGCGAGTAATGCTAGTTATCCTGATGTTCACAGCATGGTTTTTAGTAGATTCATTATGCGCATGCCTGTTTATCATCTGCGAGTATCACATTATCTCTGCACGATCATGTTTCAATCTTATGCTAATTCTTACTACATAGAATTAGTCGCGCAGGGATAACATCTTGCTTCGTTCCATCTAGTAGATCTGATCTATTACAGTTTGTTCTTATTTCATAAGAATTGGCTCGACATCTGCTAGATTAGGCCTTGCAAACGGATTGGATGCTCCGGCGACATGTTAGATGCTTTGCTTTAGTCTTAATGGGGATTGTTCCGGGAATCGGCTCTCGCTAATTCTTAGGACTCCACTCTGGTTAGGGTTTGGCTATCTATCATGCTCGTTAGGCCCAATTATGTGTAGGATGATCCGATCTAGTAGTGAAAGCTTTAACCGTCGTGGATTGGATTAACTAGATTTAACTAAAGCAAGTTTTTACCGTTATTTGCTTTATCTATCAATATCTACATATATTGATCTGATCTGACACCGGGACTCGATCGGCTCTTTAAAGCCGATGCAAGAGTCGTCCCGGGGAGCTGACCATGGCTCGGACTAATGTTTACACGTGTTTGTGCATGCAGGCAAATCGTTGAAACACGTTCGCACCTTCCTGATCGGATATAGGTCAGGTGGCACACCCTGCATCTCCGGAAGCGTCGGCGTGTGCCAAGATCTGGGCCGTTGACCGAGGGACCGGTGCCAGCCAGCACCCCGGCAGCCTCCCGGCTCCTCGTGTTGCCTGTCGCTACTCGCCGGTGGGTTTTGACCGACAATAGGACCTTGGTCGAGTCTGCGTGCAGACTCGGTCATCTAGCCATCTTATTGGTTGGGGCTCGGCCCTTATTTCCCTGCCATCCAGTTGGTAGGAGCCATGGGCCTGAGCGGCTTTGGTGAGGTCGTGGCCCATGAAAACGAGCGCTGGTCCCGAACACTGGCTTGGGTCAGGCGAATTGCGCGCAGTATGCGGGCCCGCTGGGGATCCTGGGTCCCAGTGCCCGTCACCTTAGAAGTCCTTTCGCTCAACTTTCATTAACTAAGGCAGAGTCAGTTGTTTGAGAGATAGAAGACAAGTATTCCAAGTACCACATCAAATTTCCAAGGAGATGAAAGAAGCAATGGACTCAAGATGCATAAAGACAACATATGGATGAAGAAGAAGAACAAAACTTAGGTGGTGCTTGGATGCAGGGACTAAATTTTAGTCCTTGTCACATCAAAGAGAATCTTGCTATTTAAAAGTATTAAATAAAGTTTTACTATAAAATTAATTGCAGAACCCTGGGGCTAAACTGCGAGACGAATCTAATGAGGTATATTAATCTATAATTAGCGGATGGTTACTGTAGCATCACTGTTGCAAATTATAGATTAATTAGACTCATTAGATTCGTCTCACGAATTAACACTCATCTATCAAAAAAAATTTATAAACAGATTTTATTTAATACTCTTAATAATAAGATTCTCTTTGATGTGATAGGGACTAAACTTTAGTCTCTGTAAACCAAACAACCCCTTAGTCTTCTTTTTTTTTCTTTGTCTTAGAGTTTGTTTCCTTGTGTTTTTGAACTTCTCGTTGTTGAGGATTAGAGTCTAAGAACTTTATGTAACCATTGAACGTATATCCAATGTGGATATGGAAGACCAGGTTTTATCCTTAATCTAAAAAATGTATAGATTAGTTGCATGGTGGTGCGTGCAGTTATGAACTTGGCAGGAATTTCGAGTTGATGAGCATGGAGAAGATACGAGTGGAAGCGTCGAAACGTGTATGTTTGTAAATCTAAAGATGTCGTTGTAAATTTTAGTTTAATTGCTCCATATTCTGTAATTCATTTTCTGTGAAGTTATTTTCACATATCATTTGCTTTCAAATGATTATGGTCTGTGAAGATTGGGCTCTTAAAATTTCTAGATCCAAAGGTGTGCCAATGGATCCACATGCTAGTAGCCTCAATTATCATTTATTGTTTCATTTCCTCGTTCCTTCCTGATAGCAGTGTGTGCACGAGGCCACGCGTGTCAATCTCTTAGGTTTGTTGATTTTTTCACCCTTCGGTCCTCTTTATGGTTGCTTCTGCTTAATTTCTTTCTATCTGATCTGATTGCTTCCAATTATTGTTGTTTTGCTATGGATTTTTGCGAGAGCGGAGCGCCGGAGGCGAGACAGGATGAATGAGCGCTAGCGATTGAGGTTGGATTTGAGTGGTGGTGCGAATGGCTGGGAGCAGCGTTCGTCAACGCGCTTGCTCCGTCTTTAATTATTGCAGGGCCAATGGCTGGCCGACAACTTGACCGCGAACAATGGCCGGGTCCCGACGCTAGGCCAGAGCTGCAACTGCCTGAATCTGGACAACAGCATGGCAGATCACAGTACTGAGTGGGGAAAATGACTGCTTCTGCTCGTGTCTATCCTGTTGCTTTCAGTTTAGAGCACTTTCCTTGCTGCTTCGCATTACAGTGGTGTACTAGCTCGTTCCTGTTTATCATGGCTGCAATTGTATACTAGACAAATGGTTCTAGTGATATGAGTGTTAATTTTTTTACTGGCTCTGCCTTGTCACTTAATAATTTCTAGTAGACTGGAATTACCTTGGCAGTAAAAGCTGCAAATTTTGCTACTGCACTCATCTGGAACAGAATTCCTAACGAGACAGTGGAACAGATCACAACTTCACATGGCATGCATGGATTAATGGAACCTCAGGTTTGAGTGTTTAGCAGGATAGTAGTGTTGCTATCTGACAGTCTGTTATTGGAGCAAATCATTCAGGATGAAAGCCTCATCAAGACAGTGCCTACAAGGTCAGATAAAGTATGTTCTCGTATGCGGAGCATGCCGATTAGGAAGACTAAGGCCTGGTTTAGTTACAAAAACTTTACACTCGAAAAACATCACATCGAATGGAATTTTACATGCATGGAGTATTAAATTTAGACGAAATTAAAACTAATTGCATAGTTTGCTTGTAAATCACGAGACGAATCTAATGAGCCTAATTAGACCAACAAATCATGCAGGTACAAAATGTAATATGGACAGCAACAGTTGATACGTGAGTCCGATGCTATACGCAAAACAACAAGAATTGGAAACATGCCCTGGTAGTGGTAGGAAATAGGTTCGAGTACCTGAAGGTACTCGAAAATTGTAGTGAAAGGAAGTTTCAGAAGCAGGCCTTCATCAATTGCCTGCAATCATGAATAAAAGACGCGGCCATGGTCTATCAATATGACTTGCAGCAAAGCATCAGAAGAGAAATAGCATGCAAATAAGGGTGCGGCATATACCTTGCGATAGTTGCTAATAGCTGCCTTGACCACAGCAGAGTGAGATTGGGGAACTGAGATGAATAACAGAGATACAAACAGATGTTTCTATTCAGTAGTGGAATACAGATATTCATTTAAAGATTACTTATAACTACTGTAAAAGAATGAGGTGACAAGGCAGAACATTTAGGAAAGGAGATAAACTAAGTAGGCAAGTGGCTAAAGCCATACAGTTACCGGGCCAAATTGGTCAGACGAGACAAATTTGGTTCAGTTAGCATGACATACATAATCCAGGAAAACAGTCTCCAAACCTTGGATCTCTGAGTCTTCGCCAAGCTCAAGAAGATCGAGAATCGAATCCTCTGGAAGAAATCTACAGTAAGGGTGCTTGCTCCCACTGAAAAGAGGCGCTGGTATCACTCACACTTGCCAGACATTCTGGTGTTCAGAACTGAAATAAAAACAGCTTGCAACTAACTGCACAATGCCCCCTGTCCTTTTAGGTAACGACTAACGAGAACTTCCCTAAAGGCCAAAATCACCCTAGCTAGTAGCTAAACTATGAGACAAACTGATGCCAATTTTAGTGAAATAATTGAGCATGTTGGGAACACAGAGACAGGCTGGTTTGAAGTGCTCACCGGCGATGGATGAAGATGACGGCATAGCCTGCCTTGAGAAAATACCCGCATTTTACCACAGACAGTTCTAAACAACAAGCAGAGCGGTGACAAGCAAACACAAGAGGGCGCGGTATCTGTGTGTACTCGGTGGCGGCCGCCCCCCGCTGGCCGGAGGTGAAGTTGTCGATGTAGCGCACGCAGCGCTGCTCCAGGGGCACCGTGGTGCTGCCGGAGGTGATGCAGATCACCCTGGCGCCTACGGCGGGCTCGCCCGCACCGCCGCTCCCTGCAGCACGCGATCAGGGTCAGCAGCAGCCAATCGAAATCTGGGCTGAGCCGGGCCGGGCCGGGCCGCGACGGGAGCACAGCAAGGGAGAAGTGGGGGGACGGGGGGGGCACTTTGCCTGCGGAGTGGCGAGCGACGAAGTCGGCCACGCTGGAGTGGCGTTCGTCGACGCGCTTGCTCCGTCTTCAATCAATGGCTGGCCGACGACTTGACCGCGAACTGTGGCCGGGTCTCTACGCTAGGCCAGAGCTGCGACTACCTGAATCTAGACAACAGCATGGCAGATCACAGTACTGAGTGGGGAAAATGACTGCTTCTGCTCGTGTCTATCCTGTTGCTTTCAGTTTAAAGCGCTTTCCTTGCTGCTTCGCATTACAGTGGTGTACTAGCTCGTTCCTGTTTATCATGGCTGCAATTGTATACTAGATAAATGGTTCTAGTGATATGAGTGTTAATTTTTTTTACTGGCTCTGCCTTGTCACTTAATAATTTCTAGTAGACTGGAATTACCTTGGCAGTAAAAGCTGCAAATTTTGCTACTGCACTCATCTGGAACAGAATTCATAATGAGACAGTGGAACAGATCACAACTTCACATGGCATGCATGGATTAATGGAACCTCAGGTTTGAGTGTTTAGCAGGATAGTAGTGTTGCTATCTGACAGTCTGTTATTGGAGCAAATCATTCAGGATGAAAGCCTCATCAAGATAGTGCCTACAAGGTCAGATAAAGTATGTTCTCGTATGCAGAGCATGCCGATTAGGAAGACTAATTCAGTTTAACCGAAGATTCTAAATTTGCCTAGACGCTGGACTACAGAGGTTTTTGCTGGCATTTTAATGGAGCCTCTTAATCCTTGAGGGTTTACACTCCAGCGGAACCAAAGGATATAACATATTTTCATCAGAGCAAGTCCATTTTCTCCTTGGCCTTGTAAACAAGTATCTTTTCTTATCAGCTTTTTTGCCTGTGCCTGGTAGGCTGTAAAGTTGGGTTAGCTTGCATTCACTGATTTGTTGGAAGTTAATCAAAGTTGATGCTACAAGCCACGAGCGTAGCACAGGAACATAAAAAGCTGATCCAGCTATTTCTGGGATATCGAAACAGTTGAAAAACAAGCGTGTGGACGGTTGTGTCAGCACAAGGACCAGCGGACGATACGTACCAGATATTCTGGAAAAGACGAACAGCATAATGAAGCCCAGCCGTTGCTCCAAGCAGATGAATTAGTTTTGCAACCAATACAAACCAACCGAAAGCAGAGGATTCAGTGCAGCAGCGTGGAGCAGAAATAGAAGCAGTAACCTCTGTTGCGGAACCGTTGAAGAACCATATTTCAACAGCAGGCACCTCAACAGCTAAATGTCTTAATTACCAAAAAAAACACAGCCAAATGTCTTCACATGCAAGTTCAAAACTAACAGCACACACGCACAAGGAAAGAAATAATCCAGAGAGATGAACAGAATGGTGACTCTCACTTAATTGGGCAAGTAGTTAACCACCAACGGAGCGTGCAGCATGCCAACAGGAAGCATCATGTCTCTTTCCATCAGGTCTCTTTCCACCGAGACCCGATGCAGGTAGCACCCACAAGGCCACAACAAACTCATGTGGGGTTATAGTTGCCCTCTCGTTGCTCCAGTTCCTTATCTTCATCAGTTTGCTCCTCTCCTTCCTCTTCACAGGTATCTTCTTCCTCTTTATTATCAGTTTCATCATCTCCTTCCTTTGCACTAGCCTCCTCCTCGTCATCTGTCATCCTGTTTGAAAAATCATAAGAGAAATGAACATGACTATATGAGTGAGAGGAGGTTGATGGGGAAAACGATCTGACAGTGGACGTCTGATTGGCACCCTCAAGTGTGAATTTTGGTACCTCTTGTTCGGTCTATCCATCTGTTCCTGCTCCTCTTCAATTTGCCAAATTTTGAGCCACTCAGTCAATAGACCCCCCATCCATTGATTCAAGTTCCTCAAACGCTAGAAGAGAAGTCCCAACAAAATGCAACCAAGAGGGTGTCAGAAGTAAAGGATTACGTAACTGAATAACCAAGCATTTGCTAATTAATAGAACAAGGAAATATGTGACTGTAGCAGCAATTTAGAGGTTGAAGGAAGCATCAATGCCGGCAGTTCACGGAAGGGAACTTACACATTCGAACCGTTCACAGCAGTCAATGCGCCATGTATTGAATCTGATAGTGGTTTGGTTGGGATGTGTCATGTTGGCACTATTAATGGCACTTGCAACCCATCTGACAGCGTCATCTTTCTTATCTTCTGTTGGATTGTAGTTGCTGTCATTCATGCAGTTGCCCAAAATTTCAACCTCAACCTTGCTGAGAGCGGAGAGGTGCTGGATGCCCAAATCAGAAGCACCATTCAGGCACTCCCTCTTATGCACACGGAGTGCGAGCTTCACATGCTCAAGCTTTGGCATTGATCCCACTTGAAACTCCAGCGCGGTCCCACAACAAAAAATATTAGGTATAAGTATTTCAGACATCTGAATCCGTTTCTACCATGGACTGTGATCCTTCCGTTGGTGCCTCCGGCAATTAGTAGTACGAGAAAAAGTAAACTGGGTATTGCTCCAAGGATCTCCACTTCCTCTGGTCTCAAATAGGGGATATACTTCAGTTTTAGCACCACGAGATTCCCAAGCGATGCCATCCAATTTGGCACCTTACAGATGAGGCATTCTGTTAAGCAGAGCTTCTGGAGGCTACAGGGAGCAGTAGGGTGCCATGAATCCAGCGACATTGGGTACCTTTTGAACACAGAGGACTCCGTGATATATAGATTATAAAGGTTGCATGAAGATAATAAGGTTCCCAAATAACTGTGACAGCCCTGAGCTTGGCGTAGTCCTTCCGAGCCATTGAGTGAATCAAAATTCAATTCAATATTTAATGTCCTCAGCTTGGTTAGTTTATTGAATTCTTGCAGAAACTTCCCTTGTTCGTAGGATTGGACTTGATACCCCGCCATCTCTTCTAAGCTGTGCATCTGCCCGATCATTCCATCTGGAAATCTAATGTAAAGCCTATAAGCATATAAATGTGACAGTCGTTGTAGTTTGGTGATAGTGGATGGAAGCTCTTTAATGTTGGTACCTCATACATCCAGGGTTTGCAGATATTGCAGTTCTCCTATTTTCTCTGGCAGCTTAGTTATTGAACCTGAGGAGAGAAGCAAGTACTTAAGATGAAACAGAGTATCAATACTTGCAAGATGATGGTCTTGTATGCCCCGGCAACCTCCAAGATCCAACACACGAAGAGCAGTGGAAGGCAACAAACTGGTTTTCACGGGCTGCCCAAATATAGTGACTGATCGGACGTGAGATAACATAGGGTCTTCCCATATAGTAACATTTTCTCCGGTGTGATTGCTGACCCAAAGCCTACGAACCTTGTAATCCGATGATGTGTATACATGCTCTACACCATTGGATAGAGTTACAAAATTCTCTTCAGCAGCCTTGCACTTGATATAGTCAAGAATGATGTCATGAACTCGGCATGCCTTTGCCTGACCGTACTTTACATCAACAGGTTGGATCATGCTTCTATTGATGAGATCATTAAAATAACCCTCACCAATTTCATATTTTGTTCGCCCTCCTTCCTCATGAATGAACCCTTCTGCAATCCATCTATGGATCAAAGGTTGCTTCTCTATCTCAAAATCTTCTGGGAACACACTCAAGTACAACAAACAAGTTCTCAGACAGCAAGGAATATCAAAGTAACTTAGAGATATTATACTGGTCATCTTCTTAGCATCAGGTTTGTTTGCAAGTGCAGAACCGATAGCTCTCAGTACCCTGTCCCATTCTGCTTTTGCAAGCTCATTTGTTAACATGCTAGATACAGTAACAATTGCCAATGGTAGACCACCACATTTTCTTAATATTCTATCCGGAACATCTTCCAAGTGAGGATAACATGAAGTCTCAGAACCAAACGCTCTTTTGAAAAACAACCTTTTGGAGTCATCAAAACTAAGAGGCTCTATTTCATAAATTTGAGAGGAACAACATTTTGCAACAGCAATACTACGTGTCGTACTGATTATTCGGCTCCCATGATCATTATTCGGTAATGCAAGTTTGATAAATTCCCAATCTTCTGTGTCCCATACATCATCAATTATAACAATGTACCTACAACACAATATTTTAACGAAGATGTAATCAGTGCTAAAATTTTGCAACGTCAAAATTGTATACATCACAACATCCGTGACATCAACTATGGCAAGGTTGATGCATGATGGCAGGAAGCCAAAAATAGATATTCTTGTGGTAATAAAGAGTGACATTCTAGTGCGTGCAATCAAAATATTTCAAATGTTGCCAACATAACCTTTATATATTATTCTTACTTTCTACTAATTTGATTAACTAACCTATCAACCCGTGCTCCCACACGGACTAATTAGAATTAATATAAAAACAAGACTTACAGCTAATAATTATAATTATCTATCTCACGTCCTCTTCATCTATTAAATACTCTAACACATACCCTAAAATACATATTTATTATTATCTAGTTTTAATAGATTTCATTTTGCATCACGCCTCCATATTCATTTGATATATATTTAATTGAACCATTTTTTGTGAATTAATATTTTTATCTCTTTCATAATAAATGAATACATAGTGACATATACCGTGGATATTATATTTATATAAATAATATATTAATAATGATAAAAATAGTAATATAGAAATATTTACTGGTATATTTTAATTAGATTCAGATTTAGGATTTAATTTAACTTTTATTAATAACATAATTAGATAATTTAAATGAAAATGCAGAGGGTTATTTGCAGTATTTTTATAATGGCATTGTGGGTAATTTAAACGAAGATTAGGGGTTACATTAGATTTTTTTATAATGGCAGAGGTGGGTCATATTTAGGGGGTTACTCTAGTCATTTTCATAATGACAGAGATGGATAATTTATTAGAAAAGATAACAAATCTAATGACTATTATGATTAGAGTTGTTAGATTGATGGCCAGATGTTTCTGATTTTTGTGAGAATTTCTACGACTCCTCTATTTTTTTAGAGTGTCCACCTATAATCCTAGATGGTTTCATGTGTAACCTTCAAAGGAACCTCTAATTAGTAATAGTGAAAGTGATCGGGTGGTTGTAGCCTAAGAGGAGGAGGGGGTGAATTAGACAAACTAAAAACCTTAACCTATGGCTCCAACTATTTTGCACAAACTAAAAACTAGATCATTCTATCTAGATGTGCAACTACGGTTCAACTAGTGTGAAACTCTTATCTCAAAAGAGTTTTACAATCTATAGCCAATCCTAACAAGATACTACACTAAGAATGTAAAGACACACAAGTTGCAATATGAAATGCGGAAGCTTAAATAGGGATGAGAGTAAGCAAACTCTTGACGCGAGATTTATCCCGTGGTTCGGTTAGGCGCAAAGTCACTCGTACTCCACGTTTTTAAAGCAATCACTAAGAGTATTGCTTCCCGGTAACCAAGTCTCTTCTAGGGACACTTTGACTCGTCACACAGGCTTACTACCAAGTTACCACGGTCACCTTGATCCCGCTTTCCACTAAAGAGTTTCTCCATGAAGGATGGGGGTCTCCATGTCCCCCGCACAAAGTCATCGTCGCCGCTCCACACCAAGCCGGAGGGTTGATGACTTGCCGGTGAGCCCCCAAGACTCCAAGGATAGCTAGCACACCGAGATACAAGCTTGAGCAGCTCTCAAGAACAGTACACAAGGCACACAACCTTGCACTTACACTCAAACTTGAGCTAGCCTAGCACTCTCACTCACAAAGCTTGTGCTAAACCTAATAATTTAATCAACTTGCTCTTTAGTTGGCTTGGAGGTGTTCTTCAATGTGTATAGGGTCTCATAGAACTCCAGCAACTCCAAAATGGCTGAGGAGAAGCATATATATAGGCCCTCAAGTCCATAGAGTTGTTACTAGCCGTTATCCTCTTTTCTACGTAGGCATCGGTTTAGCTGGTGACCACCACCAGTTTAACCGGTCACTTTGGACCTTATAGATAGCCATTGAGCCCTGACATGCGCCTGCTGCTAACGTAGCATCCATCGGTTAAACTGATGCGTTGCACCAATGCCCCATCGGTTTAACCGGTCTTGAAGAGATCTGCCTTGACTTTCCTGCAGCGTTGATGTCATTGCACCGACGCCTTGCTCCGACGCACCATCGGTTCAACCGATGCTAAAGACTTGGCTCCTATGCCCTTGACATGCTCTCTGGTCAATAGTACGGTGAATGCACCAACGCTCTTCTATGCACCGTCGGTTTAACCGGTGCTACTGAGTTCTTCCGTTTAATCTTTAAAAACGTTGTCTAATTGCACCAATGCATGTCGGTTGGACCGGAGCAGGGTCATCGGATGAATCGGTGCTACTGATTTTTCCTGCACTTGTCCAATCCGTCGCGGCTGTCATTTGGACACCTTAAATATGCTTTTTACTACGATTTGGGTGTCTTGACAGTGGATTGGACACATTTGATTACATCCATGGGATCTAGAAATCCTACAAATATCATCTGACAACTTTATTAGTCCCATTGATTATATTGTCACACAATCACCAAAATCACAAATAATAGCCTAATGGCGCCATGTTCCTTTACAGATAGACAAAACTATTCGATATATGCCCAAGAGTCAAATCGGGTTATCCACTAGTGGGCTAAGATGGATTTTGATCCATTAGGAATTTAGAATTTTGTAGTCTGAACCATTGAAGGAATGTAATGACGTTCATAATAAGATGAGCCTGTTAGGGTCCTCCAGAGTTGTTTGCATGCCACCGCCACCACCCCTTGGGTTAAACAGGAAAGTGTATTGCCTCGGCAAAAATAGCTGCGTTTCAGTGAAAATGAGAGGGATAGCAACTCCTGTTGCCTGGCGAGGGCGATCGACTGCTTTGCCTTGTGTGCCTTGTGCACTGCACAAGAGTTTATATTGGGTTCCCAACCGATACTTGAACTAGGAATAAAAGTCTCACCTTTTTAGTACCGGGTGCTTTCATAAGTCACGCAATTTCTCACGTGAAATACATGCGTGTGCGGTACATAGTAGGATTCAAACTCAGGACCTCTTGCCTTATGAATACCAGGCTTACCATCTCACATGTACTGATTGGAAGAGAGATGCTTTCCCTTTAAATTAACCCATGGAGGACTCTTTAATGCTGGGTATTAAGAACAACCTACTAAAGGGTCCATATTAGTAACGGTTAGTGTTACCAACCGATACACCAACCTATACTAATTTGAATATAGTATTTAGTACTAGGTGATAACACCAACCGGTAGATCCTTTAGCGCAGTTGGTGGTACTTTAAACTTTTAAGCTGTGCTATTGATGAAGTGCATAAGGTAACTTTGATAAGTAAATAAAATCGAAGGTGAAATTTACGTTTCAAATTGAAAGAACACATATTGGTGACTAATGTTGCATATCTTGAAATATCTGTGGCTTCTCCATGAATTTGAAACTAACAGAAAAGGCCAAATAATAATATCTTGGAGAGACTGAAATTACTAAATACTAACGAACATGCATGCATGACGTCCTACTAAAATCAAGAAATAGCCGTTACAGTTCCAATAATCCATTCTAGCTTGATAAATGCTGCCATCAATTCAAGCACCACTAATTTTACTTATGCATAAAGTATCTGAAGATCACTAGGCTTACCTTTTACAGTGAAGGTAATTCCTGAGTTTATCAATGAGCTGCTGCACACCATCATCCTGCGTGTAACCAGTGAATCCAACTCCACTACTAATGTGTATTAGAATCGTCCTCACATCAGGTGTTCGAGAAACCGACACAAAAGCTGAACAGGAGAACTGGCCTTTGATGGTGTCGTAGACTTGCTTTGCAAGAGTAGTCTTACCAAGACCTCCACAGCCAGCGATTGAGACCACCTTAAGTTTTGTTGATGGCCCATCCATCTCCATGGATAACAACTCAATGATATGCTTCTTGGTGACATCGATGCCCACAAGGTTTTCAATATCCTCATGAAGTGCTTGCAGCCTGGGATCAACGGAAGAAGTGCTAGAGTTGTGTTTTAATTGGGCAAATTCATACCTCCTGTGCCTCTCGGCGGCCTCCATTACGGATACCATGAGTTCTTGGATCTAATTGGCAATATCATGGCGTGCTATCAGTCTCTTCAGCTTGCGGAAGTATTTCTTGAAGCCCGTGCCCCCATCATGCCCGTGGTCAACATGATCCATGAAGGCATCGATGCAATCTTCCAAATCATAGGCCAGCTCGCGTAGCTTGTCCCTCCAGAGCCTCACTTCAGAGCTGAGCTTCTCCGGATCCGCATCTGCGAGATCATCGAGCGTGGCACTCATGGCCCTCAGCTCATCCCTCAAGAACTTGATCTGCTTGCGAACACCCTTGAACTTGATGTACTCTTGAGGAATGTTGAGTACTCTATTCTGCTTGTGATGAGTGAATTGTCAACCGTGCGGTGTGATCGTGCGCTTGGTCTTTGGATTGCAGGTACACGGGCGTCGAGTGTCGACGGGGAGCTGCCGTGGAGGTGCTGTGGCCGATGGACCGTGCGGTGGACGGCGGTGAAGGGCAGCCAGGACCGGAGCTCGGACCGGGCGGCAGTTGTGGCGTCCACTCCTGGATCAAGGGCGCAAGCGGCGACGGAAGGCGGGTTTCTTGGTTTGTGCCACAAAATCAAGGAGGCGGACGGCGGTTGAAGACGCCAAGTCGTGGAGGCACGGGCGTCGGTCTCGGGACTGACGGAGGCGACGGGCGTCGACGGCGTCTAGGGCCTTGCTACGGGCGAGGAGGTGACGGGCGTCGGGCGGCGTCTAGGGCCGTCAGAAGGCCGAGGCGGGAACGGCGTCTAGGGCCACGGCGTGGAGGCGGGAATCTTCCCGCGCGTGAGGTTTTGGCGGTTTTCTCAAAACCGGCCACCTACCCGGGTTTCGCGGACCCTCCAAAACCGCGGACCGGATCTTCGTCGACGTGGGGGCATTGCAGCAAAGACTTCGAGTCGAAGAAATAAGCTCTGCCGTCGATCGAGATTGTACAGCGGGTGCTGCTATCCCGGGTATAAATACCCCCACCAGCCCGTGGCTGGTTGAGTCTCTTGAGTTTTTTGTTTTCTCTGAGTTTTTCCTTCTCCCAGCCTCTGCTCTAGGTTAGGGCCAAGGACTCCAACGCAAAGAGAGTTTAGATTATAGCTATTCTCTTTAATCTAGTGGGTGGATGATGGGCGGATGGCTCTAGCCTTTGTATAGGTGAATTCCTCGGTGATTAATGGATGAAATTTGTTTGAGATTCACTTGTGTGTGCTGAGCATCTCGTCCTCCCCTTCTCTCTTGCGTTTTGGGTTTAATTCTCCTCTTTTGGTGTGTTTCTTGTTTGGAGGAGATCAACCCTTGAATTCGTGGTTTGATGGACTCTTTGTGATGATTCTAATCCTTCTAGCCGTGTGCTAAACCTACTAGAATCGAGAGTTCTCACGAATTGGCGATTTTGTGTTCTAGAGAATTCTCTCGATCCATGAATCGCTTGGGAAAGATCTTTTGGGGATATGTTCACGGGGTAGTTACGAAGCTTTCCTCCAAGTTTCGTTGGATTTGGACTTCGTTTGCTCGAGATTTGACATTTGGAGCTTTGTTGGCGGGCTGACTGGGAGAGACCGGTCTGACCGGTCTGTGCAACCGGTCTACAGTTTGAAATTCCCAACCCGACCGGTCAGACCAGTCCAGTACACCGGTCAGACCGGTCTGTGTAGGCTGTGCTGCGATTTGAGAAGTTTCTCTCGCTTTCGCTTCCGCTTTGCAATCCGGGTCTTTTGCTTCGAGATAGCTTGTTCATAGCTATTCTTGCTGACCTAGGTTCGAGGGTTTGAGGTGGTTTTGGGATATAGGCCGACGATTTGAATTTCGAAGAAATTTTGATCGGCTCCCATTCACCCCCACTATGGTCGCCGGCTTCGGTCCCTCAATTGGTATCAGAACTCGGTTGAGGTTTTCAGTACCTTAACCGGTTCAAAAACCACTTGGCGACCATGGCAAGTCTTGGTAAGATCCCGGTGTTTTCCGGCGAGGACTATGCCTACTGGAAGGTTCGCATGAGAGCCTTCCTGCAGAGCATGGGAGCCGAGGTCTGGGAGATTACCACGAACCACCTTTACGAGGTGCTTGCTGTTCGGACCACGCCTCTTCAGGTGACCCAGCACGAGGCTAACGCCAAGGCCGTCAATGCCTTGTTCGCTGGCGTTTCTCATGCGGAGTTCCCACATGTCCAGGGTTTTCAGGAAGCCCACAAAATTTGGACGTGTCTTGAGAACTACCACGAGGGTACACCTCAGGTGAAGGACAGACTGTTCGAGACTCACCGGCGTGAGTATGAGAACTTCAGACAGGAGCCGGGTGAGAGCATTGACCTGATGTTCAGTCATTTTCAGTCGATTGTGAACAAGGTCAATGCGAACAGATCTGCTGGTGCCCTTGAGTACACAGAGCACGAGAAGGCCCTTAAGTTGCTTTACGCACTTGATCGCTCTATGTGGGATCTCAATGTGAACACCATCATTGAGTCTGCTGGCTATGAGACTCTAACGGTGAACGAGCTTTTCAGCAAGCTCAAGGCCACGGAGGTGGATAACCAGATACAAGCCAAGCTCAATGGTGCCCCTCCTTCCAAGAGCGTCGCTCTTGTGACTGGCCCAGGTGGATCGAGCTCTAACGCTAACTCTGCTCTTAGTTTTTCTCTTGCCTCTTTGCCTTCTGTTTCAGATGAGCAGCTGGAGACGCTGGCGATGACGACTTGTGCCTCCTGATCAGCAAGTTCCAGCGCGTCTACCACAACAGACAGAGGAAGAAGAACCCCGGGTGCTACAACTACGGCGATCTGAACCACTTCGTCGCCGATTGCCCCAAGAAGTCCGGCGGTGGCCAGAACAACTCCTTCGACTACTACTGCCACCGCGACCGCGACGAGGGAGGCTCCAACAAGGAGCGTCGGCGCCACAAGCACCGCAGCCGTGACCGGGGAGGACGCTTTGACAAGGAGTCGCTCAAGAAGCGCTTCCAGTACAAGGCCAAGATGCGGGAGAAGGCCTTCCTAGCGCAGCTCAGCGACCTCGAGAAGAGCTCCGACACCGACCGCTCTTCTTCACCGACCTCCGACGACGACGACAAGAAGAAGAAGAAGCGGGACAAGGAAGCCACCGGCTTCATCGGCCTTTGCTTGGCGGCCGGTCGGTGCAAAAGTTTCTGCACCATGGTTGGCGAAGCCAATGGTGCTCGTGCATCTTCGGGTGGACATGCTACACCGACGCACTCCGGCTCTTCTCCTGGATCCGAGAGTGATTCAGAGGTAAACTCCACGATCGACCTGCTTGATACAGAGGTTAGGGAGTTGTACGCCACTCTCGACAACCAGAAGAGGCTGCTTAAGGAAGCAGCTAGAGAGCGTAGAAAGCTTAGGGCTGAGCTGGCTTGCGCTAGGGAGAAGTCTAGTGAGGATGAGTGCGCTGGCTGCATATCTCACATGAACGATCTTGTTCCTCTCCGTGCCAAGCATGATGAGAACGTCGCGAACTTAGATGTTGCTAAGATTTCGCTTGCTGACGTGTCTCATGAGCTCGCTAAGGCCAAGAATGAACTAGAACTGGTTAAGGATGCTCCTATTGTTAGCGATGTGCTTGAATGCGAGGAGTGTCCTATCTTTAAGTCTGATCTAGCTTCGTTGCAGTCTAAGTTTGCTACTATTGTGTGCGAGCTAGAGGAGATGAAGTCTAGGCCAGTTTTGCTTGGCACTTGTAAGCTTTGTCCCACGCTTAGGTTGGAGCTAGAGGAGAAGAATGCTTTGATCAAGTCTTTTGGAAAGACTAAGGTCATAGAGTCTAGCCCACCTATTGACTGCTCTGTTTGCCCTGGTTTGATCTCTGATTTGGATAATCTTGCGGTAGAGAAAGCCAACCTGGAGAATGAGAATACCTATCTTAGGGCGATTCTTAGTTGGGTTTCTGCTAGTGAGCCGCAGTTGGGCATGATGATCAAGCAGTTCAAGCGTGGTGATGGGTTTGGGGTCGGTTACACATACACAAAGTCAGACTTTGACAGGTTGTATGGTAAGATCGGCAAGGCTGCTGGAAACACTGCTAGCACGAGCACGCAGCCTTCGCTTGTTGACCCTACGGATGGTGTGCTTAAAGAACCACTGAAAGCACCTCCGCAGAAGCAGGTTTGGGTTCCAAAGCCCAATGAGCTGAGGAACTCTCTCGACACGCTCCCTGCTGCCACAGCCCAGCTGCCACAGCCCAGGTTGCCCAGAAGAAGAGGGCTGCTCCTCCCCGTCCGCAGGCTAGGCCTCCACATCCCAAGCGCGAGGTGAGGTACCACTGCGAGTTCTGTGACAGGGAAGGTCACCTGGAGGAGTTTTGCTTCAAGAGGAAGCGGGCTGTGAGGAGAGAGCAGGAGAGACGGAACGCGGACATGTACTCTACTCGGGTGCATGGTCCTTCTCGGCATGGTGATAGGCGAGATGCTAGGGCGCGCCGTGTAGGTGGAGGTCAGAGAGACGGTGGTGGTTACCGTGCTCCAGCGGGTGGTCGCTTTGCCGGTCGTGCTCCTAGTCGTTTTCAGTACGGCTATGGACCACGGGACCGAGGCTTTGGAGGTGGTTTTGAGGCTCCACGCTTTCCTCGCGGTGGTGTTCGTCAGTCGCGCGGTAGACGGGATGGGGATACGCTTTGTCTGGTTTTGCTAACCCTTCTGTAGAGCAAATGGCTCGACACTGGTTTGCTTCTCACTTTGCTAACCCCAGTGTTGAGACATTTGCTCATCCTTTGTCTCACTACTGATGTGCAGGTCGGAGGTTTGGAGAACAGGTGGATCATGGACTCTGGTTGTTCACGCCACATGACTGGAAATGACAAATGGTTCTCCAGCCTCACCCCGATGCGCTCAAAGGAGTACATTGTGTTCGGGGATAATGGAAGAGGAAAGGTACGTGGAATTGGCGCTGTTCGGGTTTCTGATCACTTTACCCTGAGAGAAGTTGCTTTGGTTTCGAACCTTGGTTTTAATTTGCTCTCTGTTTCGCAACTTCTTGATGAGGGGTTTGAGGTTCGCTTTAAGGAGGGTTGTTCGCGTGCTCTTGATTCCAGAGTAGATTTGGTTTGCCAGATTACACCTCGCGATCGAGTTTTCTTGGTTGACTTCTCTGGAACTCCTTTGGGCCATTCTCATTGCTTGATGGCTGGTCCTTCTTCTGATTTGTGGAAGTGGCATAGGAGACTTGGACATTTGAGCTTCGATTTGTTGTCGAGACTGAGCTCACTTGGCCTGATCCGAGGATTGCCCAAGTTGAAGTATGAAAAGGACCTTGTTTGCCATCCGTGTCGCCACGGGAAGACGATTGCCGCTTCTCATCCGCCTGTTAATCAGGTGATGACCGCTCACCCTGGAGAGTTGCTACACATGGACACAGTTGGTCCTTCTAGGGTGATGTTTGTTGGTGGGAAGTGGTACGTGCTTGTGATTGTGGACGATTTTTCTCGCTATTCTTGGGTCTTTTTCATGAGAACCAAGGATGAGGCTTTCGAGTTTGTTAGAGACTTGATCTTGAGGTTGAAAAACGAGCTACCCTAGGCCATACAAGCGATTCGCAGTGATAATGGCACAGAATTCAAAAACGCTCGTTTTGACGCCTTTTGCAGTGATCAAGGGCTTGAACATCAGTATTCTTCTCCCAACACTCCACAACAGAATGGAGTTGTAGAGCGGAAGAATCGGACGCTGGTTGAGATGGCGAGGACGATGCTCGATGAGCATAGGACTCCTCGCAAATACTGGGCTGAGGCGGTTAACACCGCTTGTTACTTGTTCAGGCCAGTTCAAGGTCGCAGGTTGGATGCCTCTATCAAGTAGATCCTGCTCCATCTTCTCCCATTTGGGTATTGCAAGCTTGTAGCCTCCTTGTCCTAGAGTGTGATGGTACACTTTCTTCGAGGCGTTGTCTTTGGCCTTATGCACCTTCTGAAGCCCAGGCTCTGAAGACTTGTATTCCACAAATGCATCCCAGTGACCCCTGAGCTTTTCGAGCTCGCCGGTAAATACGGGTGTGGTCCCGGTCTTGATATATTTCGTCGTCAAAATTTTGTTGAATGATTGCAGCTGTTCGGCCATCTTACTCAGGGGTCCAGCGCTTGCATATCTCTTCGGATTCAGCTGGAACTGTGAAGTTTTTCTTAAGCTCCCGCCAGCACCATTCTTTTTCTCTTTCGGGTACCGCATCCTGTTCCTCGCTTGGATTGTAAGCTTTCCAGAGCCTGAAGCTGATCGGGATGTGGTCCCTGACAATACATCCGGTTTGTCTTATGAATTTTTTGGCGGCAGCTTCTAGAGCGATCGGTTCGCCATCTGACCAACTTCCGTTATAATGAACCGCCCTTCCAGTTTTTTTGTTGGGCCTCGCTTCGTCTTTTTCTGCTGCGACGATGATCCAGACGGCTATAAAAAAACATTCATAGTATTCATATAGATTCAGATGAAAATATGATTGTCACTACAAATAAGTATAGTTGTGATATGTACATTAGCACTTTGTTCTGCAGCAGCGTCATCCTGAATAGATGGTGGCTCAATTCCATCACCGGACATATTCAAATATATGTCGGTATTGCTGCCATCATCAGCTTGTTCAGGGACATCTCCTTGACCTTCGCCAATCATATTCAACAGGAACTGTTCGTCTTCCGCGTCTGTGTGTCGCGGGTCCATCGTAACTAAAATATGAATACAAATAAAACCCTTAAAAAAATTCTCTAAATAATCCACATATTTGCGAGCAATTGACTAAGTACCGATCGATGGACGAGGTCGAGTAATATTCTCTAAGTAATTCAAGAAATAAACTTGAAATCATCTATATATGAAATATTCTAGACGGTTTTTTCACTAAGTAACGATCGATGGATGAAGTCAAGAAATATTCTCTAAGTAATTCAAGAAATATACATGAAATATTTAAAAGAAATTTAAACTCACTTTACACATACATACATACATACATTCTTACATTTCGAGAATTTGTAAATATACCTTTATTTACACAACAAATTATGATTTCACTCTAAACAACAAATTATGATTTCACTCTAAATAACATGAACTCTAAATAATATAATTTCAAAAGTAATTAACACCCTATTTGTCATCAAAATTAAACAAATTAACAAATATTATATATTTTACAACATAATTTCTAAACAAATAATCCATATTTTCAAATTTAAACAAATAATACATATTTAAACTAATTTCTAAACAAATTTAAACAAATAATTGGGCTCGCACAGGCGAAGGCGGGGCGAGCCAGAGGACTCGGGGACGTTGGGCTCGCGCGGCGGGGTCCGGGCCGGGATGGCGGACGTTAGGAGTTCTCTGCAAATTAACAGATCAATAGAAACTAATTAATCAAGACTAAACACAATCTAAATTTTTGCAGGGGTAAAGAGGTCATTTCGCCATCATGGATATTTTTCCTCCATAGATCTTACTCTAACAAATCTAACAAAATTTATTTCATATTTTTCCCATTTTCCTTTGGTTTTATACGGATTTTACAAGCTTCAGCCGAAATCAATCAACAAATAAAGAAAAATCCCCCCTACTCCCTCCACTGACCAGCGGGCCCCGCTGGTTAGTGGGAGGGGCGTCTTCCATGCCCAGCCACGCATAGCGCAGCGGCGGTGGCGCGCCAGGCGCAGGGGAGATGGGACCCACGGCGGCAGCTGGCCGGTGGTGGTCCGCGCGGCGGCTGGCTGGCGGCGGCCCGGTGGGGCCCGCGCATGCGCCGAGGCGGCGGAGTGGACGGCGACGGCGTGCCCTAGCGGCGGCGCAAAGCAGGGGAGGCGCGGCGCGGCTGTCCCGGCGGCGGTGGGGCCAGGCGGCGGCGGCGCAAAGCGGTGCGAGCACCAGTACGGGCGTGCGGCTCCGGTGCTCGCGGTAGCATGGCGGGGGGGGCGCGCGAGCAGGACGCACAGCGTGCGGCGGCGGCGAACAGCTCTGCCGGCGGCGGCTTACCGGTGAGTGGCCTGGCGGGGTCGTCGTCCAAGGCGGCCGGGGCGCGGAGGCGGCGGAGCTCGGGCGGCGCACGGGGACGGCGGCGGAGCATGGGGTGCGATGGGCGAGACGACGGCGGCGCGGCGCATATCAGGACGACGGCGGCAAGGAGGATCGATGGCGCAGAGAAGGCTAAGTGTTGGAAAAGGGGGTGAGGGGAAGAAATATGTGAGGTGGGGGGCTTTTGTCCCGGGTGGAGCCACAACCCGGGACAAAAGGCCCTTTTATCCCGGGTGGTGTCTTCACCCGGGACAAAAAGGGGGGGGTCTTTTGTCCCGGGTGAAGCCACCACCCCGGACAAAATGACCTTTTGTCCCAGGTTGTGGCTCCACCCGGGACAAAAGGTATTTTTGGCGGGCCGGGAAAACTCCCAGCCCGCGGCCCACCTTTAGTCCCGGGTGGATCTACCACCCGGGACAAAAGGGGCCTGTTTTCCCTCGTTCCCGCCTAATTTTATGTTTGTTTTTGTTTCTTTTTACTTCTCTTTTAAAATTGGCTTTCATTTGTTAATTCAGTTAATAAAATTATGATTCCAAAAATTATGGAACAAAATTTCTTATCTATATATAAACTTGATACACGCAACAAAAATAATTAATTTTCATTCAAGTGATTGGGTCAATGAAATATCTAACTTTTTTGAAATCATATTTGTTATTTTGACCATGCAAAAATATATTAGGTGAACAAATTTTTTCAAACTGTTGCTTTTCGACAGAAAGTGGATTCTATCACGATATTAAGATTTAAAAAGTGAATTTTAGATAAAATTAAGCAATTTCATGATATTAATGAGTAGTGTGTGAGTTTGAGAGATAGTTTGTGTTAGTGAGATTGTGTGTGTTAGTGAGAGAGTATAATGTGTTAATGTGAATGTAATTTCATGAAATAAATAAAATTAGTTGAGTAATCCATTATTGAATGAAAATTATAATTGAGTTTGGTAATTAAGTGAAAAATATATAAAATAATATATATAACACATAAAGTATAATTGTATAGTACATATATAATAAAAGTATTCGAATTGCGATTATGTTTTTATACAATAATATAAAATGATTCAAGTACATGAAGGATTAGCGGTAACAGACTTTCTCTTCACAAATGTCGCTTGATTATGATCACGGCGCAAGTATGGAGCATCATCATTGGCTAGCAGGATGCATGGATCAGCATTTACTTCGAAAGGTGGAATGGCAACAAAATTATTATATTCTTCTGACAAGTCTGTCTTGTCCTCCACTCCAACGATGTTTCTCTTTCCTGATAGAACTATGTTTCGCTTAGGCTCATTATTTTGCTTGTTTATCCCCTTCTTTGGCTTGCTGGACATGTCCTTAATGTAGAAAACCTGAGCGACATCCTGGGCCAGGACAAATGGCTCGTCTCTATATCCAAGATTGTTGAGATCAACTATTGTCATCCCATACTCATCTTTTGTTACCCCTCCTCCAGATAGCTTAACCCATTGGCAACGAAATAGAGGCACCTTGAAATTGGGACAGTAATCCAGCTCCCATATCTCTTCAATGTAGTCGTAATATGTGTCTTTTTTTCCATTATTGTCCGTGGCATCCATACGAACACCGCTGTTTTGGTTGGTACTCTTTTTATCTTGGGTTATCGTATAAAATGTGTTTCCATTTATCTCGTACCCTTGGTATGTTAAGATATTCCAAGATGGTTCCCTAGCCAATAAGAACAGTTGTTCACTTATATCCATGTTATGCATTAGATGCTTCCGCAACCAGCTGCAGAAAGTGTTCATGTGCTCACGTGTAATCCATGCCTCAGACTTTTCCGGGAAATTGGAGAGCAGAATTTTCTTGTGTTCCTCGATATATGGGTCAACCAAGGATGATTGTTGAAGAACCGTATAATGTGCTTTCTTGAATGAGAAATCATCTGTGCAGACATAAGATTTCTTTTCTAATGTACCCTTTCCAGTTAGTCTCCCCTCATATCGCGATTCAGGGACTCCAATCGGTTTAAGGTCATCAATAAAGTCAACACAAAAGTCAATGACCTCCTCAGTTCCGTAGGCACTGGCGATGCTTCCTTCTGGACGAGCTCTATTACGAACACATTTCTTGAGTACCCCCATGAACCTTTCGAATGGGAACATGTTGTGTAGAAATACTGGTCCAAGGATATCAATCTCTTTGACAAGGTGCACTAGAAGATGTGTCATGATGTTGAAGAAAGATGGTGGAAATATCAGCTCAAAGCCAACAAGACATTGCACCACATCGTTTTGTAGCTTTATCAAATTCTCCGGGTCAATTATTTTCTGAGAAACTGCATTGAGGAAGGCACATATCTTCACGATGGTTAACCGGACGTTATCAGGCAGAATCCCCCGCAGCACAACCGGAAAAAGTTCTGTCATAAGCACATGACAGTCATGGGACTTGAGATTTGTAAATTTCTTCTCTGCCAAATTTAAGATTCCTTTTATATTGGATGAGTATCCAGATGGAACCTTTATACTGCTCAAGCAGTCAAACATGATTTCTTTCTCTTCCTTGCTAAGAGTATAGCTGGCATGACTTAAGTATTGTCGTCCATTATCTCGTTGTTGTGGATGTAAGGCATCTCATTCTTCCATACGTTGCAATTCTTGACGTGCTTCTACTGTATCTTTTGTCTTTCCGTACACTCCCAAGAATGCTATAAGGTTGACGCAAAAATTCTTCGTGAGGTGCATCACATCAATTGCATGACGAACATCTAAGACTTCCCAATATGGTAGCTCCCAAAATATAGATTTCTTCTTCCACATGGGCGCCATTCCGTTTTCGTTCGGAACAGGTTGGCTACCAGATTCCTTTCCAAAAATAACTTCTGGATCTTTTACCATGTTGAAGACGTATTTACCACTACGGTGCATCGGTTTTGTTCGGTGGTCCGCTTGGCCTTTGAAATGCTTGCCCTTCTTTCGTACCGCATGCCTGATGGGAAGAAACCGACGATGACCCATGTATACAACTTTCTTATAGTGAGTCAACCATATATTATCGGTATCATCTAAACAGTGTGTGCATGCTTTGTATCCCTTGTTCGAATGTCCTAACAAGTTACTAAGAGCAGGCCAGTCATTGATCGTTACGAACAGCAATGCTCGTAGGTTAAAGTTTTCCTGTTTGTATTCATCCCACATCCGTACACCTTCATCGCCCCAGAGCAATAAGAGTTCTTCGACCAATGGTCTTAGGTACACATCAATGTCATTTCCGGGCTGCTTTGGACCCTGGATAAGCACTGGCATCATGATGAACTTTCGTTTCATGCAGAGCCATGGTGGAAAATTGTACATACAAAGAGTCACAGGACAAGTGTTATGACCACTGCTCATCTCACCAAAAGGATTCATGCCATCCGTACTCAAACCGAACCTTATGTTTCTCGCATCCAAATCAAATTCAGGGTACGTTCTATATATTTTTCTCCACTGCGACCCATCAGCGGGGTGTCTCAACATCGAGTCTTTCTTGCGTTCCTCTTTGTGCCATCGCATCAACTTAGCATTATCTTTATTTCTAAACAGACGCTTCAAACGTGGTATTATAGGCGAATACCACATGACCTTCGCAGGAACTCTCTTCCGGGGAGGCTCCCCCTCGACATCTCCAGGATTATCTTTTCTGATCTTGTAACGCAATGCACTGCATACGGAACATGCATCCAAATTCTCGTACTCGCCTCGGTAGAGGATGCAGTCGTTGGGGCATGCATGTATCTTTTGCACTTCTAGTCCTAAAGGGAAAACAAGTTTTTTGGCTTCATACATTGTGGTGGGCAATTCGTTGTCCTTAGGAAGCATTTTTTTTAACAAGTTTGAGTAATTCACCAAATCCTTTTTTGGATACACCATTTGTCGCCTTCCATTGCAGCAACTCCAAGGTGGTGTCAAGTTTCTTCAATCTATTTTGACAATCTGGGTACAACAACTTATGGTGGTCCTCTAACAACTTCTGGAACTTCAACCTCTCCGTTTCACTCTCACAGTCTGCCTGCACATTGTGCAATGCCTGCTCCAGATCATCGCTGGGATTATTTTCTGCTACATCTACTTCGGGCTCTTCCATAGGAATATCGTCCTCGAATGCACCGATTCCAGCATTCCCAGGAAAGTGGTCGTCAAAATCTTCTTCTCATTGTCTTCCATGGTAACCCCCTGTTCTCCGTGCTTCGTCCAACAAACATACTTCTCCATGAAACCATTTGCGAAAATGTGGCTGTGTAGGATTCTTGAAGATGAGTAATCCTTGTTATTGTTGCAATGAACACACGGGCAGCACATAAAACCATTCTGCTTGTTTGCCTCAGCCACAGACAAAAAATAATGCAGGCCGTCAATGAATTCTTTCGAACGTCGGTCAGCATTGTACATCCATTGCCGGTCAATCTGCATTTTAAATAAATCGATTTGAATTCTTTACACGTATCGAATAAATAAAATATATCAAACCTAAATTAAACTAAATGTAACATAACATGAATAATTAAAAGATATGCAATACCCATCATATATCTTGATTAATTAAAATGAGTACTTAATCCATTACAGAACTTAACAAAGGAGTATTATAAATGAAACTTAAAAATTCGGTCAACAACACATAGATTTTCAACCGTCCTTGCGTTGGAACGCAGAATGCTCTAACGGATTTCTTGCTGGCGTAGAAGAAGATGGCGGAGCTGAAACCTCCGAGTTTGGTGGTGACGAACCGTAACGCCGCAATAAATCCTCAAGATCAAACGGAGGTTCCTCGCCCCTTGCCATGCATTCTCTATATTCTTTTTCCAAATAATGGAGCGCTGGCCTATGAAAAGCACTAGGTTTTTTGGACCGACGACCTACTCGAGTTGTGCCCTTCTCTCCAGAAGGACAACGATCACCCCCACCGGCGCCACTCCCTCCAGCTGCTGAAGCCATATTTTACTGAAAAATACCTTTATTTTCCACAAAATTATAAATTCTTACCATTACAATGCAAAAATTATTTACTATTACAATTACAATGATTAGATTAATAACTCTTGCAAATAACAATGAAATCATATAAAAATACGAAATGTATTATTAATCCTCAAGAAATCTCTAATTAATTGAAAGAAATCTCTATAACTTCTAATTACTTTGACACCCTTCAGTTCCAGGAGTACACTATTTTCAATATCCAGAAACCCTCTAGAAGAAAAATAAACCTTTATTTCTGAAAATGTATATGTCAGTAACCTCAACCCTGCGGTGATGACAATGCCTTTACGATTAATAGGCACAGCACTTGGCACAGGCAGCATGCTCGTTGATATGCTCTCAGTACAACAACGGGCATGCTGACTGCGTCAAATGCTGTCTTCTTATCAATCGGAAGTGCTGGTGATGCGACCAACCGATTTGCGACGTTCTTATAGCGCATCGTGTATCCCCGAAAGGTAGTGTCATCACCGTTGGATGGAGATTAATGATGTATACTTGTTTCGAAATAAAGATTTTTTTAGCTTCTAGATGGTTTCAATGTGAGCCTGATTAAATACATCACTAGAGTGTCAAAATAATCCATTCATAATACAAAAAATTCTAATATACTCATTTCATTAATTCATTCATGAATAAAAAAATCAACTATCCACAATATGGTCATATATACAAGTACATCACATGAAGTGTCTACACTCATTCTAAAAATTTCTACTATCCACATACTCATCTAAATCTAAAAGAAAATCACACCTACATATGCAATCTAGCTAGCTAAATGTCCAAGAAATGAGCTAGCTACACATTTTCTCTATTTCAAAAGCATGAAATGAGCTATACAAGCCAAGGAAGAAGAGAAAAACAAGCCCCAAACCTTTAGCGCCGATGGATGGACGGGGAATCAAAGATCTTCACAAATGTGGTGAAGAAATGAGCAAGAACTCATCTATCTCGAGCCAAGAACAGTAAGAAAACAAGTGAGCTGAATGGCTCGGGCGGGGGAGAGGGAAGGGGATAAGGGGCCCAAGGCCTTGTGTCCCGGTTGGAGGCACCAACCGGGACAAAAGGGGGTCCTTTTGTCCCGGTTGGTGGTTCCAACCGGGACAAAAGGCTACGCGGGCCTTTTGTCCCGGTTGGAACCACCAACCGGGACAAAAGGACCCCCTTTTGTCCCTGTTGGTGCCTCCAACTGGGACAAAAGGCCCCTGTCCCCCCGCTGGCACGGCTCGCCGTTGGATCCGTGACAAAAACCACCTATTGTCCCGGGCCCAAAGGCTGCCGGGATAAATGGCCTGGAACAAAGACCTGTTTTGTAGTAGTGGTAGAAGCATTCAGTGGGTCCCACACATGTGGTGTGCGAACCGCATGGTTGGAAACGAGCGACCGGACGCTTGCCAACGCTCGCACGTAGAATTGGATTTGCGCGAAAAATCCATGAAAAAGGGTATACACCTCTACAAACGGTAAAAATGTGAATATTCACTCCTGTTGCATCCGGGTTATACGTGAGTTGGCTGCGTACGATATTTGACCCCACCAAATTGAATTTTATAAATTAAAACATGAACAAAAATTGTTATACAACATTCATTGTATTTTAGTTGGAGATGTTGCTCACGTGAGGGGAACTGAATTCCTTGATGGTCGAGTATGAAAATCCTTTTATAATGACCTCTTTTCTTGCTGAGTTTGATAGTCGGTCCGGCACATTTAATACTCCTAGAGGCCTGTCTCCCCCGCGCCCCTTCCGGGGGGTTGGACTCGGCCGTTAGGTCGGCACCAGGGTTAACTATTTCGTTTTCCGGTCAAATCCCGGTGTTTAGCGGAAACGGAATTCCGTTCCGAAATTTCGGTAAATTTCGTTGAATTTTGGTCGAAATTTGTTGAATTTTGAATTTGAAAACGAAATATACCGAAAAATACCGAAATTTCGGATCCCGGTAACTAGCGGAAACGAAAATTTTTCCGAAATTTCGGCGAAATTTCGCCGAAATTGTTAACCCTGGTCGGCACAGGTCCCTGACCCCGCCAAGCTTGTAAAGGGTCGGGATGGTGCCACATGTCCATCGGCCGCCTGCCGATCGGGCTTCCTGAGCTGCTCTCCTGCTGAGCGGACTGGCGCCGTATGCGCGGCTGTCTTAGCAGGCCGTCGAGCATGGTGATCAATGCCCGTCTGGCTACGGTCTGCCCGTGGGAGCCTCTCTTTGGTAGGAGGGGTACCTGTGGTAATTGACCCTGACACTATACTAACTGCTTATACATAGAAAATCCCAGCCTGTTTCTTGCCTTTGTTATATACTAGTCTATAGACCACTAAAAGCTTGCATATGGATGCATGGTGATATGGACCTATCCCACTTCTTTGAGATAGATTGGATAGATGCATGATCGAATCTGACCCTGAGTTCAACTATAACCTCGAAGGGCGGTACGATTGAGGCTCGTATTACGCTCAAGTCTTGCCTGTGGAGGAGCTTCGCCAAGATGAAGATGAAGCCCGGAGCTTAGCTATCACTTCTGCTGTTCCTTTTTGTTTTCGTTTAACCCAAGGAGCTGGTACTTGATTCCGTACTACGATTCTATGGATTATGTAATAATTGAACTTGTGAGGGTGGGGATTGTTGGAGTAATGGGCTTGGCCCATTCATTCTAAAACATTAAAAGAATTTAAAGCCCACTATTAATGTTAGGGAATCAATGCTTAATTCCGTACCGGGAATTGAGGAGGATCTCAACCGACTTAAAAGGTGGACTTCTTGTACACCACTTGTGAAGCCGGTAAGAGGAGGACGGTGAACCACACGCGCGCGCGCGCTCGCTCGCCTCGCCGGGCCGGGCCGTGGCCGAGACGAGGCGCGGCGCGGCCGGCCGGCCGGGCGGTGCGGTGCGCGTGCGCGTGCGCGGCCGGACGTGACGTGCAGGTGCAGTGCGGTGCGGTGCGACTCTGATGGTGTCCAGGTTCAACGATCCTGAGCACCTGAGTCACTATATAAGGAGTGACATTCCCCTCATCCATTCTGCACCAGAGCACTGAGGCAACTCGGCTCCTCTCTTCTCCCTCTCCAGTTGCAACAACTGAGTTCCCCAACGCTAATTTTTGCGCGCACAGAATTAGCGTGAGCAGGCCTCCGAAACCTTGCTCGCCTTGAGATCCTGCACGGGATAGGCGGGCAATCAGGTTTTTGGGTAACGCTTTAGCGTGACTGTTCAAAAATACTAAGGCTTTGCCCGATTGTACGACTACTTCCTGGTGGACGAGCCGAACGACTACGTCGACTACATTCTGGTGGCCGAACGACTACGTCGACTACATCTTGGTGACCGTTCGCGGGACTGCACTGCGAACTTCTTCCTGCACCGATTTAGTTCGACTACTTCGACTGAGGCCAACCGAGTAGATGTCTACTCCAGTTGGTAACAGCGCAGCCAATGCCTCCGGCAACGGCCCCGCTTCAGGGTACTCCCTGAAACTTTGGTTATTTATATTGTTTATGCTTATATGTGTGATAAGTATAAACATGTTCACATGTTTTATTTTACTCCTTAAAGTCATAGAAATATTGTTAGTTTATACATTTAATTTTGGAATTAAAATATACCGAAAATTGCCTAGATATCTAACAATCCAAAAACCTGATTGTGTTAATAGGCTTTCGGTATCTAGCTTTGCTGCATCAATCAAACCATCACCTTTTGATGGTTCAAATTACAAACGTTGGCAAGAGTGGCTTATACTGTGGTTAACACTATCGAGAGTGATCCATGTGAAAGAGGGTAAGCCTGAACAATTCTCTCCAGAGGAAGGGAGTGCGTTCGATGAGGCTGATATCCTCTTTCGAGGCTTGATCATTAGTGTTCTCAGTGATAACCTGGTGGATTCTTATATCCGGCTGCCAACTGGCAAAGCATTGTGGGATGCTCTTGAGGCTCAATATGGAGTATCTGACGTCGGGAGTGAGTTGTATATCATGGAGCAGTTCCTTGAGTACAGGATGGTCGAAGACCGTTCTGTAGTGGAACAGGCTCATGAAATACATACTCTGGCAAAAGATCTCAAAAATTGCAGCAAAGAGTCCCCATGTGTGTTACCCAATAAGTTTGTGGCTGGAGGTATAATCTCTAAGCTGCCACCTTCTTGGAGGGACTTTGCTACTTCTCTAAAACACAAGAGACAGGAGTTCACAATAGATGGACTCATAGGGACTCTTGATGTTGAGGAGAAGGCGAGAGCAAAGGACATACGTGGGAAATGAGTTGTTGGTGCTTCAAGTGCCAATCTTGTTCAGAAGAACAACTCCCACAAGAACAAGAAAAAGCCACCGCAGAACCAACCAAAGACTAAGAAGACAACCACTTTTAAGAAGAAGAAGACGGGAGCTTGCTATGTGTGCGCTAGTACGGATCACTTTGCTGCAAAGTGTCTGAACCGCAAAGGCAACGACTCCGCCAACATGGTTATTAGCGAGCCTGGAGGAACATCGGGGTACGGTAATTTATTACCTACTGTTCTTTCAGTCTTTGGTTCACCCGAGTGGTGGGTTGACACTGGTGCTAATATTCATGTTTGTGCTGATGCTTCTTTGTTCTCTTCTTACCAGACCGGCGGGACTTCCTCCTTGCTGATGGGGAACGGATCACATGCGCGTGTTCTTGGTGTTGGTACGGTAAATCTGAAGTTTACTTCGGGGAAGACCGTGCAGCTGAAGAACGTACAGCATGTCCCCACCATCAAGAAGAATTTAGTCAGCGGCTCTCTACTGTGTAGAGATCGTTTCAAATTAGTCTTTGAGTCCAATAAATGTATCTTATCTAAGTTTGGTACTTTTGTTGGAAAAGGTTATGAAAGCGGAGGCTTGTTCCGTCTTTCTTTGTCAGATGTTTGTAATAAAATTGCATACAATGTTATTAACGTTGATGAAACAAATGTTTGGCATTCGAGGCTTTGTCACGTTAATTTTGGTTGTATGATGCGCTTAGCTAATTTGAGCTTAATTCCAAAGTTCACTTTTGTCAAAAATTCTAAGTGTCATGTATGTGTTGAATCAAAACAAACTCGTAAGCCTCATAAGACCGCGGAGGCAAGGAGCTTGGCACCCTTAGAATTAATTCATTCCGATTTGTGCGAAATGAATGGAGTGTTGACAAAAGGTGGTAAAAAATATTTCATGACTTTGATTGATGATAGTACTAGATTTTGTTACATCTATTTGTTGAAGTCGAAAGATGAAGCTTTATACTACTTTAAAATCTATAAAGCTGAAGTAGAAAACCAACTTGAGAGAAAGATCAAAAGAGTTAGGTCAGATCGTGGTGGCGAGTATTTATCAAATTTATTTACTTTATTCTGCAAGTAACATGGTATTATTCATGAGAGGACGCCTCCCTATTCACCTCAGTCAAATGGGGTTGCCGAAAGAAAGAACCGCACTCTAACGGATTTGGTTAACGCCATGTTAGATACAGCGGGGCTTTCCAAGGAATGGTGGGGTGAGGCTATATTGACTGCATGTCATGTCCTAAATCGTGTTCCTACAAAGAATAAAGAGATAACTCCATTCGAGGAATGGGAGAAGAAAAGGCCAACACTGTCATACTTACGTACATGGGGTTGTTTGGCAAAAGTGAGTGTGCCAATAACCAAGAAACGTAAGTTTGGACCTAAAACTGTGGATTGTATCTTTCTAGGTTATGCTATTCACAGCGTTGGATATAAATTTTTAATAGTGAAATCTGGAGTACCTGACATGCATGTTGGTACTATAATGGAGTCCAGAAATGCTACATTTTTTGAAAACATTTTTCCCATGAGAGATGAAACAAGTTCATCTAGACAAGAGTTCATCGAGGATGATGGCTCTGCTGAGCCGATAGAACACAATGAACATACACTTGTAGAAAATCCTGAGGAGAATAACAATGATGCTCCGAGAAAGAGCAAGAGACAAAGGACTGTAAAGTCTTTTGGTGATGATTTCATTGTATACCTCATAGATGATACACCCAGAACCATTGAAGAGGCATATTCATCTCCTGATGCTGACTATTGAAAGGAAGCAGTAAGGAGTGAGATGGATTCTATTATGTCTAATGGAACCTGGGAGGTCGTTGAACGTCCTTATGGATGTAAACCGGTTGGATGCAAGTGGGTGTTCAAGAAAAAGCTTAGGCCAGATGGTACTATTGAAAAGTACAAGGCTAGGCTTGTGGCCAAGGGTTATACCCAAAAAGAAGGAGAAGATTTCTTTGACACTTATTCACCAGTTGCCCGATTGACCACAATTCGGGTGTTACTTTCCCTGGCAGCCTCTTATGGTCTTCTCGTTCATCAGATGGACGTTAAGACGGCTTTCCTCAATGGAGAGTTAGAAGAGGAGATCTATATGGATCAGCCGGATGGGTTTGTATCAAATGGTCAAGAAGGAATGGTTTGTAAGTTGTTAAAATCTTTATATGGTCTCAAGCAAGCGCCTAAGCAGTGTTATGAAAAGTTTGATAGAACTTTGACCTCTGCCGGCTTTGTTGTGAACGAAGCTGACAGATGTGTGTACTATCGCTATGGTGGGGCTGAAGGAGTGATTTTGTGCTTGTATGTGGATGACATACTGATCTTTGGCACTAGCCTTAATGTGATTAAGGAAGTCAAAGAGTTTTTATCTCAAAATTTTGAGATGAAGGATCTGGGAGAAGCTGATGTTATCCTTAATATAAAACTGGTAAAAGAGATCAATGGTGGGGTGATTCTTACACAGTCTCACTATGTGGAGAAGGTGTTAAGTCGCTTTGGTTATAGCGACTATAAACCTGTCTCAACACCATATGATGCCAGTTTAATTCTTAGAAAGAACAAAAGGATAATGCGAGATCAGCTGAGATATTCTCAGATCATTGGTTCATTAATGTATTTAGCGAGCGCTACAAGACCTGACATCTCGTTTGCTGTAAGCAAACTGAGCCGGTTTGTTTCAAACCCGGGAGATGATCATTGGAAGGCTCTTGAAAGAGTAATGCGCTATCTGAAGGGGACAATGAACTATGGAATTCACTACACCGGGTACCCAAGGGTACTAGAAGGGTATAGTGATTCAAATTGGATTTCTGATGCTGATGAGATAAAGGCCACAAGTGGATATGTGTTTACACTTGGTGGTGGAGCTGTTTCCTGGAAGTCTTGCAAGCAGACCATCTTAACGAGGTCAACTATGGAAGCAGAACTCACAGCATTAGATACTGCCACTGTTGAGGCTGAGTGGCTTCGTGAGCTCCTTATGGACTTGCCGATAGTTGAAAAACCGTTACCGGCAATCCTAATGAACGGTGACAATCAAACGGTAATTGTCAAGGTGAATAGTTCTAAGGATAACATGAAGTCATCTAGACATGTGAAAAGGCGGTTGAAATCTGTCAGAAAATTGAGAAACTCCGGAGTTATAGCCCTGGACTATGTTCAGACGGCTAAAAATCTGGCAGATCAGTTTACAAAGGGTCTTTCACGAAATGTGATAGACAATGCATCTATGGAATTGGGCTTGAGACCCACGTGAGTCATTCTATAGTGGAAACCTGTCCTATGTGATCGGAGATCCCGTGAATTAGGATGGTGAAACAAACTAAAGTCTGACTGTGAGAAGAGAACCTTTGTGAAAAGGGCTCATTCCGTGTATAAGGTGCATTTCTCTTCTAATCTGTATGGCAGGTTGGTCTATACCTTAATGTGTGCCAGGTGGTTTCTTTTAAACAAATGAGTTGTTTTCTTGAAATAAAGATGTTGTCCTACAGAACATCTGAAAGGAACACACCTATATGAGTTTGACCACTGGTCATGGTCTATGAGAATTGGGTATTCTCTAGAAACTCATGAAGGGCCTGGAGTATGACTTATAAGCTCCAAACCGCGGGGATGCTTATGCAGCCTAGTACCAGTGTAGGGCTCTGGTCAAACTTGTTTGCACAAAACTGGCAATTCAAGGCATAGTCCATTGCACAGTTGTGAATAAGTGTAGCCTTTGTCCTAGATGGAAGTTCAACTTAACAGTCTCTGTCGAATACTGGTATATCAATGAGGGAATGAGGGTATTTCTAGTGTGGCTTGAATTTCTTGGTGGGGATTGTTAGAGTAATGGGCTTGGCCCATTCATTCTAAAACATTAAAAGAATTTAAAGCCCACTATTAATGCTAGGGAATCAATGCTTAATTCCGTACCGGAAATTGAGGAGGATCTCAACCGACTTAAAAGATGGACTTCTTGTACACCACTTGTGAAGCCGGTAAGAGGAGGACGGTGAACCACACGCGCGCGCGCTCGCTCGCCTCGCCGAGCCGGGCCGGGCCGGGCCGTGGCCGCGGTCACGGCCGTCTCGGCGCGGCGCGGCGCGGCCGGCCGGCCGGGCGGGCGGTGCGGTGCGCGTGCGCGGCCGGACGTGACGTGCAGGTGCAGTGCGGTGCGGTGCGGTGCGGCGCGGCGCGGTGCGATGTGATGGCTATTTTGCCGTTGACTGCAATTAATCGTGCGATTAAACGTGCAATTAAATCTGTAATTAATGGCCATAACCGCATCACCTAAATGACTCTGATGGTGTCCAGGTTCAACGATCCTGAGCACCTGAGTCACTATATAAGGAGTGACATTCCCCTCATCCATTCTGCACCAGAGCACTGAGGCAACTCGGCTCCTCTCTTCTCCCTCTCCAGTTGCAACAACTGAGTTCCCCAACGCTAATTTCTGCGCGCACAGAATTAGCGTGAGCAGGCCTCCGAAACCTTGCTCGCCTTGAGATCCTGCACGGGATAGGCGGGCAATCAGGTTTTTGGGTAACGCTTTAGCGTGACTGCTCAAAAATACTAAGGCTTTGCCCGATTGTACGACTACTTCCTGGTGGACGAGCCGAACGACTACGTCGACTACATTCTGGTGCCCGAACGACTACGTCGATTACATCTTGGTGACCGTTCGCGGGACTGCACTGCGAACTTCTTCCTGCACCGATTTAGTTCGACTACTTCGACTGAGGCCAACCGAGTAGATGTCTACTCCAGTTGGTAACAGCGCAGCCAATGCCTCCGGCAACGGCCCCGCTTCAGGGTACTCCCTGAAACTTTGGTTATTTATATTGTTTATGCTTATATGTGTGATAAGTATAAACATGTTCACATGTTTTATTTTACTCCTTAAAGTCATAGAAATATTGTTAGTTTATACATTTAATTTTGGAATTAAAATATACCGAAAATTGCCTAGATATCTAACATGTTTTACGCTATGTATGGATGTGATATATGTCTAAAATGAGTTCTGTACGTACTGTCTATTGATTCTGAGAACATTGCGATGGTACAAGGAGTTGAGTTCTCGTCGTGAGAACCCGGTTCGTTTCAAAGATGGTACATATACAGAGGACGGTGTAACCCATGTAGAAAAAATGGCGCTGGATGTAGGGCCGACTGTAAGTTGGACACGGCACTGGACATAGGTCCGGCTGTGAGATTGACACAGTGATGGACGTAGAGCCGGCTGTATGAATATTTGGAGTTAGTGGTGGATTGCAATTCATCACAACGACTAAGTTGTCGACGCGTCGAACCAGTTGAGTGGGCTATATATATACCGTAGTTCGTGTTTGGAAAAATTTGTATTTTTCCTCAAGTTTTTTTTTGAAGGACCCTATGCTAGAGTACAAGTGGTAGTATCTGAACTCATATATAGACGTACACCACACCTACTCACACCTCACGCAACGCCTCCCGTATTTTTCCTCAAGTTGGTCAACGCGTAAACGGCCAGACGTGGTCTTACGGGATACTCCAGGAAATTCATGGAAAATGGTACACCTCTACAAACTGTAAAAATGTGAATATTGACTCCTCCTGTTGCATCATTTGCTTGGTGGGCCAGACTTATCAATTTGTCCGGTAAACTACTTGGAGCTCAGGTAGCCCATGCGGGTTATACATGGGTTGGCTGCGTACGATATTTGACGCCACCAAATAGAATTTTATAAATTGAAACATGATTTCCTCTTAACAAAAGTTGTTTTACAAAATTCATCGTATCTTAGTTGGAGATGTGGCTCAAAAAAAAAACTTGGTCCTGCCGGGGGTATGACCTCCCCCAGGACTTTGTGATTAAGGTAGAAGACCTCTCACGCAGGCAAAAAAATCTCCGAATTCCTACCACACCTTTACATGGAGACCCATTACACCGTGAGAAGCACCGGTACTACATCCGTGCTTTGGGACCGGAGATAGGCGAGGGGAATTTTTTGCGCCCACCTGGGTTCGAACCCAGGCGGCGAGCCCCATGGCGGGGGCGTGCAACCAACCGAGTGCAGATGTGGCTCACGTGAGTGGAACTGAATTCCTTGATGGACGAGCATGAAAATCCTTTGCCGAGTTTGATAGTCATAGGTTTGTTGCATGGTGGTGCGTGCAGTTATGAACTTGGCAGGAATTTCGAGTTGATGAGCATGGAGAAGATATGAGTGGAAGCGTTGACACGTATATGTTTGTAAATCTAAAGGTGTTGTTGTAAATTTTAGTTTAATTCCTCCATATTCTGTAATTCATTTTCTGTGAAGTTATTTTCACATATCATTTGCTTTCAAATGATTATGGTCTGTGAAGATTCGGCTCTTAAAATTTCTAGACCCCAAAAGGTGTGCCAATGGATCCACATTCTGGCCTCAATTATCATTGGTTGTTTCATTTCCTCGTTCCTTCCTGATAGCGGTGTGTACATGAGGCTACGCGTGTCAATCTCTTGGGTTTGTTGATTTTTTTTTCACCCTTCGGTCCTCTTTATGGTTGGTTCTGCTTATCTGATCTGATTGCTCCCAATTATTATTGTCCTCCCTCTAAGAGCAAGTATTATAGTGCCACTTCAGCAGGCTGAGAGATGTACAACTCAGCAGAAATCACAGTTGGCGGAGAGAGAATAGAAGAGAGAAGAAAGCGACCGACTTCTGAAACGCCGGCTTCAAACCAGCAAAGTGAATTGTGCCGTAGCTGCCCCCTCTGCACGCCGGCTGCTGCGTCCACAGAGAGCATTAATTGGTAACGGGTCCACTGCCACAGCTGCATGCCCCACTGCCACCACTGCATGCCGTGGCCTTTTCTCAGCCGGCAGCGGGCTGGGTTATAAGCCCTGCTCTAAGGATGAGAGAGCCGGCAGCGGGCTAGGTTATAAGCCAATAAGCTTGGTTATAAGCCAAGTTCATGTCATCTAAATACAAAACCAACAGACTATATGTACAACGAGCTTATCTCTTCATATCTTCCAACTCCATTTATTTAAATTTGTTTGGTCCCAGCTCGGCCTTGAGTGGAGGCGTTCCTGACTTTGGAAGCGCCCTGGTCGGATGAGAGGAAGTGGCGGACCCCACATACTCAGAGAATAATGCAAGCGCTCAGCGGTCGCAGGAGCGACAAGCTCATTCTCTCTCCTCCAGCTCGGTCAGGTAGCTGACGTGTTGGGCGAAACACCCATTGCTGTACCTACCCTAAGGCCTCCTCCAGTGGCCGGCGAAGTCGCTAGCTAAACCAGTTTTTTAATCGATGAACAGTGTAGAATAGCTCTAGCTAGTGGTGCAGTTCTCGCTCGGATAGAAGGCTCTCCTCCTCATATGCACGCGACCCGAGACGCTGCTGCTACTGTGCTGCCCAGCGAAGTTGCTCGTGCAGTCTACAACCGCTGGAGGAGGCCTAAGAGCAAATATAGTAACAGGCGAATAGCGAGCGAAATCCGACATGGGTGTGAGAGGAAGGAGGAAAGAGAAAAAAATAGGCGAGTCGCGAGACGCCTGCTTGAGCCGGCGACGTGCACTGTTTGGCAGCAGAATCGCCCCGCTCCCCGCTCATTTGCTTATTTGCTTCCACGTTGTAGCTGAGGAGTTAAACTGCCCGCTCCCCGCTCATTTGCTTCCACGTTGTAGCTGAGGAGTTAAAGCCTGCGGGGTCTACCACTACTGCTACGCAGCTCATTCGAGCTGGAGCGCGAGACGCCCGTGAGCAGGCGAATTCATTAGACTTGCTCTAAGAGCAAGTATTATAGAGCCAGCTGGGCGGGCTGGGAGCACAGCCACGTTGGAAAAATCATAGCTGGCGGAGAGAGAAAAGGAAAGAAAATATGGAGCGGGCGTCTCACCAAACACTGGCTTCCTGCGCACGCGTGCTACGCCCATTCGCTGCGCTGCTGGTGCGCTCGCGCGCGTACTGCTCCCATTGGACGCATGCGCTGCCCGCTGGCTGCCGCTGCCGCCATAAATGCTCACCACGCTGGCGATTCTCTCCGCGGGCAGCGGGCTGGGTTATAAGCCCTGCTCTAAGGATGAGTGAGTGCGGCGATAGAGGTTGGATTTGATTGGGGGTGCGAATGGCTGGGAGCCTGGGAGTAAGGATGGGAAACGTATAGCAGATATCTGAATTATTCGATATCTGTATCCGTTTAAACATCAATATGGATATCCGTATTCGAATTTAATATGGTAGCAAAGTGGATACATCCGAATCCGATTTTCATTGATTTTCTCTATCCGATTCCAGATTCGTATTCGACAATATCCGACACTATCCGTATCCATTTTCATTCAAAAAGTATTTAAGAAATATATTTATTTCTTACCACCCATATTATTATTTTTATAATAATGATATAATATAAAAGATTAAATTTACTTTTAAATATTCTTATTTTATCTCAATATGACTTCTATATTTTAATTTATATATAATAAAATTATTTATATGTTTATTGCAATATATTTTTAGTTCTAATTTTATTTTATGAATTTACTTATTAATGATAAATAAATTATTTTTAACTAGATATCTTTATTATATTATTACACTTTAATTTGTACATGTATATTGATTTTATAATCTAAAACTACTAATAAAGAGAATAGATAAACGTTAGCTCATATATCAAGTCAATATCCGAATTCGAATCTGAATCCGAGGTATCCGTTTTGCATTCGTATTCGAGAATATCCGAATCCGTATCCGTATTCGATTTAAAATATGACAAAAAATACTATCCGAGTCCAATTCCATGCGAATTCGATCCATTTCCATCCTTACTTGGAGCGGTCAGCGGTGTTCATCGACGCCCCGTCTTCAATTATTGCAGGGCTAGTGGCAGGACGACTTGACAGCGAACATCTAGGGGTGCCTGACAACAGGGCCGTGTTTGGATGTGGAGGGGTAAATTTGCCTCAAGACAAATGTTTTATTTCAACCATTTTCCCCCAACAATTTTACCCCATAAAGATGTTTGGATTAGGGGCAAATATGGTTGGAGAATAACATTTAATTGGTCATTTTACCCCCATTTGACACCTAAAGAGGGGTAAAGGAAAAAGGAGGGGTAAAACATTTACCTCAACAAGTTTTACCTCATGTTTGGATGTTTGAGGTAAAAAGTAGATACTTTTACCCCTTTTACCCCTTTTACCTCTCCATCCAAACAGGGCCCAGGTCAATAGCATGGCAAATCACAGTCCTGAGTGGGGAAAACGACTTCCTCCTATTCCTGTGCTTCTGCTCGCATCTATCCTGTTGCTTTTCACTTTAGGCTGTGTTTAGATCTCTTTCAGAAAATTTTACACTCCATCACATCAAAGATAATCTTGCTATTTAGGAGTATTAAATAAAATCTGTTTACAAAACCTTTTACACAGATGTGTTGTAAATCGCGAGATGAATCCGTGCAAAAAAAACTTATAATTAGTTTTTATTTAATACTCCTAAATAGCAAGATTCTCTTTCAAAAAAAATTTCAAAGAGAAACTAAACACAGCAGAGCGCTTTCCTTGCTGCTTCGCATTACAGTGGTGTACTAGCTCGTTCCTATTTATCATGGCTGCAATTCTATATTAGACAAATTGTTCTAGTGATATAAGAGTATATTAATTTTTTGTTGGCTGGCTCTACCTTGTCAGTTAATAATTTCTAGTAGACTGGAATTACCTTGGCAGCAAAAGCTGCAAATTTTGCTACTGCACTTATCTGGAACAGAATTCATAACGAGACAATGGAACAGATCACAACTTCACATGGCATGCATGGATTAACGGAACGTCAGGTTTGAGTGTTTAGCAGGATAGTAGTGCTGCTATCTGAAAGTCTATTATTGGAGCAAATTATTCAGGATGGAAGCCTCATCAAGACAGTGCCTACAAGGTCAGATAAAGTATGTTCTCGTACGCGGAGCATGCCGATTAGGAAGACTAATTCAGTTTAACCGGAGATTCTAGATTTGCAGAATTCCGCAACTGGCTTTTAGTAATTTAGACTGTGGATGCGAGAGAACGGTAAAACAAGCAAAAACTAGCTGAGATAGACTGAAGTACTGAACATCGACCTCTGAATCTGAATGTATAGGCTAGGAGAGCTGAAATAAGAGGCTGAGAGGGAGGACACGGGGAGCTGCTTACACATTGTCCCCCACGCCAAGCTAGTCGCCTCGCGTACAGCCTGCCAAGAGAGCCGATTGGTCAATTGGGATAGTGCCGGTAGGTCATCAGTTCCTAAGAAGATGGCGCTTGCGGGGGCGGTTCGCGTCTCGCCGGGTGGGAGTTCATTGCCGCCACCGGTGGCTCGGCCAACCCTCACTAGTAGATCGCAGGATAAACAGAGTTTAGAGGATGCATGTGATGAAGAACTAGCGATAGAAAAGAAACAGGCGTGTACGAGTCCATTTTGGCGTGTTCTGTTGTGAAAATCAGAAAAATATCAAATGATGTTGCTCGCCATCATGTGACGTCAGCTAGCAAGAATACACAGCTCTTTTTTTTGCGAAGGGGCTGGATCCCATTCATTAAGAAAACCAGGCTCTTACAGGCAGCACCCTGGAGAAATTACAAAATACAACCAAAACCTCAGGACACTTTCTCCAGCTGTGCAAAGATACAGAAAGGACCCTGACGAACGTCAAATTTGACTTTACACTCCCTGGATCCTCATGCACACATCTCCTACACATCGCACCTCCTCTGGTTCCGCCGGAGTCGGTGAAGAAGCACGACCGGCAAGAGAGAAGCCCCACCAAGGTACCCGACGAGACCTCCAGCATTTTAGCCACAAGACATCCCCCCTCTGGCGCGCATCGGCCGTCATCATCTTGACCTTGGAAGAGAACGAAGCTGGCCCCACCGACCGAACCGGCGACCCAAAAGAAGTCCACATGTGCCACATCAAGCATCACCCAAGACAAAGAGCCCCACACAGGGGAAATCCAAGCCCCCATCTAACAGGAGAAAGGAGATTCCACAGCCGGCGATGAAGTCCCCGGCCAGGAAAGGCAAGCTCACGGGGGAGCACAAAAGATCCTTCCCCAAAGCAAGGAGGACCAAAGCTAACCTCACTCGAGCCTTGCCGGAGACGACGTCGCAACTGCCACCACCGCCGGAAAAGCGAAGAGGAAATCTTATTCTCCATGGGTCGACGCGAAACCTGAAGACACCGGCTTCACCGACGCAGTCACCTGCTTTACCTTCGTCTCCACCTCCGGCGCTGATCCAGAGCAACAAAAGAAACGGCACCCATCTGACAAGCGCCACCCCAAACTTACCCTAGCAAGTAGCTATACTAGATTACAGGGAAAAACAAATCCACTGTCGATTCGTCATGCCCCCCTCCTCCTGCGATGCCGGCGATGGCGCCAGAGGCGAGGGTGACGACGAATCGACGGGAAAAACGCGATTCGCACTTGTGTCGCCACTGAGCTCTGTAGCAAGGGGAAAGAGGGTCTCTCCGTCTCCTTCTGTCCCGTGTACACAGCTCTTATTAAAAGCAGACTAATTAGAGTCTTACTACCAATATAAACCAGACCAAAAGCAGAGGATTCAACCAATACAAACTCTGCTGTCGGAACCGTTGAAGAACCACAGAAGAACAGGAGGTTAGTAACCAGCATGGTCCAGCGGGCACCTCAGCAACCAAATGTCTTCACATTGAAGTTCGAAACTAACAGCACACATGCACGAGGAATGAAGGAAAACAGATATTCTGAGATGAAAAGAGCGATGACTCTCAATTGTGCAAGCAGTTAACCACCAACGGAGTGTGCAGGTTGCCAACAGGAAGCATCATGCCTCTTGCCGTGGGTCTCTTCCCACCGAGACGAAACACATCACCTTGGCCTGGGTACGTCGTCCGTGCAGGTAGTGTTGGAGGCCAAAATTGGCAATAACCGAGGCCGACCGGTCTGACCGGTCGGGCCGACCGGTCAGACCGGTCTAGGCCTGTAATCCGAGTAGGGTTAGGGTTTTGTATTAAGAGTCCTATTGTAATCCGATTTGGAAGGGGTACGTCCTCCCCGGCCTATAAATATAAAGGCTGCGGCCGATTGAGGGTTTTTTAACCACAATCGAATCAAAATTACTCTCTTTACTCAATATCTCAAACCCTAATCTTTTCCAACCCCTTTGCTGTTCTTTGCTCGTCTCTACGGCGTTCAAGGGCGTCTTGAGTGGCCTGCCGACCTCAAGGCAACCCTAGATCTTCAAGCTCCGACGGGGTCCCTCCCGAGCCTGAGGTTTTAGGTTTTTGCGAGTTTCTGCGTCCTACCAGTTTGACCGGTTGGAGGGAGCGGTCTGACTGGTCCAGTCTGAAGCCCGCTGGTGAATATCGTTTGCGATCCGCGCGTGCTAGCGCACCGGTGTGTTGACCAGATCAGCGTCAACATACTTTTTGGTGACTCCGCAGGTAAAGAAGAAGAAACAATCCACATCGGTTCCAATGGCCGGTGAGAACGGAGATGCTTCCAAGATAGATCCGTTGAACGCCATCAACGTCACATATGAAGATCTGTCTGAGGAGCAGCGACAGAAGTTCGAAACTGACTTGAAGCAGCAGAACGAGGAGCTCAAGGCGAGGATGCTGGCATGCTATGGGAAGACTCGGCAGGGTGTGATCCAGATGGAGACGTTCGTCACGCCGTCGATTCCAACTACTACACCACCACCGCCTGCTCCTGCAGCCACCAATGTAAGTTCTTCCGATCTAGATCTATACAGCATGTTATTGACTGAGCTTGGGAAGAAGATCAGCGATGCGCAGCTATTCGCGCAAAACACTTTGGTAGATCTATCTAAGCGCATGGATAGGATGGAGAAGGGTAAGTCTGTAGATACCACGTATTCTACTAAAGATCTTACCCTCAGTTTGGCAGCTCCTGCGTCTACAGTTAATGTGGAATTTGGGATGCCACCGAATTACTTCGCTGGGCAGTCACCACGGCCAGGCGCCGTTCGGCTAACCACGGCCGAACCGGTCAGACCGGTCACAACGACCGGTCAGACCGCTGCCCGGCGGCAAGTCCGGTCAGACCGGTCCCTCAGACCAGTCAGACCGGTGCCATGGTGATGGGCTCGGCGTTAGCTCCGGCGCTTGCGCCAATTCCGAGTTCGGCTGCTCCTGGCCGAACAGATGAATTGGAGGGTTTCGTACCGCCGTATACCACTAAATCATACGGTGAACCTCCTTTTCCACCCGCTATGCCGCAATATGTGTGGGATGACTTGACAAAAAATAGTCCCCATCATGCTACACAGACGATGGGTACTACTGAACCAGCAACTAATCATCTAGGAACAAATGCCCAAACATCTAGTAGCGGGAACTATGAAGCCGATCTTACCAGGATGAGAGCGGATTTAAATACTTTGCTTGGTCCTGAACTTAGTGAATTGGGCATAAATCCTAGTAGACATCGATTGTATCAAAGGCCGTACCCCGACGCTTACGATTTGGTTCCTTATCCTACGGGGTGGCGCATTCCCGATTTTATCAAATTTAGTGGGGACGACAATCGGTCAACTTGGGAGCACATAAGCCAATATGTTACTCAATTAGGAGAAGCTAGTTCTAGTAACTCTTTGCGAGTTTGGTTGTTTTCTTTATCATTAACTGGAATGGCTTTTTCTTGGTTTTCTGCATTACCCCCGAATTCGGTCCGCTCTTGGAACGAATTAGAGCAAAAGTTTCATGATCACTTTTATAGTGGGGATAATCAAGCGAAATTGACAGATTTAACATCAGTTAAGCAAACCAGAGATGAATTGGTGTCTAAATACTTCAAAAGGTTTAAAGAAGTTAAAAACCGATGCTTTAATTTGTCAATTTCTGATAAGGATTTGGTAGATGTTGCTCTAAATGGGTTGTGCTCATATTTGAAAGAAAAACTTGAAGGTTTTGATTACATTAATCTTAATGCTTTACAACTTCAGGCAATGAATTTGGAGTATAAAATTAAAAATTCTAAGGATGCATACAAGCCTCATCGGTCTAATCCTCATGTTGTTGAATATGATTCCGATTCTTGGGCCGATGAGGATAATGAGGTCTACACTGCTGAATTTATTTGGCCATCGTCGGCCAAACCAGCTTCTTGTGCGTCACTTAAGCCGACTCAAAAGGGTCGGAAAGAAGATATGAAATTTACATTTGATGTTTCCAAATGTGATCGCATTTTTGATGAGTTGTTGCGTTTGGGGCATATTAAGATTAATCATGTCATATCGCTGCTTGAGGAGTTAAAGCGGCGTGCATATTATAAGTTTCATAACTCTCATTCTCATGCGACTAACGATTGTAATGTATTCCGTCGCTAGGTTCAATCAGCCATGAATGAAGGACGATTGATCTTTCCTGAGATGAAAATTGACAAGACACTATTTTCTGTTCACACCAACACACATACCATTGATCTGAGTAATGCGAAGGTGCTGCTTCGGCCAGAACAAGCCGAAGACGCAAAAGGTAAAAATGTGGTGTTTGGTGAGACAAGGCCGAAGAATGCTGATGACAAGATTCTGGCCAGGAAGGTGGTTCTGGAAAAGGCTCCTGATGGCAAGGAGTTGATAAAAATTAGTGTCAAAGCTAAGGTGCCCGGGGGGCAAGAAAGTTCTTCCGCTGCTGCTGTCCAGGACCGACTGGTCAGACCGGTGTCACCGACCGGTTAGACCGGTCAGCCCCAGGGCCGACCGAGGACTTTCAAGCCCAAGCGCCCGGAGGAGGGTACATGGAAGCAGAATGTGCCGAAGGTCCAGGGAAGGATGGTTGCTCAGAAACCAACTTTTGGCCAGCTTCTGAACAAGTACACTAAGGCTGTTCAATAAGATCGGCCACTAAAAAAGAGGTCTTGGTCACCCCCGCGTCGAGGAGGTTCTCCAATGAGGGAAGGGCTGAACAAGCGCAGAGGTAATGTTGTCCCTGTGTTCCCGCCTCAGAAGGCATATGCTACCATGCCATGGATGCCTCCGGCTTCAAATGCTACAAATCCGGTGTGGGAACACAAAGGAGTCTGAATGCAGTGCTTCCCCACCACATTATCAAGGTAAAGGCTCCAGAACGCCGGTGCATGACCGATTGGGCCCGCGCCAATCTGGTCAGCAGCAACATGCTGCACCGGTCAGACCAGTCCAGCCAGACCGGTCAAACCGGTCTCAACAGAGGCCGGTCCAATCCCATCCTCCGAAGTAGGAATATCACATCAAGAAAAAGGAGGGTGAGGTTCAGCCTATGCAAGTGGATTCTGGGAAGACTACCACCAATGATGTTGTGAAAATCAGTGATGTGAATGTGGTGGTCAAGGATGTTGGAAAGAAGCCGATGGTATTTGGTAAATCGGCTCAAACTGATTCCCGGAAGTGCGTGTTGGCCAACGATCATGAGGCCAGCAGCAGTGGCTCGGCGAGCAAGTACCATCAACCTAGGTGGTGCCCGCTAGGTTTGAGCCATTCGCAAAAGAGGAGATTGTAGCGCCAAGAACAGAAGGAGCAAGAGGCCGAGAAGCTCAGGGATGAGCACTTCAATGTATATCGGCCAATGGTTCCTCAGGGTAAAGAATGGCGGGCCAAGCCCACTGTGCAGTCAACAGAACCGGTAGAACCGCCCTAGGTGACCAGTCTGATTGGTGCAGAGGACCGGTCTGACCGCCAAGAGCAACCGGTTAGACCGGTCGAGCCTGTTGTCGAGCAGACAGCCGAAGTTCGCACTTCGGCTTCGCGTGATGAAGTTCCAACAGTCCCTGCAGCTTTGGTTAATGAGGAACTGGTGGACTACGAGGCTTCTCCAGCGCACAGCAATATGGAGATAAATGTTGTGTGTTTCTCCGAAGATTACTACGTCGTCTTGGAGGAGGAGGAAGCGGCTCTTTTGGATTTCGGGCCACGCGAGGCCGTTTTCCAGAAGCCAAAGGAATCGAACAATCACTTGAATGCCCTTTACATGAGGGATCATATCAATGAGAGACCGATTTCTCGCATGCTTGTTGATGGAGGGGCAATTGTGAACTTGATGCCCTATTCATTATACAAGAAGTTTGGAGGGACAGATGAAGAGCGGATCAAGACGAACATGACGGTCAGCGGCGTGAGTGGAGGCGACCCTATTGGTGCTAAAGGGGTGGCTTCCATGGAGTTGACCGTGGGGAGCAAAACGTTAGCAACAACCTTCTTTGTCTCCGAGGTGCAAGGTAATTTCAGCTTAATACTTGGACGTGAATGGATTCATGCCAATCAATGTGTGCCTTCTACCTTGCATCAGTTTCTTATTCAGTGGATCGGTAATGAGATTGAGGTAGTCCATGGTGACACTTCGTCTTACATTGCAACCGCCGATTCCAACACTCTTGGGGTGCATGATGACATCAAGTGCTTATTGGGATTAGATCTGTCTGATTTCGAGTTGATCAGTTGCACCAAAGATGGGTTCGTGCCTAAAGCCGATGGAGAATCGGCTACATTATTACAAATAAAATGAGTGCAGTAAGCAACTCAGACGAGACCAGTCAGTCCGGATGTCCGGACCGGTCAGACTGGTCATCAGATCGACGTGCAGAGCCGATCGGTCAGATCGGTCAGTCTAACCGGTTAGACCGGTCTGACGCAGACTGGTTGGTGGAGAGGATTGAGCACTATCGGTCGCGGATGAACGATATGTGCGAGGCCATTGAAGACACTGAAGACATGGATAAGTTAGGCCAGGGGTTCACGTCGGCTGATCCTTTAGAAAAAGTAGATATTGGAGATGGTGGTGTTCCTAGGCCGACTTTTGTAAATACAAATTTATCGGCTGAGTATAAATCCGACTTAATAAAGTTATTGAAAGAGTACATGAATTGCTTTGCATGGAATTATTCTGAAATGCCTGGTTTGAGTCGTGATTTGGTTGAGCATCGACTGCCAATTAAGGCCGGTTTTAGACCTTATAAACAACCTGCTAGGCAATTTAATCCTGCAATGAAGGACCGAATTAAAGAGGAAATTTATCGCTTGTTAGAAGCTGGATTTATTCGGTCTTGTCGATATGCGGAGTGGATCTCTAACATTGTGCCCATTGAGAAAAAAGATTCGGGCAAAATTAGAGTGTGCATTGATTTCAGAAATCTCAATAAAGCTACTCCTAAAGATGAATATCCTATGCCTATTGCCGATATGCTGATCAATGAAGCATCCGAACATCGTGTCATTAGTTTCCTTGGTGGTAACGCCGGTTACAATCAAATTTTTATGGCCGAAGAAGATATGTCTAAAACGGCCTTTAGATGTCCGGGGTTTATCGGTCTATTTGAGTGGGTCGTCATGACTTTTGGATTGAAAAATGCCGGTGCTACTTATCAAAGAGCTATAAATTTGATCTTCCATGATTTGCTTGGTGTTATATTGGAGGTCTATATTGATGACATTGTGATTAAATCGGCCAGTTTGGGAAATCGTTTGGCTGATTTAAGGTTGGCTCTTGAAAGAATGCGTAGGTATGGTTTGAAGATGAATCCACTCAAATGTGCTTTTGGAGTATCGGCCGGGAAGTTCTTGGGCTTTATTATTCATGAGAAAGGCATAGAGATTGATCCAAAGCGAGTTGAAGCCATGAAGCGTGTTGAGGCTCCAACTTGTAAGAAAGATTTGCAAAAATTCTTGGGCAAGGTGAATTACTTAAGAAGATTTATATTTAACTTGTCCAGGAAGATTGATTCTTTTACTCCTATTCTTCGGTTAAAAGATGAAGCCAAATTTACTTGGGGGCAGAACAGCAAGAATCATTTGAGAAGATCAAGAGTTACTTGTCATCACCGCCGGTGCTTAAGGCGCCTAGGAGAGGGGTTCCTTTCAGGCTTTATGTGGCTGCGGAGGATAAAATTATTGGTGTTGTTTTGACTCAAGAGACCGAAGGAAAGGAGTATATTATCACCTATTTGAGCCGACGACTTATTGATGCAAAAATAAGGTATACGTTTATTGAAAAATTGTGCTTATCCTTATACTATGCTTGTACCAAGTTGAGGCATTATTTGTTATCTAGTACATGCATAGTAACTTGTCAAGCCGATGTTATTAAGCATATGTTACAAAAGCCGATTTTGAGTAGGAGAATCGGCAAGTGGGCTTATGCACTTGTAGAATATGATTTGGCCTATGAATCTTTGAAGTCTGTAAATGGCCAAATTATAGCGGATTTTATTGTTGAACATCGGATTAGTGATGTTGTTGAACATTGGATTAGTGATGAGCATGACTTGGAAGTCGGCTATCTTACTTGCACATCATGGAAATTATATTTTGATGGATCGGTTTGTGATGATGGGAGAGGAGTTGGCATTGGTAATGTTTTCATATCTCCAAGTGGTGATGTTTATGAGTTATCAAACCAATTGGAAGAATTTTGCACAAACAATCAAGTTGAATATGAAGCACTTCTATTTGGCTTGGAATTTTTGCAATCCATGGGCGTGAAGCATGTTGAAGCCTTTGGTGATTCGCTTCTGGTGGTGCAGCAAGTATCCAAGATATGCCAATATTACAATGGAGTTTTAAATGCATATCTTGATAAATACCTCAACATTATCTCTTGCTTTGATGAATTTGTGATTTGACATATTCCAAGGGAAGAGAATGGAAAGGCTAATGCTCTGGCTCAACAAGTATCTGGCTATAATGTTACAAAGAAATATTTTAACATTAGAAAGCCGATGCAAATTAAAGCCGAGTCACTGGTTCTGGACGAACCGGTCTGACCGGTCTGACCAGTCTGACCGGTCCAGAGACCGGTCTAACTGCTGAGGGCGGCACAAATGGCAATTCGGCCGAAAATTCTGCTCAGAATATTGAGGCCGAAGTGCAGGATTGGAGGACGCCTATCGTGACATATTTGAGAGATCCTGGTCGTGGTGTAGAGAGAAATATTCGGCGTTTAGTATTTAAATATATTTTGGTTGACGATGAGCTTTATCATCGGACCGCCGATGATATCCTTCTCAAATGTTTGGGAACTGACTAGGCCCGTGTTGCTATGGAAGAAGTGCATGAAGGCATATGTGGAATACATCATTCGGCTCCTAAAATAAAGTGGTTAATTAGGAGAGCCGGTTTTTATTGGCCAAGTATGTTTTCAGATTGCTTTAGATATTATAAAGGATGTGAAGAATATCAGCGGTTTGGTGATATTCAGTTGGTGCCCGCTGCATTATTACATCCTATCATTAAGCCTTGGCCATTCAGAGGATGGGGTTTGGATTTCATTGGTCAAATTAATCCTCCTTCTTCAAAGGGACATCGCTTCGTGTTGGTTGCAACGGATTATTTCACTAAGTGGACCGAAGCGGTACCTTTGAAGAATATGACACATAGAGAGGTAATTGAGTTCATTACGGAGCATATTATTCATAGATTCGGCATTCCTCAAACTTTGATAACGGATCAAGGTTCATCATTTATTTCCAAGGAGGTACGAGAATTTGCCGAATCTTACAAAATTAAGATACTCAATTCATCTCCATATTATGCTCAGGCCAATGGTCAGGCCTAGTCTAGTAACAAGATCTTGATAAGGCTCATCAAGAAAAAGATAGAAGAAAATCCTAGGAGGTGGCATGAAGTTTTATCCGAGGCGTTATAGGCACATCGCATATCTAGACATGGTGCTACTAAAGTTACTCCTTTTGAGCTTGTTTTTGGTCAAGAGGCCGTTTTACCCATTGAGGTAAATCTGGACGCTTATAGATTGGCTAAACAAAATGACATTTCTGCTGTAGATTATCATGACTTGATGATTGACAATATTGATGAAGTAAGCGACAAGCGGTTGCAAGTTTTGAAGGAAATTGAGAAGGACAAGCTTCGGGTGGCTAGAGCTTATAACAAGAAGGTAAGGCCTAAATCTTTTCAAGTTGGTGAGCTGGTTTGGAAGACAATTCTACCTCTTGGGACAAAGAGCAATAAGTTTGGCAAGTGGTCGCCGGCTTGGGAAGGTCCATACAAGATTGTCATAGTTATCTTTGGGAATTCTAATATGGTGGAGACGCTGCAAGGAGAACGTTTACTCAGGGCTCTGAATGGAAGATATTTGAAGAAATATTACCCAAGTGTTTGGCAAGACGCTTGAAGGTGAAGATGGCCGATATTTGAATATCGCCCTTAGCATTATTTTTAGGCCAGTGCTGGATTTGTAATTCTGTATTCTTAGAGCATGTTTAGATGCTTGCTTTTTGGCTTGCATAGCTCACCAAAAAGGCAGGGGGGCATATGTTGGAGACCAAAATTGGCAATAACCGAGGCCGACCGGTCTGACCGGTTGGGCCGAACCGGTCAGACCAGTCTGGGCCTGTAATCCGAGTAGGGTTAGGGTTTTGTGTTAAGAGTTCTATTGTAACCCGATTTGGAAGGGGTACGTCCTCCCCGGCCTATAAATATAAAGGCTGCGGCCGATTGAGGGTTTTTTTAACCACAATCAAATCAAAATTACTCTCTTTACTCAATATCTCAAACCCTAATCTTTTCCAACTCATTTGCTGTTCTTTGCTTGTCTCTACGGCGTTCAAGGGCGTCTTGAGTGGCCTGCCAACCTCAAGGCAACCCTAGATCTTCAAGCCCCGATGGGGTCCCTCCCGAGCATGAGGTTTTAGGTTTTCGCGAGTTTCTGTGTCCTACCGGTCTGACTGGTTGGAGGGAGCGGTCTGACCGGTCTTGTCTGAAGCCCGCTGGTGAAGATCGTTTGCGATTCGCGCGTATTAGCGCACCGGTGTGTTGACCAGATCAGCGTCAACAGGTAGCACCCACAATAAACTCATGTCGGGTTCTAGTTGCCCTCTCGCTGCTCCAGTTCTTTCTCTTCATTAGTTTGCTCCTCTCCTTCACTACAAGAAATATGTTAATATATGATGGAAAAATTTCATCACACATCGTTGAAAAACCGTCATAAAGCAGCGTCGGTGATGATTTCACATACCTTTATGTATCGAGCGTTGCAAATTACGCCTCGTGATGTTTTTGGCGTAATTGTCACATATCGACACAATCCGTGACGTTTCTAATTTTGTCCTAAAATAGCCTCAGACTCACTTAGCCCAACCCAAGTCCAACTTTAATGATGAAAATAAATGTCGTAGAAATTATAGATTATATAGCCATATGAAATGGATGATGATGATGATGTGGACATGTATCTTCTTCCTCTATGTCCGTTTCTTCGTCTCCCTCCACTGAACTAACATGCTCCTAGCCATCTGTCATCCTGTTTAAAATATCATAAGAGAAATGAATACGAGGGAGAGGAGGTTGGGGGGGGGGGGTTCTGACAATGGACATCTGATTGGCATCCTCGAGTGGGAACTTTTGTACCTCTTGTTCAATCTATCTGTGTGTTCCTGCTCTGCCAGGTCCTCTATGATTTGCCAGATTTTGAGCCACTCGGTCAATAAACCACCAAGGTCTTGATTGAACGTCCTCAAACCCTAGAAGGGAAGTCAAAACAGAATACAAACAAGAGGGTGTCAGAAGTAAGGGATTATGCATGTAACTGAACAGCCAAATATCAATGCAGGCAGTTTAACACTAGTACCTCCTGAGTGTTCTCGTTTTCCCCTTTGCTACAGTATAGAGAGGCGGAAAACAGGCGACTCGCGTTTCTTAGCGGTGGATCCGTCGATCCCCTCGCCTCCGTCGGTTTCGGCAGCTCGCCGGAGTCGGGAGGCGGGGGGATTCCACCTTCGTCGAGCGAGTTTGTATAGGGTAGCTAGTTTTCTAGTTCTCGCCTAGGTTTAGCTCGTCGTCACCTATGGCGGCGGATCTTAGGTTGTCGGTGGCAGTGCCAGCGCTGTTGCGTCGGCTAATAATCCTCCTACTGGCCTTCTTCGACGGCATTGCTCCGGTGGTGCTCTCGGCGAGGCACCATGGAGGTCAGTGTGTTGCCGGCTTCGAAGACGACCCTTAAGCTTAGTTATTAGGATCGGACTGGACTGGACCGGCAGTTGGACCAGAAAAAACCGGAACCAGAGCCTCCAACAGTTCGGTTCACTTAGAAGACCGGCCATGCAATTAGACCGGTACAGACCAGCTGAACCGGCCGATTTTTAGCTGTACCGGTGAACCGGACTGTTTTCTGCGAACCGGGGCGGTTTTGATTGTAACCTCACCTGGGCACCTGACACCCGCAAGAATGCAAATCCCATCAGCAGTTGGTGGGCCCAATAGGACCTCTATCTCTAGGAGTTCCGTGCATCTACGAGGCTGGAGCTGCACAGGTACCTAGACATATATACGCCATTTTTTTCTTCTGTTCCGCACGCCGCAAGGGACAGCTGTTTTTTTTTTGGGTAACCAACAGCTGCTGCTGCTGCTGGCTGCTGCAAGCACCACGGGCCACGGGGCCCAGCAGGGCCGCAGTGCCTCATGCTTCTGCTACTATTTTTTTAGAGGGCTTCTTGCTACTATTAGGAGAGTAGGATTGTAGGAGGGAGGCAGCTGGTGACCTTGTGTGACCAAGTTGCTCGATCCATACGTAGAATTGTATAATGTAAATATTTCTTTTCTTTTTATTAATTAGTTGGATTATAAATCGAATTTAAATTGCAAGCGAATTTATGCTACAAAAGATTTGAGATTTGGAAGTTATGGAGCGGTAGATCATGAAGTGCATCTCCATCTCAAACAAAAGCTTACAGCATAGCAAAACTTCTAAATAGCTGTCACAAAATTTTCAATTATTTATATAATCTTATTTTACATGTGACCAACTATGCATTGTTAATTATCAGATATATACTATACCGGCCCTAAAAAAAGATATATACTATACCGGTTCTCAAAATTTGCGTCCAGTTCAACTCACCGGTCCAAAATTATTGAACCGGCAGTTCAACCGGTTCATAACGGTTGGACTATTGAACCATTGAACCAACATCCTCACCGGTTCGATCACCGGTCCGGTACTAATAACTATGCCCTTAAGTCTTCGCTGGCGACGATTTTGGATCTCGTCAGTTCACTAGCAGTGATGGTGGTAGCATCGTCTCCGGCGTATGGATGAGGTCAGCTCTGTTGCTCCAGTTCTTTGATGTCACCGATGGCGGAGCTGGTTTTGGCATTGGCATCTTATGCATCGAAGATACTGGGAGGCTTTTGTTCTTGCTCCTCTTCTTCTCCGGTTACTGCATCGGTGGTGAGGGGGATGCGAGTTTTCTTTTCCTCCTTTCTTGCGAAAGGGTGGAAGCTTTGAGTATGAATCTTGTGTGCTCCCCCGTGAGATTCTCCTTCCGGGTTGGCGGTCCTACTGTTAGCGCCGGATTCTCCTTCTGGTCACTGGTGGGTGTACTGGTGATGGCGGATTTGATGCTTGGCCAAGCATGCGACGACGGCGGAAGATACACCACAATGACTACGTCTCATGCGGCTTCAAATAGCTGGAGGCCTTGTTCGAGTTCTTGGTTGGGCTCTTCTCCTGGACGAAGCGGATGTTCTCAGACTCCGGCGGTTCACCAAGATTCGTGGAAGCTAGGACGAATAGAGGACCTGGAGACCTTTGCTTCAAATTCGAGTTTTTTTAGGGTCCTTTGTGCTACTTTCGGCTCCTGGAGATTGTGCTCTGCAGTTTTTGCTGTACTTTTCTCTTTCTTCAAGGGTTTCTTGTAAATGTCACGGGTTAATCAAATTCGAGAGCTTCCAGCCCATTCGCAAAAAAAAAAAACAATGCAGGCAGTTCAGGGAGGGAACTTACACTTTCGAACAGTTGACACTCCGTATTGTCCCATGCTTTAAATCTGATACTGGGACGGTTCGGATGTGTCGTGATGGCACCATTAATGGTGGTTGCAACCCATGTGACAGTGCCATCATTCTTATCTTCTGTTGGATCGTAGTTGCTGTCACGCATGCAGTTGCCCAAAATTACAACCTCAACCTTGCTGAGAGCGGAGAGGTGCTGGATGCCCAAATCAGCGGCACCATTCAGGCACTCCCTCTTATGCACAGAGAACATGAGCCTAGAACGAGCGATAGTCCGATCGGTAACGCTCGAGTGGCACGAGCGGCCAGTCGCGGGTTCGAGCGCTGCTAGTCCGCGATTCTCACCTGGGTCTTTCCCATTTTCAGATAGGTGGCCCGCGATACTCACCTGGGTCTTCCCTATAGGTGGCCCGCGATACTCACCTGGGTCTTCCCTATTTTCAGATAGGTGGTCCTTTTCCGACCGTGCTTCTGCACATGAACAAGCAATATTGGAGGATAGGTTGTAGGTCTTAGCTTTTTTGTAGGGAGGTGTTGCGTGAGGTGCGTGCGGTGTGCATCTACATGTGAACTCAGATACTGCAACTTCTACTCTAGTATAGGACCCTCAAAAAATAGAAAAAAAAGAGAGAACCTGAGCTTCACGTGCTCAAGCTTTGTCATTGATCCCACTTGAAACTCCAGTGCGGTCCCACAACGATAAATATGGAGGGAGAAATATTTCAGACTCTTGAATCCGTTGCTGCCGTAGATGGTGATCCCTCCGTTGGTGCCTCCGACAGTAGTTTTAGCTCGAGAAAAAGTTAACTGGGTATTCGTGCATTGAACAAGAAGAACCTTATGGCTATCCTAATCGGTGGCCATCACAAGAGACTGACAGTTGGACGGCGCGTCGAGGCTTCCACGTCTCTGTCAACAACTCCATAATGGAATCCTCCGCCGACGCCGGCGGCAGCGCCACCGCGTCCGGCGAGAATCCACCGGCGCTCCTCATCAGCCGCCGCCAGGACGCCTTCTCCGCCGCGCTGTGCCAGCGCTACCGCGTGGTGGAATTAGAGGCCAATTACAGTTCATTTTAATTCCAAAAATGAGAGCATAAATCATGATATTTTTATAGATAAAAATAAGAGCATGATCCAATATGCTTGTAACAAAAATAATAAACATGAACATAAAGTTCAGAAAGTACCCAGAGGCGGGGCCGGTTCCGAAGGAACCAGATGCGCCGTAACCCGACATAGCTAATCGAGCCTATTCGATGTAGCCGATCAAAGTCGATGCCGTGCAGGTGTTCGCTGTGCAGAGATGACGCCGGGAAGGTAGACGAAGTAGTTGTTCGCAGTGAGCAGTCGCGCTGATGCGCTCCCCAAAAACTTGATCGCCCTTCTACTCCTCAGGTGCAGAGTCGCTGGTGAGGACGCAGCTTCGGAGGCCTGCTCTTCCGGTGAAGTTCGTGCACACAGATCACCGGAACGGGGATAACAAAATTGCAGCACAGTAGTGGAGCTCTCTCCTTTTTCCCGCGAAAGACAAAGGACGTGATGCCACTCTTATTAGGCTTTAGGGGAGACCTTTGAGTACCCAGGTTAATGCCATCAACCAGCCATTAAAAGATCAGTTTTTGGTCATTTGTTAACAACCATTAACCAGCTATTGAAAGATCAGTTTCTAGTTATTTGTTGATAGCCATCAAGGTGGTATTATCACAATTGTAACTACCTCTTAAAAATATGGGCCTTGGGATTTATTGATCATTTTTTAAATAGGCTCTTGGCCCATTTATTCTAATAATCCCCACCAAATTCCAAGGCACATGTTCATTTCCAACACTGTTTAATATACTGGCGTTTCGATGGAGACCTGGTTAAGGTTGAACATCCACCTAGAGCATAAGTTACACTTGGCCACAACTGAACAATGGACTATGCCTTGAATTGTCAGTCTTGTGCGAACAAGTTTCACTTACATCCTTGACCGATACCGGGCTGCAAATTACTTCCCCTCTGTTTGGAGCATATAAATCGTACTCCTGGGCCTTTCATGAGTCTCTAGAGATTACCCGATCTCATAGACTCTGACTAGCAGCCGAACTCATATAGGTGTGTTCCTCAAAAGATGTTTCTGCATGACAATATCTTTGCTTCCAAGAAGCCACTTGGATCACATTAAGGTATTCACCAACCTGCCATGCAGCAAAAGGAGAAAATGCATCTTCAATGGAGTGGGTTTGTACGATAGTATTCTCCTTCTCAGTTAGTCAATAGTTTGTTTCGCTGTCCTAATTCACGGGATCTCTGATCAAATAGAACAGGTTACCATTATGACATAACTCTCATGTGGGTCTCAGTCCCATCTCCTTTGATGGCTCGTCAATCACATTCCGTGAGAGACCTTTAGTAAAAGGATCTGCCAAATTTTTAGCAGTCTAAACGTAGTCCAATGCTATTACTCCAGAGTTTCTCATTTTTCTGACAGATTTCAACTGCCTTTTCACAGGCCTTGATGACTTCATATTGTCTTTTGAACTGTTCACTTTGACAATCACAGTTTGATTATCACAGTTCATTAGGATAGCCAGTATTAGTTTTTCAACCACCGGCAGATCCATCAACAACTCACGAAGCCACTCAACTTCAACTGTGGCGGGTTCTAATGCTATGAGTTCTGCTTCCATAGTTGACCTCGTTAAGATGGTCTGCTTGCAAGACTTTCAGGAAACAGCGCCACCTCCAAGTGTGAACATATATCTACTTGTGGCTTTTATCTCATCAACATCAGATATCCAGTTCGAGTCACTATAGCCCTCGTACCTTAGGGTAACCGGAATAGTGAATTCCATAGCTCGTTGTGCCCATTAGATAGCGCATCACTCTCTCAAGAGCCTTCCAATGTTCATCTTCAGAATTTGAGACAAACCTGCTGAGTTTGCTAACAGCAAACGAAATGTCAGGTCTCGTGGCGCTAACTAAATACATTAGCGAGCCAATGATTTGAGAATATCTCAATTGATCTCTTGTGATTCTTCGATTCTTTCGCAACACCACACTAGGATCGTAAGGCGTGGGAGCAAATTTGTAGTCACTATATCCAAAGCTACTCAAAATCTTTTCCACATAGTGGGACTGCACAAGTGTGACCCCACTATTGCCATCTCTCGGTAGCTTAATGTTCAGAATCACATCAGCTACTCCCATGTCTTTCATCTCAAAACTTTGAGACATAAAGTTCTTGACCTCCTCAATCACATAGAGGTTAGTCCCGAAGATCAATATGTCATCGACATACAAGCACATGATCACTCCTTGTCCCCCACCAAAACGATAGTACACACACTTATCGGCCTCATTCACAATAAAGCCAGCCGACGTGAGAGTCTTATCAAATTTCTCATGCCATTGCTTAGGCGCTTGTTTCAAGCCATACAAAGATTTTAACAGCTTACACATATTTCCTTCCCGACCTTCTACTACATACCCATCAGGCTGATCCATATAAATTTTCTCATCCAACTCTCCATTAAGGAAAGTTGTCTTAACATCCATCTGATGAACGAGAAGACTATGTGAGGCAGCCAGGGATAGTAGTACTCGAATGGTGGTCAGTCTAGCAACAGATGAATAAGTGTCAAAGAAATCTTCGCCTTCTTTTTGGGTATACCCCTTAGCCACAAGCCTTGCTTTGTACTTTTCAATAGTACCATCTGGCCTAAGCTTTTTCTTAAAAATCCACTTGCAACCTACAGGTTTGCACCCATATGAACGAGCAACTACCTCCCAAGTCCCATTAGACATTATGGAATCCATCTCATTTTTGATTGCTTCCTTCCAATAGTCAGCATCAGGTGATCCATAAGCCTCAGCAATGGTTCTTGGAGTGTTATCTACAAGGTACACAATGAAATCATCACCAAAAGACTTTGCAGTCCTTTGTCGTTTGCTCTTTCGAGTTACTTAATTGTCATCCTTCTCATTATTTTTCTCAAGTGGTTGGTCAAAGCGTACTATTTCATCATTATTTTCAGGGGTTTCACCAAATTCATGACTAGAACTGCTAGGTGTTTCTTTCATTGGAAAAATATTTTCAAAGAACGTAACATCTATGGACTCCATGATTGTACCAACATGCATGTCCGGTACTCTAGATTTAATTATCAAGAATATATATCCAACACTGTAAAAAGCATAGCCTAGGAAAACACAATCAACTGTTTTCGGCCCAAGCTTGCGTTTCTTAGTAATTGGTACATTAATCTTTACTAAGCAGCCCCAAGTATGCAAGTATGAGAGTGTTAATCTTTTATTTTCTCATTCTTCGAATGGTGTCTTCTCTTTGTTTTTCATAGGAACTCTGTTAAGTGTATGACAAGCTGTCAACATGGCTTCACCCCACCATTCCCAAGGAAGTCCAGCAGTTTCTAACATGGCGTTAACCATCTCTGTTAGAGTGCGGTTTTTCCTTTCAGCCACTCCATTTGACTCAGGTGAATATAGTGGAGTTCTCTCATGTATAATGCCATGCTCCTCACAAAACAAATTGAATTCATTTGAAAAAATACTCTCCACCTCGATCCGATCTAACACACTTTATTTTCCTCTCAAGTTGATTTTCAACTTCGGCTTTATAGATCTTGAAAAAATGAAACGCCTCATCTTTGGATTTAAGCAAGTACACATAGCAATATCTAGTTGAATCATCTATCAAAGTCATGAAATATTTCTTCCCTCCTTTAGTCAACACACCATTCATCTCGCACAAATCAGAATGAACAAGTTCTAATGGTGCCAAGTTCCTCGCCTCTGCAGCCCTGTGTGGCTTGCGGGGTTGCTTAGATTGCACACAGACTTGACACTTGGAATTTTTGACCAAAGCCGTCACAGCTTTATAAGCCCAAAGTAAATTGGCCATATCTCCCTCATATGAAGTCAGTTTTTGCTTTATAAGTACTTGTTGGAAAGATAATTTCAATATCTTTCCAATGGATCTGATCCCGCAGTCACATCTTTTTTGTACGAGTCGCAGTAGTCGAAACAATTGTCAGGTCATGTTGAGTCCATGTCTGTTTCAGGTCATGGTCGAGTCGGACTTGGGTTTGTGGCTGGCCTGCGTGCCATATAGCCTAGGGCTGATGCCCATGTATCTTTAGATTAGATTGGATTTTCCTGGTGTGTTCCTATTTCATCGAGGGCTCCTCCGAAGAACCAGGGAAGGGCGATTCCCATCCAGTCTTTCAAGCTGCCGATCTGCTGAGATCGTGAGATCAAGTCTTCAGGCTTGGGCTCGTGACGAATTCCATCAGAGTTCATCTCTTCTGATCGTGAGTGTTCTACTCGCGGGTGGAAGAATTATCTAGGGTTTGGTTTATATATTGTAAGCTAATCCCTTATCTATCTTTGCTACGGCAATTATCTATGATTGATCAAACAGAAGTTTCTTTGGTCTGTGTCTGTGATATTTATTTTTGCCGTGAACTTAAGTGGAGGTCAGGTATTGGTTTCGTTAATTGACGTGAATACCTGCTGCTAGCTTTTCTCGTTGAACCAAGGACTTTTGTTCTGATCACTGTTTGCCGGGCGAGCACTAGTTTCCGTATTCCAATTCTTAGCGTTAGTTTACCTGCTTGTTGTTAGCTGCTGTCGGCTGCATTATTTATTGGATATAAATTCAGTTTATCACCCGGAAAATCAGTTTGGAGAACAAAATTCAGATTACCTTAATCCTTGGTATTTTAGTACCGTGAAAGATTGGGCAAACTCTTGGACAGCGTAGCCGTGTCCTTATCAATTGGTATTCAGAGACAGGTTGCTCATGGTACTTTTGGAATTATTGCTGCTGATTTATAATGGATCAACCTTATTTGCTGGACAAAATAAAATCGATGCCGCAACTATCTCTGACAACAAGTATCAGTGAATACTTTGATTGGCAAGATGGTATGGAGGAATTTTTCAAGGGCCATGGATTTACATCTGTCATAAAGATGTATTATGCAGAAGAAACATTTGATAATGATGTTTTGCAATGGTGGCTTAATGTCGATGACCATATTCGGACATGGGGAGATATGACATGTGTGTTACGAAGACAATTTGTTTATGATGCAATGAACAAGGCTATTGCTCATCCTCTTGAGCCAAAGAAGAATATATTATCAAGCAGTGGAAGTTCTTATATGGTTGTTTCTGAATTTTTCTTGTACTACACAATTTGAGAAAAATGCTTCCACTAACCACGCAGCTATAATGGGGTTGTCTAGTGATCTTCCTGCAGCCACATCCATTGTTGGAGCAGATGTCAAGGTAAAAGCTGGTGGTTCTGATTTTTCTTTGACACCAGGGCAGCAAGTTTGTGAGTCTTCTTATGATGACCCAGTGGAACCTTTAATTAGAATTCCGGCTGCAGTTGTGGACTCTTTCAATGTTTCTTCTATAGAGCCATCGCTTGCTATTGATATGACAAGTTCATTATCTTTGCTGTCTCATGAAGTGCAACGTGATGGAACCATTGCTAATGTGAAGGGGCAGCGATCCAATATTTTTCAGTCAGAGTGCAAAATCCAAGACAAGGTATGCAAATTAATTATTGATAGTGGTAGCTTCACAAATGCTATTAGTTCTGATTTGGTGAATGCTTTATCCTTACCTACACGGAGGCTGCCAAAACCACATTATATGCGGTGGATGAATGAAAGTGGTACACTGAAAATTACTCACAAGACTAGAGTTAAATTTTCCATTGGAAATTATATGGATACACTAGATTGTGATGTTGTGCCGATGAGTGCTTGTCATTTATTGTTGGGTCGACCATGGCAGTTTGATCTTGATGCTACTCATGGTGGTCGTTCCAATAATTATTCGTTTGTACACAAGGGAGTTCATCATGTGCTCAAACCGATGCCGGTTAGTGCTATTAAGGCTGTCATTTTTCCTCATGTGAAAGTAAAGAAAAAGGTTGCTGAAATTGTCCCAAAGTCGAGGACGACTTTGCTTCAAGGGACGGAGAATGATGTGAATATTCCTACTCTTGCTGCTGCTAGTGAGTCAGTGATTCATGACAAGAGTGCAAAAAATATTTCCGACATCAATCCTCAATTCAATGAGTCATCAGATATAGCCATCATGGGAAATTCTTCTGTGAATATTAATTATTTGGGTGAATTCTGTGATGCTAATAAATCTCCTATACAGTTTGGCTCTTTTTTTAATTTCGTGGGACACCACAGCAAGAAAGACGAAAATATAATAGATACAAAGATGAAGAAGCCAGTTGAGCTTATGCCAAAGCCAAGGACGGCTTTGTTTCAAGGGGGAGAGGATGATGAGCCCATGGCTCCTCAAATCATTGCAGCTTGTGTCGATAAAAAGAAGTGCAATAATTCAAAAAATTCAGACGGTAATGATGTGAAAAATCTTTCAGTTATAAAGCTCGGTGCATTTTGTTTTGATGTGAACCAAAATATTATGAAGAAAGGCTTTCTATCTAGTACTGCAAGTATTGCACGCAAGATAATATTTGGTGGAGCTAATAATTTGCGCAAGAAGAAAGAGATACAATCCGGAGGGATTATTCACATTGTTGGAAGTGTTCACGAGATCAATCAAACGTGAATTGATTAGCATCCTTGCTGGATTATTTTATTGTTTTCTTCATGCATGGCGTTTGTTGGCTGCTCTACTCAATTCATACGTGTGGCTTGGTTTCAATTAGGCAGGCTAAGTTTTAATTAGGAAGGCTAAGTATGGTAATTCGCTTTGTTGCCGGATTATTATATTATTTCTATTCATCTTTGAGTCGGACTTGAGTCTGGTGCCTGCGTGCACTTTGGGTTTGTGCCTGTGCGCACATATAAGCCTAGGTGCTGGCCTATAAGGAGTTTAGATTAGATTGGATTTTATTTGTGTCTCTCGTCTAGGGTTTCTCCTACGAACAGCGAGACGCCGTCCGATCTCATCTACCTTGCTGATTCTTCTGGATCGTGATTGGGAGCGTGATCAGGATTGTTTCCTGGGTGCGCTGCTCCGGATTCTTCAGTGGATCCCTATCTTCTGATCGTGGCTCGTCGTGGCCGCGGGTGGAAGATTTATCTAGGGATTGGTTTGCATCAACTATTGTAAGCCGATCCCTCATTATCTATCATTGCTACTGAGCATATTTGATTATTCAGAATAATCGTTTGATCTGTGTGGAGATAGACACTATATTGTTTGGGATAATATTTGTGGCTGTGTCTCCCGTATTTGTCAGAGATTAAAATAATTCTTCTATATATTTTAATCTTTGATCTATTACTGTGGTGCTGAACTGCTAGCTTTTGTGAACAAGTGCCGATCTGTTAGTCAGGCTAATAGCTTTGCTGTGGTGACATAACTAAAGGGTGCTGGACTATATATATTCTGTGCTGGTGACGGGGTTTCATTGTTACTACTCACGTTAGATTGCTAGAGGACTTGATCATTGGAGATAGCTCAGTCAAGTTAGTGCATAATTTATATTGGATATAAATTCAGCTTGTCATCCAAGAAATAATTCAGATTATATTGATTATTGATTCTTGTACCGTGAAAAATTGGGCAAATCTTTGGACAGTGCAGGCGTGTCCTTATCACAAAGTAAATTTTGGAATTAAACTCAAACTGGCAAGCTGCAACATACAACCAAAATTTACATGACAAAGCCGTGAATGCCAAATATTCGATGCATCATTGCTACACACATGATTCATAACTTTATTACAAGAGTCTGACAACAATAGGCGAAACAAACCATCACATTCATATCTTTTACCAACAAAGGAATCGAATTTAGACAGCACATACTTGTTCGACTCAAACACCAACTTAAAACCATCCTTACAAAGAAGGGATCCACTAACAAGATTTTTATTTATTGAGGGGACATGATGTACGTTCCTTAGTCGCACAGTCTTTCCCGAAGTAAACTTCAGATCGACCATACCAACACCACGAACAGCCGCATTCGAACCATTCCCCATCAACACGGATCCAGTCCCTGTGACCTAGTAAGAAGAAAACAAAGAAATATCAGCACACACATGTATATTGGCTCCGGTGTCAATCCACCAATTAGGTAAATGACAAACTGAAAGAACAATAGAATAATTATCATACCCTGATGTTCCCTTCTTAGCATCGCCGATAACTATGTTAGCAGAATTCTTCAGCCTTTGCTGCTGCTTATCCTTGCGGTCTTTACAGTCCCGAGCCCAATGATCAGAACCACCGCACACAAAGCATTTTCCTGTGTTCTTCTTATTAAAGTTGGTAGTCTTAGCAGCCTTGTGCTTGTAATCAACCTTCCCTTTGCCTTTGTTCTTGTGGGATTGGAAATTCTTTTTCTGCACCACATGGGCGCTAGAACCTCCCTCATTGCCACGAGCATGCGTGTCCTTTGCTATCGCCTTTTCTTCAACATCAAGAGTGCTGATCAGACCAGCTACAGTGAACTCTTGTCTCTTGTGTTTCAGAGAGGTAGCAAAATTCCTCCAAGAAGGAGGTAGCTTGGCAATTATTCCGCCGGCCACAAACTTTTTCGGCAGATTACACTTGAAGTTATCAAGCTCCTTTGTAAGCGCCTGTAACTCATGAGCTTGTTCGATGACAGGACGATCATCAACCATCCTGTAATCATAGAACTGCTCCATGACGTACAGCTCACAGCCTGCATCGGAGGTACCGAACTTTGCTTCAAGTGCGTCCCACAGTTCCTTGCCAAAGGGAATATGCATATAAGCATCCACCAGGTTCTCTCCAAGAACACTGATCACAGCCCCTCTAAACAAGTTGTCAGCAGTCTGGTACGCTCTCTCCTCCTCGAGAGTGCGAGGTCCAGTAGTAGGACCTTCAGTGATGAACCATACGCTCATTGATATGAGCCACAACTCAAGCATGCGGACCCATCTCTTGTAATTTGTTCCATCAAAAGGATTTGGTTTGAGATGTGCAGCAAAACTAGAAACCGAAAAAGCCCAATCAAGTTTTTGGATTGTTGGAATTAGAGGCCAATTACGGTTCATTTTAATTCCAAAAATGAGAGCATAAATCATGACATTTCTATAGATAAAAATAAGATCATGATCCAACATGCTTGTAACAAAAACAATAAACATGCACATGAAGTTCAGAAAGTACCCAGAGGCGGGGCCGGTTCCGAAGGAACCAGATGCGCCGTTACCCGACATCGCTAGTCGAGCCTATTCGATGTAGCTGATCAAAGTCGATGCCGTGTAGGTGTTCGCTGTGCAGAGGTGACGCCGGGAAGGTAGATGAAGTAGTTGTTCGCGGTGAGTAGTCATGCTGATGCGCTCCCCAAAAACTTGATCGCCCTTCTACTCCTCAGGTGCAGAGTCTCTGGTGAGGACGCAGCTTCGGAGGCCTGCTCTTCTGGTAAAGTTCGTGCACACAGATCACCGGAACGGGGATAACAAAATTACAGCACAGTAGTGGAGCTCTCTCCTTTTTCCCGCGAAAGACAAAGGACGTGATGCCTCTCTTATTAGGCTTTAGGGGAGACCTTTGAGTACCCAGGTTAATGCCATCAATCAGCCATTAAAAGATCAGTTTTTAGTCATTTGTTAACAACCATTACTGAAAGATCAGTTTCTGGTTATTTGTTGATAGCCATCAACGTGGTATTATCACAATTGTAAGTACCTCTTAAAAATATGGGCCTTGGAATTTATTGATTATTTTTTAAATAGGCTCTTGGCCCATTTATTCTAACACCGCGTCCTCGACTTCTACGCCTTGGGCGAGCCCCTCCCCGCTTTCCTCGCCGCCGCCGCGGCGCGGCCCGACCCCGCTCGCGCCGCGGTCGTGGTTGGTGGATACAGCGCCCGCGTGGACGCATCGTTCCTCGACGCCGTCCCGTCCGTCCGCTTCGTCTTCAGCACCGGCGCGGGCGTTGACCACATCGACCTCCACGAGTGCGCGCGCCGCGGCGTCGCCGTCGCCGTCGCCAACTCTGGGACGGTCTACTCCACCGACGTTGCAGACCACGCCGTCGGCTTGCTCATCGACGTGCTCAGGCGCGTCTCCGCCGCCGAGCGGTTCGTCCGCCGCGGCCTCTGGCCGGTGCAAGGCGACTACTTGCTAGGCTCCAAGGTCCATCCGTTTCCTTGTTTGCTTCGCCTCATCTTTCCGTGTCTGTTCCCTGATTGTAGTGAAGTAAAGTACTACAGAGTTTTAAGATTTTTCTACATACATACCGTGAATTATTTTAGCAAGACAAGAAGCAAATTAGAGTACTTTCCTTGTTTCAGTTAGGTGGCAAGCGTGTTGGCATCATCGGCTTGGGCAGCATCGGCTCACTGATTGCAAAGAGGCTTGAGGCCTTCGGCTGTATCATCCACTACAACTCCAGAAAGCCAAGGGATTCAGTCTCCTACAGACACTTTTCCAACGTCCGCGATCTTGCTGCTGAATCGGATGTGCTTGTTGTCGCGTGCGCGCTGAACAAGGAGGCACACCACATCATCAGCAAGGATGTACTTGACGCACTAGGAAAGGATGGGATCGTCATAAACATCGGCCGAGGACCAAACATCGACGAGGCCGAGATGATCAGGGCGCTCAAGGAGGGCAGGATCGCTGGAGCTGGTCTTGATATCTTTGAGAACGAACCCAAGGTGCCTGCCGAGCTCTGGTCCATGGACAATGTGGTCATGACGCATCATATCGCAGTGTTTACTTCAGAGTCCAGGTCAGACCTGCGCGACACAACCATTGCCAACCTTGAGGCCTTCTTTTCCGGTAAGCCACCACTTACGCCCGTGCTTCCGTGGTGACTGATGAAGCAAATCATATTATACATGGACTCAACTGCAGGGAGGTTGAAAATGCCATCATTCTCTGAAGATGACAAGATTTGATGACTAGATTGTGTTCCGAAATAAGAAAGGCAGACGCTGAGAGAATATCCATCAAAATGCTCTGCCTTGGTACAAAGGATCGACGTTGTGCCCTTTAGACCAGCCTCCTGTAGAATTATGAGACACTATGCTCTTTGGAGTGCTACATTACTAAATAACCCCACTCATACATATTGTTTTTGACTTCTTTGATTTGTAATTTTGTATATTCTTTAATGAGCACAACACTGAAGAAGTATTGAGTGGTAAATTTGACTGAACTGAGCTGCAATTAATCTAAGGTTGCAGAACTGTGAAGCTCTGTGAAGACAGTCTTTCACTGAAGAACTGCCAAAAGTCCTTTAGTGAAAGACAGTTTATTATGGGATCGATGAATGCCAAAAGTTGTTAATCAGGTGGATTTCGGCTGTAGAAGGTTTTTCTATGTATCCAGTTCCCTTGCTTGCTATTACTGAGACCAACCTTACCAACTGTAGTGAGGTTGTATAATAACAGAGTAACGCAGTGGGGCATTCATTTCACACTACTTGAAAAATAAACAATTTCATAGGCGGTCAAAACAGATTTTCACATCCTTTGGGCGAAGGCCTGTGTGTAAATGCATTTACAGAGACAGACAATAACTTTGTCCACCTGTGTAAATCGATTTATAGAGGCGGGCGTTGTTATTGGACCATTTGAAAATTTCAAAACATCGTTTGTTCAAACAGATCTGAAACTTGCAACACATATTTGGGTGTCAAAACGATGTCAAATGAAAATCTTATTAGCTACAAAATTGTGGATCTCATCGATCTCTACAATTTTGATATAGAGTTTGTCTTCCTCTAACTTCTTATACAAAACTTATACATTTTACAAAGTTTGCAGCTTGGGTTGATTGCTTCGGTTGATTTAGGGGGAGGGCCAAAAGTTGCCCACCTCTTTAAATTGATTTACAGAGGCAGTTGTAAAGACGTCCGGCTCTGTAAAACAATTTGCAGAGGCGGGCAATGGGGCTGGTGTCCACAATTTAACTGTACAGATAGTCCAAAATATTGCCCACCTATATTGACATTTTTGGGGTTTTAGAACAGAATATGAGTACAATGTGAGTAATATAGAAATAAACCTTTGCTGCACCTACATTGTAAGCTGCAGCGTTACTTACTCTGCTATTAGCAAACACCAAGTAGATATGTATGCCTCACCTGTGCTAATATAATATGTGTTGGACAGAATTTGACAGGGAATTCCATCCATCCTTATATGTATGTTTTCAAGCATTTAAATTTATTGCAAAAGAAAAGGTTTGTATATGGTTGCATATCATTGTCGTTTCTGTTGTTTGTCGCAATGGAGCCCTCAGAATCTATTGCGTTGATTTTGGTTCCACCCAAATAATAATGAAAAACTGTGGGAGCTGTGCGTACATACGGGCAGTTCCACTGCACATATATATTGCCCGTATCACAAGGTACAAGTACTTCTTTTTTGAATAAAAAAGGTACTCCTACAAGCAGTCATTATCGACTCCGTTCTTGACAGGTACTTTCAAAAATCAAATATGTCATCACAAACCCATATTTGATGTTGCAATAATATCGATAAAAGCTACTCGCCATTGTTTAGTACTCCTCCTGTATCTGTTGACTTATGGTCACAAGTTTGCCCGCTCATCTTGCTCAAAAATTTATACAAATATAAAAAACATAAGTCATATTCAAAACACCTTAGATGATGAAGTAAGCCATACATGAGATATTTGAAACTTAAAAAGAAATTTAAATAAGAAGAACGGTCAAACTCATGACCAAAAGTCAATAGTGACAAATATTTAGAAACATATGGAATATGCACTATCATCATGATTCATGTTTGCATGTTCTCCAATCTGCCAAAAGGTTGGCTTCTTAATACATCGTATGTTCTCATTACAAATTTTCTATCATCCAGAAAATTTTGTTTATCTTGAACCTCTTATGAATTTACCAACTCATGATCAATGGGTTCTAAACTCCAAACTGATGATACTTTTAAAGCCGGGCCCAAAAGCTCCTTCTCAACTAAAACCGAAAACAAAGTAATTCAAACAAGCTTTTAAATAAATTTGTTTTAATTTAAATTGAGATCTAAAAATTATGGAACTAATGGGAATGGAAATGTATTGTATTTAGATAAATTTAAGAAGAATAAGAATCATGTCAATCGGAGTTTGCATGGTAGAGACATTGCCTGGGCACAAATGGTTGTCAGTTTAATTCGGAAATAAAGAAAGGAAAAACGAATTGAATAATTTAGGAGGGGAAATTCGGTCGTGGGCTTCCGAATTAACCTGGTGGGAACATGGTCCTTTTGTTGCTTGGGCTGCTGGGTTGGGCATATGATCTTGGAGCATGGGCTTGTAAATGATAAGCCTAGCTGGTAGCAGATTTTTCTTTTCTTTTTGGAGGTAGAGCTATTACTCGAAGGTGAAACATAAACCAAAGGGGTGCAGTCCTTAGATTCTATTTTTAGGGGTATAGAGACAGAGATAGTAGCAGCATTGTCTGAATGCAAAGTAGTGTAGCAGCAGCATTTGTCTGGTATTTATCTGATGGTTTAATTTCCTTCTTAGAAGCACAAGTGCAACTAGCAGTTGATAGAAGTTCATTTAGGTATTTTTGTTTCTTAAGAAGTCATATAGGACTCTTAGCAAGTCAACATCTCTGGAAAAACTTGGAACACTTGAAGAAACTTAACAGAAGCCATTTTATTACATGTTTGTTAAATCACTTCACTGTTTTTTAAAAGTAAATCACTTCACTGTACCCAACTCCAAACTAGAGAGCCATAAAGAGAAGAATTTTAATTTCACCACTCAATTGCCAAGAAAATAATATTCCCTCCGTATTTAAATGCATGACACGTTGTTCAATGTTTTGACCATTTTTCTTGTTTAAAAATTCACACAATTATCATTTTATTTTGTTATGACTTATTGTACCATTATAAATGTAACACTCTGCCGAGGGATGGGCTCAGTCTACATAGCACCTTACTTGCGTTTCCTCCCTTCGTGCAAAATATTTAACCAAACCGATGATTGCTACGCTTCCTTGCCGAGGGATGGGCTCAGTCTCCAACAGCTGTATCACTGTAAAAGTTAATAAAAGAGGGGTGAAAAACTACAAGTTACTGTTCACACGAGTTAACTAACAGAATGTGACGGTAGGGCCAAAGAAGGGGTAGGAGTTAAAAATGGGGCCAAAAGGGATGGAGAAAGATGGGGAAGAGAAAAGGGGAAATAAATGGGAAAAAGAAGATCAAGGAAGAGAGATGGAAGGCTATATATGATAGGAGGGGAGGGAATGGGGGAGGAGGGGAAGGGGAAGGGGTAGGATTTGAGATCTAACTTTGGAGGATCCGAAATTTTCTTAGATCGCCGCCACTGCCCGGAGCAATTGCTTGCTGCAACTTGCTGCCCGAGCAGCGGCGGCCATGGCTAAATATCAAGGCAACCTCATAGGTGACGGGCAACATTAGATCGTGTCACCTATATATGGAACAAAGGTGACATGCAACATCAGAGCCTGTCACCTTTGACTACCAAGGAGAAGCCTATCACTTTTGTCTGGAACAAATGTGATGGGCTATGTATGTAGCCCGTCACCTGTAATATAGGTGACGGGCAACGTTTTGGCCGGCGCCCCAGGGGGACAAAGGTGACGCGCATCATCTCTGCGCGTCACCTTTGCTGTAGGGGTGACGCGCGACAACGTCGCGTCACCTTTGTGCGCATCACTATAGGGTGGTTCTTTTATAGTGAATTTGACAAGCTATATATGCACCATCCATGCAATGCAATGTAGGCTGAAGAAAGAGCGGATGTGAAAGAAAGCATTTGGTGCCATTGCAGATGGAGCGCAGCTAGCATGCATCTTTAATTTTATGTCGTATCAACATATCCATGATTTTATATCGCTACATGCATTTAGCACCTACTTGTTAGGTAGCTAGAAATTCTTGCATTAAACAAAGTGTTCAACAGTAGTGGTAAGGAAGAGCGATGATATTGAGAGATTTTGTATATACATTTCACACAGGTGTAGCAGTGTATGTACACAACAGATCAAAGAAAAGGCAAAAGAGAAATGTAGATATGCTGTACATCCTACTGTACACATCAATCGATCCTTGCCTACATGTGTGCTCTCGAAAGCACTGCACAAGGTAGGGAATGTAAAGCTTCCTCGCTCATATTATTGGTGGCTTGACTGAAGCCAAACCGAGGGCACCCCCTTTGGTGGTGGAGGGAAGCATGCCGATCGATGGTACATATATCCTGCCGGCCGGTACAAATTTGGCAAGCTGCTGTGCACCATCCATGCATTACAGACTGACTGATGTGAGACCCGCACACACCAGCCGCAATGTATACTACCAGCTGAGGTACTAAGCTGGGTCCATGGAACAGGCAGAGGTAGCGATGCAACGAGCGCACAATGTACACCCAATTTAAGGTGGGGCCTGCAAAGAAAAGCTGCATGTCCCTGCGACCCTTTCTCATGACCGTGAGATGAAAAGAGAAGATGCATGTGCCAGCTGCATGGCCCGTCACTGTACAAATATAATTGTTATTTCCTTCATACCGGGGAATAGTGCTAATACCTGAGATTTGTTATTCCCTGTTTCCACAGTGTATCCACCTAGGAGCAAGAATACATTAAATGCTTACTACCCCCTACTACCCTCCATTGCGGGTGCCAGGGCAGATGCCAAGTCTCTAGGCACGTTTCATCAATGATATCATGAAAGAAAGAAGTGAGCATGCAGGAAACTTTTTATAGTTTTCTTTCGAAGTCATCATGCAATGCTTTTTTTTTTGTTTGGCAATTAACAATAATAGTTTTGTGGAACGAGATGGTACGAGACGTCACCACAGTACAGCTGAATTTAATCAATCTCTGCTAGCCGAAACCCTGGAGAGCCCAGCCCATTTATTCGCCTCCTTACTGCTCCCACCGGTCACGCAGCCACAAATCTCCTTGAGCCACTGCTGCAGCTAGCTTGAGCCTGCTGCGAACCCACCAACGCGCAGGCACTGCTGCAGCTAGCTTGAGCCTCCACCGTAGTCTCTGCGATCCCAAGCACAGGCCCTGCTAGCTGCCATGGCCACCACCCATGCTGGGGCTTTGCTGCTGTTCCCCCTCGTGTGCCTCCTGGTTCGCGGCGGCGCTGGCGTCTCCACCGGGACACCGGACGGGGCAGAAAGATGGGGCTACGCCAAAGTCCGGCCAAGTAATTAATCTGCAGCTAGCCCTCGATCTCTGCACTTTATTTAGCTATGCTCTCCTCGATCGATCTCCTATATTTCGTCGCTGTAATTAAGCGCATGCCAATTTTAAATTACTCTGTTCCTGTTGGATTTAATCTGCAGAGACAAACATTTTCTGGTGGTACTACAGGAGCCCGCAGCGGGCGTCGTCGGTCGACAAGACATGGCCGACCATCCTCTGGCTGCAGGGCGGCCCGGTATGCTTGCTATCTGAAATTTAATTGATCCAAGTTGCAGCCAATTATATACTCCTACCTAGTATACATGCCCTTGTATAAATGGTGTATTCTTCATTCCCGATCACGACGCGATCTGATCTGCAGGGAGGTTCCGGCGTTGGACGCGGTAACTTCCAGGAGATCGGGCCTCTGGACGTCAACCTGAAGCCGCGCAAGTACACCTGGCTGCACAAGGCCGACCTCATCTTTGTGGTTAGAGAGCTTAATCACTCTTTCGGTTTCTAGCTTCTTCTTGTTATTTTGCCGCGACACTTCATGCTTATTAATTGGTGATGTCAATAATGCACCACAGGACAGCCCAGTAGGCGTCGGCTACAGCTACTCGGAGGACCCGGCTGCCCTGGTGACGACGGACCTTCAGGCGACCGAGGACATCGTCCAGCTCCTCAGGGCGCTCACCAGGAAGATACGGACTCTGCGGCGCAGCCCGTTGTTCCTCGTCGGCGAGTCCTACGGCGGCAAGCATGCCGCCATGGTCGGCACGGCCATCGCGAGGGCCATCCATGCCCGCACCATCAACCTCACGCTCGGAGGCGTCGTGCTTGGGGATAGCTGGATCTCGCCCACCGATTTCGCGGTGAGCATACAAATCGATTCTTGTTTTTATTACATGCACGTCTCAGTAATCGTTGCAGTTACTTGCACCCATGTATGCACGTACTGTTGTCTGCAGCTCTCGTACGCGACGCTGCTGTACTACGTGTCGAGGCTCAACGACAACGCCGTCGACGATACCAACAAGTGCGTGCCCGCAGCAGCTTACCTTTGGTAATTTGTCTCTCCAATCGCCCGCGGACGTGAACCTTGAGATCTCCCATCACTCTTTTCTTGGTCAGAATGGCTCTTCTGTTGAAGGAGCAGATGCAGGCGGGGAAGTTCGCCACAGCGCGCCAGACATTTACAGATCTTCTCGATCTGATCGACTCCAAGAGTGACAGCGTGGTAAGTTCTCCTGCTCACAAAAAATCAAAAATACGTAATAACAGTAGTAGTTAGCTCGCCGGCCCCATCAACGAATGAACCTGCTTGATCGGGCTAAAGTTTTCCTCTTTGTTGATTTGCAGGCCATCGACAATTTCTTGCTTGACACCGGCATGGACCCGGTGCTGGCAGCCGACTTAGGCTTGTCATCTCTGAGAAGCACCCACATAATGCCCGTCTGCAGCCAAGCGTCTGGGTCGGACCCCAACACGATCGAGGGCATCATGAATGGTGTTATCAAGAAAAAGCTCAAGATCATCCCCGAGGACCTCATGTGAGCGTCTCTTTTCCTGTCATCACATTCAACGCTTTCTGTGGTGTCCAAACCAGGGTTCACCTAACCGGTGGGAACCGGTCCGGTTTGACCGGTTACCGGTCAAACCGGTCCGGTCCGGTTCCGGTTTGGGCCGGTACCAAACCGGCTCAAATTCAAAATTCAAATTTGAATTCGAAAAAATGAAAAATTCCCAAAAAATTCTTAAAAATACTTTAAGGTGCTACGAATCTAATGGTGTCAAATTTTCTCAAAAATTCGTTCGTTTAACATACTTTTCGGGCATTTAAAGTTAAAACAAAAAAGAAAAGGAAAAAAATGAGACGGCCCATTAAGGCCCACTTGGTAAACCGGTCAAACCGGCCGGTAAACCGGTCTAACCGGCCGGTATACCGGTCCAAACCGGTTACACATGCGATTTTAAATTTGGATTTGAATTCAAACCGGTCAAACCGGCCGGTAAACCGGTCAAACCGACCGGTAAACCGGTCTAACCGGTCGGTATACCGGTACGAACCGGTTGAACTGAGTTTTTGAATTCAAATTTGAATTTGACCGGATTCTACCGGTAACCGGTGAAACCGGTCCGGTTTACCGGAACTGGAGTGCTCCGGTTTGGGGTGTCCGGTTGGGAAAAAAACCCTGGTCCAAACCACGTCCTCCTTGAAATAACACTTCAATTCCAATTAAACTGCAGCTGGCAACAGGCTTCGCTTGACGTATATGAAGCTCTGGTCAACGACTTCATGAAGCCAGCAATTAATGAGGCAAGATACCCTGGTTGGATGAGTTTCTAAATTCTTTCGTTAGTTGTCATGGAATTTGTGGTGTTTGATCGATATTCGAATATGCTATAGGTCGATGAACTTCTATCCTATGGAGTGAACGTCACCGTGTACAATGGACAGGTGAGAATAATTTTTTTTTTTGAATCGGAGAACCCCCTTTCCATTTCAAATGAAACGGAAACAGTCCAGGTACCAAGTAACAAGAACAGGAGATACAAGAGACAGACGACTAACACAGTATCTAGACGACCCTCCATCAGAACAAACGTTTCGACGACCACAACTAAGACATATATCGAACAACCAGCCCACATAACCGACCACCAAACAGATTAATCAAAAGACAAGCCCTGATCTCCAGATCTGATATTAATCTTCATCAGAGTCTTCATCATCACTTCCAATCGCCGGATCAGCAGGTGCTTGAAGGGTTCTTGGTCGTCCAGCAGTACTCCCTCTCTGACTCCCCAATATGCGCAGAGCAGTTTAATTTTGAGCATCGAATCAGCTCCCGCCATGATAATCTCCTTCATGGATTCTGGATACAATCCTGCCCAAAATCCCATAAAGGCACAAGCAGAACAAATGATCTCACAAGGATGTTTGATAAACTTTTTTTCAAAGACAACAGCATTTCTCGTCCTCCAGATTGCCCAGCAAATAGCAGCCAAACCAAGCATAAAAACATGATCCCCCCTAGCCAAAGATTGTTTAATCCAGGGCCAAAAACTATCATAAGAAGACGGAATAGAGCTAGTTCCAAAAGATAAAGCTACAACGCCCCGCACTACTTTTGCCACAGAACGTTGAAATAAAGAACAAATGATCACAAGTTTCTAACTGTGAACAGAAGATACAAGTAGGATCGCCTTGCCACTTTCTTTTAACCATGGGGCTTTGCTACGGTACACCGAATGATTGTGGACCGTTGATCTAATATCATATTACCTCCTAAGAAGTAATAATTTAAATATTTATTTTAGATATTTTAAATCAGAAAATAAAGAATTAGATATAACATGCATGCATGATTAGTTTTTTCCCCACCACGTGATGGGCTGCCCATGGGAATTAGATGGAGACATGCGTGTAATATTTTTTTTATCCTATCCAGGTACGTCACACAACCACGAGCAGATTGCATGCACCGTTTGATTTTTTTTTGCCAATCTCGTCATGGGGGAGTGTAACAATTTGTTTTCTATATGTTTGGTCTTTTGTTTGTTATTAGGAAAAAAAAAATTTGTTCAAGGAGGCTCTAATGTACCATCTGGCAATTCTTTCAGTTGCTTTCATTGCAAAATGCTAGTAATAGGGTACACCTACAGCAGTTTACTAGCCAGGTAACAACAGTTGGCCAAGGCCTGTTTTATACGTGCTAGTGTCCGCCTCCATGATGCATAGGAGCATTTCAAAAATGCAACCAATCATAACTCTGAACAAATAGCTATTCTGCTGTTGTTATCTATCACCACAATGGATCTAATTGATTGGAATTGAGAAACAAGTGGATATGCATAACGATAACATCGAAAACACATATATCTAGTTGTCCGATTTTTTAGAAAAAAAAATTGTAACACGAAAGTGCACGTAGATCCAACAACTTTGGAGGAGGAAGCGGAGGCGCTCACGCCACTCGCCAGACACCTGCATGGCTGCATGCATGATGAACTGAATAGCCGGCAATTTATTTCAATTAATTAGTTTCTCTTTCAAAATTCAAGGATCCAGATTTATCCAACCTCTTACTCCCTCCTTCCCTGTTTATAAGGCATACACGTATATCAAGATTCAAACCTTGTCATCTTTGACAAATAATTTGACTATTAAATTTTTATTTTTATAATGCAAATTTCATATGATTGGATTCATAATCAAATATATTTTACAATGATTATAAGTTTATAATCAAAAGTGATATAATATATGATAAATAAATGGTCAAAGTGTTGTTTAGAAGACCGTGTCATGTTCCACCATGCCTTATAAACGGGGAAGGAGGGAGTACCTCCTAAGAGGTAAAAGGTGTACCATAGCAAAACCCTTAACCATGTTATCACGAGTTAAAATTGATTTGTTATGAACCAACCACATAAAAATCTTAATCTTTTGAGGAATCTTGGCCTTCCAAATATGTTCCAAGTTTTCATTATTTTCACCTCTAGTCATATGATTATAAACAGATTTAACAGAGAAGATCTTAGATTTATTCCAACACCAAATAGGAATATCAAGTTCATCAGACAGCACACCACAGTATTCTGTCTAACAGCCAAAGAGTACCATTGTTCAACCAAGAAACCAGGAAGATTCCTACCAAACTGAATGACCCAGCCTCTGGCTACACATTCAGCCACAGAAATTTACTTGTGACCCCTCGCCGTTTTATATTGGGAATGCTTACAGAACGTTCGAATATTATAGAGTTAATGCTTACAGAACGTTCGAATATTACAGAGTTAATTTACATCATCATCATCATCACTGTGCAACCACACACACACACACACACACTTATTCTGTTCTCAATTCCTCGTGTTTAATTCCTGAGTTTTTAATCAAGTTTATCATGTTTTCTGATCAGCTTGATGTGATCTGCTCGACCGTTGGTGCAGAAGGATGGGTTCGCAGGCTAAAGTAAGGCTCTAATCTGTCCATTTCGCCGGTTGATGCATGCTCTTTTTTTTTAACCATGACAGAGGTTTATATATATATAACCATAATTTTGTGTTACATAATACCTTAGCCACCTGACACAATCACCTTTGAGAGAAATTCATTCTCTCTGCACTTTTGCCACCATTTTATCAAACCAGCTACTTCACAAATATATCAAGCTCATCCATTTGCACCAATAATGCTTGAACAATTCTTCAAAAACTTTCAAGTCGCCTTACTAAATATCCAACTGGTAATTGCCTCAGTACGAAAGCTCACATTGTGTTTGACAATGTCATAAAAGCATTCTCCCAGAGGCCACAAAATTTTTATGACCTATAAATACATTAACAGTATACACAACAATGAAATTCCATTTCAAGCCAAAATCTTTGTTCAAACTACTAGTACGTGTGACAAAACGATTTTCTCTTGCTACTTCTTTGTTATAAAAAAAAATCTAGAGTACTGCCTACTAAACACACAAGGTTGCGCCTGACCGGTGCCAATCAAAATTTTTATAACCTTGTATAAATGCTTTTGAAAAAAAAATATTTTCTAGTGTCGAGGATTAGTAAACCAATGGGTATGGTATCAAGGACTAAGAAACCGATAATTGTTCTATGGATGGAGTGGATCCAAAACACATAGAGACAAATAGACAATAAATTATACGTAGTACTAGTTGCGGCTTTCCATAGCATAATTGTCCTACATCTTGTATTACTACTGGGGGTGTGTCGCCATGATCTAGGCTAAGCTATTCAGTAAGGTCCAAGCTGCTACACACTACTATAAAAATGATCCGTAGCAATGCCCCAATTTTTTTACAGGGGCGGGTCAAAATATGACCCGTTGCTACAAATAGAGTGAAGTTACTGTAGCAAACAACCCACCCCTGAAAATGGATCCGCCCATAAAAATGGACCCATGTTTAAGGGCCGGTGAGGGGTGACCCGCCCCTGAAAATGTCGGTCACCCCCTCACCTAACCCTACAAATGATTTTCAAATTTATTCTGAAAATACATTTAATTCAAAAAAATAGCAAAACATATTAAAAAAGTGAAATTTGTACCATAAGTCTATTGTGATCTATAGAATAAGAAAAAAAATATTAAAAGCATTTTAGTGTATATAGTGATTATGAATGCGGAAACCATAAAGTGAGCCTTGAGTTGTATGAGATAGTATTGTGGTTGAGTTGTACATTAAGATTTTACACTCTTAACCATTATATATGCTGAAATATGATTTTGATATTTTTTTTAAGTTCTACATGTCATAATAGGCTTATGGTAAAAAATTTACTTTTTCTATGTGTTTTGCTATATATTTTCATTGAAACAAAATTTTATAATAAAAAATTATTTGTATGGGCGGGTGCCGGCGTCACCCGCCCCTGAAAATTCATTTATTAGGATGGTTGACGCCATCGCCGGCCCCTGAAAATCAACCCCTCATCTGCCCAATCCGGCAGCGTCCACATCATCGATCCACCCCCCCGGCAATCGCACGCCACCTCCCTCTCTCCCCCATCTTCCTTATCTCTTCCGTCTTCTCCAGCATCTCTTCCCTCCCACACGCCACCTCTCCACCTCGAGATTTCCTCCTCCCCGGCCTCAGCAGCACCGCCACCTCCCCTCCCCCTCCCTTGCCGCACGGGGCTGCGGCAGTGCACGGTGCAGGGCCGCGGTGCGCGGCGGCGCCGTGGGGCAGCTGTACTGGCTCGGGGCTGCGGCGGAGCGAGGCCCCTTCACCTCCGTGGTGCGGTGGCAGAGCTTCGACCACTTCGGCGAGCACTGCGGCGCGTGGGAGGTGGGCGCGAGCGGCGCGGCGAGCAGGTGCTGCTGGGGGACGGGGCTTGGAGGCGGACGGAGGACTGGCGGGTGGCTTGGCCTCAAGCTGGACGGGGGACGCGCGGCTGGACGGTCCACGCGTTCGCCGCCATGCCAGAGATGATGCCCACGGGCGCATCTACACTGACAACGCGCTGCCATCCTGCAGCTACCCCCGGGGATTCCGCGAGCGGCGGCCGACCGAGTGGCAGCAGGCCGACCACACCGCCGGCTACGGCAGGAACACCGCCTGGCTTGCAGTGACCAAGACGGGCATAAGAACAAGAGCAAGAAGGAGGACAAGTTCTACACGATGCCCAGCGTGAGGCTGCCGAGCAAAGTGCAGAGCCACGGCGGCGGCGGCATGGGTGCAGCAGCGGCTCGGAGCTGCTGCTGTTGGCAATTTGTTTTGTTTTTTATTCAATCTGTAGGGGTGGGTCGCGGCATGACCCACCCCTAAAAATCTGTTTCTAGGACCCGCCCCTAGAAATGGATTTCCAGGGGCGGGCGCGTTACCCGTCCCTGCAAACAGCATTTGTAGCTATGAAAAGCAGGGGCGGGTACCGCACCCGCCCCTACAAATAGATTTTATCTGCTCCTAAAAACTGTTTTCGTAGTAGTGATAGATTGGAGTGTAGATCTGAGAGGTGCATGTGAACAAGCGAGATGGTTATCTCCTTGAATGCTTGTGGATGGTTCATGGCGTGTCCTTGAAGTTGAGTAGGCCGGATGATTTACTTGTCCCAAATCAACCCGAATCTGATGCGCTTCCCAGGGTCCCAGCTTGGATCTGGGCTGGGCCTGTATATTCATTTGACTGCCCCTGGTCACCTGGTCTCTTGTAGACATAAATTAGAACCTTTTTCTTCTCTGGATCTATTTGTTGCTCTAATGCTTCCAATTAGACAACCTTTCATACTAATCTGTTTCTTATTTCTTCCTTCGCTAACACATTACTCTTGTTTTCACACTAGAATCAAATCCAATGAATTGCCTTTGAGTTCTCGCATTTTAATTCTTCAAACATGTATGCCTCAGAGCTTCTGACCTATAATATTGCATTTCAGATGGGATGGTCTGAGGAATTTCTTGAGCCTTCCCAGGCAAACATTGACTTACTGTGACTCAGTTATACACTGTTCAAAAGGAATCAAGGCCTTTTTTAGGTCATACAGGAGCCTGCAATTTTACTGGATTCTGGAAGCTGGGCACATGGTGCGTGTCAATATATACATGTCACAACTGGAAAGAAGTCTCGTTATGTTGATATGAGATTTGAGGCCAAATTAAAGCTGAATCATTTTCCTTATGTCGTATTGTCTACAGGTGCCTATTGACCAGCCCTATGGTGCGTTTAGAATGATCGCCAGCATCACCCAGTACCAGCCTCCAGGAATCTAGAGGATCTTTATAGTGATTTATGATACTAGATACTTAATGAGTGTCATTAATCTAATCTGATCGTCCATTTAAAATTGTACTTTTGTTATTAACATGTTGTTTGTGAATTTTTCTGCCACATCCTTAAGGCTAATTACATCTTTACCCGTTGGCCATTCTGCATCACATTCCGTGCTGAAGGACCGAAGTAGCGATCAAGGACCGAAGTAGCGACCAGAGAGAGATGAATGGGTGCATCAAATTCGATATTGACAAATCGAAAGATCTATGTCCCAACAACCCGACGCGCCTCCAGTAGCACCCATGGAAAGACCCCCAAGGAGATAGCCCACACACGCTTAGAAAAACACGCAATCGAAACACGAGCTCCAGAGGCAACACACACCACCGGAAACCCTCACCGGACAAAGAACGGGCGGCCGGTGAGAGGAAAGAACAGAAACGCGGCAACCAGAGAAAAGCAGCACCATACAGGACGGTGACTTCATCTAACAAGAGCACCGGACAACAAGCCAGTTCCCGGTGAAGGAAAAATCCAAAAACCTCTTGCGCACATCCACAGCAAAAAGGACATCTCACCGAATCGACCGGTGAGATCACCGGACAAAGTCACGGTGTCCGGTGAAGGCAAAGAACAGAAACCACACGCGCGCTTTGTCCAATAGACAAAGACCGGTGACGTCACCGGACAGACGTCCGGCGAGAAGCGGAGAAACCGAGGTGAGGCGAGCTCCAACGGCTCACCGTAAGCCGCCCCCCACCCTACGTAGGGGGGCTTTCGGGGGAGCGAGCGCTCCAACGGCTCCCCCCACAGCTCCCCCTACGCAGGGGGAGAGATGAATCTCCCCCCATGTATGGGGGAGTTTCAACTCCCCATATATCTCTAATCACACCGTTTCTTCGCGATATTAATCATGTTTGAGCCCCGTAACACGATGATAATGTGTATTATGGCAGTACAAATACTGTATGATTTTTTTAAATTCAAAAACGTTAATTAAATAGTTAGTTAATGAGTGATAGTATATAGGGGGAATAGATATGGAGGGAATGGTTGGAGAGAAGGAGTTATAGGGGGAGGAATCTTTTGGAGGAAGGTAGTAAAATATAGTAAATAGTACGTTTGGGGGGAGTTGGATGGGGGGAATGGTTGGAGAAAGCCTGAGAAGCGGAGAAACCGAGGAATGAACGCGTACACTTTGGTTCTTTGGATCCAAATTTTTTGTTCAACGAATCTTGCATGCATGGTACACTAAATAAAGTCTATTTGCGAAATTTTTTCACAGATAGGCATAATTTTTCGTGACGAATCTAATGACGGTAATTAAGCCATGATTTGCTACAGTGATGCTACAGTATCATCCACTAATTATTGATTAACATACCTTGTTAGAAAAGTCTCGCAAAGTAGCCCTAGTGTTCTGCAATTAATTTTGTAATTAGATTTAATTTAATACTCCAAAAGTTAAGAATCTTCAATTCAAAATTTTGGATATGGATAGCTTTGCGTGCAACGGACAGACCGTTGACTCGGTGAGTGAGCAGAGAGCTCACCGGACAATCCTGGGAAGGCAAAGTCTAGAGAGACAGAAAACCTGCACACCAAGCAACCTGGGGTGCCAACTCACCGTATCGTCCGTGAAGGCTTACATGGCCTCACCGGTCAATCCAGTGGGTACAAAACATCTGCGTGCAAACCAGCGAAATAGCCCGACAGGAAACTCCACGAACCAAAGAGCAAACCTTCACCAAATCAAGTGAAACTTTGCCACAACTCTGAGGAAGGCACAAGAGATCTCTGCGAAAAAGATCTGACTAAAAAGCTCAATAATTGAGGGTGAATTTCACAAGATCGGTCAAAACACGAGAAAGGCAAGGACGCCAACAAAACCATGATATCAAACCATTATGCACTCACAAATATGTACCCAGAATTCACACTCCATTAAAATCAATGGCTTACAACACTGCCTACCAGGCTTCAACTCGATCCGACGACCCATCTTCTTTCTATCATCCCGCAGACTTCAACACACCGCCCCCTTAGAGCATCTCCAGCAGTCTCCCAATAACCTCCAATACAGGGTTACTGGGGATGCCCCAATACTATTGGGAGAGATGTAGAGAGACATACTTTTGCAGTCCCCCAATAACTCATCCCAATATAGCCTGACATGTGGGACCTACATGTCATTTATCTCTTCTCCAATTTCCCATCTCTCCTCCACCTCTCTTCTCTGCCATCGGATCCAGATCCATGGTGGGCACCGGCCGCCTAGCTCACCCTAGCTCACCATACAACGCCACACGCTGTCGGGTCTCGCCGCGCATCCACCACACCTGTCGCCGCCTTGCCCAGCCCGTCACGCGCTGTCCGTCCTGCACTGCCGCCTTATCTCGCCCGCCACGCGATGCCACCTCGCTCGCCGCCGACGCCACGTGCCGGAGGGTCTTGCCGGCGCCGATGCCTCACCCATCGCTGCCTTGCCCCCCACCCCTATCGCGCGCCGTCCGTCCGCCGCCTTGTCTCGCCCGCCACGCCACGCCACCTCACTCGCCGACAAGTCTCGCCGTGCGCCACCGCCTCATCCATTGCCGCCTTGCTCCGCCATTGTGCGATGTCCGTCCTGCACCGCCACGGTGCCGCCTCGTCTCACCCGCCGTGCCACACCCGTCCTGCACCGACAGGTGAGCTGCCGCGCCGGGGATCGAGATTCGGTGGCGGGGACCGAGCTCCGGCGGGAAGCAGTGTCTCCGGCGGTGGGTGAGCGAGCTCTGGCGGATATCTGGTAGGAAGGTGGGTCTCCAGGGACGGTTGGGCCGTGGGGCCCATGGTAGGTAGGATATTGGGGGAGTTGCAAGACTGTCTCCAACAATCGCGACCCAAAATACAAGGCCCATTCGTCCTTTAGGTAGCGCTACAGGCAGCGCTACAGGCAAAGGGTTCAATACCTATTTTTTTATCTTCTCCAACAACAAGACTCGAAAGACAATCGTTTCTGCAAATGGGTACTGCAAATGGGTACTCTCGAGAGAGAATACCCATATTTGGGTTATGCCGCTCCTGAAACCTATTTTGTGTTCTGCAAATGGGTACTCTGTTGGAGGCTATAGGTATCGTGTTAGAGACCCATTTTGGGTTTGGGTATCCCAATCGGTCTCCTGTTGGAGATAGCCTAAGGTGGTGTTTAGTTGGTGAAAAAGTTTGTGTTTTGGTACTGTAGCACATTTCGTTGTTATTTGACAATTAATGTTCAATTATAGACTAATTATGCTTAAAAGATTTGTCTCGTCCTAATCAGTTAAATTGTATTATTAGTTATTTGTTTCAACTGCATTTAATGCTCCATACATGTGTCCGAAGATTCGATGTGAAAGGTATTGTGCATTTTTTTTTGCAAACTAAACACCCCCTAACTCCCTCCATATGTTGGTGAATTTGGCCTCCATATTAGGGCTATCCCTGTAGAAGGAGTGGGAAACATAGACCGCTGGAGTGGGTAAAACTCCCTTACAACAGTTTTTTAAGGGAAGGGGCGGGAAAAGGGGCTCTTATGCCCACATCGCACTCTGCCAGGGTTCGAATCCCAGACGCGGCTAAATCTAAGAACGAATCTCGGTGGGTGTTTAGTTCCCAAAAAAGTTTGCACAGTACCCGTCTCATCGAATCTTCGGACACATGCATGGAGTATTAAATGCAGTTAAAATAAATAACTAATTATACAGTTTAACTGACGAATCTTTCAAGTCTAATTAGTCTATGATTGGATATTAATTATCAAATAACAACAAAATGTGCTACAGTACCAAAACCCAAACTTTTTCACCACCTAAACACATAAACAGAAATCTTCTTCCCGGCTCCCGCATCCCCTGCCTCACGAAAACAAGCAACGCATCATCTTCGTCTCCAGCCGGCCCCTCCTGCGGCTCGACACGCCTCACCTCCGGTCCTCAGCGTGCAACACCATCCGGGATCCCCGAACGCGGCCGCAATCCGCAAGGTCAAGGAGGCAACAACCACCAACGCCTCCGCCGACGTCGCGCCGCCCGGTACCGGCGACTCAGGCAACACCGCCGCGGCAGATCCCGCCGGCGGCCGCCCCATCCCCGGAACAAGGCTGATAACGCGACGACAGCGCTCCACGCAGAGATGGCTGCCACGACCGCGGGCGAGTTGCTGCCGCAGAGGCGCCCAACAACTCTGCTTCTACCCGGCATCCCGTCGCTGGAGCAGCAGCACTGAAGGAAGCATCCCTGCCAGCCGGCTGTAAGCCCCTAGCTGCACGAGCAACACCGAATGTGAGGCTCATTGCCCTCCCGGATCTTTGCAATTTCAATTTTATTCCACTAATGGATTGATTCCCATGTTTTTATGAATGGATCTGTGCAATCACTAACAAACGAAGGCAGCAAAGAAATATAAATTGATCATGTTTTATACACATATCTGAATATTACACTTCTCTACACAAATAAATGTTCATGTCATATTGTACATATGTGTTCTATTATGTTTTTCATTTATTTTTAATGGAATCCGGAAGGAGGATCGGGTGTCCGAACGTCGACCCGGAGTCTCCGGACCTATACCCAGAGTATCCGGGAGGATGACCAGATGTCCGAACGTTCATCCAGAGTTTTCAGACCTATAGCCGGAGTATCCGGGTTTCACGGTGTTGTACCACCTTATTATGGGCCAATGGGCCGTGTACTGTCTTAGGGCCCATTAGGGGGTGCGTCCAATTAGGGGGTGCGTCCAGAGGGGCTGACGTCCAGAGCTCTATAATTAGCAGCCGCTGCTATCATTAGGGTTTGGGTTTTTTTTTGAGTTTAGTTTTCCATCGAGAAACTGAATCGTCCATTGTAACTGTGGTGACAAATCCTTTTACAGTGATCCAGGGCCCCTATTGACGCTCCTTAGCGCCCCAATTTATATACCGCAAGCGCACGAGATCGTGTAGCTTTTCCCTTAGAGTATTCCCCCAAGGTTTATCAATCCACGGAACCAAAGATACAAAAACAATCTACTGACATAGAGAATCCTTTGTGTTGAGGTGGTGTAAAACGAACCTAATCTACTAAAAACAGCCAACACCGAAGGTAGCAAGAGAAAGTTAGAGATAACCAATCTAGATCACCTAGATCATGCATATGTTGTAGTTCAAGCCAGATGTAGTGAAGCAAGACAGATGTGAATCTCAATGAAAAGCATCTTTAAACCCAAAATCTCCAATCTGATCCTTCGATACCACATCTACTAAAGCAACGCCTTGTCACGACGCTCCCTTTTGACGAAAGCACCCAGAAGCAAGTCGAACCCCCTTTGGTAGTTCCGCCATGAACCTCTAGCCACCATGACTACAAGATCATGCTAAACGATCTATCTCGATAATAGATCTAGGATGAAGCAAACCCAAAGAAAAGAACGAAATCGAAAGAGGGAACATGGTCGCTAAAAATTCGGAATCACAAGTAACTTCACCATGAATGATTGTACATCACAAGATCACAACCGGGGCCCTACCTTGATCTTGATGATCCTAGCTCCAGAACTCCGACGTGGTCTTCCTTGCAAGGTTCCCACGTCGGCTAGGGAAGCCCCTAGACAACTAGCACGACCCTCAGCTCTCCGAGAGGTGTCCCTCTATCTTCTCTGCTCCTTGGCGTCGTCTCCCGAATGATCTTTTTTCGTGAGCCTGGGGGAGGGGTCTTTAAATAGCCTCAGGAAACCCTAGGTCGAAGGGGAAGCCGAGACTCCCCGAAAAGGGCCTGGGCCGGCCGGGTCAATGGGCCCAGGCCGGCCGGCCTGGCCCATTTTCTCGCCGCCTCGCGTCCTCCTTTCTCCCCAAGTCTTCTGGAGTCTTCTGGAGTTTATACCTTTCACGATTGCACCCTGTTGGACATCGTTATCTTCGAGATTTCTTCAAGGGAAAGGATAGGACGGAGAATCCTTCCTTAAATCTATATTTGCTTTGCTTAGCCCCGAAGTATCTCGATCTCATCTTGTGGGCTTTGTCCTTTGGGCTTCATTGGAGGGTGGATGTGCATGAACGGGCTTCTAGTCATCATGCTCTTTGGTCCTTTGTTTGGGCTTTGGCCTTCGTCTTTCTTCGTGTTATTGCGTGATCATGGGCCTCATCATTTCATACTCCAAAATTGGTCAAAAACCTGCAAAAACGAAGTACCTCCAAAATATATGTGCAAATGCAAAAACGACCAATAATCGGGCCGAGGTTAGGATGGTTAGTGATTTTGATATTAAATTCATGCCATTATCAAAGTTAAACAGTGGATAAAATGGATACTTAAGGAGCGCCAACAACCCCCATTCTTGATCTCCTCCACTGTGTCGATTAGTCCTTTAGAATCGAGTTCTTGAACCCCATGTTCATATGAGCGTTATTCATATTTACAATTTCAGATTGCGTGTTTCTGCCTTCGCTTGTGTTCTTCGATTCGCTCGCAGGAAAAGCCATCTAGGCGAGATCAATCATGTTGTGCTTGGTTGATAACCAACAGAGCAGTGGTGTAGGAGTTGCAGGGTTTGAATCGTGCTGATTTGAAGTCGGATCGTCAACGTCGAATTCTCCACCAATCGATTTATCCCTACCTCTCGAAAGATCGGGCCTAGTTCCCATCAAAGGAGGCAGGGAGATTGCACCGCTGGGGAGGGAGAGAGGGAGCCGCCGCCGCCAGGAAATTGCCGCTGCCCGGAAGGGAGCCACCACCGCCGCCGGGGAGGGAGCAACTGCCGCGGGGGTGGAGCGCCGCTGGAGTGAGCCGACGACAAGCTCCATGGATGCGCCCACTCCCGACTCCATGGCAGCGAGCTCCCGGATGTGCTCGCTCCCGGCTCCACGGCGGCGAGCTCCCGGATGTGCTTGCTCTGCCGCTCGGTTCAGGGAGGGAGGGAGGCGTCGCGTCGGTGAAGGGAGGGAGGAAGGTGGGTGGCGGGAGCCCCTGCGGCCAGCAGGGGAGGAAGGTGCACGGCGGGAGCCCGGCAGGCGGTGGAGGCGGGAGCCCCGGCGGGCGGCGGTGGCGGGAGCCCATGTGGGCATCGGCAGTGGAGCCCCTGCGGCACGGTGTTGACTTTTCTTTTTTCTTTTTTTTTCTGAAAGGGTATGGGAAACATGTGTAACTAGTGGTATGGTGGGTAATTTTACTCCACTCCACCTGCTCCACTCCATGGAGGAGTGGAGCTACTTTTTGGTGGAGTGGAGTGGATCATATAGTTGTGTTTGGACATTTTTTTTCTGGAGTGGATCTAAAAAAGGTGGAGTGGAGTACTCCCAAACAGACCCTTACTCTAAGAAAAAGGCAAGTACATATATTTCATTTTCAGTCACATATGGTGCATGTTGGGGATCGGACGAGCCGAAACCAAGCAGAGAAGATAAAGAGTGGCCAAAGCTCAACGTAGTAACCTTACGATGAGAGGGAGAGTGAGCCAAGTAAGCAAAGAGGCAAGATAGCAAGTGGCCAAAAGTCCTCTCCTCTAGCCCATGGGCTCTATTTATATGGAGGAGGAGGTGGTCGTTTACACTTATTCCATTGGTGGGGATGAATATCACAAGAAGGTCCCTAAAATTTACAAACAGATCCCTGGATGTTGCAACTAAGTCCTAGACCTCATAAATAGGCGTTTAGACCCTCTAACTTGGACTCTTTTACACAAAAGGGGGTCTCTAGGCGGCCCAAGGCGCACCCCCAACAGTAGCCCCTCAGCTATTCGGTCCCGACCGGCACATCGAGACCGAGTAGCTGACCATGTTAAAAGAGGCATATTTACAATCCGGACTCTGGTTGCAAGAAATGTCCTTTGCAACCTACACATGTGCGCCTCACTAAAAACGACATCCCAAAAACCCAGTGCAAACACTACAAGAAATCTGTTGATCTATGACCAATTTTTCATGACGTTTTTAGAAACCGTCACAATAGCGCACCATCTATGATGAATATCGAATATTCGTCATGGATTCACATGTGTGGATATCAAGCCCAAGAAACTATGACGTTTTATCGATTTTGTCATAATCCGGCCCAAACACTATGACGTTTCAGTAGGCTAGGAATTGAACTTGTGGCCTCTAGATCAGGAGCGATCTCACTTACCACTAAACTACTTCATGCTTTGTTCATTTTTCTAATATTTAGCTCTTTTATATTTGCATTTCCCTGGCCACGCCACATCACCCCTCAGAAAATTTAATAAAAAAAACAGCAGCGGAGAGGGCTTCAGCCCGTGGCCTCTCTCACGAAGAGAACAAACTTTACCACTGCTTTACTTGCTTGTTTAGATGAAAGTTTTCTTTCCGTATCATATCATATACTTACTCACGAAATAGATGTCAAAATCCCCGTCACCCGCCCGTCGAATCAAAAAATTAGCTCGCATAGGCCACAAAGGTCTTATAAAAAACTGAAAAAAATATAAAAAATCACAGCCAACTCACCCGCCCGTCGAATAAAAAGAAATAGCACGCATGGGCTGTCAATCTTTTTTCTTTTCTCTACGGAGACGCCAACTCAAACCACTCCCACCCATGTCACAGCCAAAAAAATTGGTAGGGGACACCACTCCCACCCATGTCACAGCCAAAAAAAATTGGTAGGGGACAGGGGTTCGAACCCAGCCCTAGGGGACACCAGGGAAAGCAACTCTACCACCAGACCACCACTTCGTTTGTGAATAGACATTTTAGTTAGTTTTAATTAACCTAATCACACTCACTTCCACCTCCAATCCCAGTTCCAGTCTGTTATCGAAAGTAGGCGAGAGTGTGGGCGCATGGGCAGCGTGCCACGTGGCGTCATTGACCTATCTGCCCATATGGATGGTGCATTTTCCCTTTTTAATCCATAGTTAAAATTTGTAACTAGTATTTCTTCCTCACACGAACTCTAAATTTGTTGATTCTTTTTTCTATATTTTTCTAAAATCACAATATTTCATTTAGTAGTGTATATTTGTATGTTAATTGCTATTCATTAGATCTTTTTTCACATGGTATGTTTTTTCTTCAATTAAATAGATAATAAAAATATATTTTTTAATAACAATTTCTGATGTAATTTCATATTTTCTAATACTATGGAAAACAAAAGTTCATGACCAAATTTGAGGTGCATACGAGTTTGAAAATGTTCAAAGATATGAATAGTATAATGTTTGAGTTGAGATTTATGAAACTATGTGAGGGATGTGTCCTATTTGTGAACAATGTATACTTCAATTTTCATAAAATCTAATGAAACTTTTATTTCAAGCTTAAACATCCATAAAAGTATTCTATGGAAATTTTTAGAATTTTCGGATAAGTTCTAGATATTATTATCATTATTTTATATTATGGTTGCAAGTAGAAGTTTGAACAATCCCCAACAAACATTTGAACCTTTTATACATTTTCAGGATAAGAGCTATAATGGATCAAACATCCTTGAAATATAATTTTTTGAAGTTTTTAAGTACTATTTGAGATACATGTAGTTCATATTGTAATCATTTTCAATAACCACACATATATTCATTTAAAGTACTAAAACTAGTAAATTAGTTCAAATTTTTTTGAAACTATTACAAGATACCTTATATTCAGTCTATTACATACGAAAAATATATTGGTGGATATAAAATAATTATTTTTATATATTACTTTAGAATGGTGCAATAAAATGGAAAAGAAAAAGAAAAACATTAAAAGGAGAAGGAACGAAAGAAGGCCGATCTCAGCCCACATTGCCCAACTATTTCAGTCCATCCATCGCCGATCCAATGGTTCCAATTACGCTCCACTGATATAAAATCGCACTCAAATACAAACCCTAGCTCCTCCATTCCCCACACCCCCGTCTGGCCGCCTCCTTTCTCCTGCGCAGCCGCAGTCCTCACCTCTCTCTCTCGTCCCTCCCCAATCCCCATTCCCTCGGATCCCCCGGTGGTTCCTCCTTCTCCACCAGCCGGAGCCGCCGCTCGTCCCTTGCCTCCTCGCGTGAGCGGTGTCCTCCTGCACCGCCAGAGCCGCCGCTCATCCGCGGCCTGTGGAGGCAGCCGCGCATGGAGGATGGATCCGGCGACGGCCTCCTCGATCTCAAGACTCGCAGTCGGCCACCTCGTTCATCCATGGATCTGCGTCAACTTACGTTTCCTACCTCGGCTCCTTCGTCCGACATCTCCGGCGGCTCCTCGCCCACCTCGCCGGCTGCGACCACTACTCGCTTCTCTGCTCCAAGATCCATGCTGTGCGTCCTCGTCCCCCTCTTCCTGGCTTCGTCTCCTCTCCTGGCAATCTTCTTCTCTGTCTGCTTCTCGTCGATTTCGTGCAGACCCTAATCCCGTTCCTCTTTGTCGTTTTTCGATTTGCAGCGTCAATTGCTTTGGTCTTCACAGGCGATGTGGAGCATAACCTACAGAGGAGCAGTTGCTAGCTTCTTGATTAAGCGGCAAGTGGATTTGCTTTCTTTTGCCTTTATCCTCTAGCGGTGGCTGCAGATCCATGGTCAGAACAGCATGGGTGCATCCCTGGCGGATGGATGATAATAGATACATTTACTTCTTTGGGTTTCTACTGCGGCTCAACTCAGATCCATGTTTTGTCTCTTTGAGCTTATATTTCTTTTATGTATTCAATTTTCCTGATACAAACATAACCCAAGTCCACCATATCATGATATTTACTGAATATCATATACATTTGCCATGTCCATCATTTACAGATTACAAATATATACCAAGTGAATTTCAATGACATTCCTCTTATCCAGATGGTTCTTTTGCAGTACTATTGAGATGTCCTGATTTTTTTCGTACTGTAATTGCCATTAAAGTTAGATGTCCGTAACAGCAATTTTCATAGAAAGAAATGTGCCGCTTTCATATATCCTCTCCTTGTAGGCAATAATGGATATGAGACTCGTGTGATTATTTCAATCCAACTGCAAGAGATGTCACTTTCTTTTTATGCCGTGGAGCCTGTCATTTTTATCATGTATTCCTTCTAGCCTTTGGCCTCTGTTGTTTTATACTTCTGTTATAGGTCAACGGCAAATTATACTACTACTTGCAGAAAAGAAGTTTATTTATTAAAAACAAGAGTATGTTATTTTGGATCTATCTGCTAAAAGTATCATAGATTACACAGGCTGATGTAACCCATTAGCCATCCATGTGCTTTCTTTTTGTTCTGAGCATTTGCCTATGCCTATGAATTCTGTTTTTATATCAGCACGATATAGTGTTATATGCTGCTGCTTTTTTTAATTACTTGGCTGAAAATAGCACTTGTCAAGACTTCTTAGTGCTCGTTTGATTGATAGATGGACGAGTGTTGATTCTACATGATAGAGCATTGGAGTATATATGAGTATTGCTTGGTCGTGTCAAAGAAACTGCAGTATGCTTTTCAGCTTGGCTACATCTTTGTTCCAATAATTTGCAATGTGCTTGTGCAATTGTCTCCCATGTTAATATGTTCAATCTATTTGCTTGTGAGATCTGGAGAGGGGATAGAGGGGAAACATGAGATAGAAAGGATTCATAGGGAAAATCTGAAGATAGAAAGAATACTCATTTGTCTAGGTACTGATATTTATTGCTTAATTTTTTTCAAGCTTCTTTCTAGAACATTTTAATTTCAGTTAACTACCTGAACATTCATGTTTTCTGAAAAAAATCTAATTATCTATTTTATTGTTGTGAAATTTCCTTTTGTTCTGTGCAAACTTAACATTTCTGATGGTAACTATTAACTGTTTTACAGGCTCAGTGGGATTATGCTGCGTCAAGCGACATCCATGATGATAACCTCCTGCTATGCTACTATGGCTTTTTGGTTGATATATTGTATTGTATCTCTTTCTTTAATGTTGTTGCCTATGATGAGATGTTTAATCTGGAAGAGATGGAACTTATGTTACTATATGCGATAAGATATGTTTAATCTTATGAAACTTTCATCTCATTATAGGCTGTGTAATCTAGTTAGCTGATAATTAATTTTGGGCTGAAATTAGGCCCAACTTAGTGGCCCACTTTGAATTCAGCCCATCCACATATGGGCTGTGTGCTGATGTCACCTACCATGTTGAATCTGGCCCATTTTAGTGGCTGGGGTTGTACACAAATGGGCTATGGCGTCACTGCCACATCATCACCAAGTCAGTTGTCACGTCATCGTCATGTTAGCTGCCACGTCATTGCCATTTTAGCCGCCACATCATCACAACATCAGCTGCCATGTCATCGCCACGTCAGCTGCCACATCATCGCCACGTTAATGGCCATGTCATTTATGAGTGACATGGCAATTCAATCCGTGACGTTTATTTTCGTCATAAATGATGGGCCTGGGCTGAGATGGGTGGGCTTGGACTATTTTATGACGGTTTTAAATCGTCACGGATTGAGTAATCTGTGACAATTTTGTTGAAAATGTTATGAGGTATAATCTATGACGCTCAATACATGACGAATTTTGAGATCGTCACAAATACTGTTTTATGATATTTTTTTGGTGATCCATGACGAAATTGCAGCGTCATGGATCAACAGATTTCTTGTAGTGAAAAAATGAGTATGGAGAAAAGAGCACGCACATGCTTTGATTCACACAAGTGCCAGCTTTGAATCCTACAGAGCTTTGATTTGGTGAGCAGCTTTGTTCTTGACCTTCGATCACAAGAAGCTTCTCTTCTAAGCTTCGGATAGAACTCCATCGTCTGAGATGAACTGGTCCTCCAGTACACCCCCACGATGGCCTCAGCTCCAAGAGCTGATGTAGTCGGAGTCGACGTGGCCGAAGGTTGCCGCAACATCTTCAAGTCTTCTCTCACGAGCGCCGAACAAGACCACATCATCAAAGATGAACTGGTCCTCCAGTACACCCCAGCCCCTCTTGGCTGGTGCTCGTGAGATAAGCTCCGCATGTAGTGGAAGTAGTCGACGTAGATGACGTAGAGGTTGAAGTAGCGGTCGAAGGTGGTGGCGAGCCCCTCGAGCCGAACTAGCGGCGAGAGCAACGTCGGAGGCAAAGCCGAAGGTCCCGGCGATCCCCTCGAGCCGAAGTAGCAGCGAAAGCGATGTCGGTGGCGGAGCCAAAGGTCCCGGTGAGCCCCTCGAGCCGAAGTAGCGGCGAGAGCGACCTCCGAGGCGAAGCCGAAGGTCCCACGAGCCCCTAGAGCCAAAGTAACAGCAAGAGCAATGTTGGAGGTGAAGCAGAAGGTCCCGACGAGACCCTCGAGCCGTCGTAGTGGCGGAGGCGAAGTCGGATGATGCCGAAGGTCACGGTGAGCCCCTCGAGCCATTGTAGTGGCGGAGGTGAAGTCGTTGACGACGCCGAAGGTCCCAGCGAGGCACTCGAGCCATCGTAGCGGCGGAGGCGAAGTCAATGACGATGCCAAAGGTCATGGCGAGCCCCTCGAGCCATCCTAGCGGCGGAGGCGAAGTCGTTGACGATGCCGAAGGTCCCGGCGAGCCTCTCGAGCCATCGTAGCGGCGGAGGCGAAGTCATTGACGCTGCAGAAGGTCACGGCGAGCCCCTTGAGCCAAAATAGTGGCGGAGGCAAAGTCGTTGACGATGCTGAAGGTCACGGCGAGTCCCTCGAGCCGAAGTAGTGGCGGAGGCAAAGCTTTGAGCGCCAAGCTTTGTCGAATCTATAACTTAAGTGAAGTTGATTCGACGATTTGTATCTGGAAAAGGTAATGTATTTGCAACAAATATAGAATTGTGCGACGACCATTTCTCAAAGTTGTCAATGAACATAAGTTCCATAACTAATATCTTTCTCAAAGGTGACCTTGATCACGAGTTGCAAAAGTAATATTGAAGAAAAGTGAGTTTGCGGGTCGTCACCCGACTTCTTTTTTTTCTTTTGCCGGCTTCGTATCCCTTCGGAGCATTACCCCTCGACGCGCAGCGCAGCGGAAGATGCATTGGAGTAGACTTGTCCAATGTAGGCGCACGCCGATGAAGAGGAAGTAGATCGCAGCTCGCGGTTCCTCCTCCTAGTCCCGCCGATCAGCACCATAGTAACACAGCAGCGCCTCCTCGGAGTCCACACGTACGGTGCGGGAACGCCGTGCGCTGGTGTGCTAGCACCGCGCACGGCTAGGGTTTCGTGGAGAGTCAGGGGCGGCGGCTAGGGTTGCTCACATGTGTGTATGCCGCCTTCAGCCCCGCCCCTCTATTTATAGACCCCGCTAATGGGCCATCACGCCGGAAGCCCATTAGGGTTCTATTTCTACTCGGATCAAATCCGGCCCACGAGTGATTGGCTTAAGGGCACAACCCAACAGAAAGCCCCTTAACGTTCAAATGCTTATTGCAGTTTCTGATAAGTATGCAAAGTTCGCGGAGTATGGAAGCTTTGCTGACTTACACAATTTGAGCATGCAAGATGCGATGGTCGATGTTTGCAACTCTTTGTTGCTTCGACCCATGATAAGATTGCGAATGACTAGGTCCCTCAAGGGCCTTCTAACCCTAAGTCAAGGAGCTTCATCTGAATCTTCTCTAAGGTCAATAAGAGCCATAACCTTCTCTGAAGTCAATAAGAGCCATAACCTTCTCTGAGATCATAAGAGCCGTAACCTTCTCTGAGATCGATAAGAGTCCTAACCTTCTCTGTGATCGATAAGAGCCATAACCTTCTCTGAGGTCGATAAGAGCCATAACCTTCTCCGAGGTCGATAAGAGCCATAACCTTCTCCGAGGTCGATAAGAGCCATAACCTTCTCCGAGGTCGATAAGAGCCATAACCTTCTCCAAGGTTCATGAGAACCATAACCTTCTCTGAGGTCAATTAGAGTCGTAACCTTCACTTAATGTCAATAAGAGGCGTAACCTTCTCTGAGGTCAATAAGAACCGTAACCTTCTCTGAGGTCAAGTAGGTCAAGTATGATAACTCTCCATTTTTTGAAGAGAAATTATCCTTAAGAGAGGGGTTAATGAGTTGATTTCACTATGTAGAATAAACTAGTTGGAGAACGATGAGCTTAGACTGCTTAGAGCATGCAAATATAATAGGAAATAAATAATAAGCAAAGTTCTTTACCCTGCAAGCATAGACATTAGCTTTGATAAATAGGACTAGTTTTGAATTAATCCACACGCACAAGTGTAAGACGGACAAAGACTTTATCGGAAAATTGCCTAGAGCAGTTTTTTTTTCTTTTTTTTTCTACTTTTTTTTAAACTTTTGATGGCTGTAGCTAAAGGAAAAGGAACCGAAGCTTACCAAAAAATGAGCAATGGTTTAATTGGTGGAAGAGAAACCTTCGAAGTATGAGCTCTTGTGCTTAATTGGCATGTGAGCAGATAAAAAACCATGGCCACAGAATAGAGAAATTTTTTTAATATAAATTTTACTAAAATTACAAATAAATATCATTGATATGAGAAATTTCAAAAATAAGCTATTGTCGTCTACCCAGTAGACAAAATATAGATATCGTCCACTAGTAAGACGAAATACCAAAATTTCGTCGTCCCCTTGGACAAAAATAGTAATCTGTATGTGCGTCAGTGTATTTTGTATTTTCGGTGGACGAAATTAAATTTCGTCTTGGGGTTAGACAAAAACTAGAGATTTAGTATGTCGGTTGGACGAAAATTTCAAGATTTCGTCCTCTTATTGAACGAAATATGATTTCGTCGTTCGGTTGGACGAAATTTCGCAATTATTGGTGTCGTCCTCCCCGCTCTCGCTCGCGCTCTCTCTCTCTCTCCGCTCGCTCCCTCTCTCATCCAGGCGGCGGCGGCGGGCTGGGCGAGCAGGCGCTGCGCGGGGCGGTTTTGGCGGCGGCACCGGCCGTGCGACGGGCCGGGCGAGCAGCGGGGCTGGGGCGCGGGGTGAGGAGGCGGCTGAGGCGCGCAGGGCGTCCCGGCCCGGTGCCGGTGCTGCAGGGGGCGGGTGCCGCGGCGCCGCCGCGGAGCGCAGGTGCCGGCAGCAGTCTGCTGCCGGCGGGGCACGGGTCAGGCCTGCGGAGGACCCCGGCGGCAGGCAGGGTGCCCGGCGGGGTTGAGGTATTTTTTTTCACTTTTATTTTTTACGGTTAATAAAAATATTTATTGTTATTTGTTTTTATTTTATGCTGCTGCTACATTTAGGAAATTAGTTTTGCAGATGAATTTATGGTAAATATTAGATTGAATTAGGGTTTAGTTTTATTTTAAATTGTATAATTTTGAAGAATGCATTGATTTTTCTGACTATATCGATACATCTTGCAACTTATTTTCTAGACAGACAACTAGCTTTCCTAAATAAGTTTGCGTTCCAACGCCAATAGGAGCACACTTGTAGCCGCTGAAGTTGCCAACTTTTCCTGCCATTGTATAATTTTTTGCCGCAAGTGCACTATTTATTTCACCGCGTACAACATGAATTTATTGTAGGCTTTAAACATTTAACATAAATTTGATATAGATTAGGCATTTTGATAAAGTGAGGTTTGCGGTAAATCTTGGACTACATTAGGGTTCTTATAATTGGACGAAAATAAGAAATAAGGTTTTGACATAATAAAATTTAGTAAAATTAAGTAAAATATGCTTGGACGAGCGCGGAAGGCCGGAAACTGACTAGCGTGCTTGCTGCGTGGAGTGCTATCCGATCGATTGCTAGAAACGAAAGTGGCGAGCGAGTGTTAGATTGGATTCGCGCAATGCATATGCCTTAGTTAAGCACCGTTTACAGTTGCAGAATGTTTTAGATGTTCCATCTATGATGACAACTATTGAATCAATATGATATTCTTGGCCAGTACCAAAAATAAAGTTACATTTTAGAACTACGAACAAATTAGTATTTATATTTTTAGTACAGTTCGTACAAAATTTTAGATTTACATAAGATATGTGCCCGATTACATTCTTCATTTGCAACTATCAGAGTTTTCCACTTCTAGATCTTGTACTAACATGTAACATGTTTTGGGGAAAGACTCAACCGCCTCTATGTGATTTCATGTAGTGGTTAGACACCGAGCAATCTCAGGAGGACAAGGACCATGTTGAGCGTCAAGCAAGGTGGGCTGCGGAAAGGTGGCAGCGAATGAGGCATGAGGAACAGATGGAGGAGAAGCGGAAGAAAGACCAGGAAGAAATCCAGAGGAGGATTGAAGAAGTGGAACGTCAAGAGGCTGAGGAACGTGAGGCTGACAGGGAGAGGAAGCGAGAGAGGGCTCGCCGTACTAAGGAAGCAGGGCCCAAAGCTATTAGGAAGGGGAAATATCCCCGGTGCACTCAGTGAAGCACCATCATGTAATCCCGACAATTTGAATTCCCTAAGGCGTGTTAGGTTTAGTTCGAACATGAGATTATCATGTTGCACATGCCACTGCAGTTCGTGGTTTAAGTACTAAGGCCTCTGCGTGATTTACCGTACTAGTACCAACACATTAGGACTTTGCTTTGTAATCCTTATCATGACATTATTTACATAATTATAATGCAAACCGGGACTATGCCCTATTATTTTCATATCACTTGATTCTACCGTTTTCAGTGAACACCGTCACAACTTGGTGTCTTTTCACTACTATTATCGGTATTTATTTGTTCGCAAAACATCACTAACATATCGAAAAGCTAAACTTCAAAGCCTAAACTGCCACAAAACATAATGAGTGTTGAACTCGGAATCGAAAATGTAAAATTATTAATAATAATTTAACTAAATTTGGACCAACTAAATAAATAACAGGGACGAAAATAAAAAAAAACAATTTCTAACTAAATTTCGTCTACTAGGTGGACGAAATCTATATTTCATCCACTCGATGGACGAAATCATAGTTTTCATCTCCCTAGTGGACGAAATTAATTTTCGTAGACGAAAATAAAATTTTGTCATGCACAGTCGTAAATTTCATGCATTTTCGTCTATTGGCGGGACGAAATTAAATTTCGTCCACTTGGTCGATGAAACCTATGTATTTCGTCTTCTGGGTGGACGAAATTTCAATTTCGTCTAACCAGCAGACGACAATAGTCTAGTTTTGGAATTTCTCAGATCAAGGGTATTCTTTGGTAATTTCATTAAAAATGTGTATTAAAAAAATTCCAGAATGGCTGCCAACTTCGCTATGTAACATGATGGACAGAAATGCAGAAGCTAATAGCTTGCTGGTTACCTTGGGTAGGATCTTCCAGTTCCAGTCACATATGGTGAAATTGCCAATGCAAGTTCTAGGACAAAGGCCACAATCTGAAAGTCAGTGCTGACTGTACCGCTGCATGCGGCGGTTTTGCTGCCAGCCAGAGTAGATTGCTGCACCCTGGAACATAAAGCAGCTCAAGGCTGGACATAAAGCTGACATCATATTTTGGCTGAACTGGCAAGCTTCGATGGACTGATGGCCGGTTTCGAGCACCAGCGTGAGAACTCTCCAACCGCACGAGACTCGAAGCCCCACTAGAAATTCTTTTTATGCAATCATAAATAGAATATCTATATATACATCTTGAGGTTAGCTTAGAGAAAGAAATAAACAACAATATAAAGTTTCACATTCTGCATGCTGATATATAGCACTATTCCAAGCCAGGAAAGATGTTGTAGATGAACGTTTAGCCATGTTGTGGTAAAAAGACAAATAAAAAATGAAGTCGAAGCTTACTGCTTCGAATTAGAAAAGCTGACTGGGGTTAGAGGTAACCTTCGGTACGGTCCTTGTTTTGCGCTGCATGGGGATACTTCATGCAGAAAGCATGAAAAAAGTGCCGTGAGGGATCGACGTACGGCATGCAGCTTCGACTTGAGTTCTGGTGCAGGCCGTAGTTGTCACGCCCTTCCTGATGCCGAAGGTTTTGATCGAAGCTCTCGGCTTGGTGTGCGGAGGTTACAGACAAAGCTCGGCGTGGAGCTCGCCTGCGAGGGTTCCCAGGTTGCCGCCGAGGTTGTAATTGCCGTGAAGATTCGGTGATGCCATATATGGAGGTTCGGCTCGAGGCGGAGGTTTTGCCGACTGTAACGAACATGGCACCATTGATGCCATTTCGAGTGATTTTGGTGATCGAATGACAACACAACACTTGGACTAATATGATTGTTAAGATGATCATTCTCAGACTTTTAGATTCAAGTGATGACAAAGAGAAAGAGAAAATAGGCGTAGCAAGGCCCGAATGGCAGCCCCTACGGGGGTTCCGCTACCCGGTTAGCGGACGGGGGTCGAGGGGGAGCCGCCCCTCGCGGGTCTCAGGGCAGCGCCCTGAAAGCTCTTCGGTCAGTAGCACCGGAAGAACCGACGCCATGGGCATCGGAGCATCCGATGGTAGTCGGAAGAACCGACGCCATGGTACTTTGGTGCAGAAGGGAGTCGAAGCCAAGTCAGCCTATAGGCACCGGTTGAACCGACGGGTCAAAAAGGGGCATCGGTGCATTGGCCGTCCTTTGTACCAGAGACGATGTCAGGTGCCCAGGAGAAGTGTCTTCAGCACCGGTTCAACCGATGGGGCATCGGTGCATACCACCGGTGTAATGACGTCAGCGTCCAGGAGAAGATTCCTTCAGCACCGGTTGAACCGGTGAGGCATCGGTGCAAAGCATCGGTTCAACCGGTGGTCTCTGCGTCAGTCGTCAGGAGTCCAACGGCTACTTCGTGTTATGAGTGACCGGATGAACCGACGCTACCCTGCCAAGAGGCATCGGTTCTTCCGGTGGTACACAGATTTTCAGCTAACCGTTGGAGCAACGGCTACAAGACTTGGTGGCCTATATATACGCCTCACCCCGGCCATTTGAAGATCGCTGGAGTTGCTGGACATCCCACACACATCCAAGAACATCTCCAAGCCATACAAAAGCATCAAGATCATATCCTTAGCCCTTAGCACACTTTGAGAGTGTTGTGTAAAGGATTAGCTCTTAGTGAGTGAGTTTGCAAGGCTTAGAGCCTTTGTGCTGTGGTTCATTAGTGAACCAAAACAAGAGCTTGGTGCGCCGGCACCTTGGAGCGTGGAGCTCGCCGGCAACGTCATCGACCCTCCGACTTGGTGTGGAGCGGCGACGACACCTTTGTGCGGGGGACGTGGAGACCCCCATCCTTTGTGGAGAAGCTCCTTAGTGCAACCCGGGGCCAAGGTGACCGTGATTGTGTTCACGGAAGAGACTTGGTGGCCGAGTAGCAATACTCTTAGTGAGTGCTACAACAACGTGGATGTAGGTGTGCCTTTGTGGCTAACCGAACCACGGGATAAACACCCGCGTCAAGAGTTTGCTATCTCCTATCCCGCTCTTTAAGCTTCCGCATTTCATTCTAGTAATTTGTATGCCTTTACTTTCATAGAATAGTTTCTTGATAGGAAAGGCTATAGGTTGCTAAACTCTTTTGGGATAGGGGTTTTACACTAGAACAACCTAGTTGCACATCTAGATAGCTTGTTTTAGTTTAAGCTTTGTGCAAACTAGTTGGAGCCATAGGTCTAAGTTTTTATTAGTACCTAATTCACCCCCTCCCCCTCTTAGTCTAGAGCACCCGATCACTATCACCGACGGCCGCGAGGGTTCAGCTCGCCGCGGAGGTTGCGATGGCCGCGGAGGTTTGGCTTGCCGAGGAGGTCGCTGATAATTGAGTGAGGACTCAGGTCGCCGTTGATGGCCACGAAACTTCTTGCTGCGAGGGTTGAGCTTGTAGTAGTGTTTGGCGCTTGCCGCAGTGGTTAAGCTTGCTACAGGGGTCGGTGCTCCTTAATTGCCCACGCAACGGCTTCGTGATTTGGACAGTAGCCCCGCGTGGTGTCACGTAACCTGCATGCCTGACAGCTTCGCTGAGTGCCGTCCAGGAATAAGTCAGAGGAGCGAGGTGATTAGAAGTAGAGCTTTGCATTCCGGTAAGAACATCGAAGGTAATAGATGACATCTGGTTTTATCTCCAAAATAAGAACACGAGCTTCGAAGTAAAAAATAATCAAAGGTGTTAACAAACTTGTGGGGGTTCCGCCGCGGAGGTTCTGCAGCTTGGCGTGGAGGTCGGTAGTGCCCGCGATGGTTCAGCTCACTGCGGAGCCCATGTCTGCGAGGGTTCAGCCCGCAGCGGGGTCGCCGAAAACGGCGAAAGTTCAGCTTCGTATGGTGGACAGCAGCTTGGCACGCAGCAATGACAATTGACTAGCGTCGCCCGGCCTGAGGCGCCTGCACTCTTGCTTGGCAGTTTCGAACAGATGCAAGAGAGAGTATATATGTGGAAGGACGCACATGCATCACGAGCAGAGAGCAGCTGGCTAGTCAGCTTAGAGCACTGAATCAAAATGTTGTGCAATACATTTTTGACAAGTACCTCGAAGGTGATCGGATAGAATATTCTGTATAGAGAAATGGGGCATAAGCTTCGATTGTTTTTGTTATTAGGACCCCAGATGCACAGTTTCAAGACCCGGAACAAGGTCGGGTGCATGGTTGCTCCTCTGCATGTTGCTATTCGAGCGAAGGTGATGCGCTGATGACGTTGATACCTGTAGTCTTGCGTACACTACCGGAATCCAATACTTCGCCGTGTGCCCCAATCTTTGCCGTGTGCAGAATTTCGAGCACACAGCAACCAGTCCATTTGCCATGAGTCAAAAGAAAAACACACAGCAAACAAAAGGCACACGGCAAAAAATACGTTTGCCGTGTGTCTAGAAAAAAACACACGGCAAAAATAAAACACACGGCAAATGGTGGGAGTTTGCCGTGTGCCATGACGAACACACGGCAACCTGGTTTGTTTGCCGTGTGCCTAACGTTTGGCACACGGCAAACAAACCAGGTTGCCGTGTGTTCATCATGGCACACGGCAAATGGTGGGTGGCCCAGGCGAGCCGTTTGCCTAACCGTTGCGTTTGCCGCGCGCTTCAAGTGGCACACGGCAATCAAAATCTATGCCGTCTGTTTTTGTTCTTTGCCGTCTGCCTAAGTTGTGGTACACGGCAAATTGTTTCAAAAATATTTGATTAAGCACTCCTAACTTTTTCTGCTAACTACATACTATACGTGGTATTATATGTTAAGTTTTGGTATTTTTCTCGATCTTTCAGCTATATCTAATCATTTTATTTAAGTAAACCGAATTCTTGTGGATAAATCAAATTTGAGCAGCAAGTATTTTGAATAATTGAATATAATTATTCAAAATTTGATATTTACATTATTGAGTCCAATGTGAGGCCATATCCATGAAATGGAAGGAAATTTCGAACATCTTGCTCACGAACATTGACCACGAATGTCTGGCCGGATCGTTTTAAAATTCTGTAAAAATCAAACGGAGTCTGAAAATCATAAGATTTGTCATGGTATCATGATTTCATACGCGGAGGCTAAGAAAAAAAATTGAGAAAATTTTGGACAAGTTATCACGTACGCCTCATAAATCGAAGAATCTCCATAGAAGATCCAAAGAGTTGGGAAGTAGTCGTTTAGATTTGAAGTCAAAATGACGGTCAAATTGGCGTATGACTTCAAAACTTTTTGTACATGCAAAACACAAATTTAGATTCTTTCTTAGAAAAATTTGGTTATTTTTCTGATGCTTTTTTTAAATTTATACTTTTTTTCCTTAAATTTGGTTTAGGATTTTGGATGTGCCACTGGACGTCGTCTGCCTTTCCCGTGCGCGGCCGTTAGGCACACAGCAAAACAAGCCGTTTGCAGTGTGCCGGCCCTTTCGCACACGACAAAATAAAAGAAATCGGTCACATTTGCCACCTGATCAATCCAAAGCTTTAAAATGGAGCTCTCCCATTGGTCTAAACGTCTTGAGGCGGATCATCCCTCTCTCTCTTCCTTTTAAAGCCCCCGGCCGGGCTTCCTCCTCTCATCTCTCTCATTCTCTCTCTCTGTGGGCGGTGGCGCAGGCCCACGGCGGCAGGCGGGCGGGAGGCCGCCCCGGGCACGCCCGTGACGGAGCCTCGTGGGGCCGCGGCGAGCGCGCGGCAGTGGGGAGCAAGCGGCAGCGGAGCCGCAGGGCGCGGCGGTGGAGCTGCGGGGCGCGGCGGGCGAGCACGGAGCGGCAGGGCGCGGTGGCAGCGAGCGCGCGGACGCGTGCGTGGAGCCGCAGGACACGCGGCGGAGCCCCGTGGGGCCACCATGAGCGCGCGGCGGTGGGATGAGGTGGCCACCCGCGCCGCCGGCGGGGTAAGGATGCGGTTGCGGCGGCCTCCCGCGGCACCAGCTGGGCGCGGCGACGGCGAGCGCGTGGAACGGACACGGCACCGGCGGGGTACGGACGCGTACCCGGCAGATTTTTTTTTGTTTTTTTCCGATTCTTCGCCGTGTGCTAGGGGTCTCGGCACACGGCGAACTAATTATCTTCGCCATGTGCCTGAAATCGTGGCACACGGCGAATTCATCCCGACGTTGTCAGGTTCCGGTCACGCCGTCTTCTTGTTTTTTTGTGCCGTGTACCTCGACAAACACACGGCAAAGTTGTTTGCCATGTGCCCGAAATTTGGCACACGGCAAACTTGGCCTTTGCCGTGCCTGTAGTTGCCGTCGGCGCTTCGCCATGTGTGACCCTTGGCGAAATCTTCGCCGTGTGCCCCGGTAGTGGTAGCACCTTCGACTCATGATGTTTTTTTTTTGCCGGAATCCACTTTTGACATGGCTGCATGAATGATCGAGGGTAGCAAGGGGAAGCCCATGGCTTGCATCCTTGTTTGGAACCTTGGCATGAGAAACCAGGTTAGCTAATAAAAAGGAACACTTACTAATTATGTGCGGATACGGCGATCGCACGGTGCGCGGCTGGACGACGGGCAGCCGGCAGCCAACCATCCTCTGGAGGTGGTGGGCATCTTCGATTCGAAGGTGCTGGACGTGTTCTTGGCTTCTTGCCTTCCGGCATCCGAAGGTGAGTGCAGTGATTGATCGAAGCACTGTTGGAGAATGGTACATTGGTACCAGCACGTTAGTGCCGGTCCAACAGGAGCCGGCACTAACGTGCATGAACCGTACAAAGCAGGCACGTTAGTGCCGGCTAGAAACTCCAGCCGGCACTAACGTGCCAGCCCCCAACGGTCAGCCCGTCTGCCACAACGGTCAAAAGACACGTTAGTGCCGGCTGGGAATTTTAGCCGGCACTAACTTGGTCAATTGCATATTAGTGCCGGCTGGTAGTTCTAGCCGGCACTAAACGTACACACTTAGTGTCGGCTAAAGCCACCAACCGGCACTAACTTGCCCCGCATAAGCCAGGCACTCCTTCTTCCCCAGCCCGACAATTTCATTTGGCCGAGCTCCTCCTCTCTCTCATGGCGTGTTAGAGGGGAGGTGCTGCCCATTTCCCTCCAAATTTGTGAGGATTTCACCCATCCAAGTGCACCAAAAGTTAGTAGCTTCTTTCACTCTTCTTTCACGGTGTTTATTTTTTGTTTCATGCTTTCTAGATAAAGAAAATAGTGATTTTAGGGTTGAGGAAAAATGAGCATAATTTTCCGATTTGTTCATTAATTTGAGCAAAATAGAATCAATTTGTTACTTTTTAGAGAAGGTTTTCTAGATAGTTTGACTATGACACATTTAGAATGATTTTTTGAATTATTTCACGGGGACATATATATATATATATGTTATTATGCAAAATTTTAAGGATTTTAAGGATGAGGGAAAATGGGCATGATTTATTAATTTGTTCATTAATTTGAGCAAGGTAGAATTGATTTGTTGCTTTTTAGAGAATGATTACTATATAGTTTGACTATCACACATTTAGAATGTTTTTTTGAATTATTTCATGGTGACATGTGTATATGTTATTGTGCCAATTTATTTTGCTATTTAGTTTAAATTTACTAGATAGGTGGACTATGACACATTTACATTTTTTTGAATTACTTCATAGTAACCTGTTTTTACTTTTTAGGGATAATGAGCATGATTTTTTTTAATTTGTACAGATGGACCGGCAATGGATGCACGGAAGCCGGAGCACCTCGGCGTGGATTCAGGGTTTAGATTCTTTTCTCAAGGCGGCAATGGCAAATAGGTCGCCAAAGGGTTTAATGTGTTGTCCATGCAGTATTTGCGAAAATAAAAAGGAATTCCGAAAAAGAGATACTCTATGGAATCACCTGGCCTTGAATGGTTTCATGAGTAACTATAGCCTTTGGACTAAACACGGCGAAGTTGGAGTTATGATGGAAGATAATGAAGAAGATGACGATGGTGATAACAATCTTCCAGATTGGGCATGGGTTCATGAAGCAGATGGCTTTCAAGATGAACCAATGGACGAGGGTGAAGCAAATGTTGCACAAGAGGAGCCACCTGACGAGCTAGGTCAGGCGTTGCTTGATGCACAGAAAGACAGTGAAACTGTGAAGGAGGCATTAAAGTTCGAGAAGATGTTGGAGGATCACAAAAGGCCGTTGTTCCCTAATTGCAAACCGGAGCAAAAGAAGTTGGGTACCACGCTGGAGATGCTGAAATGGAAGGCAACTAATGGTGTAACCGATAAGGGATTTGGTGAGCTATTAAAGATTGTAAAGAACATGCTTCCTGAGGGTAATGAACTGCCGTCAACAACATACGAAGCTAAAAAGATGGTTTGCCCTCTTGGATTGGACGTGCAGAAGATTCACGCATGTCCTAACGACTGCATCCTGTATCGCGGAGAATACGAGAACTTGGAAGCTTGTCCTGTTTGCAGCGCATTGCGGTATAAGATTAGGCGAGATGATCCAGGTGATGTTGATGGGCAGCCGGTAAAGAAGAGAGTTCCCGCAAAGTTGGTGTGGTACTTCCCTATAATACCACGTCTGAAGCGCTTTTTCAAAAACAAGGATAACGCCAAGTTGATGCGGTGGCACAAAGAAGACCGTAAGGAGGATCACATGATCAGACACCCAGCAGATGGGTCCCAGTGGAGAAACCTTAACCGAGAGTATCCTCAATTTGACAACGACCCAAGGAATATAAGATTTGCTCTAAGTGCAGATGGAATGAATCCGTACGGTGAGTTTGGCAGCACTCATAGTACATGGCCCGTGACCCTATGTATGTTCAACCTTCCTCCTTGGTTATGCCTGAAGCGTAAGTTCATCATGATGCCGGTGCTTATAGAAGGGCCAAAAGAACCTGGCAACGACATTGATGTGTTCCTGCAACCCTTGATGGATGATCTCTTACTACTCTGGAAAGAAGAAGGTGTACGTGTGTGGGATGAGTATAAACAGGAGTCCTTCAACCTCCGAGCATTGCTTTTTGTATGCATCAATGATTGGCCTGCACTTGCAAAACTTTCGGGACAGTCGAACATGGGATACATGGCCTGCACCCACTGTTATGACGAGACCGATAGCATTTATTTGAAACACTGTAAGAAGTGCGTATACATGGGCCATCGTCGATTTCTTCTTACCAATCACCCCCTAAGAACCGAAGGGAAGCATTTCAAAGGAGAGCCCGAAACTCGTCCTAAGCCTCTATTCCGTAATGGAAAGCGTGTGTTCTCGATGATCAAGGATGTGAAGGTAGTATTTGGAAAGGGTCCCGGTAGCCAACCTGTTCCCAAGGATGACCAGGGACATGTTCCAATGTGGAAGAAGAAGTCTATATTGTGGAACCTAGCTTATTGGAAAGTCTTACAGGTTCGCAACGCAATTGATGTGATGCATCTGTCGAAGAATCTTTGCGTGAACCTACTAGGCTTTCTGGGAGTGTATGGTAAGTCAAAAGACACATTGGAAGCAAGGCGCGACATGCAGCAGCTAGCTGGACGACAAGGCTTGCAACCCGAGAAGAGAGACAAAGGATGCCACTATTTAAAACCTGCCAGCTATAATCTGAGCAAAGAGGAGAAGGAAAGTATGTTCGATTGCTTGAACAGTATCAAGGTCCCGTCTGGGTACTCCTCAAATATACAGGGCATAATAAATGTGAAAGAGAAGAAAATCCAAAACTTGAAGTCCCATGACTGCCACGTCCTGATGACACAATTACTTCCGGTTATACTGAGGGGTGTTCTACCAGAAAATGTGAGATTGACAGTTGTAAAGCTTTGTGCGTTCATGAATGAAATTTCGCAAAAAGTAATTATCCAAATAATCTAATAAAGCTGCAGAAAGACATTGTCGAATGTCTTGTCAGCTTCGAGATGGTCTTCCCACCTTCCTTCTTCAATATTATGACACACCTTCTAGTTCATATTGTGACAGAAATAACTATCTTGGGTCCTGTTTTTCTACACAATATGTTCCCTTTTGAGAGGTTCATGGCCGTATTGAAGAAGTACGTGCGCAAACGTTCTCGCCCAGAAGGATGCATTGCTAAGGGCTATGGAACAGAGGAAGTCATTGAGTTTTGCGTTGACTATCTTCCTGATCTCAATCCGATTGGGCTCCCCGTGTCACACCATGAGGGGCGACTAAAGGGAAAAGGCACACTAGGAAAGAAATGTAATATGAACATCTCTTGTAGTGAATTCAGCCAAGCAAACTTCACGGTTCTTCAGAATTCATCCAAGGTGGCTCCATATATTGATGAGCACATGAATATTATACAGTCTGAAAATCCACAGAAGAATCTTGCTTGGATTACACGCCAACATATAAAAACTTTTGACGGTTGGTTCAGACGAAAATTATTGGGCAACAATACAGTTGATCAAGAACTTCAATGGCTGGCTAGGGGACCATCAATCACTGTCCAGCAATACCAAGGGTACGAAATAAATGGATATACATTTTATACGAGAGCTCAAGACAAAAAAAGCACCAACCAAAACAGTGGTGTCCGTATGTGTATAGTAAATAGTAATGGAGAAAAGAACAACTACTATGGTGTCATAGAAGAGATATGGGAACTTGAATATGGACCCATAGTTGTCCCTTTATTTCGTTGTGAATGGGTGGCTGGAGGAGGCGTAACGAAGGACCGGTATGGGATGACCATAGTTGACTTTAAAAAGATTGGATATAAAGATGAACCATTCGTTCTAGCCAAGGATGTGACACAAGTGTTCTATGTGAAGGACATGTCGAGCAAACCGAAGAAGAAGTCGGATAAGACGCCTGAAGCAGACAAGGCTGGAAATGAGCCGAAACGGCACATAGTTCTTCCCGGAAAAAGAAAAGTAGTTGGAGTTGAGGATATTTCGGACAATTCGGAAGATTATGACCAGATTGATAACCTTCCTCCATTCTCAGTTGACGTTGACCCTAGCATCCTCTTATCCAAAGAGGACACACCTTACTTACGTTGTGATCACGCTCAAGGCACTTTCGTCAAAAGGAAGATTATCAATGTTCCAGTAGATAATAATAATGAGTAGTAGTTTTATATAATTTATATATTGATTTCTCTCAATCAGTGATGTAATGTAACGCACCGCGTCGTATTTGTCTCAATTCTCGATACTATTCGTCCAATTAGAACACAATATCATCTTCAGATAATATTATATTTTTGCATGATATAAATATTATTTACTTTCACTAATTTTGCATTACTAGGAGTGTTGAAACATTAAATTATAAACAAATAATCAAGTAATTTGCGAATTGATTACATCATTGTATAGGCTATTACTGAAAAGACTTTTGAATATTTTTGCATGGATCAAACTGAATTTTTTTTTATTTATTACGAATAATAGAAGCATACTAACATATAAACTCTATAAGCTACACATAATTGATAATGGTAGCATATTTGTTAATTTACTTCAATTGCTATTATTATTGTGTAGATATAATTACTATAATTTTTGTTCAGCTTAAAAAATTAAGATATAATTTTTTGTTATATTATTCTAATTATTAAGTTTGTTATGAATAAATTTAAAAATATTAAAAATTTAGTGTAAATGGGAACTGACTGGTCATTTTTCATGGAACAAGTTAGTGCCGGCTAGCCTTACCAGCCGGCACTAACGTGCCCTCGTGACGTCAGATTGGCATGTTAGTGCCGGCTAGTAAACCTAGCCGGCACTAACGTGCCAATCTGACGTCACGAGGGCACGTTAGTGCCGGCTGGTAAGGCTAGCCGGCACTAACCGAGCCATCCCCCGCCCAACAAATTACCCCCTTCGCCAAATTTTTCAGATCGACGTCGCCCAACCCGCCCGCGTGCGCCGCCGCCTTCTTCCCCGGCCGCCTTCTTCCTCGCCCGCGCCGCCGCGCACCTCGGCGTCCTCGCCGCCCGGTCCGTGCAGCCGCCCCTCGAGGTCATCCCCCGCCGTCGCGGCCGCCCGGCTGCCCCCACCGCCCCCCGACCACACCGCCCCTGCCTCCGCCGCCGCGCGCCTCGTCGTCCTCGCGCGCGGCCCGTTTCGCGCAGCCCGGCTGCCCCCGCTGCCCCGACCACGTTGTACCTGCCCCCGCCGCCGCGCACCTCGTCGACGTCCTCGCGCGCGGCCCGTTCCGCGCAGCCCGGCCGCCCGGCTCTGCCCCTGCCGCCTCGAGGTCCTCCCCTGCCGTCAAGTGGACCTTCTACCGCTACTCCTGCAAAAGCTCCTGCAACTCCGGTGAGTATATTCGTATATTTGATTTGGTTGCTCTAGCTTTCATTTTGTCAGTGCCGTTCTTCTAGGTTCCAATGAAACAATACTTGGGCTCAAACAATCAGTTACATTCCATATTTGGTAGTCTTTTTTTATGCATTGGAACATTAGTACAAAAATATGGACTGCTATGGCTTAATTGTATATTTGATTTGTGACTTAAGAGTAGATATTGCTAGTTGTCTGGATGTGAAACATGTTGTATCCTTGTGAGAGATGATGCTTGTGTTTTGGAGGCAAGCACATGATCGAAAGGATATATGCATGGGGTTCATGGAGATCTTTCTCTGATCTCAAATTTTGAGCTAGGCACGTCATAAGAGGGTCTAATAGAAGGTTAATGTGTTGAAAACTAGAGATGGAAATGCAGATGGGCTGCCATTTGGTTTTTGTTCTTGTCAGTTGTCACCTGACACTAATTTCACAGAATAATTCATTTGGATCACACGGCATTTAATGGTGCAACAGTTGATTTTGGCAGCTATAGTGTTTAGTTATTTTTATCAAACACGCAGAGGAGCTATGTATCCTTGTATTAGGGATCAAAATGAAAGAACCGGTCCATTACATTGCCTCAACCCCCAAGGGGGAAAATCCAAACACAAGAACACACTGATATGCACACACACCAAGCTCAATAGGAAGAGCTTGCCACTCAAACAAGAGAAACTACCAGAAATTTCACACTCCACTCCTGAAATAGATCCCTAACTGACTATAGTGTTCAATAGTTGTAGTGATTTAGTCATGGTAATGTCGGACTGATATTGTTGTCATAAGTCCATCTTTCAAATTTGTCACTCGTGATGAGTCATGACAATGTCTATAGATTTTATTCTGCAGGATCATTGAAATAAAACAGTTGACAAAAGGATAAATGTTTGTGCATAGCTAGTGTAATTTTTTTATTGATCAATCGTGGACTGTTCGGACTGTTTTAGTTAATGTTACTTTCTTGAGAAATTCAGAACTCACAAAACTGTGTGTGCTTCCAAAAACAGATGATTTGGAACCTTGATGTTTGGTCCTGTCCAACACTTGCTGTTGTCTCTTTGCTGTTTAACAGAGATGAGTAATGAAAATCAAACTATTATCACATATAGTAACATATTCAGATTATGCCAAGTAAGAACTCATTCAATACGACTCTTGCACCAAATGCTAAGTGCCAGCATCTGATCAACTTGATATTAGAACAATAACTTCAGGATTAACAGAACAACACTTGAATGCAGAAGGGGAAAAAAAAGACCTGAAAATGTGAAGCAACTGTTGCAACTCAGAGTCACCGGGAAAGAGAGCTTGTCTTCTGACCATTTCAGCTGCATTAAAAAGTTATGAACATCACAATCGGGTAAAGGTTTTCAGTATAGATGTGGAATCCTTCAAAATACATCATCTCTTAATTAAGAGCAAGGTCAAATTTTAAGTGTAAGGACATAAATTCAAAGATGATGTGGACAATATAGATTCTGGTGCAGTATTAAGTTTCTTGTACAAGGACATTGGTTACTGCATTTTTTACCCAAACATTGTACATATAATGCATCAATTATTCAGTACAAGACAAGGTAATTGGGCATCAAGACTCAAAAAGGGAACATGCATACCAAACATATAAATTTCTCTTTCCAGTTCCATTCCATTTCTGAATTTACAGGATATAGGAATCATAAGGAAGAAACAGGATAACCTCATATAGTATGTGGCTTGCTGTTTTTTTATTGTTTCAGGTAGTGGAAATGGATCCTACGGACAACCAAGACGAGTTAATGCACGAGCTCATTCGTGGTAGTACTGGGCACATAGCTCCAGAGTTTGATGAGGACGAGAACGATGGCAGCCAATTTTTAAACTTGCATTATCATGGCGACGAGGAGCAAGATATTAGTGGGGAGGAAGAAGGAAATTTCGAGGAAGCCGAGGTATAAAAGTTTAGTGATTCTTTCAGGCATCAGGATAAATGTTTTGTCAATATATATGTTAGGAGCAAGATATTGTTTGTGACACATGCGACCCAGCTGCGAACTATTTGTGTTATGTTGCTAGCTTTGTTGATGATTTCAGTCCTTGTGTAAGGAGTCGTGCTCCAGCTAAAAATTCTTATGAATGTTTCAGTCAATAAGTTACCTAATATCATGATAATTTTCGATCTGGAACCCTTGCTTGCGGGTTATGAAGGTTACGCATACCTGCCGCGACGTCCACTAGTTGCTAGCAACCCGCTTGATAAATTTGCGATTCTTTCAGGCATCAGGATCGACGAAGTCTAAACGGAAACGTGGCTCCAAGAGGAAGATGGTAGGATGTACGACCATCACGGAGATCAACGAAGCAACCGGCGAGCCACTAGCTCCTGGTCAAATTAAGACAACATTTGTAAATCAATTGGGATATCTTGTTAGGGAATCCGTCCCCATAAAGTATAAGCTTTGGAAGAGAAATAAAGTCTCTGATCGACCTGAAGATATCGTGCCAGATTCAGAGAAAGATTTGTTATGGAAAGAGGTGTCGTTGCACTTCAACTTTCCCCCAGGCAAAGCTGACAAAATAAAGGGATGGGCATTTAAGAAGATGGCAATTCAGTTCGCCTCGTTCAAGAAAAAAATGGTGGCAAACTTTGTCAACAAGGGCCTCACACCAGATTTTGATAAAGTCTGGAAGAAGCAACGAGAGTGGTGGAATGAATTCGTGAATTATAAGCACAGTGCTGACAGCATGGCAGCCTCGATTCAAGGCAAAATGAATGCTAGCAAAAAGAAAAACTTCCATAGACTTGGGCCCGGAGGTTATAAGGTTGCCATTCCGAAATGGGAAAAGATGGAAAATAATTTAATTGTAAAAGGAATCGTACCGCAAACCTTGAGTTGGCCCAAACGAGCAAGGTATTACTTCTATGCTCATGGAGGCACACTAGACCCCGACACTGGAATGTTTGTGACTAGCGACGTACTAAGAGAGGCTGCCCAAAGACTCGAGGACGCAATGAGGCGTACCGAAGAAGGAACCTTCCAGCCCAACAGAGAGAATGATGAGCTGACTTACGCTCTTGGGAATGCGGAACACACTGGACGGACCCGAGGTGTGGGCGTAGTTCCATGGAAATATGGCTTTTTCGGAGATCTCGAAACCTACCGAAGCCGATGCAGAAGCAAGGCAGTAGTGGCTGAGAAGATTCATAGCCTAGAAAACCGGATAATGTCACTTGAGGCAGCAGTTGGGCAACGCTCGGACCAACCAGCTGCCAATGTGGAGATCAGCCCCTCTTCTCAGCGTCGTAGGAGTGTTGCTTCCACGGAGCACCCTAATTTGGGTGCCGACAGGCCGAGGGACCCCATTGACGACATCACCGTTAGGACCCAATGTGAGCTTCTAGTTCTTTATGGGAAAAAGCTTAAAGTTTGTGCTGAGGGTTATGCGGAAGTCCAAGAACAGTGCGGGACAATACATTGCCAGCCGATTCCTGAAGGATTCGCCAGAGTCTTTGTTGACCGAATTACTGAAGAACGCTGGGAAGACATGGACCTCCCGATCCCTATAAGTCCTGAAGAAACAGAACTACAACATGCCGTACACACATGGATCGCGTGGCCAAAGCGCGACATAAGATTGGTGCAAGCAGACACAGATTCCGCTCGGTGCTCAAGGCAAAGATCACCAACGCCAGCTGACAGGAATCCTAGTGTTGGCCCACCTTCTCCACCGCCTGCACGGGACCCCAGCATGGATCCGCCATCACCAGCCGCACAAAGTGAGCCAATTCCGGCATCATCACAGGCCGCACAACAGAATCAGAGTCAGCGATAGAAGGCATACACGGTACCTTCGGTCCAGCCATCTCAAAAGCAGCAAAGAAAGAAGAAAAAGAAGGCTCCAGAAGAGGAAGAGGCGGAAGAATCGTTTCAATCCTTCTTGCTGAAGCGCAAGCTACTGAGGGAGGCTGCGAACAAGAAGCCAGAAATAGATCCGGTTGCAAAGGCACACTTTGTTAAACACTTCATTAAAGATCCCACCAAGAAGAAAGAAAGAGAGTCGGATTATGATCGGCAGATCAGAAAGTGCTACAGCAACCCCAAGAATCGCCTGATTAATGCAAAGACCGTTCCCCAGCTCGGAGAGCAGTCCAAACAATCGATCCCTCCGTTGATAGTGCCGCATGAAGACTGTCCCGATGAATCAAGAGATCCATTGACCATGGCTGGGATGATATTGCAAACTGATCTAACAAGGGCTCAATTGCTTGGGGAGGCCCTACAGAATGCCCGCGGCAGGAAAAAATTTGTACTTGGTGAACCTTTGGTATGGCCAGAGTTGCTACCATTCCTACCAACGAGAATGGCCGAGTTACACAAATGGTATGCCGTGCAATCTAAAGCTAGTAAATTAGAGATGTTCCCAGCTCGGATTAAAGATGAGCATTTCTGGCGGGGGGCAGATGATGTATATATCGAGTTTGCATCACTCTACGATTTATACCATCAAGATGCCCTTCACAAGTCCCTCGTCAGTGTATGGTGCATGTAAGTATTGTCTCTCGTTTCATTATTTTAGCCTTGTGTGTTGACTGATCCCCGTTTTTCTTGTGTCTCGTAGGTCAAAAATTCAAATTTGCCGAAAGAAGAACTTCCATAACGTCGGGTTCTTCGACCCCGATATTATACACGAGAAATCGCTAGCGCTAAATCCTGGAGACATAGTCAATGTTATATACAGGGGGTTGCGTAAAAATAGCATGTGTCCCTTCATTCTCTTGCCATACAACCATCAGTGAGTCGTTCTTTGTTAGACTTTTTTTTTCAATCCCTTCGTATTAATAATACTATTTAATAACTATTATAATCAACATTAATTGGTTATGCGTATGTATATGCACAGCTTTCATTGGATATTGCTTTGTATTCGGATTGAGGAGCACAAGGTCTTGGTGTACGACTCGTTAAGGCAAGATAAATCAAAGTACCAAGATATCATCGAGGTGGTAAATACTGCATGGGGTCGCTACCTCCACAAACACATAGGCTTGCCCATAGGTGAAATCGAGCCTCTTCATTGGGTGACTGATTTTCCGGTATGAATATACTCTCGCTACTAATGTCATTCGCAATAAACATCGTAACCCACGTATGTCCATAGTGTTTAACATCGTAACTCGCAATAAACATCAGAAAAATTCTATATCGTAACCCACGTTTGTCCATAGTGTTGGAGACAGGGCCAAGGAAACAACTTATGTGGATACTACGTATGCGAGTGGATCAACTCTTTTGCAAGTGAAAAAGGGCAAATGACAGTGGAGGCATTCAATGTACGTGAGCACAATCACATCTGCTCATTATTTTAATTCATTATTTTTTATTCTCATGTTTTTATCGAAAAATGTGACAGCGTTGGCGGATGAAAGAAGAACTCATTGAAATTGCTCGGATCAGGGCAATTCAAGAAGCTATATGCGGATTTCTACTCGATGAAGTCATAAATCCTAAGGGCGAATTTCATGGCGATCTCCGTCTAAGCGTCGCCCAAGAAGATCCGACGACGAGGAAGCTGATACGTTATTATAGTTGATGTGCGCAATAATTTGTAATATCTCATGTACTTTTGAATTCCTAAGTGTTCCATACATGACAAATATATATATATATAAATATATAATGTTAGTGTAATATTCTGTTCTAATAATACTGTGCAATGCAAAGAGTACGACTATGTAGTCACATACGCTAGAAATACGCATAGCCATATGTATAAAAACGAAAAGAAAAGAAACAAAAAGAAGAAAAAACATTTAGTGCCGGCTAGTAATATCAGCCGGTACTAACCTTGCTAGTCAGGAGTCGGGCGGGGGCGGGCACGTTAGTGCCGGCTGGTATTACGAACCGGCACTAACACACGCACGTTAGTGCCGGTCAGAGTAGCCGGCACTAACGTCTGTCACGTTAGTGCCGGCCATTTAGTGCCGGCCACAGGGACCGGCACTAAGCCGTCCTGTGACCGGCACTAATGTGCCGTTCTCCAACAGTGAAGGTGAGAGATGACGTCAGCTCCTTGAGTTCTTGTCACTCAGCGCCTTCGGCTTGGGACGTCTCTGGTTGTTTGCCTCGATGCCATATTCCGCGGCAGCCTAGGTGACGACATGAACGCTCGAAGGTGGCAGCGGAAAGCCCGTGGCCTGCATGCTTGTCTGGAACCTTACCTCAGCCTCAGGTACCAGCTTCGATACTTGCCGGCGGCTTCCATCCACTCGGCGTGCGGAGATATCAAAGATGATGAGGTGATGACATCGCTACCTGTAACCTCTCCTGGCACCTTCGATCGAGATTTGCAGAGAAAGTGAATGATGCATCGAAGGTTAGACCTTCGCATGTTGACCTTCTTGCTCTTTTTTTTTTCTATGCCATCGGAGGTTGTGCTTTTTCTGGTTGCTAAACGAAACGAACGAAGGTCATGTGATCAAAATATTTATTTTTGGAACAAAGAACATAACCTTTGCTCATGTATATGCTTTGCTTTGTTAACAAAGAACATAACCTTTGCTCATGCATATGCTTTGCTTTGTTCTTTTTCTTTGGTGGTATCATCGTAAGCTTTTATTTCGTGCGGAAACCACGGTGGGCGCCGCTATTGGGGATCGGACGAGCCGAAACCAAGCAGAGAAGATAAAGAGTGGTCAAAGCTTAACGTAGTAACCTTAGAATGAGAGGGAGAGTGAGCCAAGTAAGCAAAGGGGCAAGAGAACAAGTGGCCACTCCTCTAGCCCATGGGGCTCTATTTAAAGGGAGGAGGAGTGGTCGTTTACACTTATTCCATTGGTGGGGTTTAATATCACAAGAAGGTTCCTAAAATTTACATACAGATCCCTGGATGTTGCAACTACTAGACCTCATAAATAGGCGTTTAGACCCTCTAACTTAGACTCTTTTACACAAAAGGGGGTCTCTAGGCGGCCCAAGGCGCACCCCCAACAGTGAGCACGATGTGAATTATTTTGCTCTTAATAAGCAGGTGAATTCTGGTCCATGCTCCTATTGTGTTCCGCTGCCATCTCTTTACGTTTGGGTTTGTTAAATCTTAAATGCTTTGAGGAGAGTGGTAGTTTGCTGCTCGTGCATTGTCAGAGTGTATTCCTTATTATACACAGTCCTTATCCCTTCCCGTCTCCTCTCGTGCTACAGTAGAAAAGGGCGACCGGCAGGCGAAATTCCTTCCGGAGGCGATTCCCGTCAGCTCCCCTCCTCTCCTGCGGGCTCTCTGCCTCCGGAGAGGAAGGGGAACCGGGGGGTGTCGTCGGCCGGCTGTATATACTACTATATCTATATAGCTGTAGATCTGAGCTTGTAGTAGTTTCGTGTGGCTGGACGGCATCAATCCAGCGTCAGCTTGGCCTTTTGCTCCTCCGGCTCCTCGTGGATGTCTTCTCCGGCGACGGTGATGGGGCTTCTGCGGTGGAGCGCGTGAGGTGTATTTGTTCCTCTCCCCTTGCGTTCGGATGGGAACTTTTCTGTGCTGCGGTCGCTTCTTCTTGGGGAACGGCCATGGATGCTTTGTCTGCGCGGTTGTCCTTGTTGATGATCATGCTGGACTCCATCTTCCTCTGCCACCGTCGGAGGCGCAGCGGCCGATTAGCGTTCACTGGGCTCAATAAGTTGTGGAGGTGGTTCTACGGCTTTGGCTATTGCGGCGTTTCCAATGTTTGGAGCTGCTCTTCGACGATGGCAGGTGGATTGTGCTCTGGGTCTCTTGCTCTTCGTCTTGTTGCCAGGCGTCGTCATGGTGGCCGCCGGCGGAGGGGACCGGAGCTGAAGAAGAACGGAGGACTTGGGTGTGTGTTCTGCGTATTTTATGTATCTCTCAGGGGCCTTCGTGTAACTTGGGTTTGTACTGTGCTCTTCTGTGCAATATAATCCCATTCGTCTGCAAAAAAAAGGGTGTATTCCTTATCAGCTTTTCTTGAATGCTTCAGCAAAGGGAGATCATGTACCATGCACTCAAATCAGATTCCTCAAGGTTGTTTTTTTATTATTCCTCAAGGTTGTGTCCAGTTTGTTCTCTCTACAATATTGCTACTATTTTATTTAATATTTCAGCTCTTGATTAGATATACAAAACCTGAGATGTTATTTTAGACAGGGCTATGTATTCAATAATAACTTTGTGTATCCTTATTTTCTTTTGCGTGAATCTTAAATCTGTCTCAATGCTTGATTAGCAAAACATATATATCACGTTTTAGTTGTTTGATTTGCATTACCTAGGGTTATGGTTTCGGGATGTTGGATTGGCACCAGTTGGAGGAGCCAGAGGAGCAGGTGGACCTGGAGGGGAATCTGATGCTTGGAATCTCAGCTTGGTATTTCTGCATTGCTTCTCAGCTCGTGACTTGGAATCTGATGCTTGTAGCTCAGTGTTATGAACGAAAGAATGACAGGTGAGGCTGACCAAGGACAGCAAGGAGAACAAGGGATTCGCCTTTGTCACGTTCGCAGACAAGGAGGCAGTGCAGCGAGCTATTGAGGATGTGCAGGACAGGGAGTACAAGGTGCCTCTCCAGGCTGTTGGGTTGCCTGCATTTCATAATGTTTCTCATTCTGTCATGTATAATGTGCTTATGTTGGATGGTTTGCTGCAGGGGAGGACTTTGCGAGGCTCACTGTCCCAGGCAAAGCACAGGCTATTTGTTGGGAATGTGCCTGAAGCGCATCTAGGCCGATAGATGCTAATGGTAAGTTTCAGTGATTAATGATAACCGTATGCGACTAACATGTGTTTTGAAGGAAAAATTAATGATTAGTCTAGTCTCATATGAAATGTGAAAGGAAACCCCTCAATTCGGAACAACCATGCGTGCCAAGGACTCAATTTTAAAGTTTAAGGACCTTTCTAGTCTCAAGTGTCACAATGAGATAAAGGACACTTGATTTAGCTAGGGTTTATAGTTTTTAGTTCTTGACCGTACTATTAAGAGGAGTTCATGAGTTAGTAGATTGACCAAAATTGAGTTGGCCTTAGAAATCTTGCACACTCGCTCAAAAACATCCCAAGATGGTCAATAGAAGTTAACACAACGCTTGGAAGAAGAAACAATCGAAGTCACATTCGAATCCAAGTCAATTCAGTTGAAAACGAAGAAAAACAGCAGCACCGGTTTAACTGATGCCCCTAGCATCGGAGCATCCGATGCTTGGCGGAAGTTCCGACGCCCTATCGGTCTATCTCTCTGGATGCAAGCAGAAATCAAATCAACAATCTCTATAGCACCGGTTGAACCGATGGTCCCAAGAAAAGCACCGGTGCATTAGATGTACTTTGTTCCAGAGAGCATGTTTTGGTGGACCTCAACTTGTCTTCAGCACCGGTTGAACCGACGCCTCAGAATCAACCACCGGTGCATTGGATATACTATGTTCCAGAGAGCTTGTTTGAGTTTGATCAGTGAATCTCTTCAGCACCGGCTGAACCGATGCCTCTACGGAGCATGCACCGGTGCAATGACGCAAGCCTGGATACTGTGTCAGAATCCCCAACGGCTACTAATTGGACACAGAGAGACCGATTGAACCGACGCCTCAAATTTTTCACCCATCGGTTCTTCCGATGGTCACGGTTTTTCTGCAGTGGACTTCCAACGGCTATGTGACCCTCTCCACTCTATATATGGGCACCCCCTAGCTCATTTGCAGTGCCTTTGACACCTTGAATACCTGGGGACACCCTTGAGAAGAAGAAAAAGTGCTTTGAACAAAAGAGAGAAGATCTAGTACATTGTTTGTGCTTCAACCTTGAAGAATTCATCCTTTGCAAGTATAGCAAGTGTGCTTGAGCTAGGGCCAACTGAATGTAGGTCAAGTGAAGGCTTAGGAGCTTGTTACTCTTGGTGTTTGACGGCACCTAGCCGGTCTTGGTGATCGGGAGGTTCTTGGTGAGCTCTTGGAGTTTGTGGGAGCCCCAAGACAAGAAGATTGTACACGGTGTGAAGCTCGCCGTTCCGGAGATGGAGAAGTAGCATTCTTAGTGATCACTTGCTCCAGGGTGAAGTAAGGGAGCTATACCCTTGTGTGGGTGCTCCAACATGGATTAGGAGGGAGCGTCAACTCCTCGATACCACGGGAAAAATCCGGTTGTCTCGTGTCCCTTACTTTTATTTCAAGCAATTAAATCCATTTGTTGTTATTCTTACTTTTGATTGCTTGTAGATTGACTAGGACAACTTGCATGGTAGAGTGAGCTCTTGCTTAGGTTTTGATCTTGCTAGTGTGCAACCATCTAGACAAAATGATCATGATAGTGTGTTTACCTACCTAAGGACTTTTTGCTAGCGTGCTCTAGTAACTAGATTTCAAATTTGTAGATTGGGCAATACTAGTCTAGGTTAAGGATTAGGTAGAATTTTGAAAAAATCCCAATTCAACCCCTTCTTGGGCCACGATCCTTTCAATTGGTATCAGAGCAAGGGCTCTCTTTTTAGGCTTAAAATCCTAGAGAATGGCCGGGGGGAGTGGTGGTCCACCCAAGCTCGATGGGAGAAACTATGCTTATTGGAAAGCTCGCATGGCGGGTTACCTTAAGGCTATTAATCCCATCGCTTAGGCGGTCACGGAAAAACCTATTGTTGGTCCTTGGAATGAAGATCAAGTCAAATATGGTGCTAGAGCGAAGAATGCTTTGTTTGATGCTCTTTGTGAGGAGATCTTTGCTCGTGTTCACAGCAAAAAGACCTTTCATGAAATTTGGGAAGCACTTGAAGCTATCTATGTTGGTTCTAAAAAACTTCGTGAAGAAAAATATCAAGTGCTTAAGGAAAAACTTAATGAATTCAAAATGCTTCCAAATGAGTTGGTTGAACAAATGTATGCTCAATTGAATATGCTTATTGAGGACATTAACGCTCTTGAAATTTCTCCTTTGTCTACTAGTGACATCATCCGGAAGATCCTTCATTGTCTACACAAGCCCAAGTGCAACATCGTCACCTCATTGCTCTATGAGAAGGATCTTGAAACACTTGAAGTGAGTGATGTTGTTGGGAAGATTCGGTCTCATGAGATGTTCCTCTTGGGAGAAGTTGATCCACCGCAAGACAAGAGAGATCTTGCACTCAAAGCTAAGAGTGATCATAAGTCCAAGAAAAAGAACAAGTGCAAAGTTCCATCACCAAGCTCAAGCGAAGATGAAGCTAACGAAGATTCAAGTGATGAAGATGGTGATGTTGAGCTAGCACTTCTCATGAGGAAGACCTCCAAGATGATATCAAGGTTGAACAAGAAAGGGTACAACTATGACCCCAAGAAAAACAAGTTTCGTACCCGGAAAAGCAAGGACAATGTCATGAAAATTTGTTACAATTGCGGTAAATATGGCCACCTCTCATATGATTGTCCGGAGCCTTCAAAGCTCAACAAGAAACAAGAAGATGGTGACAATCAACACAAGACATCAAAAAAAAGTCATGAGAAGAAGGACCACAAGAAGAAAGGTTCTTTCACAAGAAAAGAGAAGGTCAAAACTTTCCTTGGAGAATGGATCACGGATGGTGAATCCTCAAATGATGACTCAAGTGATGAAGAATCCAAGAAAAAGATTGTGGGGATTGCCATGCATGATGATGAAGATGATGGTGATGAGGCACCTCTACCTCCACCACCATGTGCTTCATGGCAAGAGGTAACTCCAAGGTGAGTGATGATGACGACTCCTCTAGTGATGAAAGTGAACATTGCTTATCTCCTAATGAAGTACAAAACATCATAGATGAGTTCCAACAAGTGATCAAGAAGTACAAATCAAAATGTAAAGTTCTTGAAATTGAATATGCCAAGCTTAAGGCCTCAAATGATGAGTTGATTGTTAGGCACAATGAGGTAGTAGAAACTCATGATACAAGCATTGTTCCTAGCGAGCAACTTAGAGAGGAGCATGACAAGCTTCTTGCTAAGAATGATGAATTGAATGTTAAATATGAGGAAGTAGTTGTGCTTAACAAGTCACTTACTTCATGCAATAAGAAGCTTAAGCTTGATTATGCTAACTTAAATATGATGTATCAAGAACTTGACCTTGCCTTTGATGCTTTGGATGAAGAACTAAAAGAAACTCAAAAGAAAGCCATCAAAGTCAATATAGCTACTTCTTGTGATGATCTTGTGGAGTTGCCTCACCCTACTACTTGTCATCATACTTCTCCTTCTTGTTCAAAGACTAACCATGATAGGGAGAAACAACTTGAGGAGGAACTTGAAAGAATGACCAAATGCATGTTCAATGTGACAAGGGGAGAATACTTGCATAAGGAGATTCTCTTCTACAATGCAAGGCACTTTGGGACAAATGGACTTGGATCATTTCCTAAGCCTCCGGAAAATTGTCCCAAGTCGCCGGAGCTCAAGGCATGATTCAATAAGGAAGTTGGCTCATATTGTCAACATTGTCAAATCACCGGGCATCACACAAGGCAGTGTCCAATTTCTACTCGTCCACCTCCTACCTTGCCTCCTAATTATAAGTCTCAATTCAATTAACATCATTTATTGTTAAGTGTTGGCGCTCCTTAAGTACCCCTTTTATCCCTTGTTTATCCTTGATAATGACATAAATTTAATATCAAAATCACTAACCATCCTAACCCCGGCCTAATTATTGGTCATTTTCACACTTGCACATATATTTTGGAGGAACTTCGTTTTTGCAGGTTTTTGACCTATTTTGGAGCATGAAATGACGAGGCCCGTGATCGAGCGCTAACACGGAGAAAGACGAAGGCCAAAGCCCAAAGAAAGGACCAAAGCCCATGTTGATTCGAAGCCCATTCATGCACATCCATCCTCCAAGGGAGCCCAAAGGACCAAGCCAACGAATATGAGATCAAGATACTTCGGGATTAAGCAAAGCAAATGAAGATTTAAGGAAGGATTCCCTATCCTATCCTTTCCTCGAAGATATCTCCAAGATAACGACGTCAAAAGGGGTGCAATCGTGATGGACATAAACTCTAGAAGATGCGAGAAGTCTGCACGTGAAAGGAGGACACAAGACGGCGAAGGAATGAGCCAGGCCGGCCGGCCTAGGCCCATTGGGCCGGCCGGCCCAGCCCTTTTTTAGGTCGGTTCGACCTCCCCTTCGACCGGTGGCTTCCTCGGCTTATAAATAGCTCGCACCTTATTCAACTCGAAGCATCCATCCACCCAGAACTCGACGAAAACCTAGGGCCAAGACCGGAGGGAGACGACGGCCGCCGCAAGTCTTCGAAGTTGTCTAGGAGATGGCTTAGGCCGACCCTAGCCGTCGTGGCCTCCCTGCATGTTTGTGCCATGGCGGAGTTCAAGATCTAGTTGGATTCATCGATATTGTGCACGTGGCGGTGATGATCCAAACGAATCTATTATGTGAGTAATGATAATCATGTCTTCCGAATCTATTAGCGATCATGTTCTCTCTTTCGATTTCATTCTTCTCTTTGGGTTTGCTTCATCCTAGATCTATTATCGAGATAGATCGCTTAGCATGATCTTGTAGTCATGGTGGCTAGAGGTTCATGGCGGAACTACCAAAGGGGGTTCGACTTGCTTCAGGGTATCTTGTTGAAAGGGGTGGCGTCGTGACAGGCCGTTGCCACTTAGTAGGTGGGGTATTGAGGGATCGGATTGGAGATTTTGAGTTTAAAGATGCTTTTGATTGAGATGCATGATTTATCCGCTCGTTAGCTTGAACTACAACTAGATGATGATAGGCCTAGTCATATCTTTGGTTTTGCTATGATTAGGCCTATGTTCATGGATGAGATCAATCTTCACATATCACTCATATCTATTAAAGGTTTACCCTTTATATGCAATCAATGCTTCATGTTAGGATAGATCCATTAGATTAGATGGAAAACCTTAGGTAGTTCTTTGTCGATCCACGGATTGATAAACCTTGGGGGAATACTCTAAGGGAAAAGCTACACGAACCGTGCGCTTGCGGTATACAAATCGGGGCGCTAAGGAGCGTCAACAAGCTTTTCTGGTGCCGTTGCCGGGGGTCGGCAACACGAACCCTAGGGCGATCTATCTAGTTTTTGGACTAACCCTAATTTTATTATTGCATATACCCTGTGTTTCTTGTTTGTGTCCATGAATGCAGGTAAAACCCTAGACACAAAGCAATTGAGAATTTCTCAACGTCTGTACTTTGACAAGTCCAATCTCACTCAAGCAAGTTGATGGCTACGTAAAGACCCGCTCTTTAGTGGTAGGTGCTAACTTTTGTTAGTGGCCCAGCATCCGCTATCGAGTCCCCACTCCCCAAAGCAAAAGATGATAAATAAGGTACGCTGCCGTGTCAATTGATTTTAAAGACTAATGTTTTTGGGAAAAATTGTTTGTTCAAGCAATAGGTATGAAGCATGCCCGCGAAGAAAATCGTGCAATCGGATCATCATCATCTCCAAAGTGTTACTGTTGTAGTGAGTTTTTCGTCCAAGATCAGAGAAGTACCATGAGAAAATAATAGATTATTTTGAAGCTCCATCAAGTCTACTTTCCAACGCATCAAGAATCATAAATTTTGGAGATCGGTGTGAAGAGTTATGGTAAAATCTTTCAACGCTGCGCGTTCTGAAATGTCTCTGGACAGAGCGTAGTGCCGGAGTAAAACGACCATAACTTCTTCATCCGGAGTCCGTTTGGGATCAATGACCACTCGTTGAAAAGATAATTTCATAAGGCTTTCCATGGAGTAGAATTTTGGTACATGTTCTATGCAGGATGATCAAGGAATTCAACGAAGAAGAGGCAGCAACAAACAATGGAGAAAGTGATGACGATGTCGCAAGATGTTTGGAGAACCTTGTGCACAAAAGTTGATGATTTGAAGTTGACCAACGCTAGAGGCAATAAGATTAGAGGAACTATGATGCCACCCATCTTCTCCATGGGATGCTCAAGAAGCTTCTAGTCGAGTGCAATCAAAGAAAGAGACCGCTCTGATCATCGACACAAAGCATGGGAGCCTCCTTCGATCCCGACACCTTAGGCAAAGCAAGAACCATGGAGACAGACCATTGGATCCATGCTACTCGCTAGTGAATCAATGGTGATGACCTTGAAGCCAAGGACGCACGACAAGACGTTCTAAAGACCACATGATTGAGATCATTGACATCTTCGGATGAATTCACAAGAAGATACTGTTCTCATCAATATTCTGCTCGACCTCAGAAGAAAATTGCAGTATATTTTTGGATATTCAAAAGCTCCACGAAGTTCCGATTCCAACCAATCAAGAATGAAGTCAATCGAAGTTTCCCACAAGAAGTTATGGTCAAAACATCGAAAGTCATGCACTCTGAAATTTTCTGGACAGCACGCAGCGCTAAAGTAAAACGGTCATAACTCTCTCGTTTGGACTCCGTTTAAAGCAAATGACCACTCGTTGGAAAGGTAATTTCATAATTTTCAATAGAGCTATATTTTGGTATATGTTCTGCTGAGTATACAGGAGAGATTCCACAAAGAAGAGGCAGGAGCAACGCGATGAGAACAAGATAGAGAAGATGACGATGACAACAATGAAGAGGAATTTGGGCGATGTTTTCATCAAGCGTACATGATAAAATTCAGAGGCTTGGAGCAGAGGAAGAACCCCAATGACATTGGCAAATGAAGGCACAAGCGGTCGACCTTCGACAAACAAGGATGTTGCAAACAAACCACGACGGATTACAAGAACGCAACATTCAACACATGGAGACGTGAGAAGCAAATCACGACGGACCACGAGGAGTGCATCAAGATGACATCTCGCACAAAGAACCATGACTCCAATGAGTATGAAAAATCTCCGAGGCTAAGGTATACGGTGAATTCTCAAGCTTCTATTGGTTTTGTTGATAATCATTAAAAATCTCATGCTCGAATCAATAGTCGGAATGAAAGTTTAAATTCTATGCCTTGTTCTTTTCATGATGATAGGCTAGAGTTTCTTGAGAAGGTTGATTTCATGCTTAAAGAACCCCTGCCTAATAATGAGCTCCGCGCTATGCAAGAAACACATGCTGCATTTAATTACACCATGCCTTGTTGATGAAATTTAATTGAGGATGTGATTATGTAGCATGTGTTTACAAATAATTGCAAATCTCGATCTTGCTTTGCGCTTGGTCAAGCTCATGACCCTAAAAGAGCACATGTCGGGAGAAGCCCCGAAGTTCACTAACCATGCAGGACATGAAACTCAAATGATGAGGAGGGAAACTGTGCCCAAAATTTTGAACACCATCATCAACATATCCAAGTTTCAAGAACGGACGTCGCTAAGCCCCATCAATTTTGTGCACAAGTCCAGAGATTTACAATACAAGAAAGTTGAATATTCAGGATCTCCATCAAGTCCTCGGTTCAACGCATCGATGATCGATACAATTGAAGACCCACTGGAGGAGCTATGTCTCAAACATCGGAGATGCACGTGCTGAAATCAGCACGGGGCAGATTGCAATGACGGGAAAAAGGGGCATAACTCTCTCAATTGGAATGCGTTTTGGGCAAATGAAGACTTGTTGGAAAGAAGATTTCGTGCACCTTGCATTGGATCAGTTGTTTGGAGCAATTCCCTATCTGGACAAAGAGGAAAATCCGTGAAAAGAAAGGTAGCGACAAAGGACAACAAAGAAGGAGGTGACCATGATGTGAGAGACGATTGGGCAAGTTTTCCATTAAGCGTGATTGATCATGTCCAACATGGGAAGTGGAATAAGAGCTGCATGGAACACCTTCACCTCTTGCATGAAGGACCATGGCTTCGCATCAATGAGAAGGTATGTAAGAAAGTCGAGCTCTATGACTCTAAATGAAGCGCTTTGCGGGAGGCAACCCGATCTTTTGTTTTATATATATTAATATGACCGTCTACATTGCACTCTTTAATCGGAATATCAAGTAACATTGTACCATTGCTCTATCAAAAACCACAACTTCATGTTGTTCATTCTAAATGTTATTGAGGGAGCACTTTGTTATTTGATCTTGGGAAACTTGTAGACCTTTTTGTGTGCCTATTAGTGTTTAGAGTTTTTTTATTTGTGTCCTTTTAGAGAGATTTATGAAGCATTGTACCACCATTTGATTCTAAACTTGTGGCTAGTTAACTTAGGCTAATTTTTTGTTTTGTTTTAGACCACCTCATCATGTCATATCATTTTATTCACGCACCCCGTGTTGCATTGCATACCATGTTGTTCGTCTCACCCTTGCATTGCATTGCATGTTGCATTTAAGAAAAACCTTTTCTAAAAACATTGACTATCCTCGCTTTTGAGATCCTAAAACCCTTAGGAAAACCACTCATAGAGCAATCCTAAAACCATAGGGTATATTTTTTATTCAAAAAAAAATCTAACTTTTGTTTCTCTCTAGTTTTTTTTGAAACCTCCTTAGATAGAATTTCTATACCCAACACTCTCTCTTCAAAATTTTTGTTTTTAAAGACCAAAATATAGGAAACCCATAAACCTACTTCTAAAACCTTGTTAGCTCGGTTGCTTGATCCTTTTTCGATAAATAACCTTTTCATTGACAAAAGCCTCACTTCTTATGAAGTGTCGGGAAGGATTTTTGTCACTCTTAGCAATTGTTTTTGAATAAACTAGTTGCGGAACAACATCGAAAGGTCCTTTCAACCTTCCTAACACTTGTTTTTGCTAACATTGCATTTGCACTTTGCATCCATTCCATTGTTCATGCCCTCATTTTGCTAGCTTGGTCTCAATCTTATTGATGTATGCTTTCCTATCCATGTAATGCTTGTCATGACAGCATTTACCTTTTGCAATCTTGTGTAAACGTGGTGTTTAAACTTGTTTGCGGACTTCCATCTTTAAGCTATTTTGACCAAGATAACAATCCATTTTGTTCTCATGGTGCATTTGGTTGGTTTATAAGCTTTGCAATGCGCTTTATTTTTTTTCTTGTGCTATGAAGGCCTATTGATCTTGGGATAGACATGGTGTTTTGACCTTGGTTAAATAAGTCTTTTTGGCTATGGAGAAGTTTGGCAACCTAGTTGTAAATATGGTGTTTAGAACTAGGTGTAAACATTGTCTTTGTTTATATACCTTCCTCTCATTTGCATTTACTCTAGCACACACGTACACTCACTAGGTTTTTATTTTTTTTCCGCTAAGCTAGCTATGCCACAATTTGAGATCTTAGGAATGGTAGGTTTGTTGGCAATTGTCTCTACTCCCGACTGTCACCTTGGGGGTAGATTGTGCACTTAAATTGTTTTGCAGGCATGACAAAGCGTTCCCATGAATTCGTGATCAAAGAAGAAATCAAATTCGTCAACATCTCCAAAGTTCGAGAGCAAGCCCCGCTGTTTTCATCAAATTTTGCACATGGACAGAGATGTACAAGGAAGAAAAAGTTGATATTCAGAAGCTCCATGAAATTCCCGTTCCAACGCATCCAAGATCAATGAATTTGAAGACCCGTACAAGGAGATATGGCAAAAACTTTGGACGCTGCGCGTTCTGAAATTCGGAACAGATTGCAGCGCTGGGATAAAATAGACATAACTGTCTTGTTTGGAATCAATTTTGGGTGAATAAGGACTCGTTGGAAAGGAAAATTCGTGCACTTCGCAATGGAGCAATGTTTCAGTACAGGTTCTGTTCTGGAAATTGAAAGAAAAAAATTCGTGAAGATGAGGCAGCAATGGGACAACGAGGAATTGGAGGCGACGACGACGTGAAGCAATGATTGGGACCATGACTTAGTTCAAGAAGAAGTTGAAGGAAAATTGAGTCAACAAAGGTGAAGACACATTGAAAATAATATTCATACACATGAGGGAAGGACTTCAAGAATTGCAAGATGGTCCATCTTCTCCTTCTACGCCTAGCATCATGCTAAGCATGGGGGAGGATTTCGTGGACAAGGAAGAAATATCTCATGGAGTAAGATAATCACGGTTGCCACAAGATGCTCATGATTCTTCTTCCATGCTTAGCATAATGCTTAAGTATGGGGGAGGCCGCGCTACACTTCATTACGAGCATCGAGAAGGACGGTAATTCTTCCTCAACTCTCTCTTTTTCTAAATGCTTGTACATATATGCCTTCAACCATAGATGCAACATTTGTATATATATCTCAACCTATCACATGGCTTCTAGGAGGACAACCTAGTTTTATTTTTATTTTCAATAAGTGTAGGATCACCATCACTTTGTGCTCACCACATTGATACATTTTGGCAATGCCTTATGCTTATGGAAAAATGATGAAAGTTGCGGCTTTGTTTTACCTACGCTATGTTGTATATGACTTGACCATTTGCTCTCAATTAAATGGAATTAAAATGATTAAATACCGGCTCTTTTATTTGTGGAGGTTAAATGACTAAATTCTAAACCCACATATTCTATGTTGCTCTTTGATTTAAGTCTACCGATGACCTTACACTTTGTGTTGTTTAATTTGAAAACTTAATTCCTATGCTATCTACATTTGTGAATCTCTTGCAAAGTTCTTCCTACCAAAGCCTATAGAAACATATTCTTTCATGATGAAACCTTTAGATTGCAAACTTATATTTTGATGAGTTGGATTAAGATTGATTTCTTTGGTACGAGACTAAGAAGCTGGTCATTCCGTTTTTTTTGTGTAACCTCCTTTTTGCTAGCTTATTTATCCATGCATTGTGAGTTTCTACTTCGGGAATCTTACAAACCTCGCTGGATATCCGCCCTAAACCAAAAATATCTTTTTGTGATTACCTCCTTGACCACAACCCACTTTGAGTATGGATTATCATTTCGACGGAATCAAAAGAATCAAGGGCATCATATAAAGAAAAGTTTTGGGAGACAAGGCTCCCCGAGATTCAAGTTGTTCTACGAAGAAGAAGGTGAATTTGAGATACTTACCCTAGCTAGTTGGTTCTCCCACTATTCATACTCGAGGACGAGCATTCGTTCAAGCATGGGGGGATGGCTGGGTAAGTATTCTATATTATCAAAAGTTCTAAGGAGCAAAAAGAAAAAAAGAGAAAGAAAGAGGAAAATAGAAAAATGATAGAAAAAGAAAAAAAAGAGAAGAATAAAATGCTCCTTAGCTCTTTTTGGCTTCATTAATTTTCTAAGTTACTTTGAAGAACTATTCCATACTTAAATCTTCCAACCATGTGCAATCCGATAACGAGAACTTCATTTGTGTCTCGGGATCATCCATTTGCCACTTGCACATGTCCACCTATCTAAATGTGTGTGTTTCATCTTTCCCCCTCTCCAACATTATTTTCCAATGACCTTTTTGACTAGTCTCGGTAATTCCATTACATCTCTCTCTTAGTTTGATAAGATTTCAAGTATAATGTTTTGCTAGGATTGTTTTTACCTACCAAGCTCCACATAAGCCTTCCACTTTTATATATGAGTAGAATAGGTTGAAAACAATCTAATGTAGGCTTGAGCGACTTGATGAGATGAGTATTTCCATGATCTTTTGCAAGAGAACCTCACTTATGTTTGATATGCATTCTTTTGAAAACTCTTCACGATGAAACAAGGTAAATGTTTGAAGTTCGCTTAAGTTTGAGAGCATTGCATTTATTTATTATTGTGGCTTGTTCTTTATTTGCTAGTCTATCTTCCATAATGAAAAAGTAGCCGGTCACAACATGAACTTAAATGCTAAATACTTGAGAGAGCAATATGTCTTGTTATGTATGACTAAGTGCAGAGAGGACATTGAGGGGCAACGCTGATTTCTTTATAAGCAAAGCTCTTGGACTTACTCGAGGACGAGCAAAGTTTAAGCATGGGGGGAATGTTGGCGCTCATTAAGTACCCCTTTTATCTCTTGTTTATCCTTGATAATGGCATGAATTTAATATCAAAATCACTAACCGTCCTAACCCCGGCCTAATTATTGGTCATTTTCACACTTGCACATATATTTTGGAGGAACTTCGTTTTTGCAGGTTTTTGGCCTATTTTGGAGCATGAAATGACGAGGCCCGTGATCGAGCGCTAACATGGAGAAAGACGAAGGCCAAAGCCCAAAGAAAGGACCAAAGCCCATGTTGATTCGAAGCCCATTCATGCACATCCATCCTCCAAGAGAGCCCAAAGGACCAAGCCTACGAAGATGAGATCAAGATACTTCGGGATTAAGCAAAACAAATGAAGATTTAAGGAAGGATTCCCTATCCTATCCTTTCCTCGAAGATATCTCCAAGATAACGACGTCAAAAGGGGTGCAATAGTGAAGGACATAAACTCTAGAAGATGCGAGGAGTCTGCACGCGAAAGGAGGACACAAGACGGCGAAGGAATGAGCCAGGCCAGAAGGCCTAGGCCCATTGGGCCGGCCGGCCCAGCCCTTTTTTAGGTCGGTTTGACCTCCCCTTCGACTGGTGGCTTCCTCGGCTTATAAATAGCTCGCACCTTATTCAACTCGAAGCATCCATCCACCCAGAACTCGACGAAAACCTAGGGCCAAGACCGGAGGGAGACGACGGCCGCCGCAAGTCTTCGAAGTTGTCTAGGAGATGGCTTAGGCCGACCCTAGTCGCCGTGGCCTCCCTGCGTGGTTGTGCCATGGCGGAGTTCAAGAGCTAGTTGGATTCATCGATGGTGTGCACATGGCGGTGATGATCCAAACGAATCTATTATGTGAGTAATGATAATCATGTCTTCCGAATCTATTAGCGATCATGTTCTCTCTTTTGATTTCGTTCTTCTCTTTGGGTTTGCTTCATCCTAGATCTATTATCGAGATAGATCGCTTAGCATGATCTTGTAGTCATGGTGGCTAGAGGTTCATGGCGGAACTACCAAAGGGGGTTCGACTTGCTTCAGGGTATCTTGTTGAAAGGGGTGGCGTCGTGACAGGCCGTTGCCACTTAGTAGGTGGGGTATCGAGGGATCAGATTGGAGATTTTGAGTTTAAAGATGCTTTTGATTGAGATGCATGATTTATCCGCTCGTTAGCTTGAACTACAACTAGATGACGATAGGCCTAGTCATATCTTTGGTTTTGCTATGATTAAGCCTATGTTCATGGATGAGATCAACCTTCACATATCACTCATATCTATTAAAGATTTACCCTTTATATGCAATCAATGCTTCATGTTAGGATAGATCCATTAGATTAGATGGAAAACCTTAGGTAGTTCTTTGTCGATGCACGGATTGATAAACCTTGGGGGGAATACTGTAAGGGAAAAGCTACACGAACCGTGCGCTTGTGGTATACAAATCGGGGCGCTAAGGAGCGTCAACATTAAGCAAGCTTAAAAGTGGCAAAGTTAAGGCAAAGTTTATTGGCACTCACATGAAGGGAAAGCAACCACGCCAACTATGGGTTCCTAAAGCTTTAGTAACTCATATCAAAGGACCCAAACTTACTTGGGTTCCCAAACCTCAAAAGTGATTCATTTGTGTGTAGGTGAACTACAAAGCCGGTGGCATGCATTGAGTGCTTGATAGCGGATGTACACAACACATGACCGGCTATGTAAAGATGTTCACCTCACTAGATGAAGATGTGGGCGATTATGAACATGTCACCTTTGGTGATAACTTAAAAGGAAAAATGGTAAGTTTGGGTAAGGTTGCCATTACCAAGGATCTTTCTATCTCTAATGTGTTGCTTGTTGAGTCGGTTAGTTTCAATTTGTTATCTATTGCTCAACTTTGTGATTTAGGACTAATATGCACCTTTAGTGATAGTGAGGTTGTAGTGACAAGCAAGGAGGACAAGAGCTTAATATTCAAAGGATTTCGACATGGTAACATTTACCTTGTTGATTTCTCATCTAATGATGCAAGCTTGGCGACATGTCTCTTCTCCAAGAACTCCATGGGTTGGCTTTGGCATCTCCGCATTGCTCATACTGGCATGAGCCAACTCAAGAAGGCCTTCAAACGAGGTATGGTGGTTGGTGTCAAAGATGTTACTTTTGACAAAAAAAATTTGTGTAGTGCTTGTCAAGCCGGGAAGCAATTTGCATCATCACATCCCATGAAGGCTTATTTGTCAATATCAAGAAGCTTGGAGCTACTACACATGGATCTCTTTGGGCCAACCACCTACAAAAGTCTTGGCGGTAATCTCTATTGTCTTGTAATTGTTGATGATTACTCTAGATATACTTGGACTTTCTTTTTAGAGGACAAGTGCAAGACTATGGGGATCTTCAAGATTTTTGTCAAGCAAGCTCAAAATGAATTTGAGTCAAGTGTTGTGAAGGTCCGGAGTGACAATGGCACGGAGTTTAGGAACACCCAAGTAGAAGATCTTTGCAACGACATGGGGATCAAGCATGAGTTTTCATCAACATACACACCCAAACAAAATGGAGTGGTGGAAAGGAAGAACAAAACATTAATCACTCTTGCAAGAGCAATGTTGGATGACTATGGCATCTCACAAAGATTTTGGGCGGAAGCCATCAACACCGCATGCCATGCATCCAACCGAGTTTATCTCCACCGCTTCTTGGGAAAGACACCCTATGAGCTTCTCATTGGGAGGAAGCCCAACATCTCCTACTTCCGGGTGTTTGGCTGCAAATGCTACATATTCAAGAAAAGGAAGCACCTAGGCAAGTTTGAAAGTAGATGTGATGTTGGTTTTCTTGTTGGTTATTCATCAAACTCCAAAGCATATCGAGTATTCAATAGTGCTACTAGCAAGATTGAAGAAACTTGTGATGTGGAGTTTGATGAGACTAATGGCTCCCAAGGGGAAGTTTTCTCTTTTGATGATGTAGGTGATGAACCGCTTCGAGAAGTCATGAAGAATATTACTATTGGGCAAGTCAAGCCAAAGGAGGAGGTAGAAGAGCTACAAGTCTCATCCACTCAAGTTGAAGCCACTTCCAAGGATGACTCAAAGGATGAAGACAAGTCTACACCACCACATCACCATGATGAGTCATCCGATGAAGAAGATGATGCCTCACCTCCTTTCCATGATGCCCAAGATGAACAAGTGGTTGAAGAACAACTTCCATTTGATGACCTGCACTTCACAAGTGAACAAGCCCAAGCTCAAGATCAAGATGGCGAACCACTAGAAGAATCAACATCTCAAGCACAAGAGAGGCTTACAAGAACATCAAGAAATCATCCCATTGACTTGGTCATGGGTAACCCCTCCAGTGGAGTAAGAACTCGTAGATGTCAATATGCCTCTTTTTGTGAACATTACTCGTTTGTTTCTTGCTTGGAACCCACAAATATAGATGAAGCTCTTGAGGACCTGGATTGGGTGATGGCCATGCAAGAAGAGCTCAACAACTTCACCCACAATGAAGTTTGGGTTCTTGAAGATCGTCCTCAAGACAAAAATATCATTGGTACTAAGTGGGTCTTCCGCAACAAACAAGATGAGCATGGTGTAGTGGTTCGTAACAAGGCAAGACTTGTGGCAAAGGGCTTTGCACAAGTTGAAGGGTTGGATTTTGGTGAAACATTTGCCCCCGTTGCAAGACTTGAAGCCATTCGTATCCTTTTAGCGTACGCTTCACATCATAACATGAAACTCTTTCAAATGGATGTGAAGAGTGCATTCTTAAATGGCTTTATTAATGAGTTGGTGTTTGTTGAACAACCTCCCGGGTTTGAGGACCCTAGATATCCTAATCATGTTTATAGGTTGCACAAGGCGCTCTACGGGCTCAAGCAAGCGCCAAGGGCTTGGTATGAACGCCTTCGTGACTTCCTTCTCGACAAAGGCTTCAAGATCGGGAGGGTGGATACAACTCTATTCACAAAAATCATCAATGAAGAGCTATTTGTATGTCAAATTTATGTTGATGATATCATTTTTTGTTCAACTAACCCCACTCTTTGCAAAGAATTTGGAGAAATTATGGCTAGGGAATTCGAGATGTCCATGATCGGTTATCTCAATTTCTTCCTTGGGTTTCAAATCAAGCAATTGAAGGAAGGGACTTTCATCCATCAAGAAAAGTATACAAAGGATATTCTCAAGAAATTCAAGATGGATGATTGCAAGCCGATCAAGACTCCAATGCCAACTAATGGATATCTTGACTTGGATGAGGGAGGTAAATTGGTTGACCAAACTCTCTATCGTTCCATGATTGGGTCGCTTCTTTACCTAACCGCATATAGGCCCGATATCATGTTTAGCATATGCATGTGTGCCCGCTTTCAAGCTAATCCTAAGGAATCACACATTAGTGCCGTTAAGAGGATCCTTAGATATCTCAAGCATACGCCTAGCATAGGCTTGTGGTACCCCAAAGGCGCTAGTTTTACACTCTTGGGATACTCGGATTCGGACTTTGCCGGATGTCGTGTGGATCGCAAGAGTACATCGGGTGGGTGCCACTTGCTAGGGCGCTCCTTAGTCTCTTGGTCATCAAAGAAACAAAATTCTGTGGCCTTGTCAACCGCGGAGGCGGAATATATTGCCGCCGGGGCTTGTTGTGCTCAAATCCTCTACATGAAGCAAAGCCTCTTGGACTATGGTGTAGTATTAGATAGGATCCCGCTCCTTTGTGATAACGAGAGTGCCGTTAAAATTGCTAATCACCCGGTTCAACACTCTCGCACCAAGCACATAGATATTCGCCATCACTTTCTAAGAGATCATGTTGCAAGGAATGACATAATACTTTGTGGTGTTCGTTCCGAAGATCAATTGGCGGATATCTTCACCAAACCTCAAGATGAGAGCACCTTTTGTAGGTTCGAAGTGAGCTTAACGTTTTAGATGCTTCTAACGTCATGTAAATGCCTTGTCATATAGATGCATTTCATATGTACAAAAGCTAGGGGCTTGTCTAACCATGTCAAGATAGTGATGAACATGGGTCTTGCATGAGCCGGTGGTCTTGGTTTCGCTCATGGCATGAAGAATGGTTCATCATGAAGAAGCTTGCCAAGGGTTTAAACTTGACAAGATAGATTTAAATTTTTTGCAATGCATGTGCTTGTCATATAGAATGCATCCATGTTTAATTTCTAGCTTTGCATTGGCATTGCATCACGTTAGTAGCATCACAAGGGAGCAAATCACACTTCGAGAAAGATATGCATGCAAAATATGATATATCATCTCTACAAGAGTGATAAGATCAATATTGCGCTTTCATGCCTATTGAGCCATGTCCTATCGAACTTAAGGTTTCAATCTCTAAGTTCATAGGCAAAGTGGCTCATACATTTGGTTTTTGTGTTTAAAACCTCGCTTGGATCTTATTTTGCCTATGTTTATGTAAAAGCTTGCGAGCACTATATGTATGAGTGTTTGAGGGGTGAGGTTGTCTCTAAAAAATGGTCCAAATTGAGTGTTTATGGCTTTGGTTTTGAAAATTTGGATCAAAAGTAGAGTTTGTAGTTCAGCAGAAAATTCTCGTCACCACCGGTTAAACCGACGCCCTGATTTTTAATGCATCGGTTCAAATGGTGCTTAAGTCTTCGTGGCTCAGTTTCTACATCGTCTCTGGAACAACCTCCGACCGTTACACCGACGTCCACCGGTGCATCCGATGGCTGGAGGATGAACCGACGCCATGTCATCGGTTCAACCGGTGCTACTACGTGGAGTTTTGGCCCGTGCAACGTCTCTGGACCTTCCTCCTGCAGTTGCACCGACGCCCGTCGGATGCTCCGATGCTTCAGTAGCGGTTCTTCCGGTGCCCTCAGTTGACCGCGTTCAAATTCTCTCAGATCTGGTCAATTTTACACCGATGCCTATATCTCCGAACCATCGGACCTTCCGATGCTTTAGGGTTGGCGGGCCCGCTCGTCCTGTTTCACTTAACCCGTCCGCGGGCCCCACGCGTCAGTCACCGCGGCTCCTTTCTTCTTCCTCGCGAAACCGCCGCCGCCGCACCAGGCTCTGCTCGCCGCTCCTCGCCCGTACGCCACTACGCCACCGCTGGTCCACGCCGCCGCTCGCGTGCCGCTCCTGCGCCGCTGCTCAGCGCCGCCGCCGCTTGCGCGCAGTCCCTCCGCGCCCGCGCCACGCCCGCGCCAGCGCCCCCGCGCGCCGCCTCTTGTCGGCCGCGCCGCCACTCACCACCGCCGCCGAGGCACACTCTCCACGCGCGCAGCTTCTCCTACTCCACTCCTTCTCCCACGCACGAGCATTCAAACCCTGTTCTGAGTTCTCTCCACCCTTGATTCGAGTGCACACAAGGTGTTCGAGGAATTGCCACTTAGGCTTTTTCTTCGATTTCTTCCCTGATTTGCAAGGGTATGGTCTACACACTCTTTGGCATGTGAAGTTCCCTTGATACTTTATCCTTTTTACACATGACCACATATGTCACTTGTTTTGCATATGCACACATAGATATCACTTAAATCTTTTAGTGTGTCATCGATATCGAGGCTGTTATCCACTAGATGTTCCTGTTTTAGGCTCAATCAAATCCATACTTTGCTTAAGGACATTCTTTCCTTTAGTGGATATCTCGTATATGCATAATTCCCTGTCTTAATTCCATTATCTTCTATCGATTCTCCTTGACAGATGGCAGGAGACAAGAAGGGCAAGGGCAAGCAGGTTGTGCAGAAGAAGAAGCGCACTCGTGAGGACCGAGAGCAAGAGAGAGCAGAGGCAGTTGCAGATGCAGCAGACAGGCAGGGTTCACTCAGGATCAGAGATCCTCAGGCTCAGGGGGAGCCATAACAGCAGTTATGTCGCTCAGGACGTTCTCGTCAGCCAGAGATAGTTAAGACCACACCTGAGTCCCGCTCACGACCACGGACTCAAGGTGGTGGTACTCACAGGGCAGCAGGCCGTGACAGTGAGAGAGAGGCAGCTGGTCAGGACAGTGGTGCAGAGGAGGAGCCTCCACAGGTTGAGCTGCTTGATCTTCGGGGCATTCCAGGACCTAGGGTCAAGAGATTGAGATATGTCACCCCGGAGCAGTGGTTTCCCGAGCAGAGGGACGTTGGAGTTGACCGTCGCTTTCACACTCTGCTCCAGGAATCTTTCTACCACGCTTATTGTAACACCCTAATTTAAATTTCAGTATTTATTAATAAATTAATTGGCTTTAGTTAAATTTTCTAAGGTTTATTGTGTTTAGTTGGCATTTAATCTAATTTTTGTTCCTTAATTAATTAAAATTTATCATAGGTTTAAATTTTTGTTGCATTCATGCTGGTGCATAATTTTTACTTGAGTGTGGTTTGAATTCAAATTCAAATTTGAATTCAAACTTTGTTTGAATTAGATTTAGAAAGGAGAAGAATAGGAAAAAGAAAACCCAAAACCCAGAAAGCCCAAAACCCAGCCAACCCCAGATCCCGGCCCAGCTAAACCCGACGCGGGCCCAGCTCCCTCCTCTCCCTCTTTCCCTTCTCTCGCCCGGCCCAACCAGCTCTCCCCGAGCCCACTCACCTCGCTCGCGCCCGCGCCGAAGCCCAGCTGCGCCCGCTCGGCCTCCCGCACGGCCCAGCTTCGCGTCGGCCGCTCGCGCTCGCCTTCGCTGCCACCGGGGCCCCGCACGTCAACGCCCGCCCGTGAACCAGCTCGCGCGGGCTCTGTCGCTGACCCGCGCCCCCGCCTCAGAGCCGCTGACGCCGTGGCCCCACCCGCAGGTCCATCTTCCCCCCCCGCAGCGCAGCTGCCGCCCGAACCCCCCGCCGGGGATCACGCCGGTTTCCCAACCCCGGGCGCGCACGCCCAGGTTGGCCGCCGCCCTACAAATAGGGGCCCGAGCCTTCCCCTGCACCCATCCACCCCCGCCGCCACTCCCAAAACCCTAAGCCGCTCCGCCCCGCGCCGCTCCGCCCCGCGCCGCTCCCCTGTTCCGCGTGGCCACAAAGCTCCGCAGCGCCCAAGCCCCACCAGAGCCGTGCTTTAGCTCCGCCCGAGTCCCAGTGATCTCCCCGAGCCCACAGCCATCGACCCCGGTTCACGCCTCGCCGGGAATTTTCGCTCGGACACCAGCGCAGGTGAACTCCGCCGCCGCCCGATTCCTTGCTGCCGTTGATGCCTTGGCCTCGCTGACCGCATTCCTGGAACCACAGCTCGACCGCATACTCGCTCGTGGGATTTGGAGGCCAGAAGCTGCGCCTCCTCAACTCTACCCCGAACTTCGCCGGGCCGTCGCCGCAGAATCAAGCCGACGATCCTTCAGCGCCGTTTCTCCGCCCAAAGTGAGCTTCTGGTGAGCTTCCCCGTGCTACAACCTAGCTTTCCGTTCGGTTAGTGCTTCGAACTTTGCCCTGGCACGGCGGGAACGCCCGACCCCGGCGAGCCCGTCACCGCAGCGCCGCCTCCACCGCCGAGCTCCACGCTCCGGCCACCCCCGACCCGCGCACGAGGCCCCAGTGGACCACGCGTGTCGCGCCCGTCATTTTGCACCAAACCGCGACCCAAACCATGCACTTCAGCGCCGGATCGGCCAACTCCGGCGAGCCCCAGCGCGGCGCCGCCGCGGGACGCGTCACCAGCGACTGAACGCCGCCGTCCCGTGCTCCTGACCCTCCGATCCTAGATCTACGGCCCGGATTAGATCGGCCCGGAGTCAACCAGACCAGATAACGGTCAACACACGATCTTTTGCATAAAAGCCCCTGCGTTTTCTGAGTACTAACCCGCAGTCCACCGCCTTTGAAAAATAATCGCAGTTAAGCCCAAAATTTTGCACGGACCCCCCTGAGTTTTCCAGAAATCAAACCCGCCGTCCACCCTTGGCAGTTTTGCGCGTCAGCCCTTAGATCTAATGTTTATTTAAATTCTAGCCCTCGGTTTTAGCAGAAAAGCCCCTGGAATCCTGTTTTTCTTACAAATAAGCCCCTGAACCTTGTTTTAGGCCTAGTTTATGCGTTTTAGCTCCGTTTTTAGCGTTCTTTATATCCACGCGATCGTTGTAACGAGTAGAACAGTTTAGACTTAGTTTTTCTTGCTGTTTTATTGTAATGATGTACTGTTTCTTAGTTTTTATTAATGTTTGTTTGTATGCTTATTTTCGTGCATTGTTTTGGCCATGTTTTTCGTGAGTAGACGCTGATCCAGTTGAGGAGCCCCAGTACCAGTACCAGGAGCAGCCTTCTTCCGAGCACTTTGAGCAGCAGTCAGAGCAGTACGAGGAAGGCAAGTGTAACATGAACAACCTATCACTTTTAATTACATTTTCATACTGCATTTTAATACTGTATGCCTTTAAGGATTTCCTAGCCAGTTTATATCCTTTAAATATATCCTTGGGTTGCATTTTGGTTAGATGTGCTAGGCTGCTGCGCTATAACACACTCTGGTCCTTTTTAATTAATTTGAATAATGGTTTACTTGAATCTAATCCTGAGAGTGGCACTCTGTGTGGCTTGAGTGGCTCACGTCTCGTTAAAATTGGCTTTTGTTAGAAACATGGTTTAGGGGGCCAGCACGGTGCTTAGTGCTTGGTTGGCCACTCTCCATAAGGACCGGTTCATAGAGCGACAACCTGGGACAACAGCGCTACCACAAGGCTAGAATGGGATAGACTTGGCGTAATAACTAGATCTTTTTGGTTTGGAGTAACTTACCTGCGGGGCAAGAGTAGTAAGCTTCAATGGTCCCTGCTCCTCCGGCTTGGTCTGTGCTTGGATTGCGCTCCTGTGCTTGTACCCCCGGAGGTGGGCCCCATCGTCGCCGACCTAACTCTCGCGGTTACGCCTTACCAACGAGATTCTTTTTAAAGGCCTCGTAGTGAGTCGCTGGCCATCTCACCTAAGGAAGTGTGATGAACAACTGGCGTAGCTCACGACTTGTGGGTAAAGATGTGCAACCTCTGCAGAGTGTAAAACTGGTATACTAGCCGTGCTCACGGTTATGAGCGGCCCAGATCCTCCTTTTGATTAGTGAAGTTATCTCCTTCCGGCGAGGGAGGTGCTTCTCGGGGTTACCTTGGTGGCTTGGTCGTGGTTTGGTTCTCAGTAGTAGTATAATTTAATTCTGATTAATTACTATGTAACTGGGTTAATGGTAATTCATCAACTCGTAGTAAATAGCTTTAATAAAATTTGTCAACACTTAAAAGCTAATGCAGTTGAGTCAGCCAGCCTAGAGCCTCATAGTTTGTGTTATACTTGTTGAGTACAAGTTGTGTACTCACTCTTGCCTCTTCTCTACTTTTTCCTCTTGGCTACGCTACTGCTGCTCAGTTCCTGCCGACTCGAGGGAGTTCGTCCAGCGCTACCAGGACTACGAGGACTTCTAGGTGCTTCGTCTCCCAGTCGACGTCCCTGTGGCGCCCTGCTTCAGCTTCGGAGAGCTTTTACCGTATTTTGTACTTCGCTTCCGCTGTATCAGACATTCTTGTCATTATTGTAATAAATAACATTCGTATTCGCTTTATTATGTCTTTTTACGTGATATGTGCTATGATATACTGTTCATTCTGTTGTATATACGTGTGACTTGATCCTGGCACGTATATGATTGCTCGGTTTATGTTCTTTTATAAACCGGGTGTTACAGAGTGGTATCAGAGCCGTATCGACTGTAGGACGAAGCCTAGATAGAACTGGTCGAGTTTTAGGACTTCTTCTCACCAATCCTTGACTGCTGAAACTATTTTACTATTATACCCCTTGACTTCTATGACTTTTACCCTTCTTGCCTTGATTTCTCTCTCTGTAGAATAGTTTCGTAGATTTTGGCCTGAATCAGTCATCTGACCACCATGAGTTAGCTAGGTGACCTTTTTATAATAAAACGATAGCACGCTCCGCGACGCGTTGTGTTAGTCGAGTCTTTTGCTAAACTCGGCTAAGTCGTGAAAATTGTCTGCTTGTTATTATGCTACATGCTTGATTTGGATTTTTGGAATGATTGCATAGTTTTGTAGTATAAATTTGTTTAAAGAAAATCACTCAGATGTTAAAGTTAACTAATTAATAAAATGAGTTAGATCGTTGTGGGTAAAACAGTCAACTCTATCCTGTCTACTTTATCATGGCTGAGTCTTTTTCCGCAAAGAGTTATCATATCCATCTGAGTTTATTCTTGCAATATCCTTACTCGTGAAATCTTTTGATCAAATCAGATGGTGAACACCAGGAGCACCGGTTCCGGTTTTGGCCAGCAGCAGGGTCAGAACAACCAGGGTATTGGGATCCCGATGCCTCCGCCTTTGACTCCGGAGCAGTACTTCCAGCTCCAGATGCAGATGATGGCTACCCTGAACAACACTGTTCAGGCTCTTCAGCACGCTCACACTCAGCCTCCGCCTCCTCCACCGCCGCAGCCTCGCGACAGGCGTGCTGAGTTCCTGAGGGGTCACCCGCCGACGTTCTCTAACCTAGCTGACGACTGGCTCCGTGCAGTGGAGCGTCAGCTGGACATCGCCCAGTGCGATGACCGTGAGCGCGTCTTGTACGCAGCAGGACAGCTGCGAGGTGCAGCTTTGGACTGGTGGGAGTCCCACCCCGTTCACGACCGCGAGGCTCTCACCTGGCTCCAGTTCAGGGAGCGTTTCCGTAGCCACAACGTCCCCGCGGGCGTTATGAAGATGAAGCAGAAGGAGTTCCTTGCACTGAAGCAGGTAATCTTAAGTATAATCATTCAGCGTTTTCTTTTGAGCTAATGCCCCTTGTTCTATCCTTGTGAATCCTGAGTTAATTTTCCGATATCTATCTGTCTTTGTGAATTCAGGGGACTATGTCGGTCACAGAGTATCGTGATCGCTTTCTTCAGCTGGCACGCTACGCCCCTGCCGAGGTTGCGGATGACCGCAAGAAGCAGGAGCACTTCATGGAGGGTCTTGAGGACTACCTCCAGCACGCGCTGCTCAACCTCCGCTTCGACGACTTCAACCATCTGGTTGACAGTGCGCTCAACACTGAGCGTAAGCACCTGGAGATGGAGGACAAGAAGAGGAAGGTTGTCCCCGTCGCTTCCGGCAGCAACACTCGTCCTCGACTCCAGCAGCCCCAGCAGTACCAGCCTCAGTACCGGCCTCCTCAGCAGTACCAGCAGAGGCCACCGCAGCAGTACCCGCCTCGACAGCAGCAGGCAGGTCAGGGCCCGAGGTTACCGGCACCTCCGGCTCGTGCTCCACCAGCTCCACCAGCACCGCAGGCTCCACGTCCGGCAGCTCCTACCGGACAGCAGGCTCAGGGACCTCCTCGCACCTGCTTTCACTGCGGCCAGCCGGGGCACTACGCCAACGCTTGCCCCCGGAAGGCGCAGGCGGGACAGCAGGGGCGCCCAGCTCAGCCCAGGGCGCCAGCACAGGGCAGGGTGAACCACGTGACGGCCGAGTCAGCGGCCGAGGCTCCCAACGTGGTTATTGGTACGTTCATGGTTAATTCATATCCAGCTACAGTGCTTTTTGATACTGGTGCTACGCATTCCTTCATTACTCAGTCTTTTGTCGAAGCATCATGGTATTCATACTAGCACATTAAAGAGGTGCCTGTTAGTATCTTCACCGGGAGGACAGTTGAGGTCTCACACTTACTGCCCGAGAGTCAGTGTTTCTTTGAGGGGAGTAGAGTTCTGTACTGATCTGATGGTGCTAGACACCAAGGGCATTGATGTCATTCTGGGAATGGAGACTCTGGCCAAATGGGGAGTTCGTATAGATTGTGCTCAGAGGACAGTCTTGCTATCAGCTTCCAGTGGCCAAGAGGTTGTTATCAGTGCAGTAGAGCCTTCTGGATTTCTTCATCAGATGGAGGCTAGACCCACGGACGGTATTCGCGTGGTGTCTGAATTCCCGGATGTCTTTCCGGATGATCTGCCAGGTATGCCGCCTGAACGCGCCATTGAGTTTTGTATTGATCTCTTGCCTGGCACAGCTCCTATTGCAAAGCGGCCCTACCGTATGGCACCTATAGAGCATGAAGAAGTTAAGAAGACTATTGATGAGTTGCTAGCCAAGGGCTATATCCGTCGCAGCTTCTCTCCTTGGGCTTTTCCATTGCTGCTAGTGGATAAGAAGGATGGCTCGAAGAGGATGTGTGTGGATTATCGGGAGCTGAATGCAGTTACTATCAAGAACAAGCATCCACTGCCCCGTATTGAGGATCTCTTCGATTTGCTTCGAGGTGCTCGTATATTCTCGAAGATTGATCTTCGTTCGGGTTATTTTCAGCTGAGGATCCGTCCTGGGGATATTCCGAAGACGGCATTCACCTGCAAGTACGGGCTATATGAGTATACAGTCATGTCCTTCGGCTTGACTAATGCCCCGGCTTTCTTCATGCATCTGATGAACATGGTTTTCATGGATTATCTGGATGTCTTTGTGGTGATCTTTATTGATGATATTCTGATCTTCTCCAAGACAGAAGAAGAGCATGAGGAGCATCTGAGACTCGTATTGCAGAGACTGAGAGAGCATCAGTTGTATGCCAAGTTCAGCAAGTGCGAGTTCTGGATTGACGAGGTTCCCTTCCTCGGTCACGAAATCTCTCAGGGAGGCATTGCTGTTGATCCGAGCAAGGTGAAGGATGTGCTCGAGTGGGAGACACCGCAGACAGTGAAGGAAGTCAGGTCTTTCTTGGGCTTAGCTGGATATTATCGGAGGTTCATTGAGAATTTCTCCAAGATCGCGAAGCCTTTGACTTCTTTGCTAGAGAAGAATGTGGCTTTTGTATGGACTGATGAGCGTCAGATGGCCTTTGATGAGCTGAAGAAAAGGTTGACTACGGCGCCAGTCCTGACTCTGCCAGACCAGACGAAGAGGTTCACGGTGTATTGTGATGCTTCGAAGGATGGTCTTGGGTGTGTTCTGATGCAGGAGGGCAGAGTGATTGCTTATGCTTCACAGCAGTTACGTCGGCATGAGCTGAACTATCCTACTCATGATCTTGAGTTAGCCGCAGTTGTGCATGCTCTGAAGATTTGGAGGCATTACTTGTATGGGCAGCGGTGTGATATCTACACTGATCACAAGAGCCTCAAGTACATTTTCACGCAGAATGAGCTGAACATGCGGCAGAGAAGATGGCTAGAGTTGGTCAAGGACTATGACCTGGAGATTCACTATCATCCGGGCAAGGCCAATGTTGTAGCAGATGCTCTGAGCAGAAGAAGTTATGTCAACATGACCGTGGCTTTCCAGATGCCTCCAGAGTTATGCGAGGAGTTCGAGCAGTTGAGTCTGGGTTTCTTGCATCATACCTCCAGTGCAGCGTTTGAGGCAGTACCGACTCTAGAGGCAGAAATCAGGCAGCATCAGAAAGATGATGAGAAGCTGCAGGAGATTCGTGAGTTGCTCAAGAAGGGCAAGGCTCCTCATTTCAGAGAGGATGATCAGGGTACCTTGTGGTACAAGAACCGAATCTGTGTGCCAGATGTGAAGGATCTTCGGAAGTTGATTCTGAGTGAGGCCCATGATACAGCTTACTCTATTCATCCGGGCAGCACGAAGATGTATTATGATCTGAAGGAACGTTTCTGGTGGTATGGGATGAAGCGTTCAGTGGCAGAGTACGTGGCTATTTGTGACACCTGTCAGCGTGTCAAGGCTGAGCATCAGAGGCCAGCAGGTCTATTACAGCCTTTGAAGATTCCAGAGTGGAAATGGGAGGAAATCACTATGGACTTCATTGTTGGATTGCCTCGTACTCAGAAAGGGTACAACTCCATTTGGGTAGTAGTGGATCGTCTGACGAAGGTTGCTCACTTCATTCCAGTGAACACTACTTACTCCGGTGCTAGACTTGCAGAGTTGTACATCTCTCGGATTGTCTGCTTGCATGGTGTGCCGAAGAAGATCATATCTGACAGAGGGTCTCAGTTCACTTCTCGGTTCTGGGAGCAGCTCCATGATTCGTTGGATACGAAGCTGCGTTTCAGTACAGCTTATCACCCTCAGACAGATGGGCAGATAGAGAGAACCAACCAAGTGTTGGAGGATATGCTGAGAGCTTGTGCTATTCAGTACGGTACTAGTTGGGATAAGTGCCTGTCATTTGCTGAGTTTTCGTATAACAACAGCTATCAGGCCAGTCTGAAGAAGTCACCCTTTGAGGCATTGTATGGCAGAAAGTGTAGGACTCCTCTCTATTGGGATCAGATTGGCGAGAAGCAGCTCTTTGGTCCTGAGATCATAGATGATGCAGAACAGATGGTACAGGCTGTGCGGGAAAATCTGAGGATTGCACAGAGCAGACAGAAGAGCTATGCAGATGGCAAACGGAGGGATCTGACTTTCAGTGTCGGTGATTATGTGTATCTGAAGGTGTCTCCGATGAGAGGAATTCGCAGATTTAATGTCAAGGGAAAGTTAGCACCTCGGTATGTGGGGCCATTCAAGGTGCTGGAGCGGAAAGGCGAAGTTGCTTATCGCCTGGAGTTACCTCTCAGTCTCTCAGGAGTTCATGATGTCTTCCATATATCTCAGCTGAAGAGATGCCTGCGAGTACCCGAGGAGCAGGCACCCCTGGATGGAGTCGATGTCCAGGAAGATCTGACTTATACTGAGCATCCGGTGAAGATTCTGGAGACATCAGAGAGGGTTACTCGGAACAAGCGCATCAAGATGTGCAGAGTTCAGTGGAGTCATCACAGTGAAGCTGAGGCTACATGGGAGCGAGAAGATGAGTTGAAGAAGACATATCCAGATCTCTTTGCTAGCCAGCCCAGCTAAATCTCGGGGACGAGATTTCTTTAAGGGGGTAGGGTCTGTAACACCCTAATTTAAATTTCAGTATTTATTAATAAATTAATTGGCTTTAGTTAAATTTTCTAAGGTTTATTGTGTTTAGTTGGCATTTAATCTAATTTTTGTTCCTTAATTAATTAAAATTTATCATAGGTTTAAATTTTTGTTGCATTCATGCTGGTGCATAATTTTTACTTGAGTGTGGTTTGAATTCAAATTCAAATTTGAATTCAAACTTTGTTTGAATTAGATTTAGAAAGGAGAAGAATAGGAAAAAGAAAACCCAAAACCCAGAAAGCCCAAAACCCAGCCAACCCCAGATCCCGGCCCAGCTAAACCCGACGCTGGCCCAGCTCCCTCCTCTCCCTCTTTCCCTTCTCTCGCCCGGCCCAACCAGCTCTCCCCGAGCCCACTCACCTCGCTCGCGCCCGCGCCGAAGCCCAGCTGCGCCCGCTCGGCCTCCCGCACGGCCCAGCTTCGCGTCGGCCGCTCGCGCTCGCCTTCGCTGCCACCGGGGCCCCGCACGTCAACGCCCGCCCGTGAACCGCTCGCGCGGGCTCTGTCGCTGACCCGCGCCCCCGCCTCAGAGCCGCTGACACCGTGGCCCCACCCGCAGGTCCATCTTCCCCCCCCCCGCAGCGCAGCTGCCGCCCGAACCCCCCGCCGGGGATCACGCCGGTTTCCCAACCCCGGGCGCGCACGCCCAGGTTGGCCGCCGCCCTACAAATAGGGGCCCGAGCCTTCCCCTGCACCCATCCACCCCCGCCGCCACTCCCAAAACCCTAAGCCGCTCCGCCCCGCGCCGCTCCGCCCCGCGCCGCTCCCCTGTTCCGCGTGGCCACAAAGCTCCGCAGCGCCCAAGCCCCACCAGAGCCGTGCTTTAGCTCCACCCGAGTCCCAGTGATCTCCCCGAGCCCACAGCCATCGACCCCGGTTCACGCCTCGCCGGGAATTTTCGCTCGGACACCAGCGCAGGTGAACTCCGCCGCCGCCCGATTCCTTGCTGCCGTTGATGCCTTGGCCTCGCTGACCGCATTCCTGGAACCACAGCTCGACCGCATACTCGCTCGTGGGATTTGGAGGCCAGAAGCTGCGCCTCCTCAACTCTACCCCGAACTTCGCCGGGCCGTCGCCGCAGAATCAAGCCGACGATCCTTCAGCGCCGTTTCTCCGCCCAAAGTGAGCTTCTGGTGAGCTTCCCCGTGCTACAACCTAGCTTTCCGTTCGGTTAGTGCTTCGAACTTTGCCCTGGCACGGCGGGAACGCCCGACCCCGGCGAGCCCGTCACCGCAGCGCCGCCTCCACCGCCGAGCTCCACGCTCCGGCCACCCCCGACCCGCGCACGAGGCCCCAGTGGACCACGCGTGTCGCGCCCGTCATTTTGCACCAAACCGCGACCCAAACCATGCACTTCAGCGCCGGATCGGCCAACTCCGGCGAGCCCCAGCGCGGCGCCGCCGCGGGACGCGTCACCAGCGACTGAACGCCGCCGTCCCGTGCTCCTGACCCTCCGATCCTAGATCTACGGCCCGGATTAGATCGGCCCGGAGTCAACCAGACCAGATAACGGTCAACACACGATCTTTTGCATAAAAGCCCCTGCGTTTTCTGAGTATTAACCCGCAGTCCACCGCCTTTGAAAAATAATCGCAGTTAAGCCCAAAATTTTGCACGGACCCCCCTGAGTTTTCCAGAAATCAAACCCGCCGTCCACCCTTGGCAGTTTTGCGCGTCAGCCCTTAGATCTAATGTTTATTTACATTCTAGCCCTCGGTTTTAGCAGAAAAGCCCATGGAATCCTGTTTTTCTTACAAATAAGCCCCTGAACCTTGTTTTAGGCCTAGTTTATGCGTTTTAGCTCCGTTTTTAGCGTTCTTTATATCCACGCGATCGTTGTAACGAGTAGAACAGTTTAGACTTAGTTTTTCTTGCTGTTTTATTGTAATGATGTACTGTTTCTTAGTTTTTGTTAATGTTTGTTTGTATGCTTATTTTCGTGCATTGTTTTGGCCATGTGTTCGTGAGTAGACGCTGATCCAGTTGAGGAGCCCCAGTACCAGTACCAGGAGCAGCCTTCTTCCGAGCACTTTGAGCAGCAGTCAGAGCAGTACGAGGAAGGCAAGTGTAACATGAACAACCTATCACTTTTAATTACATTTTCATACTGCATTTTAATACTGTATGCCTTTAAGGATTTCCTAGCCAGTTTATATCCTGTAAATATATCCTTGGGTTGCATTTTGGTTAGATGTGCTAGGTTGCTGCGCTATAACACACTCTGGTCCTTTTTAATTAATTTGAATAATGGTTTACTTGAATCTAATCCTGAGAGTGGCACTCTGTGTGGCTTGAGTGGCTCACGTCTCGTTAAAATTGGCTTTTGTTAGAAACATGGTTTAGGGGGCCAGCACGGTGCTTAGTGCTTGGTTGGCCACTCTCCATAAGGACCGGTTCATAGAGCGACAACCTGGGACAACAGCGCTACCACAAGGCTAGAATGGGATAGACTTGGCGTAATAACTAGATCTTTTTGGTTTGGAGTAACTTACCTGCGGGGCAAGAGTAGTAAGCTTCAATGGTCCCTGCTCCTCCGGCTTGGTCTGTGCTTGGATTGCGCTCCTGTGCTTGTACCCCCGGAGGTGGGCCCCATCGTCGCCGACCTAACTCTCGCGGTTACGCCTTACCAACGAGATTCTTTTTAAAGGCCTCGTAGTGAGTCGCTGGCCATCTCACCTAAGGAAGTGTGATGAACAACTGGCGTAGCTCACGACTTGTGGGTAAAGATGTGCAACCTCTGCAGAGTGTAAAACTGGTATACTAGCCGTGCTCACGGTTATGAGTGGCCCAGATCCTCCTTTTGATTAGTGAAGTTATCTCCTTCCGGCGAGGGAGGTGCTTCTCGGGGTTACCTTGGTGGCTTGGTCGTGGTTTGGTTCTCAGTAGTAGTATAATTTAATTCTGATTAATTACTATGTAACTGGGTTAATGGTAATTCATCAACTCGTAGTAAATAGCTTTAATAAAATTTGTCAACACTTAAAAGCTAATGCAGTTGAGTCAGCCAGCCTAGAGCCTCATAGTTTGTGTTATACTTGTTGAGTACAAGTTGTGTACTCACTCTTGCCTCTTCTCTACTTTTTCCTCTTGGCTACGCTACTGCTGCTCAGTTCCTGCCGACTCGAGGGAGTTCGTCCAGCGCTACCAGGACTACGAGGACTTCTAGGTGCTTCGTCTCCCAGTCGACGTCCCTGTGGCGCCCTGCTTCAGCTTCGGAGAGCTTTTACCGTATTTTGTACTTCGCTTCCGCTGTATCAGACATTCTTGTCATTATTGTAATAAATAACATTCGTATTCGCTTTATTATGTCTTTTTACGTGATATGTGCTATGATATACTGTTCATTCTGTTGTATATACGTGTGACTTGATCCTGGCACGTATATGATTGCTCGGTTTATGTTCTTTTATAAACCGGGTGTTACACTTATTCCCAAATGGACATCAAGATCAGTGAGCACAAAATGCTTCACTGGGTGGCTATGCGCGTGGCAGCATGAGGCATTCCTATCCTCCCTTTGTCCCGTCTGACGAGGAGATCAGCGTTCTCTTTCAGCAGCCCTTCCTGCCTGGCACACCGAGGACCCCGGACAGAATGACTCCTGTAGCTCACTTCGTACACCTAGCTTTGAGGAAGAGTCTGTTGTTCCGGATTGGTTACAACGAGGGGATCACAGCTCTGCAGTAGTGGCTACTACTGTATATCATGACAGGATGAGACTTTTACCTCGTCGACTTCTTTATCTGCGAGCTAGAGGATGTGATTCTGGATGGGATGATAGTTCACCGTCGCCATCCTTTTGCTCATTGGATCTGCTGGATACTCGCTCAGCTCAGTTAGAATGCTCATATGAATGAGCTGGAGCAGTCGAGGACGCACTTCAGTTTTTACTCACCTACTACTCCTCGAGAGTCAGTTGTGGATGATCCCACTGCAGCTGAGGACGCTTCACTCGCAGCGGTAGAGGCCCGGCTCCCACACTACCTGGACACAGACTCAGAGGACTCGGAGGATGATGAGGATTTCATACCCACTGTTACCGTCCCTCGAGGTGCTCATGATGATGAGGCAGGATCCTCTGGTGCAGCCCGCATCCCTGCTCCTCCAGTTACCACTGCTCAGGTCACTCAGCCCGATGCACTTGCTGCTATTCTTCAGAGGCTCTCTGACCAGCAGGACCGATTTACTGCAGCTCAGCTAAGCATGCAAGCCGAGCAGGCTCACCAGCAGGAGGCTCAAACACTAGTACTTGAGGGGATCCGGCAGCAGCAGGAGGCCATGAGGTTACAGCTTCAGCAGCAGTCCCAGATTCTGCAGCAGATGTTCACTTTCTTCTCGGGATGCTTCGGTCAGCTGTACCGTCACACTGGACTGCCTGAGTGTAACACCCGGTTTATAAAAGAGCATAAACCGAGCAATCATATACGTGCCAGGATCAAGTCACACGTATATACAACAGAATGAACAGTATATCATAGCACATATCACGTAAAAAGACATAATAAAGCGAATACGAATGTTATTTATTACAATAATGACAAAAATGTCTGATACAGCAGAAGCGAAGTACAAAATACGATATAAGCTCTCCGAAGCTGAAGCAGGGCGCCACAGGGACGTCGACTGGGAGACGAACACCTAGAAGTCCTCGTAGTCCTGGTAGCGCTGGACGAACTCCCTCGTGTCGGCAGGAACTGAGCAGCAGTAGCGTAGCCAAGAGGAAAAAGTAGAGAAGAGGCAAGGGTGAGTACACAACTTGTACTCAACAAGTATAACACAAACTATGAGGCTCTAAGGTTGGCTGACTCAACTGCATTAGCTTTTAAGTGTTGGCAAGATTTTATTAAAGCTATTTACTACGAGTTGATGAATTACCATTAACCCAGTTACATAGTAATTAATCAAGATTAACCATGTTACTACTGAGATCCAAACCAAAACCAAGCCACCAAGGTAACCCCGAGAAGCACCTCCCTCGTCAGGAAGGAGATAACTCCACTAATCAAAAGGAGGATCTGGGCCGCTCATAACCGTGAGCACGGCTAGTATACCAGTTTTACACTCTGCAGAGGTTGCACATCTTTACCCACAAGTCGTGAGCTACGCCAGAGGTTCATCACACTTCCTTAGGTGAGATGACTAGCGACTCACTACGAGGCCGTTACAAAGAATTTCGTTGGTAAGGCGTAACCGCTAGAGATAGGTCAGCGACGATGGGGCCCACCTCCGGGGGTACAAGCACAGGAGCGCAATCCAAGCACAGACCAAGCCGGAGGAGCAGGGACCATTGAAGCTCACTACTCTTGCCCCGCAGGTAAGTTACTCCAAACCAAAAAGACCAAATTAATAAGCCAAGTCTATCCCATTCTAGCCTTGTGGTAGCGCTGTTGTCCCAGGTTGTCGCTCTATGAACCGGTCCTTATGGAGAGTAGCCAACCAGGCAGTAAGCACCGTGCTGGCCCCCTAAACCATGTTTCTACAAAAACCATCTTTTAACGAGACGTGAGCCACTCAAGCCACACAGAGTGCCACTCTCAGAATTAAGTTCAAGTAAACCATTAATCAATTTAATTAAAAAGGACCAAAGTGTGTTATAGCGCAGCAACCTAGCACAACTAACCAAAATGCAACCCAAAGGTATATTTAAAGGATATAAACTGGCTAGGAAAGTCCTTAAAGGCATACAGTATTAAAATGCAGTATGAAATTGTATTTAAAGATGATAGGTTGTTCATGTTATACTTGCCTTCCTCGTACTGCTCTGGCTGCTGCTCAAACTGCTCCGAAGACGGCTGCTCCGGGTACTGGTACTGGGGCTCCTCAGATGGATCAACGTCTACTCACGAACACATGGCCAAAACAACGCACAACAATAAGCATACAAGCAAACACTAACAAAAGCTAAAGAACAGTACATCAATACATAAAAACAGCAAGAAAAACTAAGCTAAAACTATTCTACGCGTTACAACGATCGCGTGGATATAAAGAACGCTAAAAACGGAGCTAAAACGCATAAACTAGGCCAAAAACAAGTTCTAGGGGCTTATTTGTAAGAAAACTGAAGTTTCAGGGGCTTTTCTGCTAAAACCGAGGGCTAAAACGTAATTAAAGGATAAACCTAGGGTCTAACGCGCAAAAGAAAGAGTGCTGGACGGCGGGTTTGATATTTAACAAGCTCAGGGGGGTCTACGCAAAAATTTGGGCCAAACTGTAATTATTTTTCAAGGTAGGTGGACTGCGGGTTGATTCTAGGAAAACTAGGGGGTTCTTTAACAAAAATGCCAGGCGAACCGGTATCCTTGGATCCAGGCCGTTGGATTTAGATCTGGCGGTCTAGATCTAATGGATCCAAGATCTAATCGCGCGCGTTGAATCCGGATCGGACGGCGCAGGGGGGTTGGGCGCGCGAGCGGCGGCGGTAGGTCGCCGGCGGCTCTGTTCCGCGGCGGCGCGGCGGGAAACTCGCCGGACTTGGCCAAATCTGGCCGTCCGGGGGTCAAATCGACCCGTTCTTGGGTCTGGGGTGACCTACGGGGCACGTGTAGTCCACCTGGGCTCTAAACGGAGCTTGGGGAGGCTCGGCTGGGGCTCGCCACGGCGCGGGGCGGACTGCGCGGCGGCGCATCGCCGGTGCTGGGTGGTTTTTGGTTTCCCGGCGCTACGTCTACCAAAATCTAGCTCCAAAAGAAAGAGCGAATCGTCGTGAGGCTCACCGAGGGCGCGGGGTGGACGGATCCGTAGCGTGGAGGGGTCGGCGGCGAGTTTGGCGGCGGCGCAGAGGCGGCGCTTGAGGAGGGGTTGAAGGAGGGCGCTCCCGAGCTTCTGGACGGCGTGGACCCACTTGGGGCAAGGCTGCGGAGCAAGCCAAGGGGTCAGGACGGCCGGAGGGGCGACGACGGCGAGCAATTGCTAAAAAAAAATCAGGGAACTCACCGGCGGCGGTCCGGTGCGATTCCGGCACGGTCGTGGCTCGAATCGGGGCAAGCGAGCTCGGAGTGAACCCTGGGCTCAGGGCGGATCTCTGGTGGGGCTCGGCAGGAGCGGTGGCACGGCAGGGCGTTGTGGCCGTGGCAGCGCCGGCATGCGGTGCGGCGGAGCAAGGCGCGGCGGAGCAGAGCGGCGTGGGGGGTTGGCGGCTAGGGTTGGAGGGAGCAGGGGGGGTCCGCGGGCGGTATTTAAAGGGCGGCGGCCAACTTGGGCGTGCGTGCCCGGTTTGGAAGGCCGGCGAGATCCCAGGCGAGGATCCCGGCTTCGGTTGCGCGGGGGAGGGAGACGGATCTGGCAGGTGGGCCAGGCCGGTCAGCGGGGTGCGGGTGATGCGCGGAGAGGGCAGCTGGCAGGTGGGTCCGACGGGCGGGGCCGGGCTGCTGCGCGAGGGGGGGCGCTGGGCTGGTTGAGGCGCTGCGTCCGGGGCCGGACTGGCGGCTTGGGCCAGCGGGGGAGAGGGCGAGCGGGCCTGGGCTGAGGTTTGGGCCGCGGGGAGGGAGGTGGGTTTGGGCTGGGAAGTTGGGTTTGGGTTTTGCTTTGGGTTTTTTTCCTTTTCTACTTCTATTTCTATTCTATTTCTCACTCAAGCTCAACTATTTGAATTCAAAAGAAATTTTGAATTCAAACCCCTATGAAATCAAACAATGAAAACAATGCATCAGCAGGAATGCATCAACAAAGTTAAACCTAAGAAAATTTTAATTACTTGTGAAACAAAAACTAGATTAAATGCAAGACTAACACAATAAACCTTAGGAATTTGAATAAAGCCAATTAAATTTATTATTAAATACTAAAATTTAAATTAGGTTGTTATAGACCCTACCCCCTTAAAGAAATCTCGTCCCCGAGATTTAGCTGGGCTGGCTAGCAAAGAGATCTGGATATGTCTTCATCAGCTCATCTTCTTGCTCCCAAGTAGCCTCAGCTTTACTGTGATGACTCCACTGAACTCTGCACATCCTGATGCGCTTGTTCCGAGTAACCCGTTCTGATGTCTCCAGAATCTTCACCGGATGCTCAGTATAAGTCAGATCTTCCTGCACATCCACTCCATCCAGTGGTGCCTGCTCCTCGGGTACTCGCAAACACCTCTTCAACTGAGATATATGGAAGACATCATGAACTCCTGAGAGGCTGAGAGGTAACTCCAGGCGATAAGCAACTTCGCCTTTCCGCTCTAGCACCTTGAATGGGCCCACATACCGAGGTGCTAACTTCCCTTTGACATTAAATCTGCGGATTCCTCGCATCGGAGACACCTTCAGATACACATAATCACCGACACTGAAAGTCAGGTCTCTCCGCTTGCCATCAGCATAGCTCTTCTGTCTGCTCTGTGCAATCCTCAGATTTTCTCGCACTGCCTGAACCATCTGCTCTGCATCATCTATGACCTCAGGGCCAAAGAGCTGCTTTTCACCAATCTGATCCCAATAGAGAGGAGTCCTGCACTTTCTGCCGTACAAAGCCTCAAAGGGGGACTTCTTCAGACTGGCCTGATAGCTGTTGTTATATGAGAACTCAGCATATGACAGGCACTTATCCCAACTAGTACCATACTGAATAGCACAAGCTCTCAGCATATCCTCCAACACTTGGTTGGTTCTCTCTGTCTGCCCATCTGTCTGAGGGTGATAAGCCGTACTGAAACGCAGCTTCGTATCCAACGAATCATGGAGCTGCTCCCAGAACCGAGAAGTGAACTGAGACCCTCTGTCAGATATGATCTTCTTGGGCACACCATGCAAGCAGACAATCCGAGAGATGTACAACTCTGCAAGTCTAGCACCGGAGTAAGTAGTGTTCACTGGTATGAAGTGAGCAACCTTCGTCAATCGATCCACTACTACCCAAATGGAGTTGTACCCTTTCTGAGTACGAGGCAATCCAACAATGAAGTCCATAGTGATCTCCTCCCATTTCCACTCTGGAATCTTCAAAGGCTGTAACAGACCTGCTGGCCTCTGATGCTCAGCCTTGACACGCTGACAGGTGTCACAAATAGCCACGTACTCTGCCACTGAACGCTTCATCCCATACCACCAGAAACATTCCTTCAGATCATAATACATCTTCGTGCTGCCCGGGTGAATAGAATAAGCTGTATCATGGGCCTCACTCAGAATCAACTTCCGGAGATCCTTCACATCTGGCACACATATCCGGTTCTTGTACCACAAGGTACCCTGATCATCCTCTCTGAAATGAGGAGCCTTGCCCTTCTTCAGCAACTCACGAATCTCCTGCAGCTTCTCATCATCTTTCTGATGCTGCCTGATCTCGGACTCTAGAGTCGGTACTGCCTCAAATGCTGCACTGGAGGTATGATGCAAGAAGCCCAGACTCAACTGCTCAAACTCCTCGCATAACTCCGGAGGCATCTAGAAAGCCACGGCCATGTTGACATAACTTCTTCTGCTCAGAGCATCTGCTACCACATTGGCCTTGCCCGGATGATAGTGAATCTCCAGGTCATAGTCCTTGACCAACTGTAGCCATCTTCTCTGCCGCATGTTCAGCTCATTCTGCGTGAAGATGTACTTGAGGCTCTTGTGATCAGTGTAGATATCACACCGCTGCCCATACAAGTAATGCCTCCAAATCTTCAGAGCATGCACAACTGCGGCTAACTCAAGATCATGAGTAGGATAATTCAGCTCATGCCGACGTAACTGCCGTGAAGCATAAGCAATCACTCTGCCCTCCTGCATCAGAACACACCCAAGACCATCCTTCGAAGCATCACAATATACCGTGAACCTCTTCGTCTGGTCTGGCAGAGTCAGGACTGGCGCCGTAGTCAACCTTTTCTTCAGCTCATCAAAGGCCCTCTGACGCTCATCAGTCCATACGAAAGCCACATTCTTCTCCAGCAAAGAAGTCAAAGGCTTTGCGATCTTGGAGAAATTCTCAATGAACCTCCGATAATATCCAGCTAAGCCCAAGAAAGACCTGACTTCCTTTACTGTCTGCGGTGTCTCCCAATCTAGCACATCCTTCACCTTGCTCGGATCAACAGCAATGCCTCCCTGAGAGATAACATGACCGAGGAATGGAACCTCGTCAATCCAGAACTCACACTTGCTGAACTTGGCATACAGCTGATGCTCTCTCAATCTCTGCAATACGAGTCTCAGATGCTCCTCATGCTCTTCTTCTGTCTTGGAGAAGATCAGAATATCATCAATGAAAATCACCACAAAGACATCCAGATAATCCATGAAGACCATGTTCATCAGATGCATGAAGTAAGCCGGGGCATTAGTCAAGCCGAAGGACATGACTGTGTACTCATATAGCCCGTACTTGCAGGTGAATGCCGTCTTCGGAATATCCCCAGGACGGATCCTCAGCTGAAAATAACCCGAACGAAGATCAATCTTCGAGAATATACGAGCACCTCGAAGCAGATCGAAGAGATCCACAATACGGGGCAGTGGATGCTTGTTCTTGATAGTAACTGCATTCAGCTCCCGATAATCCACACACATCCTCTTCGAGCCATCCTTCTTATCTACCAGCAATAATGGAAAAGCCCAAGGAGAGAAGCTGCGACGGATATAGCCCTTGGCTAGCAACTCATCAATAGTCTTCTTAACTTCTTCATGCTCTATAGGTGCCATACGGTAGGGCCGCTTTGCAATAGGAGCCGTGCCAGGCAAGAGATCAATACAAAACTCAATGGCGCGTTCAGGCGGCATACCTGGCAGATCATCCGGAAAGACATCCGGGAATTCAGACACCACGCGAATACCGTCCGTGGGTCTAGCCTCCATCTGATGAAGAAATCCCGAAGGCTCTACTGCACTGATAACAACCTCTTGGCCACTGGAAGCTGATAGCAAGACTGTCCTCTGAGCACAATCTATCCGAACTCCCCATTTGGCCAGAGTCTCCATTCCCAGAATGACATCAACGCCCTTGGTGTCTAGCACCATCAGATCAGTACAGAACTCTACTCCCCTCAAAGAAACACTGACTCTCGGGCAGTAAGTGTGAGACCTCAACTGTCCTCCCGGAGAAGATACTAACAGGCTCCTCTTTAATGTGCCAGTATGAATACCATGATGCTCGACAAAAGACTGAGTAATGAAGGAATGCGTAGCACCAGTATCAAAAAGCACTGTAGCTGGATATGAATTAACCATGAACGTACCAATAACCACATTGGGAGCCTCGGCCGCTGACTCGGCCGTCACGTGGTTCACTCTGCCCTGAAGTGGCGCCCTGGGCTGAGCTGGGCGCCCCTGCTGTCCCGCCTGCGCCTTCCGGGGGCAAGCGTTGGCGTAGTGCCCCGGCTGGCCGCAGTGAAAGCAGGTGCGAGGAGGTCCCTGAGCCTGCTGTCCGGTAGGAGCTGCCGGACGTGGAGCCTGCGGTGCCGGTGGAGCAGCACGATCCGGAGGTGCCGGTAACCTCTGGCCCTACCCCGCCTGCTGCTGCTGTCGAGGCGGGTACTGCTGTGGTGGCCTCTGCTGGTACTGCTGAGGAGGCCGGTACTGCGGCTGGTACTGCTGGGGGGGCTGGAGGCGTGGACGAGTGTTGCTGCCGGAAGCAACGGGGACAACCTTCCTCTTCTTGTCCTCCATCTCCAGGTGCTTGCGCTCAGTGTTGAGCGCGCTGTCAACCAGATGGTTGAAGTCGTCGAAGCGGAGGTTGAGCAGCGCGTACTGGAGGTAGTCCTCAAGACCCTCCATGAAGTGCTCCTGCTTCTTGCGGTCATCCGCAACATCGGCAGGGGCGTAGCGAGCCAGCTGAAGAAAGCGATCACGATACTCCGTGACCGACATAGTCCCCTGAATTGACAAAGACAGATAGATATCGAAAGATTAACTCAAGATTCATAAGGATAGAACAAGGGGCATTAGCTCAAAAGGAACCGCTGAACGATTATATTTAAGATTACCTGCTTCAGTGCAAGAAACTCCTTCTGCTTCATCTTCATAACGCCCGCGGGGACGTTGTGGCTGCGGAAACGCTCCCTGAACTGGAGCCAAGTGAGAGCCTCGCGGTCGTGAACTGGGTGGGACTCCCACCAGTCCAAAGATGCCCCTCGCAGCTGTCCTGCTGCGTACAAGACGCGCTCACGATCATCGCACTAGGCGATGTCCAGCTGACGCTCCACTGCACGGAGCCAGTCGTCGGCCTGAAGAGGGTCGGATGTGTGAGAAAACGTCGGCGGGTGACCCCTCAGGAACTCTGCACTGCCTGTCGCGAGGCTGCGGCGGTGGAGGAGGCGGAGGCTGAGTGTGAGCCTGCTGAAGAGCCTGAACGGTGTTGTTCAGGGTGGCCATCATCTGCATCTGGAGCTGGAAGTACTGCTCCGGAGTCAAAGGCGGCGGCATCGGGATCCCGGTCCCCTGGGTGTTCTGACCCTGGTTGTTCTGCCCCTGCTGGTCAGAACCACGCCTGGTGTTCACCATCTAATTTGAACAAAAGATGTCACGAGTAAGGATATTGCAGGAATAAATTCAGATGGATATGATAACTCTTTGCGGAAAAAGACTCAGACATGATAAAGTAGACATGATAGAGTGGACTGTTTTACCCCCAACGATCTAACTCATTTTATTAATTAGTTAACTTTAGCATCAGAGTGATTTTCTTTAAACAAATTTAAACCACTAAGCTATGCAATCAGGCAAAAATCCAAATCAAACATGTAGCATAATAACAAGCAGACAATTTTCACGACTTAGCCGAGTTTAGCAATAGACTCGACTAACACAACGCGTCGCAGAACGTGCTATCGTTTTATTATAAAAGGGTCTCCTAGCTAACTCATGGTGGTCAGATGACTGATTCAGGCCAAAATCTACGAAAACTATTCTTCAGGGAGAGAAATCAGGGCAAGAAGGGTAAAAGTCATAGAAGTCAAGGGGTATATTAGTAAAATAATTTCAGCAGGCAAGGATTGGTGAAAAGAAGTCCTAAAACTCGACCAGTTCTATCTAGGCTTCGTCCTACAGTCGATACGGCTCTGATACCACTCTGTAACACCCGGTTTATAAAAGAACATAATCCGAGCAATCATATACGTGCCAGGATCAAGTCACACATATATACAACAGAATGAATAGTATATCATAGCACATATCACGTAAAAAGACATAATAAAGCGAATACGAATGTTATTTATTACAATAATGACAAAAATGTCTGATACAGCGGAAGCGAAGTACAAAATACGATATAAGCTCTCCGAAGCTGAAGCAGGGCGCCACAGGGACGTCGACTGGGAGACGAACACCTAGAAGTCCTCGTAGTCCTGGTAGCGCTGGACGAACTCCCTCGTGTCGGTAGGAACTGAGCAGCAGTAGCGTAGCCAAGAGGAAAAAGTAGAGAAGAGGCAAGGGTGAGTACACAACTTGTACTCAACAAGTATTACACAAACTATGAGGCTCTAAGGTTGGCTGACTCAACTGCATTAGCTTTTAAGTGTTGGCAAGATTTTATTAAAGCTATTTACTACGAGTTGATGAATTACCATTAACCCAGTTACATAGTAATTAATCAAGATTAACCATGTTACTACTGAGATCCAAACCAAAACCAAGCCACCAAGGTAACCCCGAGAAGCACCTCCCTCGTCGGAAGGAGATAACTCCACTAATCAAAAGGAGGATCTGGGCCGCTCATAACCGTGAGCACGGCTAGTATACCAGTTTTACACTCTGCAGAGGTTGCACATCTTTACCCACAAGTCGTGAGCTACGCCAGAGGTTCATCACACTTCCTTAGGTGAGATGACTAGCGACTCACTACGAGGCCGTTACAAAGAATTTCGTTGGTAAGGCGTAACCGCTAGAGATAGGTCAGCGACGATGGGGCCCACCTCCGGGGGTACAAGCACAGGAGCGCAATCCAAGCACAGACCAAGCCGGAGGAGCAGGGACCATTGAAGCTCACTACTCTTGCCCCGCAGGTAAGTTACTCCAAACCAAAAAGACCAAATTAATAAGCCAAGTCTATCCCATTCTAGCCTTGTGGTAGCGCTGTTGTCCCAGGTTGTCGCTCTATGAACCGGTCCTTATGGAGAGTAGCCAACCAGGCAGTAAGCACCGTGCTGGCCCCCTAAACCATGTTTCTACAAAAACCATCTTTTAACGAGACGTGAGCCACTCAAGCCACACAGAGTGCCACTCTCAGAATTAAGTTCAAGTAAACCATTAATCAATTTAATTAAAAAGGACCAAAGTGTGTTATAGCGCAGCAACCTAGCACAACTAACCAAAATGCAACCCAAAGGTATATTTAAAGGATATAAACTGGCTAGGAAAGTCCTTAAAGGCATACAGTATTAAAATGCAGTATGAAATTGTATTTAAAGATGATAGGTTGTTCATGTTATACTTGCCTTCCTCGTACTGCTCTGGCTGCTGCTCAAACTGCTCCAAAGACGGCTGCTCCGGGTACTGGTACTGGGGCTCCTCAGATGGATCAACGTCTACTCACGAACACATGGCCAAAACAACGCACAACAATAAGCATACAAGCAAACACTAACAAAAGCTAAAGAACAGTACATCAATACATAAAAACAGCAAGAAAAACTAAGCTAAAACTATTCTACGCGTTACAACGATCGCGTGGATATAAAGAACGCTAAAAACGGAGCTAAAACGCATAAACTAGGCCAAAAACAAGTTCTAGGGGCTTATTTGTAAGAAAACTGAAGTTTTAGGGGCTTTTCTGCTAAAACCGAGGGCTAAAACGTAATTAAAGGATAAACCTAGGGTCTAACGCGCAAAAGAAAGAGTGCTGGACGGCGGGTTTGATATTTAACAAGCTCAGGGGGGTCTGCGCAAAAATTTGGGCCAAACTGTAATTATTTTTCAAGGTAGGTGGACTGCGGGTTGATTCTAGGAAAACTAGGGGGTTCTTTAACAAAAATGCTAGGCGAACCGGTATCCTTGGATCCAGGCCGTTGGATTTAGATCTGGCGGTCTAGATCTAATGGATCCAAGATCTAATCGCGCGCGTTGAATCCGGATCGGACGGCGCAGGGGGGTTGGGCGCGCGAGCGGCGGCGGTAGGTCGCCGGCGGCTCTGTTCCGCGGCGGCGCGGCGGGAAACTCGCTGGACTTGGCCAAATCTGGCCATCCGGGGGTCAAATCGACCCGTTCTTGGGTCTGGGGTGACCTACGGGGCACGTGTAGTCCACCTGGGCTCTAAACGGAGCTTGGGGAGGCTCGGCTGGGGCTCGCCACGGCGCGGGGCGGACTGCGCGGCGGCGCATCGCCAGCGCTGGGTGGTTTTTGGTTTCCCGACGCTACGTCTACCAAAATCTAGCGCCAAAAGAAACAGCGGATCGTCGTGAGGCTCACCGAGGGCGCGGGGTGGACGGATCCGTAGCGTGGAGGGGTCGGCGGCGAGTTTGGCGGCGGCGCAGAGGCGGCGCTTGAGGAGGGGTTGAAGGAGGGCGCTCCCGAGCTTCTGGACGGCGTGGACCCACTTGGGGCAAGGCTGCGGAGCAAGCCAAGGGGTCAGGACGGCCGGAGGGGCGACGACGGCGAGCAATTGCTCAAAAAAAAATCAGGGAACTCACCGGCGGCGGTCCGGTGCGATTCCGGCATGGTCGTGGCTCGAATCGGGGCAAGCGAGCTCGGAGTGAACCCTGGGCTCAGGGCGGATCTCTGGTGGGGCTCGGCAGGAGCGGTGGCGCGGCAGGGCGTTGTGGCCGTGGTAGCGCCGGCGTGCGGTGCGGCGGAGCAAGGCGCGGCGGAGCAGAGCGGCGTGGGGGGTTGGCGGCTAGGGTTGGAGGGAGCAGGGGGGGTCCGCGGGCGGTATTTAAAGGGCGGCGGCCAACTTGGGCGTGCGTGCCCGGTTTGGAAGGCCGGCGAGATCCCAGGCGAGGATCCCGGCTTCGGTTGCGCGGGGGAGGGAGACGGATCTGGCAGGTGGGCCAGGCCGGTCAGCGGGGTGCGGGTGATGCGCGGAGAGGGCAGCTGGCAGGTGGGTCCGACGGGCGGGGCCGGGCTGCTGCGCGAGGGGGGGCGCTGGGCTGGTTGAGGCGCTGCGTCCGGGGCCGGACCGGCGGCTTGGGCCAGCGGGGGAGAGGGCGAGCGGGCCTGGGCTGAGGTTTGGGCCGCGGGGAGGGAGGTGGGTTTGGGCTGGGAAGTTGGGTTTGGGTTTTGCTTTGGGTTTTTTTCCTTTTCTACTTCTATTTCTATTCTATTTCTCACTCAAGCTCAACTATTTGAATTCAAAAGAAATTTTGAATTCAAACCCCTATGAAATCAAACAATGAAAACAATGCATCAGCATGAATGCATCAACAAAGTTAAACCTAAGAAAATTTTAATTACTTGTGAAACAAAAACTAGATTAAATGCAAGACTAACACAATAAACCTTAGGAATTTGAATAAAGCCAATTAAATTTATTATTAAATGCTCAGTTTTCCACCGGACCAAGCCTGAAGACCCCACCTTCTCCAGCTCAGGACTAGATCGCCTTTCTTTTTGGTGCTTTGTTGCCAAAGGGGGAGATAGATAGGGGGAGTAGAGATAGGGGGAGCTTGGTGGTTTGTGGCGTGATTGGATCTTCATGGATTTTGTGTATGGACATGTTATTTGGATATTGTGTATGCTCTGTGTTAACATGTCCCTGCATGTGGCTTTATTTCTAGTAATGCATGCATGTTTATCGCTTTCAATTTCATATCTTGAGTATCTCTACTTTGTGTTGTCATCAATCACCAAAAAGGGGGAGATTGAAGCGCATCTAGGCCGATAGATGCTAATGGTAAGTTTCGGTGATTAATGACAACCGTATGCGACTAACGTGTGTTTTGAAGGAAAAATTAATGATTAGTCTAGTCTCATATGAAATGTGAAATGACACCCCTCAATTCGAAATAACCATGCGTACCAAGGACTCAATTTTAAAGTTTAAGGACCTTTCTAGTCTCAAGTGTTACAAGGAGATGAAGGACACTTGATTTAGCTAGGGTTTATAGTTTTTAGTTCTTGACCGTACTATTAAGAGGGGTTCATGAGTTAGTAGCTTGACCAAAATTGAGTTGGCCTTAGAAATCTTGCACACTCGCTCAAAAACAGCCCAAGATGGTCAATAGAAGTTAACACAACGCTTGGAAGAAGAAACAATCGAAGTCACATTCGAATCCAAGTCAATTCAGTTGAAAACGAAGAAAAAGAGCAGCATCGGTTTAACCGATGCCCCTAGCATCGGAGCATCCGATGCTTGGCAGAAGTTCCGACGCCCTGTCGGTCTATCTCTCTGGATGCAAGCAGAAATCAAATCAACAATCTCTATAGCACCGGTTGAACCGATCGTCCCAAGAAAAGCACCAGTGCATTAGATGTACTTTGTTCTAGAGAGCACGTTTTGGTGGACCTCAACTTGTCTTCAGCACCGGTTGAACCGACGCCTCAGAATCAACCATCGGTGTATTGGATGTACTATATTCCAGAGAGCTTGTTTGAGTTTGATCAGTGAACCTCTTCAGCACCGGTTGAACCGATGCCTCTATGGAGCATGCACTGGTGCAATGACGCAAGCCTGGATACTGTGTCAGAAATCCCAACGGCTATTAATTGGACACAGAGAGACCGGTTGAACCGACGCCTCAAATTTGTCACCCGTCGGTTCTTCCTATGGTCACGGTTTTTCTGCAGTGGACTTCCAACGGCTATGTGACCCTCTCCACTCAATATAAGTGCACCCCTAGCTCATTTGCAGTGCCTTTGACACCTTGAATACCTGAGGCCACCCTTGAGAAGAAGAAAAAGTTCTTTGAGCAAAAGAGAGAAGATCTAGTACATTGTTTGTGCTTCAACCATGAAGAATTCATCCTTTGCAAGTGTAGCAAGTGTGCTTGAGCTAGGGCCAACTGAGTGTAGGTCAAGTGAAGGCTTAGGAGCTTGTTACTCTTGGTGTTTGACGGCACATAGCCGGTCTTGGTGATCGGGAGGTTCTTGGTGAGCTCTTGGAGTTTGTGGGAGCCCTATGACAAGAAGATTGTGCACGGTGTGAAGCTCGCCGTTCCGGAGATGGAGAAGGAACATTTTTAGTGATCACTTGCTCCTTGGTGAAGCAAGGGAGTTATACCCTTGTGTGGGTGCTCCAACGTGGATTAGGAGGGAGCATCAACTCCTCGATACCACGGAAAAAATCCGGTTGCCTCGTGTCCCTTACTTTTATTTCAAGCAATTAAATCCATTTGTTGTTATTCTTACTTTTGATTGCTTGTAGATTGACTAGGACAACTTGCATGGTAGAGTGAGCTCTTGCTTAGGTTTTGATCTTGCTAGTGTGCAACCATCTAGACAAAATGATTATGATAGTGTGTTTACCTACCTAAGTACCTTTTGCTAGTGTGCTCTAGTGACTAGGTTTTAAATTTGTAGATTGGGCAATACTAGTCTAGGTTAAGGACTAGATAGAATTTTGAAAAAGTCACAATTCAACCCCCTTCTTGGACCACTATCCTTTCAGTGCCCAAGGGGCTGAGCGAGAAGGAGCTGAGAAACATTATTAAGAGCAAGGGACAGGGTGTTGTGAACATTGAGATGTTCAAGGTGTGTTTTGTTTCGTGGTTGTTTGCTTTTCTACAGTTAAAGTTTCAGGTGTGTGCTAATGGAGGTGTTTTGCTGCAGGATCAGCAATGACTCAAACCGTAACCGTGCGTTTCTCTTTGTTGAGTATTATAACCATGCCTGTGCTGATGGAAGCCGATTGACTGTCAGCTGGGCTGAACCCAAGGGATCGACGTATCCGTCGTCTGCTACTGCTCAGATTGGACAAGCTCAGATTTTACGTGTCTTATCATCATCCAATGTTACCCATTGTGATCTGACAGCATATAGCGGCCTTATGCTAAGTTGCTAACCAGCCTTGCTTGAGAGGAATCTAGCACTTGTAAATGAATCTTTCCACTTGTTTTGTGCTGTAAATTAGAGTAGCATGAAGTATATTGGGGCACAATAACTTTTCTCACATGTTAAATAAAATAAGCTAAAATCACGAGTACTCCCTCCGTCCACGTATGATGTACGTCTAAGAAGCTAACGCAGAGACCAAGGAAGCATTTATCTCCGTACGTGTACCCAGTTTAGCGCTTCGTATTCCCCTCCGGCGGCCACGCGCACTGATCGCGCTAACCCTCCCGTTTAACGGCGCCGTTTATCCCTCCGCGCGCGCACCGTCTCGGCGTCTCCCTCCCTGCCTTCCAATTCCGCCCGCCATCTCCTCGGCACGACGGCACATCGCGTCTCTCCGCGTTTCCAAAATCCGCCTGCCATCCCGCCATACCGCCGGTCTCTCGGATGTTTTTTCCACGCGCGCGCACCGTCTCCCTCCCTTCTGAAACTTCACACGCCCAGATGGAAAGCGCCGCTTCCAAATTCTCCATTGAGATCAAAATCAAATTTTGCATGGACGCCAAATCATCGATCAAGGTTGAAATTTTCGGACTCCCGCCTCCTTTCGTACCTTCTCTGATCCCTGCCCTATTTATACCCCGCCCTGGCCCCCAAGCTCGTCAGTTCCTCTATCATCAATAGCTTCCTCCAATCCATGGCCTCAGCAGGCCTCGACCTGAACCAAGAGCCACCACCTGATGAATCGGATGAGCCCGCCCCTTTGCATCCATCCTCTGATCCCGGCGGCATCAATTGGGATGGCATTCAGGAGTGGGATGGCCCTGCCCATGAGCTCGACTACGACTTTGTGTGGCATGACGATGGAGATGACGGTGAGTGCGAGCTCATCTGCTTTGGTTCGATCATTTGATTTCTGTGTTCTGAATTCTGATTTGTTTGTTGTGCCAACAAATACCAGATGGAGATTGGCATTCTGTTCCTATAGCTCCGGCACATGTGAAAGCGATCGGGTGCTCTAGCCTAAGAGGGGGAGGGGGTGAATTAGGCACTCTAAAAACCTTAACCTATGGCTCCAACTAGTTTGCACAAAAATTAAACTAAAACAAACTATCTAGATGTGCAACTACGGTTCAGCTTTGTGTAAAACCCTCATCCCAAAAGAGTTTAGCAACATATAGCCAATTCTATCAAGATAATACTCTATGAAAGTAAATGCACACAATTTGCAATATGAAGTGCGGAAGCTTAACGAGAGGGATGAGAGGAAGCGAACTCTCGACACAAGGATTTATCCCGTGGTTCTGATTGCCACAAAGGCGCCCCTACGTCCACGTTGTTGAAGCACTCATTAAGAGTATCGCTTCTCGCTAATCAAGTCTCTTCCGTGAAAACAATCATGGTTACCTTGATCCCGATCTTCACTAAGGGAGATTGCCCACGAAGGAGGGGTCTCCGTCCCCTGCACAAAGTTGTCGACGCTGCTCCACACCAAGCCAGAGGGTCGTTGACTTGCCGGCGAGCCACCAAAGCTCCAAGGAGGCCGGCGCACCGAGATACAAGTTTGGTTCACTCTAGAACCACAGCTCAAGGATCTAAACCTTGCTTGATCACTTACTCAAGAGCTAACCTAGCACTAACACTCACAAAACTTGTGCTAAGGACTAAGGATTTGATCTTTATGCTCTTGGATGGCTTGGAGGTGTTCTTGGGTGTGTGTATGACTTCCAGCAGCTCCAGCAATCTTCAAATGGCCGGGGGAATTCATATATATAGGCCTCCAAGTCGAACTAGCTGTTTGTAGCCGTTAGCAGCTTTTCTGCGTAGGCATCAAAACTCCCGGTGCAGGGGCATCGGTTCTTCCGGTCACTCACAGCAACTGAAGTAGCCGTTGACTTCCTGACACAGTTGCAGCGACTTCAGGGACCATCGGTTAAACCGATGCATAGGGTGTCGGTTAAACCGGTCACACACAGCGCTAGGACTAGCCGTTGGACCTCCCACTTCTGCTGACGTCATTGCACCGACGCTATGCTCCGATGCACCATCGGTTAAACCGGTGTTGAAGACTTGGCTCCTGGGCACTTGACATCGTCTCTGGAACATAGTACGTTGAATGCACCGATGCCTCTTTTTACACCGTCGGTTCAACCGGTGACCTGTCTATCTTGACTTGGTCTTCGCTTGATCTCCATTTGGTGCTTAGACTTGCACCGATGCCAGGGTGTCGGAACTTCCGACAACCATCGGATGCACCGATGCTATCGGCATCGGTTCTTCCGGTGCTACTGATTTCAGTAGAACTTGCCCAATTCAGTGTTTCTTTGAGTTTTTTCTTCGTGTTTTGCTTTGCATGGCCTTTTTACTTCATCTCTGGGATCTAGAAATGTTCACTTAACAAAATTATTAGTCCCATTGATTGCGTTGTCATACGATCACCAAAATCACTCGAAATAGCATAAATGGTGCCTAAACTTGCATGGTTACTTCCTGCACATCTTTTTTTTTGCGCATCTAATTTAATTTCTTTTCCTAAACATGCAGGTTCTAATGGTAAAAAGCGGAGGTTCTATCAATGAAGATATAAATTGAAAATTTACTATGGTGGATCACCAAATCACGAAACTAGCATGACATGAGCTAAGCTTTCCACAAGTGTGTGCACAACATGATAATGTGAAAATCAAGTGTACAACTAAAAGATTCAACAAGAAAGCTTAGTTCATATCATGCACGGAGGTAGCTCTAAAAAAATAAGAAATTTACAATTATACCAATTGAATGAGTTTAGAACCTTGCATATCTCCGGGAGTTACTTTGTTTACCTTGCATGTACCAATTGAAAGTGACTTGCAATCAATTGAAAGTCTTTAAACAAAAAGCACTTAGTACACCAAGGTTAAGCAAATGTATGAGCACATAGCCTAAGAACTTAGATATGAGCATTTAAGTTCTAAGGAGCATGGCTCAATATGCATGAAGCACAATTTATCTAATCACTCTTATAGAGTTGTTTGTTCACATTGAGCGTGAATAACATTCTCTTAGAGTGTTAACTCCATCGTGAGACTACAAAAGATAAACTTGCAAACATGTTAGTCTCAAAATCACAACCTATAGGATGAACCCCCCCCCCCTAAATATGTGCATTTAGTGTTTGAATCACCAAGCAAATGTATGCACATTGTTTTTGACACAATTGGGAAGTTTACCCTATAGCTTGTGTTCATGGTACACATATGAAACACATACCTCATGAAGTCCATGTACCATGAAGGGTAACCTTGTGTAGCTTTCTACACACTTATCAAACCATGTAGATTGCTCATGGGTTAGAATCATGACACAAGCAACCTACCATATATAACACTAGGAGATGCAAAACATGCAAACATCCTAGCAAGAGCAATGGAGCTACATGATACTTGAATTTAAATCTAGCTACCATTATCTAATGGGGGACTTGGGCAATGAATGTCCAAGTTGTGAGCTTAGCTTGTTTTGGCTTGAACCTTCACTTCAGCTTGTAAGCTAAGCCTCCAAATCCCCCGAAGCCGTTCTTGGCTTTAAGTCTCCTTTGGCACACACCGTTTGAGGCCCCTTCATATTGGTGATGATGTACTTGGGCACCCAAATGGAGTGGTTCCAACTCCTTTCCTTCTTCCCAACCTTGTGAGCAACCACCTTGCCATTTTTATTCTTTTTGATTACACAGGAGGTGCTATTGCTTTTGTTCCTCCGGTTGGGCTTGGTGTAGATGAGAGAACTCTTGATTGTGAGCTTCTTTTTGTTCTTGTCATCCGGAAGCTTCTTCCTTGGTTGAGGACACTTGTTGGACTTGTGGCCTTCTTTGTGGTACTTTGAGCAAGTCACGGTGGACCCCTTCTCAATCTTCTTCATGTTATATTGTGATCCAAATTCTGATGGGAGATTGTTGGAATTTGGGCTTGGCCCATTAAGACCCATGTGGTGCAAACTTTTAATCCCACATTGCTAGTAGAAGTTGAGGAGACCACGTGACTCTCCTATATATCTAACCCATAGGCTTCACCGGAGAATATCAATCCTATTATTCCTCTTGTAAGCCGCCGCTAGGCGTTGTACACAAACACCCGATATAGTGAAGTTCTTGCTGGCTGGCGCCCATGGTTTTTACCCTTCGCATTGGAGGGGTTTTCCACGTTAAATCCTCGTGTCTTTCTACGGTTTGATCTTTCTATTTTTCATCGTTTTGTTCGCCGTCGCTTCTAACAAGTGGTACCAAAGCTGTGGTTTCAAGTTAGGGTTTCGTGATGGCGTCGATGAAGTATGATCTACCGATGTTGGACTACAAGACAAGGTTCTCGTTGTGGCAAGTCAAGATGAGAGCTATTCTGGCGCAAACCAATGATCTTGATGAGGCGCTGAAAAAATTCGGGAAGAAAAAGAAGGATGAGTGGACCGATGAGGAGAAGCGCAAGGACCGTAAGGCTCTTTCTCTTATTCAGCTTCATCTATCTAATGATATTCTACAAGAAGTGCTGCAGGAAAAGACTGCTGCAGAATTATGGCTAAAACTGGAATCGATCTGCATGTCGAAGGATCTTACCAGTAAATTGCATATGAAGTTGAAGCTGTACACGCTTAAGATGCAGGAGAGTGATTCGGTGATGGGTCACCTATCTGTCTTCAAGGATATCGTTGCTGACCTAGGGTCGATGGAGGTTAAGTATGAAGATGAGGACTTAGGTCTTCTTTTATTATGCTCTTTGCCAAGTTCTTATGCAAGTTTCCGTGACACCATACTATTAAGCCATGATGAACTAACCCTTGCGGATGTTTGTGAGGCACTCTAGTCTAAGGAGAAGATGAAAGGCATGGTGCAGACAGATGGCTCGTCCTCTAGGGGCGACGCTTTGCATGTCAGAGGCAGATCAGAGCAAAGATCCTCAAGTGATAACAACGATCGTGGCAAGAGCAATGACGGTAGAGGCCGCTCCCAGTCCAAAGGTCCCAAGAAGAAATTCTGTAAGTATTGCAAGAAGAAATCTCATATGATTGAGGATTGCTGGAAATTGCAGAATAAGGAGAAGAAGAAAAATAAATCTGATGGTAAGGCTAGTGTTGCTTCTGCTGGTGAAAACTCTGAGTCAGATTGTTTGGTTTCCTTTGCTGGTTGTGTTGCTGGTCATGATGAGTGGATTCTTGATTCTGCATGTTCTTTTCATATCTGCACTAATAGAGATTGGTTCAGTTCCTATGAGTCTTTGCAGAACGGTGATTTTGTGCGCATGGGAGATGATAACCCGTGTGAGATTATTGGCATTGGCTCTGTTTAGATCAAGACCCATGATGGCATGATTCGCATACTGAAGAATGTAAGGCACATACCAGGGATGAAAAGAAATCTGATCTCGTTGAGCACAATTGATAAAGAAGGACTCAAATACACCGGTTCAGGTGGAGTTGTGAAGGTATCTAAAGGTTCTCTTGTATGTTTGCTGGGTGATCTCAATCCTTCAAATTTATATGTTCTCAGAGGTTGTACTTTGCATGGTTATGTTTCTGCTGCTAATGTTGCTAATGCTGAACCTAGTAAGACTGACCTTTGGCATATGCGTCTTGGACACATGAGTGAACTCGGTATGGCAGAATTGATGAAGAGAAACCTGCTGGATGGCTGCATTCTGAGTGGCAAGAAGTTCTATGAGCATTGTGTATTTGGTAAGCATAAGAGGGTCAAATTCAATACCTCTGTTCATACCACAAAAGGTACACTTGATTATGTTCATACTGATTTGTGGGGTCCTTCACGTAAGCCTTCATATGGTGGTGCTCGTTATATGTTTACCATTATTGATGATTACTCTAGAAGAGTCTGGCCTTATTTTCTGAAAAGCAAAGATGATACTTTTGCTGCTTTTATAGAATGGAAAGTTATGATAGAAAGGCAAACTGAGAAGAAGGTCAAGGTGCTTCGAACTGATAATGGTGGAGAGTTCTGTTCGGATGCTTTTGATGATTATTGCAGAAAAGAAGGCATTGTTAGGCATCACACCATACCATACACTCCCCAGCAGAATGGTGTGGCCGAGCGTATGAACAGGACTATCATCTCGAAGGCTCGTTGCATGCTGTCCAATGCCCATATGAACAAGCATTTTTGGGCTGAGGCTGCTAATACAACATGTTATTTGATCAACAGATCGCCTTCTATTCCACTCAACAAGAAGACTCCTATTGATGTATGGTCTGGTACACCTGCAGATTATTCACACTTGAGAGTTTTTGGCTGCACTGCTTATGCTCATGTTGATAATGGAAAATTAGAGCCTAGAGCTATTAAATGTCTGTTTCTTGGTTATGGTTCGGGAGTCAAAGGATATAAATTGTGGAATCCTGAAACTAGAAAGACTTTCATGAGCAGAAGTGTTGTTTTCAATGAATCTGTGATGTTTACTGACAGTTTGTCCACAGATGATGCTTTAGTTGAGAAATTGCAGTCACAAGTTAGTGTGCAGGTGGAGCTTATGGATGACCAGGAAAATGAAGTTGTTGGTAATGATGTTTCAGATAGTGTTCCTGATACTGTTCAGCACTCACCTCCAGTTTCATAGTCTGATTTGTAGCATGAGGAGGATGTAGATTTACCTATTGCTCTTCGCAGATCAAAGAGGAGTTGTGGACCTCCAAACCGTTTAATTGAGGAGTGTAATCTGACTTATTATGCTTTGAGTTGTGCTGAACAGGTGGAGGATGCTAGTGAGCCAGCAACATATTCTGAAGCCATTGATTCTGTTGATAAGGAGAAGTGGATCTCAGCTATGCAGGAGGAGATGCAGTCTCTTGAGAAGAATGGGACATGGGAGATTGTAAGCTTGCCTGAGAAAAAGAAGACTGTTCGCTGCAAATGGGTCTTCAAGAGAAAGGAGGGTTTGTCTTCTAGTGAGCCTCCAAGATTTAAGGCAAGGTTAGTTGCAAAGGGTTTCAGTCAGATTCCTGGTGTTGACTATAATGATGTGTTCTCTCCAGTTGTGAAGCATAGCTGAATTCGGACTTTCTTTAGTATTGTTGCTATGCATGATCTTGAGCTTGAGCAGTTAGATGTGAAGACTGCATTTTTGCATGGAGAGCTTGAGGAGGAAATTTACATGGATCAGCCAGACGGATTCATAGTGCCAAGCAAAGAGAATTATGTTTGCAAATTAAAGAAGTCCTTGTATGGTTTGAAACAGTCTCCTCGTCAGTGGTATAAGAGGTTTGATTCATTTATGTTGTTACATGGTTTTAAAAGATCTGAATATGATAGCTGTGTTTACATTAAAATTGTTGAGGAATCACCTATATACTTGCTGTTATATGTTGATGACATGCTTATTGCTGCCAAGAGCAGAAAAAAAATCACTACAGTAAAGAAATTGTTGAGTAGTGAATTTTATATGAAGGATCTTGGTGTTGCTAAGAAAATTCTAGGTATGGAGATTACTAGAGACAGAAAATCTGGTTTATTATTTCTTAGTCAGCATAATTACATTAACAAGGTTCTTCAGCGTTTCAATATGCATGATTCAAAGCCAGTTAGTACTCCTATTGCACCTCACTTTAAATTGTCAGCTGCTCAGTGCCCTAGTTCTGAGGAGGATGTTGAATACATGTCAAAAGTCACATATTCTAGTGTTGTTGATTCTTTGATGTATGCCATGGTTTGCTCTCGCCCAGATTTATCATATGCTATGAGTTTGGTTAGCAGATACATGTCTAATCCTGGTAAAGAACACTGGAAGGCAGTTCAGTGGATTTTCAGGTACCTCAGAGGAACAGCAGATTCTTGTTTGAAGTTTGGGAGAACTGATCAGGGACTCATTGGTTATGTGGATTCAGATTATGCTGCTGATTTGGATAGGCGCAGGTCACTCACAGGTTATGTGTTCACTGTTAGCAGTTGTGCTGTGAGTTGGAAGGCTACTTTGCAGCCTGTTGTTGCTATGTCTACCACAGAAGCAGAATATATGGCTATTGCTGAAGCGTGCAAGGAGTCAGTTTGGCTGAAAGGTTTGTTTGCTGAGCTGTGTGGAGTTGATTCTTGCATTGATCTATTCTGTGACGGTCAAAGTGCTATTTGCCTCCCTAAAGATAAGATGTTTCATGAAAGGACAAAGCATATTGATGTCAAGTACCATTATGTTCGTGATGTTATTTCACAAGGTAAATTGAAGGTATGCAAGATCAGTACTCATGATAATCCAGCTGATATGATGACTAAACCAGTTCATGTAGCTAAGTTTGAGCTTTGCTCAAGCTTAGTTGGTTTTACAGTTTAGCCCAAGAGGCTATTTGGCGCCAGAAGTTCTGTTCTTTGTTGTGTTCAGGTGATGATTTTGATATGCTACAAGAAGGAATTTGTCTCAAGGTGGAGTATGTTATATTGTGATCCAAATTCTGATGGGAGATTGTTGGAATTTGGGCTTGGCCCATTAAGACCCATGTGGTGCAAACTTTTAATCCCACATTGCTAGTAGAAGTTGAGGAGACCACGTGACTCTCCTATATATCTAACCCATAGGCTTCACCGGAGAATATCAATCCTATTATTCCTCTTGTAAGCCGCCGCTAGGCGTTGTACACAAACACCCGATATAGTGAAGTTCTTGCTGGCTGGCGCCCGTGGTTTTTACCCTTCGCATTGGAGGGGTTTTCCACGTTAAATCCTCGTGTCTTTCTACGGTTTGATCTTTCTATTTTTCATCGTTTTGTTCGCCGTCGCTTCTAACACTTCACCATTTCTTCACGGTTATCTTGAGAAGGTTGGACATTGCTCTCTATGCCTTTGCCCTTCAATCTATACAAGTCCTTCATGAGCCTTTCCACTTCTTGCTTGAGCTCATAATTTTTCTTGGCAATGAGATCATCACATGATTCTACAACAGCATTCTCATAGCATTTTTCATTGCAAGGGTTAGAGCAAGAATCATCAAATAAATCAATGCAAGAAGTTGAAGCATCTGCCCTAGAGATAGGAATTGCACAAGGGATAGTTTGCTTTATTTCCAAAGAGTCATTAGTATCATTAATGCTCTCAAATTTTAATTTGAGCTCTTCATGCTCCTTGCTAAGCAATTTGAATTTGCACATCAAATCTTCAAAATTTGTAGCAAGAGAAGCATTTAGATCTTTGAGAGTATTAAGGTTTTTAATTTCTTTTGATTGCTTCTTAATGACTTTTTGGTGCTCATGAACAAGGTCAAGAAGTTCATCAATTGAAGGAGAGTCGGAGTCACCATCACTTACATCGCTATCCATACCTTTGGCCATAAAGCAAGTGTTGGATGATGATCCCATGCGAGTGGTGAATTTCTTATTTGATTCATCACTTGAACTTGATTCTTCACCACCGCTAACCCATTCACCAAATATGGCAAATGATTCATGCTTGGGCTTCTTCTCCTTCTTTTGCTTGTTCTTCTTGAACTTCTTCTCAACCTTCATAAGTTGATGGTGAGGCCCATCTTTGAGGAAGACCATATACCCCATTGAGTTGATTTCCTTCAAGCATTTGTTCATCTTCTGTACTTGCTTGTAGAGGTTGGGGTGCATTGGCTTTTTATCATCACTTGAGGAGCTTCTTGCATCCTCGTCTTCCTCATCACTTGAGCTACCTTTGATGGCCATCTTCTTCAACTTCTTGAGTTGTTTGCATGCAAGAGCGCTATTTGTTGGTGAAGAAGAAGGCGCTTTTGCCTTGATGTCATTGCATAGCTCATGGGTGATCACCTTGTTGAGGACTTGATTTGGTGTCATTGTGGTGAGATCTTTTTCATATAGAATTGTTGTCACCAAATCATAGTTCGGCCTTCGGAGTGATTGAAGGATCTTGCGAATGAGTTCCAAATCTTTAATTTGCTTCACACCTAAGGAATTAACCTCATTCACAAGAGTATTCAATTGTGAGTACATAGATTCGGCATTCTCATCATCAAGTTGCTTAAAACTATTAAGCTTATCAATGAGAACATGATATCTTTTGTTGAAAACATCCTCCGTGCCCTCATGGTTCTCGATGATAGTTTGCCATAGCTTTTTAGCATTTTCACAAGAATAAACACGATTGAACACATTATCACTATGAGAAGACAAAATTATGCATTTTGCGGTGACATCATATTGCTTCTCTTGTTGACCATTATTTTTTATGCCCTCACTCACAACTCTCCAAACATTTAGTCCCGTCACTTGGAGATGAGCTTGCATGAGCACCTTCCATCGTTGGAAGCCCGTGCCGTCGAACCATGGAGAGGGTCTAAAAGGATCCATCCTTTCCCCCTAAGAGCTAACTCACTAGGCGGTGAAGCCTACCGATCTAATGAGCCGGTAAACACAAATTTGCCAATGGAATTGGCTTTCTTTGTGAGAGAAGTGAGTCCCGGCTCTGATACCAATTGAAAGTGATCGGGTGCTCTAGCCTAAGAGGGGGAGGGGGTGAATTAGGCACTATTAAGACCTTAACCTATGGCTCCAACTAGTTTGCACAAAACTTAAACTAAAACAAGCTAACTAGATGTGCAACTACGGTTCACCTTAGTATGTAACCCTCATCCCAAAAGAGTTTTGCAACCTATAGTCAATCCTAGCAAAATTTGGTGCTCAGATTTGCACCGATGCCAGGGCGTCGGAACTTCCGACAACCATCGGATGCACCGATGCTACATGCATCGGTTCTTCCGGTGCTCCTGTTTTCTGCAGAACTTATCCAATTCAGTGTTTCTTTGAGTTCTTTCTTCGTGTATTGCTTTGTATGGCCTTTTTACTTCATCCCTGGGATCTAGAAATATTCACTTAACAAAATCATTAGTCACATTGATTGCGTTGTCATACGATCACCAAAATCACTCGAAATGGCATAAATGGTGCCATGTTCGTTGCACTCGGTTTTAAAACAAACAGGATGCTTAGTTTAGAAACAAATGAAAATATCAATGCTAATGCCTAGCAAGCTGCATCATCAGCAAAATTAAAAAAAATTCCTCCGTGCCGCAACTCTAATCTTTAACTGAATCAAGTCTTGAGCATACAGCATAGGGCATCAAGCAAACTCGATCATGAGCATGCATCATAGGGCGAAACAAACAATACAGTAGATGGATCAAAAGCAAGCAAACTCTAGTACCATAACTACTACTCCTGGATGTTTCTATACAGCATAGGACAAAATATCTTCCACACTGACATCGTCACTTCTTGAAGCTTGTCATCATTGAGATCTTGATTATGAATCAAAGGACGATCCTCTCCGTAGTTCTTCACGTAGCCATGGCTAAACCAAACTAATTCGGTTGCAGCCCCATGAGATGCCTCATCGTGCTCAGGAAATAGGACGGGAAGCATCAGTTGGTTGACCTTTTCCAGGTCCCTGTGGGATTCAAACAAGCTGACCTCGGTTGAAGCAAGTTGGAGTAGGGCGAGAGCGACATCAGATGCATCATCAATGGCGTCGTTGTCATCGGCGACTTGCGAATCCACAGCGTCGACGACGGCTTCTTCCATGGCGATGGCGTCGGCAACGGCTTCTTCCTTGGCGTCCGTGACGTCATTCTTCCACGGCGTCAGCGTCGGCATGATCTGGTCATCTTCTTCATCGCTGGAGTTGGGCGCCCAATTCACTCCACGAACGAGCGCTTGCTCCTCCATTGATGAAGTGAAGCGATCTATTGCCGAGCGGGGAAGAGGAATACAAAGCAGCGCGAGGGAGAGAAAGAAGCAGCACGAGGGAGAAGCGGGAGAGAAGCGAAACAGCGCAGAGAAAAGCCATAACGGCACACCAGGGAGTCGAAGCAGTCCGGGGCGATGCATTTACCGCACGAGCGGCGCGCGCGATAGCCCCGATGGATGGAACGGACTCCAAACCCTTAGATGCGGATCAAACTTGGAAACTTTCTAAACCCTTAGACGTACATCATACGTGGACGGAGGGAGTATGAAGTAGCTAAGATCACTAAGGTACACTGCTCATTTCTCTTATGGGTTTCATATTTTTTTGTTTTCATTTGCACGTGTCAATGTTGCCGTAGCGTTAGCACGGGCATGTTCTGAGTTGGGGGAATTGTTAGAGACACCGCCACCAAGATATTGGATGAAGCAATTGCAATTTCAAGGTAAAAGACCGGCTTACGGGATTATCAGATCAGGATCACTGTTGTCTCCCGACAACTTAAAATGACTATTTGTTTCTTGTCGAGGTTTCTCATGCTGATTTTGCCCATTTTCTTACCATCTAGGAGCAAGATTGCTTCTGCAACATCAGTTATGAAGTCAGTGTTTTCGAAAGAGGTTCAGCAGTAGGATGTAGTAAGCTTTCTACACTACTAGAAAACGGGCCAAACGTTCAGGCCATAGGTACCAGCTGCTATTGGTACCTATGGCCTGGACCGAGCCGAGGGAGGGCATTTGGTACCGGGTCGTGGCATGACCCGGTTCCAATAATGGAGCATAGGCACCGGGTCGTGCAACAACCCGGTACCAAATGAACTCGGCGGCATAAGCACCGGGTCATGCCACGACCCAGCGCCCATAGTTGCATGGAATAAAGGCACCGGTTGGAACCATGATCCGGTGCTAATGGATTACAATTAGCACCAGGTTAATGGCACCAACCGGTGCCTTTAGCCTGCCCCTATATATACCCCCTCCCCTCCCCCCATCCGAAGCTGCCATGAACTCATTGTTCATGGCAGCCGAGTGAGGGGAGGGGAGGGGAATTTTTGCATTTTTTTTGTCAAAAATGTTAACAATTTTCTCCATGATTTAGCATTTAATTTTTAGATGTAGTTAGTACCTGATTAAGTTTATACTTGTGATAAATATTTTTAGATATAGTTAGCAACTGATTTAGTTTATAGTTGTTATATTAATTGTTATACATGTGAAAATTATTTTTTTGCTATAGTTAGCACCCAATTTAGTTTATAATTGTTATATTAATTATTATGCATATGACAATTATTTTCCTAGATGCAGTTAGCAAGTTATTTAATTTATTATTTTTACAATAATCATTACACATGTGAGATAGCATATTCAATTTTAGTTTTAGTTTTGTTCTATAAAAGAATTATTTTGACACTCTAATGATGTATATAAAAGACTTGTGAACCCTAACTGTTCAAGGATAAGGGACTAATTGCGAATGTGACAACTCATTTTGAATTAATCCCTTATCCTTGAATAGTCAAGTTTCTCTGGTAGTCTAAATAAACTGAAGGGTGTCAAAAGTAATTATTTTTAGATGTAGTTAGCATCAGATTTAGTTTGTAGTTGTTATATTAATTGTTATATATGTGATAGTTATTTTTTTCTGTAGTTAACACCCAATTTAGTTTATAATTGTTATATTAATTATTACGCATAAGATAATTATTTATTTAGATGTAGTTTGCAATTGGGTTAGTTTACTATTGTTTTACACGTGTGAACATAAGAGATTTGTAGATTTACTCTTTATTTCTTCAGATGAGTTGGCAATGGATGTACAATGCTGACCGGCGTTCAATGGAGTTCATTCATGGCGTGCATGAATTCATCGATGCGGCCGAGAAACACAAGTACGACAGTTTTGTTCGTTGTCCATGCAAATTCTATAAGAACGAGAAGGATTACTCCTCATCAAGAACCATCCACAATCACTTGTTCTCAAGCAGTTTCATGCCCAACTACTATATTTGGACCAAGCATGGAGAAAGAGGGATTATGCTGGAAAATGATGAAGAAGAAGAGGAGAGCATTCCTGACTTTGCGGCCGATTACAGTGCCTTCTTTGAAGATCCTACAATGGGTGAGCCAGAAGAAGATGCTGAAGGACATGTTGCATAAGATGATCTTGGTCAGATGCTACGCGAAGCGGAGGAAGTTTGCAAAACTGAGAAGGAATCGAGAGATCCGAAGCATATGTTGGAGGACTACAGAACATTATTATACCCATATTGCAAACAAGGGCACAAAAAGTTGGGTACCACATTGAAATTGTTGCAATGGAAGGTATCAAATAGTTTGTCTGACAAGAGATTCGAGTAGTTGCTGAAACTTATAAAAAACCTACTCCCTGAGGGTAACACATTGCTCGAAATAACATGCGAGGCAAGAAAGGATGTTTGTCCTCTAGGATTTGAAGCATAGAAGATAGATGCATATCCTAATGACTGCATCCTGTATCGTAGGGACGAGTATGAAAATTTGGATGCCTGTCCGGTATGCAAAGCATGTCGGTATCAGATCCCTCGCGATGATCCAGGCGACGTTGAGGGGGTGCATACCAAGAAGAGGTTGCCTGCCAAGGTGATGTGGTATTTCCCTCTAATACCACATCTGAAATGTTTGTTCATGAATAAAATGAATGCTAAATTGATGCGATTGGCACAAAGAAGATCGTAAGCAAGACAAAATATTGAGACACCCTGTTGATGGGTCCCAATGGAGAAAGGTGGACAGAACGTTATCGACATTTGCAGATGATGAGAGGAATATAAGGTTTGGCTTAAGTACGGATGGCATGAATCCTTTCGGTGAGCAGAGCAGTGGCCATAGTACCTAGCCTATGACACTTTGTATATACAATCTTCCTCCTTAGCTGTGTATGAAGCGCAAGTTCATTATGATGCCGGTGCTTATCCCCGGCCCGAAGCAACCTGGTAACGATATTGATGTGTACCTGAAACCACTAGTTAACGATCTTCTATTGCTGTGGAAAGAGGAGGGTGTTCGTATGTGGGATATGCCCGCAGAGAAACATTTTAACCTACGTGCATTACTTTTCGTAACCATCAACGATTGGCCTGCACTTAGCAACCTGTCCGGATAGTCCAATAAGGGTTATAGGGTATTCACCCATTGTTGATGATACCGGCATGTATCTGAAGCACTGTAGGAAGATTGTGTACATGTGTCATTGTTGATTTCTTCCTATCAAGCACCCATTAAGGAAGAAGCATGCTCATTCTGGTGAAAAGATAAATCATCGTACGAAACCTAGGCACCATTGTGGGAAAATAGTATTTGAAAAGGTCAAAGATATAAAAGTAGTCTTTCGGAAAGGGACCTGGCAGCAGATCAGTGCAGAGTGATGACGGATGCCCACCTATGTGGAAGAAGAAGAGTATATTTTGGAATTTACCTTATTGGAAAGTCTTAGAGGTCGCAATGCAATTGATGTGATACACCTCATAAAGAATCTTTGCGTTAACCTGCTAGGCTTCCTTGGTGTGTACGGTAAGCCAAAGGATACACTGGAAGCGCGGCAGGACCTTCAACGTATGAAATAACGGGCCGCCCTACATCCAGAAAAGAGGGATAAATGACGCCATTACTTAGGTCCTGCCTGCTACGGTCTAAGCAAGGAAGAGAAGTGTACTATGTTTGAACGTTTGAACAGTATCAAGGTCCTGTCAAGCTACTCTTCGAATATAAAGAGGCTACTAAACATGAAAGAAAAGAAATTCGCACACGTAAAGTTCCATGGTTGTCACGTGTTGATGATGCAATTACTTCCGGTTGCACTTAGAGGTATTCTACCAGATAATATTCGAACAACAATTATAAAGCTATGTGCATTTCTCAATGCAATTTCTCATAAGGCAATCGATCCAACGAGTCTAATAAAGCTACATGAGGATGTCGTTGTTGGCATTTCTTATGCCCAATAGAATGTTAATTCCACAAATGCACAGAATCATTGTTGTAGCACTTCACCACTTCACCTTGAAGTATTCCCGGGTATCGTAATTTTCCTCAGGGAAGCACTATGGTAAAGAGTACCATGAATCGAATGACAACCATACTGGTTTAATCAACCGACTAACTTGACGGGGCTAAGCCAGATAGGTAGATAAGATAATGGCCAGGCAATGACCGAATGACACACTTGAGCCTCAACGCCTTAGAGAGGTAGCAGTTGGGAGGACAACGAGCGAGAAAAGACACCTCGTACATTTCTAAACTATCGAGCTAGCCTCTCTAGATCAGACTTAGCATCTAACTAGTTATCAGAAAACTAGAGCTTACTTCGGCGGCCTTAGAGAAGGACTCAGAATGGGATGAGAAGGGAGTCTGACGTCAGTCAGCTACTACTACTATGAAAACATCCAAATGTGGTGGACTACAATGGACGGATAGGACTGTCACCACCTGCTGCCTACCACAATGGTACCTTGGGGTGAAACACACTTTCTAGCTAAAACTGAGCTCAGACACCACGTCCGTACTCGACGCTAGGATTTCTCTTAAGGCCTTTAAGAGAAATCCCCCTCAACCTAGAGAACTAACTTGAGCCCTCTAGTCCGGGTGAGAAAACCCGTAAGATAAGATCCCGATAAATGAGCAAGATAACTTAGCATAATGCTAAAGGAAAATTTACTTCCGCGCACAAGTTGAACACTCAGACTTGGAAACATAAATAAATACGGAAAGTAAAACTGACTCAGAAAAGTAAAGAAGGAAACTTATATTAATAAAGTCAAAAGAAAGATGTAAGGGCTATACCAGACTTCCGACGACTCCGGAATCCCGAGACAAGCTCAACTCGAGTCTAACTCCCAAGCTACTAACCTTCTCTGGAAAGTGAAGAGAGAAGAGCTTCTTGTGGTGTGTGTGTTACAAGTGATGGATGGGGGTTCTATATGTAGTGCTCTAGGTTCGGTTCTTGGCCGGTAAAGGGCTTGGAGTCAGTTGCAAGTAGGTATCATAGTTGCGCTTCACTTCCACGCCAAGGCTCAGGCCGAGCCATTGACATGTGGGGCCGGCCGGCCTCCCCTAGGCCGGCCGGTCTAGGGATGTGGCCATCTGGCCACCTCCTTGTCTTAGATGGCTCTGATCTTCTCCTGGAGTCGGTGCTAAGCTGCTTAGGATCAACGCAGGCACGTGCTAGGCCGGTCGGCCTGAGGGTCTGCCTCTAGCTCCTCTCGGCCCTCCGTTGCACTGACATTGCACTTCAACGCTTGTGATTGCTCTAGAGTGTTGGATCACTGACCTGTTCTTGAGTTTGTGCTGACTTGTGAGTCCTTTGATCCATGTCAATGCCTTTCTGTTCATACGATCAAACCGACCTTCTATCCACGGTTCAGAGGTAATGTACTCATGTCTTTGTGCCCCTGGATTGAAGACGTGGCACGTTTTGTGGAGGTGCAAGGCCAGATAGGCCGAACGGCCTGGGATTCTCCACATTTTCGTCCATTTTTTACTCATGTTCACCTGAAATCAAAAACTCATCTAAAACTTGCGGAACTCATTAGAAATAAATAAAATATGAATGGCACATAGTGTAAAGCTCAATTTATTCCCGAGAAGTTAACGTTCAAATGCGAAATAATGGCCATCAACACCCCCCCCCAAGCTTAATCTTTTGCTCATCCTCGAGCAAAGGTCAAATTGAGGCTCGGTGGATCAGAAGTTGTATCAATGCTCATACCCTGCAGGTAACTTGTGCACAACATATTACTCTTTCCGTATGTACTGTGAATAAATTGGCTCATACCTAAGGTCTTAGGTGGGGCTTGTTCGCAAATCATCCCTCTGTCTTGAGCGGTTGAGAGATTGAACAACCTTCACCAGAATGTTTTCTGCTACCTGTTCAGGTTCCTAACTCGGAATTTTGCAGATTTTCAAAAGTGGTTTAGTTTCCCCCATGGTACTATCGAGTCACTCAAGGTGTATGATCCTTACTTATGGTCGGAAAATATTGACCATCTTCTTCCTACTCCGAGGCTGATTTGTGGAGTTCATGGGCAGGAAGAGTGTAGCATACCTTGGTTACCTTTGTTGCCGAGCCGAAGAGTGGTTCGTAAAAGGTTGGTACTTAGTCAAATCCTGATCTTATGGAGGATAAACTGTCCAGGGGAGAGAGAGAGAAATGGACTCACACTTGTAGGAATTTTGGTCTTTTTATTTGAACTCCATATTTTGCAACTCTTTCAAGAAGAGGGAGTATGGGCTCTTTTCTTCTTCTCTCTTGTCATCTTCTTTTTTTAAGAAGATACCTTGTACTCCTTTGCTGATAGGATTTTGAATATCGTGGAGTTTTTGAGTGAATAGACCTTTTCTGGAATGAATGGGCACACTATGGAGAATTTGAGTTTTGTTGTTGTGGGGATTTTGTCTGGCGAAGGTGGACATCAATACCCGGGATAGGTGTTTGATATACCAGATATTTTGAGGCTAGCAAACTATGGGTATGCGAAGGAGAGGGGTCGATAGATGACAAGTACCATTCCTTGAACGAACATACCATTCGACAAAAGCTCAAAGCAACTCAAGGTAGCATTATAGTGGTTCATGATGTAAAATTATGTGGCTCTGGATAGGTCATTCAAACCAAGGGGGAAACCTTTACCATGATTCATTTTTAAAATAATTCCGAGAGGTCCCCTACTAGAGTGAATAAATTATTCCGGTTTGGGCTATCTCGAATCCCGCAACAACTTAGATTTTGGAAATCAAGCTCATGCTCCCACACATCCGGATTTTAGTGGAACTACTTATGTGCCAACTAGTTCAGGTACTAGAAGAGTAAAAAGCTGTATACGGGGCACATAAGGGGCATGAACATAGCAACTATTCATCATTTCCAAGATAAGAGCTTACACGGATTTCCACTCATATGGGTTTGGGAGTTTTATTCTAAGCATGGAAATATTTTTAGTTTTTTTAAGATTAAATTTTTATTTTATTATTACTACTAATGCAGAGTTCTGAAGAACGAACGGGTATGGTGACTTACCTGACGGACACACTCCCCCCCCCCCCAAGCTTCGTTGAAGCTCAGTCCTCCTTATCGGAGTTCTGCTCTTCCTCCTCGGGGTCTTCTTGTACTGGCTGCTAGTACTACTGGTACTACTGTGTGTACATGTGGGAGACATCGTACCGTAGTGATGACGACATCCCCCATGTCTGATGTGTAAGATCAAGGTTGTGTGCAAGGTCTTCACTCATTTGTTGCTGCTGCAGGCCGAGGGTGTTGACACGGTTTGAAAGCTCCGAGATACTCCGTATAATCGGGTTCTCAAAGTTAAACCGCGCTAATGACGAAGGACCCACCTGCGGACCACAACAACTCTGCATACCTGGGGGGTAGTAGGGTCCTTGTCCGTATCCCGTGCTGCTGCCAGCCTGATAAGGGTTCAGGATGTCATGGGTATAATACCCATAATCTTCCTCGAAACTCATATGTTCCATGGATGGCCCTAGCTGCGTGGTGTCGGCCTGAGGTGCTTGCTGAGATGGTCTTGCTTCAGATAGCTGCTGATCTCGCCTAGCTCTGCTTCGGGTTTGTGGTCTTGCAACACTCCTGCATGCTGGCTCTTTTTTCTCCATCTGCAAGGTCAGTCTCTTTACCGAGTAGAGAGAGAGTCTCGGGCATGGCAGCTCGATCTCCCTATCATACCTGGGATAACACATAAAAAGAGAATTTTCGGGCCATTCACGCATCATGTGACCATACACAAAGTGTTCTAGACCGACCACATATCGGTACACCTCTGTCAGGGGCAAGTATGTGACCTGGATGTTTTCCAACACACCGACATGGTTCGCAATGCGAGTGACCAGAGAGGTCATGTCGATGGTGCTTTTGCCCGAAATCATCTTTTGCCAATGAGCGATCATGCTTTTGACGGGAGAAAAGCAAACTTTGTTCACCATAGCGTACAGACACTGCGGCTCAGGCAAGCTGCATAGGTGGTGGTCTGAACGAGTGTGCACAACCATGCAAAGCCTGAAAGGAATCGGGCGCTCGTAGCCTAAGAGGGGGAGGGGATAAATTAGGCAACTTAAAACCTTAACATATGGCTCCAACTAGTTTGCACAAAACAAAAGCTAAAATATGCTATCGAAATGTGCAACTACGGTTCATCTAGTGTGAAACCCTCATCCCAAAAGAGGTTTGCAACCTATAGCCAATCCTAGTAAGATACTACACTATGAATGTAAAGGCACACAAGTTGCAAGTATTTAATGCGAAAACATAAATAGGGGATGAGAGAAGCAAACTCTCGACACTAGGATTTATCCCGTGGTTCAGTTAGGCACTAAGCCACCCCTACTCCACGTTGTTGAAGCATTCAATCAAGAGTATCGTTTCTCGGCCACCAAGTCTCTTCCGGGACTCTTCTTGACTCGCCACCAAGGCTTGCCAAGTCACCACGGTCACCTTAGCCCCGTTTTCCACTAAGGAGCTTCTCCACGAAGGATAGGATCTCTACGTCCCCCACACAAAGATGTCGACGTCGCTCCACACCAAGCTGGAGGGTCGTTGATGTGCTAGCGAGCCACCAAGACTCCAAAGATGGCTGGCACACCAAGATACACGTTGGTTCACTTGAGAACCAGCTCATAAGGAACAACACCTTGCTCTCTCTCTCTCTCTCTCAAGAGCTAATCCTAGCACTAACACTCACAAAGCTTGTGCTAAGCTTGAGGATTTGATCAATTTGCTCTTTGGTTGGCTTGGAGAACTTCTCTAGTGTGTATGGGGTTCCTCTTGACTCCAGCAACTCCAAAATGGTCGGGGAAAGGCATATATATATAGGCCACCAAGTCGAACTAGCCGTTTGTAGCCGTTGTCCATTTTCTACGTAGAGCATCGGTTAAACCGGTGCTTAGGGTATCAGTTTAACCAGTCACTCTAGACCTGCAGGCAGCCATTGAGCCCTGACATGTGCCTACTGCTAACGTGGCTGCCATCGGTTAAACCGATCCCTAGGTGTCGGTTTAACTGGTGCTACTTGAACTCCGTCTCAGCTTACTACATCGCTGACTTCATTGCGCCGACGCCTTGCTCCGGTCCACCGTTGGTTTAACCAGTGCTGAAGACTTGTGTTGGCGCTCCTTAAGTATCCATTTTATCCCCTGTTTAACTTTGATAATGGCATGAATTTAATATCAAAATCACTAACCATCCTAACCTCGGCCCAATTATTGGTCGTTTTCGCGTTTGCACATATATTTTGGAGGTACTTCGTTTTTGCAGGTTTTTGACCAATTTTGGAGCATGAAATGACGAGGCCCACGATCATGCGATGACACAAAGAAAGACGAAGGCCAAAGCCCGAACAAAGGACCGAAGGCCGTGATGATTAGAGGCCCATTCGTGCACATCCACCCTCCAATGAAGCCCAAAGGACAAAGCCCACAAGATAAGATCAAGATACTTCGGGGCTAAGCAAAGCAAAGAGAGATTTAAGGAAGGATTTTCCATCCTATCCTTTTCCTCGAAGAAATCTCGAAGATAACGACGTCTAATGGGGTGCAATCGTGAAAGGCATAAACTCTAGAAGACTCCAGGAGACTTGGGGAGAAAGGAGGACACGAGGCGGCGAAGAAATGGGCCAGGCCGGCCGGCCTGGGTCCATTGGGCCGGCTGGCCCAGCCCCTTTTTTTGGCGGTTCGGCCTCCCCTAGGGTTTCCTAAGGCTATTTAAAGACCCCTCCCCAAGGTTCACGGGGAGATCAATTCGGAAGATGACGCCAAGGAGCAGACAAGATAGAGGGACACCTCTCGGAGAGCCGAGGGTCGTGCTAGTTGTTTAGGGTTTGCCCTAGCCGACGTGGGAACCTTGCAAAGAAGACCACGTCGGAGTTCTGGAGCTAGGATCATCAAGATCAAGGTAGGGCCCCGGTTGTGATCTTGTGATGTACAATCATTCATGGTAAAGTTATTTGTGATTCTGAATGTTTAGCGAACATGTTCTCTCTTTCGATTTCGTTCTTTTCTTTGGGTTTGCTTCATCCTAAATCTATTATCGAGATAGATCGCTTAGCATGATCATGTAGTCATGGAGGATAGAGGTTCATGGCGGAACTACCAAAGGGGGTTCGACTTGCTTCAGGGTACTTTCGTCCAAAGGGCGGCGTCGTGACAGGGCGTTGCCACTGAGTAGGTGGGGTATCGAGGGATTGGATTGGAGATTTTGAGTTTAAAGATGCTTTTCATTGAGATTCACATCTATCTTACTTCACTACATCTAGCTGGAACTACAACATATGCATGATCTAGGTGATCTAGATTGGTTATCTCTAACTTTCTCTTGCTACCTTCGGTGTTTGTCGTTTTTAGTAGATTAGATTCGTTTTTCACCATCTCAACACAAAGGAATCTCTATGCTAGTAGATTGTTTCTTATATCTTTGGTTCCATAGATTGATAAACCTTGGGGGAATACTCTAAGGGAAAAGCTACACGAACCGTGCGCTTGCGGTATACAAATCGGGGGCGCTAAGGAGCGTCAACTAGCTTTTCTACCGCCGTTGCCGGGGAACCATCGATTTAAGATCCAATCTTACTTGTTGTAACACCCTAATTTAAATTTCAGCATTTAATAATAAATTTAATTGGCTTTAGTTAATTTTCTAAGGTTTTATATGTCTAGTCTTGCATTTAATCTAATTTTTCTTCCATAAGTAATTAAAATTTATCATAGGGTTAAAATGTTTGTGCATTCATGCTGGTGCATTGCTCGTTTTGTTTGAGTGCTAGGGTTTTGAATTGAAATTCAAAATTTGAATTTGAATAGATTTAGTTTGAGTTTTGGGTTTGAAATAGAAAATAGAAAAGGAGAAGAACCCATAGCAGCCCAACCCACTTCCTTCTCGGCCCAACCCGGCAACCCATCTCTCCCCTCTGCCCGCGCTGCCCAACGCGCCGCAGCCCAGCTCGCGCAGCACCCACCCCCCCCCCCCCCACGCTCCCACCGGCTCGCGCGCGCTATCCCTGACAAGGGTGGCCCACCCGTCAGCCGCTCCTCCCGCATTCCAGCAGCACGCGCTCGCCCGACCCCCGTTTTCGCTTACAGCTCGGGCCCGCTTGTCGGTCCCGTCTCCCTCCTTTCTCCTTTCCCCCGCCGAGTCTCTGCTCCGCCCGCTTCGGCCGACCCTACTCCATGGACCACTGCACCCCGCGCTCGCGCATGGACCCACTGGACCTCCCCGAGCACCCCTCCCTTCCAGAAGCTTCCCCACCGAGCCCTGAATCACGCCAAGCCGTCTCCCCGATCTGCTTCTTGCGTGCACGGAGTCAATCCCATAATTCTCGTGCAGCTTTCCAACCGTGGCACGTCCGCCCAGGATCATCGGCCAGCTCCTTTAAACGCATCCCCGGCCTTCCCTGAGCCGCACACGCCCACCTTTCGCCGCCCCAAACCCTCGCACCACCTCCGCCGCGTAGAACACCCCTGCGCCGCCGCGGCCACGTTGCTCCGCTGCCCCCCGGCCCCACCGGAGTAGCGCAGCGGCCTCGCCTCGACGCCAGGAGCGACCCCGAGACCTCCGCCCTCGACCCCGGACCTCGCCATCGCCGGAATCGCGCCCTGTCCACCGCAGGTGAGCAAGCTGCGCCGCCGTAATTGCTCGCCGCCGGTGCCGCTCCTGCCGCATTGACCCACCTTCCGCGTTCGCAGATCGACCACGAAGCTTCATGTGTGATCCAGGAGCTCGGAGGCACACTCCACCATCTCGGACCCCGAGCGCCGCCCGCGACTCACCGCCGGTCAACGACGCCAACCCCCCTGCACGACCTCCCCGTCCGACCTGCACCCTCGGTGAGCTACACCCCGACTCCTTGATCCCTTTTGCGCCAGTTCCCGTAGCCCGTAGCCCCTGGAAACCCATGAACGCTGCTCGCCGGCAATGTCACACCGCGCGGACCCGCCCCGGCCATCGATTCCACCTTCACAGGCCTCCCCGAGCCCCGCTTAGTCCACAGGTAGATCACGCATGTCGTGTAGGCCAACCCAGACCCAAACCCGGGTTGATTTGGCCCCTGGAACACTGGATTCGAGCCTCTCCGGCGAGGCGCCGCCGCGGGAAAGGGTTTCCCGGCGACCAGCGCCGCCGCCGTCGACCCCCTTTCCACCTATTCCGTCCGATCTGTGTTGGACGCGTAGAATTAGAACGCCGTAACGGTTAGATCCGAGCCGCCAGATCCAGATTCGATGGCCGAGGATCACGCGTACCCCTTCGGCCTGGCACAATTGTTAAAGAGCCCCTCAGCTTTTCTATATTCAACCCGCAGTCCGCTCCCGTTCAAAAGTATTTGCAGTTTGGCCCAAAACTTTGCACGGACCCCCCCCTGAGTTTCTTTAAATTAGAACCCGCCGTCCACCCTTGGCAGTTTTGCACGTTAGACCCTAGAACTATTGTTTAATTATGTTTAGACCCTCGGTTTTTGTAGAAAACCCCTAGAAACTTAGTTTTTCTCGCAGTTAAGCCCCTGGATCTTGTTTTAGGCCTAGTTTTCGCGTTTTAACTCCGTTTTAGGTGTTCTTTATGTCCACGCGATCGCTGTAATGCGTAGAATAGTTCTAGCTTAGTTTTGTTTGCTGTTATCATGTATTGTTGTACTGTTTCTTAGTATATGCTATTGTTTGCATGTATGTTTATGTTGTGTATTGTCTTTGGCCATGTGTTCATGAGTAGACGTTGATCCTTCTGAGGAGCCCCAGTACCAGTACCCGGAGCAGCCATCTTCTGAGCAGTTTGAGCAGCAGCAGGAGTAGTTTGAGGAAGGCAAGTATAATATGAACAACACCTATCACTTTTAAATACATTTTCATACTGCATTTTAATACTGTATACCTATAAGAACTTTACTAGTCACTTTATATCCTTTATATATATCCCTTGGGTTGCATTTTGGTTAGTTGTGCTAGGTTGCTGCGCTATAACACACTTGGTCCTTTTTAATTAATTTGATTAATGGTATATGCAACTTAATTCTGGGAGTGGCCCGTTTGAGTGGCTCACGTCTCGTTATAAAAATGGTTTTGTTAGAAATATGGTTTAGGGGGCCAGCACGGTGCTTACTGCTGGGTTGGCCACTCTCCATATGGACCGGTTCATAAAGCGACAACCTGGGACAACAGCGCTACCACAAGACTGGAATGGGACGGTCTTGGCTTACTAATTAGGTCATTTTGGTTGGGGAGTAACTTACCGATGGGGCAAGATGGGGGTCGAGCTTCAATGGTCCCTGCGCTACGAGGCTTGGTCTGTGTACCCCCACGAGGTGGGCACCATCGTTGCATTGCCTGAATCCTTAGCGGTTACACCTTACCAACGTGATCCTTTGTAACGGCCTCATAGTGAGTTTGCTAGTCATCTCACCTAAGGAAGTGTGATGAACAACTAGCGTAGCTCACGACTTGTGGGTAAAGATGTCCAATCTCTGCAGAGTGTAAAACTGGTATACTAGCCAGCCCACGGTCATGAGCCGCCCAGATCCTCCTTTTGATTAGTGGGGTTATCTTCCTTTGGTTAGGAGGGTTTCCCCTGGTGGTTGGTTTGGTTTGGTTCTCAGTAGTATCATAATTAATTCTGATTAATTACTATGTAACTGGGTTTACGGTAATTCATCAACTTGTAGTAATTAGCTCTAATAAAATTTTGCCAAGATTAAAAGCTAATGCAGTTGAGTCAGCCAACCTTAGAGCCTCATAGTTTGTGTTATACTTGTTGAGTACAAGTTGTGTACTCACTCTTGCCTACTCTACTCTTTTTCCTCTTGGGGATACTCTACTGCTGCTCAGTTCCTGCCGACGCGAGGGAGCTCACCCGGAGCTACCAGGAGTACGAGGACTTCTAGGCGTTCGTCTCCCAGTCGACGTCCCTGTGGTGCCCAGCTTCCGAGAGGCTTCGTTTATGTATTCTACGCTTCCACTGTATCAGACATTTTGTCATTAATATAATAAATAACATTTGTATTCGCTTTATTATATCTTTTTATGTGATATGTGCTGTGATATATTGTTCATTCTGTTGTATATACGTGTGACTTGATCCTGGCACGTATATGATTGCTCGATTTATGTCCTTTTATAAACCGGGTGTTACACTTGCATTCGTAAATATTTCTTTTTCTTGATTTTTCTTTTTGACCTTTTTAGATCTCTTATTTTTCTGAGCTAACTAAAAAAACGGATCTATTCCACGAAAATCAATCTAATTTAGAGTTTGCTTTATTTTGCTTTATTTTTCTTTTATGTTTTAGATCTTGTATATTCATCTTTTAGATCTGGTATATATTTTTCTTTTTCACTAACCCCTAACAGGAGATGGACGGGAGCCTCTCCAACAAACCCGAAAATTTTGTGGATGATCCAGAAAAAATTTACAGGCAAAGGAGACGAGAAGCACGATCAAGGAAGCCGGAACTTGTAGATCCAAAAGTCGAAGCCGACGGTTCATCATCTTCACCTCAAGCAACTCCACCAACAAGTCCAAAGGAGGCGCCACTTCACCAAGAGATGGCGCTACCGGAGCAGGAGCGTACGATCGGAGAGCTATGCACTCCGGACGTTCGGGACTTGCCGATACAAAATCTCGACAACATCGGAATTCCGTTCGAGATCAAGACTTCAATCATAAGGATGGTGCAAAGCTCGCCCTTCACTGGAAAAGAAGACGCTAATCTACATCTTCAAGGGTTCCTCCAACTATGCCGCACCTTCGACATGCAAGGGATGACTCAAGATCAAATAAGAGCGAGGCTCTTTCCGTTCTCTCTACTTGGGAGAGCGTTGCAATGGTTTCATTCTCTACCACCGCGCACGGTGCAAAATTGGGAGTCCTTGATGAAAGAGTTCATGATGGAGTTTTACTCGCCGGGCAAGACCCAGATTCTGCGCAACAAGATTGCAACATTCGCGCAAGCCCCGACGGAGACTATTTTGGAAGCCTATGAGCGCTTCAACGACTACATCCGCGCCGTACCTCATCACAAGTTCTCAAGGGAGGATGTGGTTCAGAAGTTCTATCAAGGCCTCATTACTGCATCAAGGGGGATCATTGACGCATCGGCCGGAGGTTCTATCATTGAGCTCACGCCTACTCAAGTTTTCAAGCTATTCAAGAAGGTGGCAGACAATGACGCATGGGCATCATCGGGGCGCCTACAACCACTCCAAGCCGTGGGCGCCACGAAGAGTGTATTGCAAGTGGAACGTGAAGAAGTGCTAGAAGGGAAGATCGACTCGCTCATGAGAAGGTTGGAGAAGATGGAAGTGGAAAAGAGAGAAGCCCAAGCTATTGATTTGAAGGCAGCCGAAGCAAGGACTACATGTCAAGAATGTGGAGAGTACGGCCATGTCCAAAAGAATTGCCCGGAGGAAGCCAAGATGCTCGACTACATGAAGAAGGGAGAATGGATTCCGCCACCCAACTTCCGCTACGGGCAAGGTAGACCCCAATTTAATGCAAGCTCTTCCATTCAAAACTCGGTGCCTCTTCGTATACAATTGAAGGAGTTCATGGAGGAGCAAGGCAAGATCAACAAGGACACCGTCACCAAGTTCAAGGCTATGGACAAGACCTTGGAGAACATTGATGGCAAGGTGACGGAGGTCGGGAGCTCTAACCTTCAAGTACTCAACATGATGAAGATGCTAGAGACGCAAGTAGCCCAGCTCGCCGGACGCCTATCTAGCAACGAAGGAAAATTGCACGGGCAACCTCAAAGTCCGGAGACGGCTAAGGCAATTCAAACTCGCTTTGCCTGGATGCTTACAATTGCTTGGATGCTTATCACCATCCAATGTTGGCTTTGCCTCCCCCTAAATCCATGATTCCCCCTTTTCTTCTCCCCATATTGTGATCACTTGATTTGACATTTTTCCCTTTGTCAAGATCACTTGCTTTGATCCACATTTCTCCCCCTTTGGAATCAAGTCACATAAAAAGGCCTTGCAAAACAATATAGCTCAAAGGGAAAAGTTAGTAGCCTAGGGAGTTAGTTCCATGAATCATGATCCAATTGTATGATATCAATAAAGATACCAATTGAAAAATTACTAAGATGGATCACAAAATTATGAAACTAGCATGACATGAGCTAAGCTTTTCAAAAAGTATGTGCACGGAATGATAATGTGAAAATTAAGTGCAGAACTCATCATTTTAAATAAGAAAGCTTAGACCATATCATGCACGGAGGTAGCTCTAAAAGATCAAAGGATTGACAATGATACCAATGAAAAGAGTTAAAACCTTACATACCTCCAGGGCAGGGTTAGTTAATCACCTTGATTGTACCAATTTGAAAATGACATGAGTGAAGCCACTTGAAAGATCTTGCATGAAGAGCACTTGGTCCACCAAGGTGGGCAAATATATGAGCACATAGCCTATGAACTTAGATATGGAAATTTAAGTTCAATAGAGCATGACTTAATATGCATGAAAACACACTACTTTATCTAATCACTCTTATAGAGTTGTTAATTCACATTAAGGGTGAACAACATTCTCTTAGAGTGTTTTATTCCGTTGAGAGACTATAAAAGATAAACTTGCAAACTTGTTATTCCCCAAAATCACATACCATAGGATGAAATCTCCCTAAATGTGTGCATTTAGTGTTTGAATCACCAATCAAATATATGCACAATATTTTTGAAAATATTGGGAAGTTTACCCTATAGTTTGTGTTCATGGTACATAAATGAAATACATACCTCATGAAATCCATATACCATGAAGGGTAACCACATGTAGCTTTCTACACACTTATCAAACTATGTTGGATGCTCATGGGTTAGAGTATAACACAAGCAACCCACCATATGTAAACACTAGGAAATGCAATTCATGCAAACATCTTAGCACAAGTAATGGAGCTACATGATGCTTGAATTGAAATCTAGCTACCATTACCTTATGGGGGACTTGGGCAACAAATGTCCAGGTTGTGAGATTGGCTTCTTAAGCTTGAATCATTTCATCTTCTAGGTTGCCAAGCCTCCAAATCCCTCGAAGCTGGTCTTGGGCTTCAAGTATCCTTTGGAACCCACACCATTTGAGGCCCCTTCATGTTGGTGATGACTTCCTTGGGCACCCAAATGGAGCGGTTCCAACTCCTTTCCTTCTTCCCAACCTTGTGAGCAACCACCTTGCCATTGGTCTTCTTTTTTATCACATAGGAGGTGCTATTGCTTTTGTTCCTCCAGTTGGGCTTGGTGTAGATGAGAGAACTCTTGATGGAGAGCTTTTTCTTGTTCTTCTCATCCGAAAGCTTCTTCTTTCGTTGAGGGCACTTGTTGGACTTGTGGCCTTCTTGATGGCACTTGAAGCATGTCACAGTGGATCCCTTCTCAAGCTTCTTCACCATGTTTTCACGGTTATCTTGAGAAGGTTGGACAATGCTTTTGCCCTTCAATCTAGCCAAGTCCTTCATGAGCCTTTCCACTTCTTGCTTGAGCTTTCATTCTCCTTGGCAATGAGATCATCACATGATTCTACAATCACATCCTGTTATCGCCAGAATTTGACCAGGATTGGTAGGCCAAATGTCAGAAGAAGCCCACGGTAAAGGAGTCCACTTAGCTAGGCTTATATCATAAGTTTGGCCAAATACAATGATAATTGGGCACTCAAGGGTCAAGCTGAGATGGGGTCACGGGCCTAATCCATGTTGAAGCCCAGTCTATTTGCGAGGCTGGTTCGGACTACAGGAAGAGGCCGCACAAAAATGGACGCCCAAGCCACATATGGACTCCGTTTTGGACGTTCTAGATATGCATGGAAAGATAAGGAGATAAGCTTTTCAATACAACTAGAATCACATCCAGATTCGCTCGGAGTTTACGGGAACTGCCGAAACAATAGGACGACCAGAATCTGCCACAATTATACGGCATGTTTTGGCTGATATTTGGAAGCTTCATGAAGATCTGGACCGGTGGAGGGAAGAGTCCAGATCATGTTATCTAATCTTCGAGTCTTTATTGAGTTGTAATCTATCTCTAGTCTTCGTTTAGGAAAGAGTTTAGAGGTTGCCTTGCACGGCAAGAAGTCTCCGGACTATAAATATGTACACTATGACATTTGTAAAGAAAAAACGTCATCACGTCTCGCAAACAACTCTCGGCGCATCGCCACCCCTAATTCTAGGGTTTCATCCAAGTAAGCACCATGCTGCCATGATCGCTTCTTGCGATCAGGGCAGCGTTGTTCTTGCTTTTTACCTTGGTATTACTCGTACTGAAGCGTTTTTGATGGCGAGTAATGCTAGTTATCTTGATGTTCGTAGCATGGCTTTTAGTAGATCTATTGTGCTTTCATTGCTTATCATCTACGAATATCATGTTGTCTTTATGCGATCATGTCATCATCTTATACTAGCTCTCGTTGCATAGAGTTAGCTGCATGATGGCAACACCCTGCTTCTTTTATGTTTAGTAGGTCTAATCTGTTATGGTTTGCTCTTATCTCTAAGAGTTGGTGTGATATCTGTTAGATTAGGCCTTGCAAATGGGTTGGATGATCCGGTGGCATACTAGATGCTTTATTTTAGCCTTGATAGGGATTGTTCCGGGAATTGGCTCTCGCTAGTTCTTAGGCCTCTGTTTTGGGTTATGGTTTAGCTATCTGCTACGTTCATTAGGCCCAATCACGTGTAGGATGTTCCGATCTAACAGTGAAGCTTTTACCGTCGTGGATTAGATTAGTTAGATTTAATTGAAGCAGCTTTACAGTTATTTGCTTTATTCATTAATATCCGGATAGATGCAGATCCAATCAGATACCGAGACTCGATTGGCTCTTTAAAGTCAATGCAAGAGTCATCCCGGGGAGCCAACTACAGCTCGGACTTATGTTTACACGTGTCTTTGTACGCAGGAAACTGTTCGGAGCACGTTCGCACCCTCCTGATCGGGTATAGGTCAGGTGGCACGCCCAGCTTTCTACGGAATCTCCGAGCGCGTGACGGAATTGCGGGCCATCGACGAGGGAGCAGTGCCTGCCAGCACTCCGGTGACCTCCCGGCTCTTCGTGTTGCTTGTCGTTGCTCGCCGGTGGGTTTCGACCAACAACACATTCTGGCACGCCCGGTGGGACAATCATCAACAACAATGCCCACCGCAGAGATGACAGGATCTCAGGACCAAGCGCCGGTTCCGCCGGTCACCAAACCTATCACATATGAAGAGCTGACTCCAGAACACAAGCAAAAATATGATGAGGTCAAAGCTCAGTTCGAAGCCGATCTCATCGGCTCTTTCGAGAGGACCCGCAACCACGGCATCAGGTGGAAGGGGTTCTCACCTGAAGGCGCTCTCGACAATGTTGATCTGTCCGTGCCTTCAGAGGAGCGCACCAGGGCCCTACGCCAAGAGATGAACTACATGGTGGCTCATGCGCTTCATCGGCACTCAGAAAGCCTGGTGAACGAGCTTGAGCGCATGGCACATCGCGTCATCCAGGAAGTGATCAAGAACCAGTACTCCCCATCCGAACCAATCCTGGGGAGTCACAGGGGAAGCTGCATTGCAATCTAGGCCGCCAGTGTCGTACTCACTCGCGGCAGCAGGACAGCAGAGCTCGCCGATCTACGTCGTGTACAAGATTGGCGGTGACCCTGGAGAAGGCCAGTTCCTGAACGAGCCACCTAAGGAGATCCTTGCGTATACATACCTGACAACATCAGTGCAACGCGCGCGGGACAGCTGGTGGGTATCGGAGCCTCGGGAGCAGACGCAGAGAAGCAGGCTTGGCTGGCAAAGTACTCTACCGGGCCGAGTGCTGAGCCCTCGGCCCCAAGAGTTCTTAGTGTGGAGCGGGTCAGTGCAATACTGAGGGACCAGTTTGGCATCCTGCCTAAGAGAAAGGCAATCGGCTATTCCAAGCCGTATCCAAGTGACTATGATTTGATCTCGTTGCCACCCAAGTATCGGCTTCCGGAGTTCACCAAATTCAGTGGATCAGAAGGAGCCAGCTCCATTGAACATGTGAGCCGATACCTGACGCAGCTTGGGATGATCTCAGTGTCGGATCCTTTAAGGGTCCGTTTCTTCTCCCAGTCTCTCTCGGGTTCAGCCTTCGGATGGTATACATCACTGCCCCCAGATTCGATCCGGACTTGGAGGCAACTGGAAGATCAGTTCCACACCCAGTATCATTCAGAGGCTGCTGAAGCCGGGATTGCTGACCTCACCCAAGTCAAGCAGAAGCGAGGGGAAAGTGTGTCGGAGTACGTGCAGCGCTTCGGAGAAGTTAAGAATCGATGCTACTCATCGCGCATTACAGAGAAAGAGGCAGTCGATTTAACAGTTTTGAGGCTCGCTAAGCCGATCAAGGATCTGGCTTTTCAGTTGGAATTCACCTCTCTAGCGCACATGGTACAGAAGCTCACGGCGTATGAACACTATCACCCTGATCTGTACCAGGAAAGATTCGAGCGCCATGTGAATATGGCCCAAGCAGATGATTCTGATGATTCTGGCGGGGAACAAGAAGTGGCTGTGGCAGAGTGGGCCCAGGGGGCAAACCCCGTCCCGTGCAAGTGGGTCAAACAGAAGGGGCTTGTGAAAGGCTTTGACTTAGACGTGGCCAAGGCAGAGCAGATATTCGATCTACTGCTCAAAGAAAAGCAGTTGAAGTTCCCAGAGAATCACAAGCTGCCATCGGCACAAGAGCTGCGGGGGAGGCTGTACTGCAAGTGGCACCACTCGTTCACCCATGCCACGAATGACTGCAAGGAGCTGTGTCAGCAGATCCAATTGGCTATCGAGCAAGGCCGATTAATTCTGGCCCAACACACGATGAAGATGGACAATCAACCATTCCCACAAGCTAACATGGTGGAGCTGTCCGATTTTGGACCTAAGGGCCAGAATTTGGCATTCCAGATTAACATGGTGGGACCCATGCGCCGCCGTGACGAGCAGAGGAAAGAGGCCGCTTCTGGCAAATGGCCCCAGTATGAAGACGAGCCGGAGCATCAACATGTTACTGAGGAACAAGTGCGTCACATCCGTAATCTACTCCCAGCTTCTAATCGGCTTCTGGAAAAATACCAGTATCAGTACAAGTTGCACCGCCGATACGAATCGGAAGAAGATGAGTATGAGCACCGCACAAGGAGGACGCTGGGGAGATGCCAGGCTATACGCGACCACTGGCATTGCCCGTTCTTCAGGTACTATTGGAACTCTGGCATGAGCCGATTGCCTACTATAGACGATTTCTTGGAGTGCAGGCCTCGGGGCGCCAGCAAGATGAAGCATCAGTGTTCCAGCGCTTAGGTCCCAGGACACGTCACGATGACTGTGCGAGGCGGCCATCCAGGGATGATCTCAAGCCAGAAGAAGAAGATAAGTATCATCGTCCACGATGGTGTCCCGACGGGCTCAGCCGGTCACAGAAGCGCAGAGTGCAGCGCTTGCGCAATCTCGAGGAAGCGGAAGCAAAGTACCTTGACGTGCTAAGGAAAGCACGTCCGGATCTCGCAGAGCAAGTCAGGCGACCGCGAAGGGAGGAGAGGCGTCCTCCAAGGAGGGAGTGGCGCCCCAAGCAGCCAAGAGCCGATGAGAAGCCATCGGCTGATGTGAACATGGTGTTCGTGCTCCCGTCAGAGTTTCGGGCACCCCAACCGGAGGAATTGGCCATCGCACAGATGAATCTCGGCCCACAGCCGATCATCTTCGAGAAGCCAAAGGAGAAAAGTTACAAGCACCTGAAGGGATTGTATCTCAAGGGCTTCATCGATGGCAAGCCTGTGAACAGGATGTTGGTCGACACTGGCGCCGCGGTCAATCTAATGCCATACTCAGTACTGTGCCGATTGGGTCGTTCTGCTGCTGATCTTATCAAGACCAACGTGATGCTTAATGATTTCAACGGCCAGCCGTCGGAGGCAAAGGGAGTCCTCAATGTGGAATTGACAGTTGGCCGCAAGACCATCCCAACCTCGTTCTTCATCGTCAACAGTAAGAGTACGTACACAGTGCTGCTTGGGAAGGATTGGATTCATGCCAATTGTTGTGTTCCTTCCACAATGCACCAGTGTTTGGTTCAATGGGATGGCGACGAAGTGGAGGTAGTCCGTGCAGATGACTCCAGCGAGGTTTCGCTCGTAGAAATGAACGCTTGGGACGCAGAAGGACAAGAGCCGATCTCAGGGATCGCGCCGGAAGACTGTGATCGGATCAAAGCGACAAAAAACGGGTTGAGGCTGGTCTTATCCATTGGCCTCACATAATAAACACATTCTGGCAGCGCCGTGACGAATGCCACCTGCCAAGGTGGTGCCCAGGAGGACTGTCAAGGTCACAGAAGCACAGGGTCCAACGCCTGCACAGTCTCAAACAAGCTGAAGGGGACTACCTTCAGCTGCTGGAAAGGTTCAACGAGATCTCAGAAATACCAAACCAACGGTCAAGGCGCAGTTTGGTCTGGAAGTGCAAGCCGCAGATTGATTCAGCAGCAGGAGCTAAAGACGCGACACGACATGATGTCCCGGAGGCTTCATGAATTCTACGGGATCATGCCCTGTAGTGGCCGATCTAAGCGATCAGCCCCAGCCGATGCGATGCCAGAAAAAGAAAGTCAAAAGAAATAGTAGTAGAACAAATTAGCTGCATGGCTAACATCTGAGTCCGGGCCGATGGGCAGATCAGCCCCAAACACAGCCGATTTCAGCAATCGGCGGCAAAACGTCTGAATTCTCTGGTTCATAGTGAATTGGGCACGACCGATTGGAGAGCCGATCTCCTCCAATACATGAAGGATCCAGCTCGGGGGGGGCATAAGCGGAGATTTGGTGATGAAATATGGAGACACGTACAAAAATTTTCGTCCGGATGAAGAACTACCGCCGGTGCTCCTGCAGCTTCTTCGCCATCGGCTACTTCCGCTCCTTCGCAGTTCCGACCATCGACATCGGCTACTTCTACTCCCATGTGGACGTGGGAGTGTCTGATACATTAGCCGATCGATCCGGCCAACAGTACTTCTGCATCGTCATCGGCTATTCCCATTCCTGCGACACCATCGACATTGGCGAATTCGGCTCCTACGGGGTCAGGGCATTCGTCGCCTACGGACGGGTCCGCCTCGCCCGACCCCTGTGGACGGGGTCTGTCTCGCCCAACCCCCACGGATAGAGGGTCAGGGCATTTGTCACATCAGCCGGCTTGATTCAGTTTCTGTGCTCCTTCGATGCGATCAACATCGGTTACTTCATCCATGTCGACAAAGCATTTGAAGAGCTCTCTACGACAATAGATGTGCTGATTGGACTTTAGGCTACAGATGTTCGGCTTTCTAATAGCCGATAGTTGTGATGAGAATGCATTATGGCAAGTACGGACCAGGCGGGATTTTAACCTTTGGCTCGTCAACAGCCAATTTGATTGGTAATATTCAAACCCACCATTGCATCATCATACAGTATATGTGTTTATCACTTGCACTAGCTTCCTTGTATGCTTAGTAGCTTCTACTTGTGTTTCGTGTATATATTTTGAGGTGTGGATGCTGGTGACCATGTGTGGTTAGGGTCATTTGAATATGTTGAATATCTGATACCGAGCATGGCTTTTATTCTTTTGAAAATCTGAAATATGGTCACCGCTTTACTTGGCTACTAGTATGTGTAGGCTGACTTTGCTTTTACTATCTTGTACATGCCTGGTAGCTATATCCTTTTCTTGGAATCATTTATGCAGCTCGAGTCTCAATGCTTATATGATAATCTTGTGCTAAATTACATTAAAATCTGAATGATGTTCATGCTGTGCTATAATGAAAAGATCCAGGTGGGTTTGTTTTGTCTCACTGATCTAGTTTGGGACTGCTTGCTATTGCACTTTAGCATGAACTTGGACTAGGCTGTGAATGACCAAAACCTTGCTTTAAGCTTCTGATGGTTCAACGGACCTAGGCTTAGCATTGGTTGGTAAGAAGTGGCCTGATAAGCAAATAACCCCTGGCACAGAACAAAAGGCTTGTTTGAGTTTCAAATGTAATATGTTTTAACCTGCAAGACCTGAGGGCATGAGTAATCAAGCTTGTTAAAATATCCTTGTATCGGAGAGAGCTCACTAGTGTAGGTACTTGCTGGTTTTTGCTTGTCATGCTTTAATGTACTAGTTGGTTGGGCTAAGTGGTGATGCTTTTTATTTCAAAAATCCTAAAAATTGCTTGCTCATGTTCTAATATAGATAAATTCTTTTGAGCTTTTCTATGCGATGTCTTTATGCTATACCCTCACTGTATATACATGCTAGCACTTGTAAATGCTTTGAGACATACCTGGAAGCTCACACTCACTCTTTGCATGACATAGCATATTTTTATGGGGGGAAGAAATTTTAATCAATGATGATGGTTTGGTTTATGTGGACTGTTTGGCTAACCGAATATGATTCATCAGCTTTTAGCCGATTCACAATGATCTTTGTAGCGTCGGTTCGGCAAGTGATTGTTTTGCAGGAGAGGCCATATGTGTTGATGCTGAGCTGATGAAGTACGAGGATGATCACATAAGTCAGTGCCATCCACGTAATATGAAAACTAGGACCGGTCTGCAACAACATTAAGATTGGTCGAGGAAGGCGTGAGGCCGGTTCAAGCAATCGGTCACAAAGTCAGTTGGCTAATAGCCGATCTATCAGCTCGGGGGGCAAGACCATCAGTGGCATGAGAAGACAATTTGAGGAGATGATGTTTTTATTTGGTTTACGGCTGGCGCTTAGAAGATTCTGTCATATTTGGCCAAACTTGGGGGGCATGTGTTATCGCCAGAATTTTACCAGGATTGGTAGGCCAAATGTCAGAAGAAGCCCACGGTAAAGGAGTCCACTTAGCCAGGCTTATATCATAAGTTTGGCCAAATACAATGATAATTGGGCACTCAAGGGTCAAGCTGAGATGGGGTCACGGGCCTAATCCATGTTGAAGCCCAGTCTATTTGCGAGGCTGGTTCGGACTGCAGGAAGAGGCCGCACAAAAATGGACGCCCAGGCCACATATGGACTCCATTTTGGACGTTCTAGATATGCATGGAAAGATAAGGAGATAAGCTTTTCAATACAACTGGAATCACGTCCAGATTCGCTCGGAGTTTACGGGAACTGCCGAAACAATAGGACGACCAAAATCTGCCACAATTATACGGCATGTTTTGGCTGATATTTGGAAGCTTCATGAAGATCTAGACCGGTGGAGGGAAGAGTCCAGATCATGTTATCTAATCTTCGAGTCGTTATTGAGTTGTAATCTATCTCTAGTCTTCGTTTAGGAAAGAGTTTAGAGGTTTCCTTGCACGGCAAGAAGTCTCCGGACTATAAATATGTACCCTATGACATTTGTAAAGAAAAAATGTCATCACGTCTCGCAAACAACTCTCGGCGCATCGCCACCCCTAATTCTAGGGTTTCATCCAAGTAAGCGTCATGCTGCCCTGATCGCTTCTTGCGATCAGGGCAGCGTTGTTCTTGCTTTTACCTTGGTATTACTCGTACTGAAGCGTTTTTGATGGCGAGTAATGCTAGTTATCTTGATGTTCGTAGCATGGCTTTTAGTAGATCTGTTGTACTTTCATTGCTTATCATCTACGAATATCATGTTGTCTTTACGCGATCATAGCATCATCTTATACTAGCTCTCGTTGCATAGAGTTAGCTGCATGAAGGCAACACCCTGCTTCTTTTATGTTTAGTAGATCTAATCTGTTATGGTTTGCTCTTTTCTCTAAGAGTTGGTGTGATATCTGTTAGATTAGGCCTTGCAAACGGGTTGGATGATCCGGTGACGTACTAGATGCTTTATTTTAGCCTTGATAGGGATTGTTCCGGGAATCGGCTCTCGCTAGTTCTTAGGCCTCTGTTTTGGGTTATGGTTTAGCTATCTGCTACGTTCATTAGGCCCAATCACGTGTAGGATGCAGATCCAATCTGATACCGGGACTCGATCGGCTCTTTAAAGCCGATGCAAGAGTCGTCCCGGGGAGCCGACTACGGCTCGGACTTATGTTTACATGTGTCTTTGTACGCAGGAATCTGTTTAGAGCACGTTCGCACCCTCCTGATCGGGTATAGGTCAGGTGGCATGCCCGGCTTTCTACGGAATCTCCGGGCGCGTGAGGGAATTGTGGGCCGTCGACGAGGGAGCAGTGCCTGCCAGCGCTCCGGTGACCTCCCGGCTCTTCGTGTTGCCTGTCGTTGCTCGCCGGTGGGTTTCGACCGACAACACATCCTCAAAGCATTTCTCATTGCAAGGGTTAGACCAAGATATATCAATTAAGTCAATGCAAGAAGTTGAAGCATCTACCTTAGATATAGGGATTGCACATGGGATGGATTGCTCCATTTCCAAAAAGTCATTAGTTTCATTCTTAATGCTCTCAATTTTTAATTTGAGCTCTTCATGCTCCTTGCTAAGCAATTTGAATTTGCATAACAAATCTTCATAATTCTTTCACTACACTTTCTTGGAAGTGGGCTTTGCTTCAATCTCTTTCTGCTCTGATTCCAAAAACTTCTTATGCTGGATTCTTCGCTTCGCATTCCTGTGGTTGTGAAGCTTGATCTCCTCCCGAATTCTAAGACTTTCCACGAATTCGATGAGGGTTTCCATGGAAGGGATGAATGGCTTCTCCGGCTCTTTCTCGGATTTCTTCTTCCAGTTGAATGATTTGACTTGGGAGCACTGCTCAACTTCTAGTCTGAAGGCAAATTTCTCCTTCTGCCCATTGATGTTGAGCTAAATTTCTCCAGCTCCCACATCGATGCGTGCATTCGCCGTACTCAAGAACGGCCTGCCTAGAATGAGAGGCGTCTTGGTGTTGACTTCCATGTCGAGAACGACGAAATCGACGAGGATAAAGAAATTCCGGATTCTGACCGGAATGTTCTCCGCGATCCCCGCAGGGTAGCGAACCGACTGATTCGCTAGCTGCAAGCAAATGACAGTAGGGGCAAGTGCATGATGGTTAAGTTTGTCATAAACTATCTTTGGCATGATGCTGACGCTTGCTCCCAAATCACAAAGAGCATTTGTGAAGTGATCGAACATGTGATGGTGGGGCATCCTGTGTTCTTCTTCTTCTACAGGAGAGGATCGAATATAGCTGCGCTACACTCTTCCGTAAGTGGCACGACCTCGGTGGTGGGCAGAGTCCTCTTGTTTCCAAGAATATCCTTGATATACTTGGCGTACGTGGGTACCTGCATAGCGTCAAGAAGCGGTATGTTGACATAGAGCTTCTTTATTACCTCAACGAACTTGCCGAATTGTTCGTCGGCCACCGGCTTCCTTATCTGTTCCGGAAACGGTAAGACAATTGTATCGTGATACTCTCGTGAAGTTCCAGGGGGTTCCACGGTGTCTTCTTGGGTAGCAGAAGTGTTGGATTTGACGGCCTCCTCCTGCACTTCGTCTTCAATGTCAGTTTGGCTGGCGGTTACGGTCTTCCACCGGGTTCCTGCATCTTGAGGAAAAGGTGGCTCTTGCGTGGACTTACCACCGCACATAGTCACTGCACTAACATTCTCTTTCGGGTTAACTTCCGGTTGCCCGGGCAGTTTTCCCGTGTTAACATTAGGGCAGGAGGAGGCTAGCTAGCTGAGCCTGTCCAAAGGGCTGAGTTTACATGCAAAGCCAAAGGACAGAGTTTCCATGCAATCCAAAGGTCTGAGTCCACGAGCAACATGTGGAGTCAATAAGCTGTGCATCAGATATAAGTGTCAACAAGGCGAGCGGTAATCCTTGGGCTGCTACAGAAGGAGACATCAACATGCAGAAGAGGCAGGAGCAGGAAGAGCGAGCTGAGCATCGGAGCAAGAGAGCCCAGCGATTCCCTGAGAGCACCATATATAGTAATAGTAGTAGCACTCCACCATCTATAATAACCAGGGTGATCACTGTAAAACACCCGCCGTAAGGTAATCCTTTTTTTTCTTTTCTAAGCATTTGGGATTACCGAAAGGAAAAACCATATGTAAGAATATTTGTATTAATAAAGTAATTTTTCTTTAAAATCCCTGTATCTGCTGATCTAGCTGTACGAAACAAGTTTCTGTGCTGAGGACTCTATATAAGAAACCACTTGAGTAGTTCTTCTTTATGCCATGCCCGGCGATCATAAAGAATATTGCGGTTGTATTCCCTTCAAGTGGAACAGCTGGAGAGACAATAGAAACCTGTTTTCTATAATCATGACCATAGATATCCCGGGAAAAAAATGCTGCATAAGTATGAACTTGCGATAAATATGGTGAGTACCGAGAAGGATATTATAACTGCTGTGTTTGTCGGCTGCCATGATTAGTCTTGCCAACCACAAGATCCTTAAAAACGCAAAAGACAAATTAAGCTTAATCATATAAGACAAAAGTCATTTTATATACAAATCTTTATAATCACAAAAAGAAAAAAGCATTCTATGTAGACACATATGCAAGAAAGACCGAATATACCAATGTTTTAAATAGTGGGATATAGTATTTAGCAGCACGTACTAAAAACACCGCTATAACCCACTACATCCCGCTATTCCTAGTGTCATAATCGTAGCGGCAGCTTTCCAGCGCCGCTATATCTCCGCTACAGTCCGCTATCAGTGGAATATACAAATCGAATTCCTTTAGCATATAAGCCAAAATACGTAATCAAAGTCTCTCTATTATATATTTGTCTCGATCTCTTTTTATATCTGTCTATAAATATAGGCATGCATATACTAGCCATCCATGTGCCTGTACAGTAGGGAAGATTGTGTATTTGGCTTTCAATGTTTGCTGAGCAATTTTTATGGAACGTTAGCAAGGAAAAGATTAAAAGAAATAAAGATTTACTTATTGAATTTATATCGGTGCACTAGATAAATCTGATACGTGTCTGGATTCATTATGTTTTAAAGATTTTCTTTTTCTCATATAAGGTACGCAGTATTAGCTATAAGGAAATAAGTGTACCTAAAAACTGATTCCTCTGTTCGCATTGTTGCCTCAGCAATATTAGCTATACGGAAATAAGTGCAATTAAAAACTCCTCCTTCTGTTAGCATTGTTGCTTCACCAGCCGGCTATATAAACGCGAGGCCAGGGACTTCCGAAACAACCCCATACAATAGAGCCCGATCATTCTATGCCGCTAGCCATCTGATTCCACGGCAGCAACCTTGGCCAAGCAGCATTTCTACTTCCTCCTCGTCCTCCTTGCTTCCAACCTCCACGCCACCTTCGGAGCAGCCGCACCAACACCGCAGCATCTATCACGATGGATGCAACCGCCACGGTGTATGACGTGCTGCAGCAGAACTGCTTGCCACGGGGCCTCCTCCCACAAGGTGTGCAGTCCTACACGCTTGGTGATGGAGGCGCATTGGAGGTGACCCTCCCGGGAGAGTGCAACTTTTTTGTCACAGCCGATGGCAAACAGTTCAAGTTTCGATACGGCCACACTGTCACAGGCATCATCGAACCTGGATCTATCAGCAGTATAAACGGCGTGAGGATGCAGGTGGCCTTTGAGTGGCTGGGTATCAACCAGGTCAATCGCGTAGGCAACCAGCTCAACATCCAGCTCCAGAACTCCACTCAGCCGTTCCCTATCAGCGCCTTCACACACAGCGCCAGCTGCAACTGAGGCTAGGTCGATCCATGGCACGAAACCTTGAACGCAACGCATCAGTCCGCACAGTACGCATGACCTTTTGGTCTATGATACACGTGTGGCTGATATCGTTGTTTTGTTGGGGTGAATAATAAGTTGATTTTATGTTAAACCGTGGTGTGAAGCTTTATTGTTAAATAATCCGTTATTGGAGTGACGTTGACTATGTGTTTGCCTCAAAATTACATCTACAATATTTCTTGATAAACATCTACTAGTCTAGAAAGTATTAGTTGACTGCGACTTTTCTAATGCCATCCTTTCTGAGTGTCCTTAGTCATTTGACACAGGAGGGAGAAAACTTTTCCATACATTTTGCTCTCCTTACCATGCCTCGATCGGGTACTATGATTATTCGGAGCAAGGCCGGAAACAACACATTCCGCCTTGCCGCAGCATCTTATGACCGCGATTGCTATTTTGCTGTTTTCTTCTCCGAGGTGTGCTCTTCTCTGCTGCCGTCTCGCTCGCTGCTGCAGTCACCACCCCTCTGAAACACACATCGCTGGGCTTAAGCTCCATGGTTATTTTGTTGTTTTCTTCTCACGGGTGTGTTCTTCTCCGTCGCCGAAACGCTCGCTGCTGGCGTCATCACTGTCGCCAGCAGAAACACAACTCGCTGGGCTTAGCTCCACCGGCTTTTCTACCTTCTTCCAATTGCCGGTGCATCCCTACCCCCACTTACTTTTGCATCAAAATAGAATCACCATGGCTTCATGTATATCCTTTGTAATAGATTGGGAACTCCTCTGGTCAACCATCATAAACATTGTGCTATTTGTTGTCCCTGTTGCTGGCTTCAGCTTCATCCAAGGCCCATGATTATATATCCAACTCGTCTGTCTGATTCTTCAATTTGGGTGCTCAACTGCTCATTGTTAGACTATAGAATCGACTAGGAGTGAGATCAGTGGGTGTAACTTGATTAACTTGCATAAACAACATGAGTTCTTGGTCCTAGGTTACAAGATCTAGAGAGGGAGAGGGGAGAGAACGCAGACCAGATCCTGAACCCGACGCCTCGTCGTTGTTGGCCATGAAGTTGACATTTCTCTAATACCGAAATTAGTATTGGCATTGCCAGCAACCGTGACAAAGAAACTACAGTCGCTAGGTGGGGTTTCCGGCCATGTAGGCACCACGGATGTGAAGCACGTGCGGCGCCACACTTGTCGCAGTCACTTTCAGGTTGGCTGAAGTGGTTGCCGTGGAGGAGGCAGCGAGACATGGCGTCGTGGACCATGTCCCCATCATGTTGGTTTCTTGTGTACGGGATGGGTGCTTGCTTGCTTGCTCCTTCGTTCCGTTTGTACCTACTGACAGTGCCTCTGCTCGTTCACGTTGCTCCCAAAACAATTGAAGCAGCCCAGCTTTGTGCCGGACCACTCACACGCTACGAGCTCAGAAGGTGATGCATCGATCGCCGGACATGTAGTCCTCGTGGGTAGGGTGTGATTCTTGGCATTGCCCAACCAACTAGTTTATTCACAGCTGTTTGATCCACCTGTGCTGTGTTCCAATGCAACAGCTAAAGCATAAACGACGATTACCTAGAAGTAGAAGAGAAGACCACCCCACTGGCTACTAGACTATAGCCCAATTCACCATGGCGGGACGTTCTGCCGCCGCGTTTCTTCTGTTAGACATAATGAACTGCTAATTGCCTAGCTCTTACATGAACACCAAGACTAATTAGGGATTAGATGCTAATTACCTTTACTCGAGGAGGATGATGCCATTAGGGCGAGCTGAAGTCCCCGCGCCTGCTTGAAGCTGGCATATAGTGGCGACGAGAGCCGGTGCAGATGTGCCGGCGTCGGTGAGGAAGTGGCGGCAGCCAGGGGCGAATCCAGGGGGTGCAGGGGGGGCTCCAGCCTCCCTACCCCCATGCAACCCATGGATCCCCCCCCCCAAGCCCCCCCCCCCAACATTTTTCAAGCATGAGTGAAGAAGAAGAAGAAGAAGAAGAAGAAGAAGAAGAAGAAGAAAAAGAAGGGAGGAGGGAGGAAGAAGAAAGGAAAATGAGCCCTCCCTCAACTTGAATCCCAGCTCCGCCACTAGCGGCGGCCTTCCCGTACACACCAGCACCTAGAGGATCGGGTCCTAGGTTTGTTGGGGGGGAGTCTGGCCTCACAGGAACGTTGGTTCGTAAGGGGCCGGCTCCCCCTCAAACCACCCCCCCCCCCTCTCCACCCCCGTTTATTTTGGCACTGGGCGTTGGGGGGCTCCAACCATCGGTTGGTTGGTGCGGCCCCTAATCCCAGTCATGTGACCATTTTGGCCGAGATCAATCCAACACTCTCCCTCTTCATCATAAGGCAAAAACATCATAAGCCCACCTTTCAATAGATTAGCATTCCAAGACAAAAGATTGTAACAGCCATTTAAGCGCTGCAGAACCTGATGCCTATAGGATGCCTTTCTATCTCAAAATGGAAAAATCTTATTCTTATGGGGAGATGGTTTTCATTAGTGGCCTCACTTAATTTCCAGAATCAGAGGGTATCCAATGGTCCCATGCCGGCAACACGATCACCAAATATATTGGGTGGCACTACTAGAAAACGGACCATCGATCTAGGGCGGCGGCTGGTACTTTTAGCCCGGACCGATGGACCGAGGTGCCTAGGGAGAACTTTTGGTACCGGGTCATGGTACAACCCAGTGGCAATGATCAAGAATCGGCACCGGGTCGTGCCACAGTCCAGGACAAATGAAGGAGACACGTTTTAGTCCCGGGTGATAGCACGCACCGGAACTAAAAGATGAGTTTCAGCAACGGTTGAAACAACCACCTGGCACAAAGAGATGGCCTGCCTCTCCCTCCTTGACATTTCTAAGTCCCTGACCATCGGCTCCTCTCTTATCCCTCTACCCCTCTCATTTCTCTATCTCTCATCTCTCTCTAACTTATCCTTTGGAGCTGCGGGAGCTGGCCGTGGGAGCCGCCGTGGGGCGCAGGCTTGCGGGAAGCCGGCCGCCGCCACTGCTGTGGGGCGCGCGGGATGCCACCGTCGCTGGAGCCGGCCATGGGAGCCGGCCGCTGTGGGAGCCAGCCGTGGGAGCCGCCGTGGGGCGCAGGCGCGTGGGCAGCCGGCCGCCGCCACTGCCGTGGGGCGCGCGGGATGCCACCGCTGCCGCTGCCGTGGCGGGAGCCGGCCGTGGGGCACAGGCACATGGGTAACTGGCCACCGTTGGGGAGCGCGCGGCGGGCCACCGCCGCCACCATCGAGGAGCGTGTGGGCTGCAAGGTGCGCTGGCAGCTGGCTGTGGGCCGCTGCTGGAGGAGCGTGCGGGCCGCCGCCGCGGGAGCCGGCAGTGGGAGCCTGTGTGGGTAATTTTTTAAAAAAAACTTTTCTGAAATAGAGATGCATGTGGGATTGTACGGATTGTATCTATCTTGTGATCGATTCTTTGAATGATTTGCAGGATCTATGGATTTTGTATCGGTCGATTCAATATTTTGTGGTTGATTCTTCGAATGATTGTCGGCCCTACTGGTGGGGGATGCGCGGGGAACAGGAGAGGATGAGAGGGGGAATGGGAGAGGATGAGAGGGAACGGGCGTCGCGGCCCTTGGTACCAGTTGGTATCTTCAACTGGTACCAAAGGAGACCTTAGCCACCGGGTAAAATGCGCGGTGTTCTAGGCGCTCACATTTGGTCTCAGTTTCGTAGTACCGGTTGCCAAACCGGTACCTAAGTCTATTTTCAACCGGCGCAGATGGTCCTTTCTCTAGTAGTGTGGTAAGCCTTTCTAAGTGGATCCGCAAGCATTAACTATATACTTATATGCTGAACATTATTTGTTTGATCCTGGATTCTATCTTCCACAATATAATACTTAATATCAAAATGTTTGGCAGCACCACTTGACTTGTTATTACTTGCAAAGAAAACTGTTGGTTCATTATCGCAGTATAATGTCAGTGGTTTAGATATGCTGTCTACCACTTTTAATCCGGGAATAAAGTTCTTAAGCCATACAGCCTGCCCGGTAGACTCATAACATGGCACAAACTCAGCCTACATTGTCGACGATGTAGTAACACTTTGTTTGGAGCTTTTTCATGATATAGCTCCTCCTGCGAGAGTGAAGACATAACCTGATGTGGATTTCATAGAGTCAACACAACCCACAAAATCAGCATCTGAATATCCTACAACCTCTAGGATATCGGATTTTCTATATGTGAGCATAAAATCTTTAGTGCCCTGCAAATAATGCAAGACTTTCTTTACGGCTTTCCAGTGGTCCTGCCCTGGATTAGACTGATATCTGCCAAGCATCCCGGTTATAAAAGCCAAGTTAGGGTGAGTGCAAACTTGTGCATACATTAAGCTTCCGACAGCTGAAGCATAAGGGACTGACTTCATTTGATTAATTTCTAATTGGTTCTTTGGACATTGGAATGTCCCAAACTTATCGCCCTTGATAATAGGAGCAGGCGAGGCAGAGCACTTATGCATATTGTATTTCTTCAGTACTCCATCTATGTATGCCTTTTGTGATAATCCTAATACTCCTTTGGACTTATCTCGATGAATTTCAGTGCTCAGAATATAAGAGGCTTCACCAAGATCTTTCATATAAAATTTGAGGAGAGGAATCTCTTAGTTTCAAGCAGCATATCCTTATTGCTGCTCGCCAACAAGATATCATCCATATAGAGGACTAAGATAATAAACTTACTTCCTCTGAACTTAACATAAATGCAACTGTCCACTTTATTTTCTTTAAATTCAAATCTCCTTATGATTTCATCAAACTTAAGGTACCATTGCCTAGACGTCTGTTTTAATCCATAAATGGGCTTCTTGAGCTGACATCCTAAATTTTCTTTTTCTTCCACAGCAAAACCTTCTAGTTGAGCCATGTAAACCTTTTCATTTAAATGGCATCCTTTTGATGCAACTTTAAATCATAGTAAGCTACAAATGTCATTACTATTCTGAATGAATCTTTAGGTTAGACAGGCGAGAAGGTTTCAGTATAATATATGCCCTTTCTCTGAGTGAAGCCTTTGCTACAAGCCTAGCTTTGAACCTTTCGAAGTTCCCTTTGGAGTCATGTTTGGTTTTATAGTCCCATTTACAGCCCACTGTTTTGGCTCCATTAGGAATCGCTACTAGGTCCCATACATCATTAGGTCCCATACATCATTAGTGCTCATACTTTATTTCATCCTTCATAGCATCAAGCCACTTAGGTGAGTGCTGACTTTCATGGCTTCCTTATAAGAGGTGGGATCATCATCCCTTCCTATATCAACCACATTCTCACTCATATAAGTAACATAATCACTGGAAATGGCTGATCTTCTGTCTCATTGTGACCTTCTAAGAGGCACATTGCCTGCTGGGGCTACAGGCTGTTGAGGCTCATCATTATCTGAGGCATTAGCGGTGATAGAGTTCTCAACAGGAGGTGCAACAGAGACATCTACTACAGGGGGTGTGACAACAGTGTCTCCCACTGGAGTCGCTGCAATTATAGGCTCTGGAAAAACAGGCTCTTGGATAATCGATGTCGGGACAAAAACCCGCTTCTCCTCAAGATCTATTTCTCTGGGAACCATGCTCCCACTGCTCTGCTCATCTTTCAAGAACACAGCATGTCTCGTTTCTACAAACTTAGTGCACTTATTTGGACAATAAAAATTATACTGTTTTGATTTATCAGGATATCCAATGAAATGGCAACCGACAGTCTTATGGTCCAATTTCCTAACATTCGGTTTAAAAACTTTAGCTTCAGTAGGACAGCCCCACACACGTAAGTAATTTAATGTTGGTGTTCTTCCAGTCCATAATTCATAAGGTGTTTTAGGGACTGATTTACTAGGCACCCTATTTAGATTGTGTGTAACATCCCGAATTTTTAAGAAATATTATATAGTCGAAAAATGTGAATTTCAAAAAAATTTGTGTGGTAGTGCTATAGTTTAATCCACGTAAGTATGAATTCTGCCTTCTCAAATTCCTAGTAATTCAAATTTATAGTTAAATTAAGGAAAATAAATGATAGTATGGAAATATTTGGAGTTATTCGAATTTAATTAGCTCTACCTTGTTTATTTGAAATCAGTTGGATTTATTTCTTGTTTGAAATTGTGTGGAATTCAAATTTGATTTGTGCCAATCAAATTTGAATTCAAATCCTAACTATCCAAATCAGCTAACTCGGACCCGTAACCAAACCCTAGTCCTAACCCGCAAACCCAGGAACCCTAACGCGGTCCATCCCGAAACATACCCCAACCCGGAAACCCAAAGGCCAAAGAAGCCTGCTAACCTAAATCCCAATCTGGCCTGCTACCCCACGCGGCCCAAACCACCCCGCGCGACCCATAAACGCGCGCTCCGCGCGGCCCGCTACGTCGCCACGGCCCAGCTCGCCCCGCGCCGCTGCCCTTGGCTTCCCCCGCACTGCCGCTGACTAGCAGGCCCCATCGGTTAGCTCCTCTGTTTTTCTTCCCCGCTCGCCCAACACCGACGCCGCCTACTCCACTCCACCGCGCTCACCTGCTCCCGCGCCGCGCCGCGACCCACCTCCGCTCCGCGCCAAATCGGCGCAATGGCCTCGCCCCACCGTCGATGTCACCACGCACTGCCGCCTTGACCGCCGCGCGTGCGCTACACCCAAAAACCTAGCCGCGCGCCCCTCCGACGCGAGCCACGCATCCCCAAGCACGGACATCGAGAATCCCTGGCGTCCGAGCCACGCCCTGGCCTCCAAACCCTAGAATCCCCTCTATAAAACCCTTACAGCCGCCGCCACAAACCCTACCACTCTCTTCCCTGACCTGCCACCGCCACCAAGAAATAGAGGGCCGGGAAGGCCAAGCAGAGGAGAAGGGAGCGCTAAGGAGGAGGAGAGCAAGGGAGGAAGGAAGGGGAAAGGCCGAAAGGGGGAGCCGACGCCACCGCACCATCGGAGCCTCTACACCGCGTCGGCGCCCGATCGATGACAACAATGCTGCAGTTCGGCACAGCACGGCGTCGGTCCTCCTGCACCGCCTTGTCACTGCTCCGCCACCCTTCTTCTTCACGCCACCTGGTAGGCTGCCGTCGCACCCAGCCCTCCAACCCCTGCTGCTAACGAGCATGTTCGCCGTCAATGAACCCTCCGTTAGCGGCCCTAGGACCAACCCTACCCATGTTTGTGCAGGAGCCCGCCATCGACCGTGTTCCATCGCCGCGTGAGCCTCACCCTGTTCCTTTCTGTCCGCCGCAGTCCGTGCCGCAGCCTTGGCTTCCCAGGGCTCGCTGCACGCGATCGTACACCGGCCGACCAAGCGGTCCAAGCCCAAGACCAGGCCTTTTGGCCTTGCCGCCGCCGAGCCATGCTCTGCCTCTGCACGCCGTAGCAGAACGGCCTCGCCATGCCCTGGCCCCATCGCCATGCCGTGGCCACACATCCACACGCGCACACGCACGCACTGACACCAGCCAAAGGCCATGCCTTTTGGCCCCTCCACGCGCAAACCAGGTTGTTCCGTCGCCGACGCCCTGCCTCGCTGCCTTGGACCCGCCCTACTCCTTCGTTCGCCTCACCGCCGGCTTCGCCCGCGCCACGCGCGACCCCTGGGTGCCGGGACGTCACATGCATCTGACCCAAACCTAGCCAAGCCTAGCTTTGCCTTCCACCACTGCAGGGCCGCATCTCCCTGCCGCCACCGAGCCTTGGCTACGCCGCCATCCCGTCACCATCGGCATGGGCACCGCGGCGCCGTTCGAGACGCGCCCCGACTGTCTTGCACGCGGCGCGCACGTTCCCTGAGCCGAACCGCCGTCGTAGCCCTGACCTCGCCATCGTCGCCTTCATCTGCCTAACCTCACCGCCGTCGAGCCTCATCGCCAAAAAACCCTCGACGCGATGGCCCTGTTTTGCCCGGACCATGCCCTCCCTTGCCTTGTCGAGCCCGCCTCGTCGCCGCCGGCCTGCCTGAACCCTGCCGCTGGTGTGACCTCGATCGATGTCACCTCGAAACACCACCCAGCCCTTGCTTCGTCGTTGCAGTGCCCTTCAACCTTGCTCCGCCTCTGCCTCGCCACCGTCGCCGGTCACCGAGCCAAGCCATCGCCCACGACCTGCCCTGCTCGCCGTGCCAATCTCGTCGTGCCATCTCTGCCGTGCCCTGTGAGCGCCGCCGGAGGGCCGCTCCGCCGCTGGACCCCACCGTGCCGCCACCGACGCCTTGCCCTGCTCCGCGCGCACAACCCGCACCCACGCACGGCTACGCGAGCCCGCCGCCGCTCCGGATCCGACTACCACACCAGATCCGGGTGTGCCGCTGACACCCGGGACCCACCCGTAAGTGGACGGGCGAGCGCCACTGCCCCGCGGACCCAGTCGTTGTTGACGCCTACCAACATCACTGCTAGGATCGGGCAACGCCCGCAGGCGTCAAGTAGGGGTGGCAGGTATTTCATGAACCACGAATAAATCCGCAAGCACATGGAATACCGCTGTAGCATTTTACCCGGGAGTACTCCGGGTGTCATTTATATTTCCGCAGGGAAGGCGGTGATTAAAAGTGCATAGGCTAGTTAATGAACAAATCCTGATTGGACATTCATTCGCATAAACAAAGAGGTAGTGTGCCACACAAGTTTACTTAGCTCCAAATATTCTAAAGGCAGGGAGAAAAAGGAAGAAGTTAGCACCTCGGGTCGTATATACTAGGTTAGCTATATTTATACTATCCCATAATTAGAATAACATTAGATTAAACTGGTACAACAGGGAGACCGCTACTAGCTTAACGGGAGAAGCCCGAACAACTTCATACCCCCAATCCGAACGTGGAGGATTATTAGGGCTCAAACAGGGATGTCACCACCTGCAGGCTACTTCTGCAAACCATGGGAGAGAGCGACATCCAGCAACACTCAATTAAACCAGACACCATGTCTGCATTAACAAGTGATACTTTAGTATCCCGCACGGAGCCCCCACCCTTTGGATGGACAGACATCATACTAGAGCAAACATACGAATACTGGAACAGTTGCCAGAGTTCTAAAGCTAATATATTAATCATCTCAAGCACAGGGCAATAATGCACACAAATCATGAAGTATATGTCTGTCATTTCAGAATATAACTGATGCAGATATCGGTAACCATAGATTAAGTCTATTACAAACTACCGAGAATTACAAAGAAGAACTAGAGATGAACCTATACCAGAACTCCTGAGCAACTCCGGGGACCCGATGACTACTGGATCAACCTAAACTCCACTAACCTATAGAGCTAAACAAAGAAAAGAGCTTGAGGTTCAACTTGAGATGTGTCTTCATTCTCACCCCCCCCCCTCATATTTATAATGGGGAGCCATGGGTGTGCACGGGTGAGTTCTGCAGGTAAGCCCCCTTGAACCGACCTTCTTGACCAATGAGCAAGTGACACCTCAAAGGGGGAAGGTCAATTGTGCAGTGGGGCACCAACCGTCCCCAACTTCCTCCAGTGGGCTATCCTAATATCCCTCGTGTTCAAATGAGATGCTAGGCCTTGTCCTAAATAGATTTGCTTAGGTATTTGGGCCTCCTTTTGATCCAATTGAGCCTAAATCTTGCTCTGATTTGTCGATGAATTCTTCCTTGAATCATAAGGTGCTTGCAACCTGCATTTTGGCTCAAATACCAATCTTGCATATTTTCTAAAGGTAAAGTGGGTTTAGACATTTATTTGGATAATGATGCGTGTAAGAAATGCAACTCTCATGATTTTCTGATCAGGTTGACACTATAGAATTGGTCGTTATTGAGCGTCAACAAGATCCCCCAAGCTGTCTTTTGCTCGTCCCGAGCAAAATAGGATAAATCAGGTTCTTGATCAGAAAATCACTCTGAGTCTTACCTTGCCTGTCATATCATAGTTTATAACAAAGATGTTCATCTATGAATTTAAATGAGTTGGCTTTCATACCTTTGCCTTAGCCCCTTACTCGTCCATGGGGCTTTTAGTCTCTCATTGTCTCGATCTATTGAGAGTTAGAATGGTTCATAGAGCAATACTCACTTGTTCATAGATTTGCGATCCATCTGGAGGTTGTCTTTTGAAAATATTTTGAAATCAAGACTAAGTTCCTCGAATGATCCTCTCGAATCACTCAACTTTATGATTTCCTTACCAAGGCAGTACTTGCCCTTTTTATTCTCCCCTACTAAGATGAAGCTTCTGTGGAGGTCAAGGTAGGGTATAAGAACATGGCATACTTACATTCTATATATAGTAAAGTCAAAGAATGGATCCATGGAGAAGCAAATCATACAATCGAGATCAAGATGGCATGTGTGTGAGTGGATAAACGGATGGTGGCATGTCTTACTCCTAATTGTGATTGACCTTCACTCTCTTTATTTCATCCCCATATATATATTATTATTTATTTATTTATTTTGTTGGGTCATGCTTCCTGGCATGCCTTCTTTCTTTTTTTCAGTAACCATAATCTAAGACATTTTTTATTTTTGGGATATCACCAAGACAGAGTTTGTCATCAAGTGGAGCATTTATTTTGTGGATGGTGGAAATACTAATTCCCAGTGTAGGAATTTTGCAAGTGGAGGTGGATGTGTACGTGATCTTGATCAAAAAAGCGTGAAAAGATCTTCACTAGGGTCACAAAATTTGACAAAACTCAAAGAAATAACAAGTAACATATGTATAGGATTTTCCATGATGTAAGACATATGGCTCTGCTTGGAAGTTATTATCATTGAGGAACTTGCCTTCCTTTTAAATTTTTGAAAATAAAACTCCAAATTTCAGGCATTTCTTAGAATAAGATTGTGAACCTCTATTCACCATATCTATTCTCACAACAACTTAGACTTGAATAAGATATTCGCAACCCACAAGATATTTCAGGTTTACGGCAAAGATTTAAAATATAAAACAAACTCAAATTTAAGAGAAGTCTAAACCATAAACCAGACATATCAAGCTAAGCAGAACAGAGCAAATTTTCATCCTTTCAACTTCAAGAGGAGTCAAACATTCTTACCGCGCATATTGAAAAGGGAAATAAAGCAGTAAATATTTATTTTATTTTTATAAGTTTTTATTTTATTGGAAAGCAATAAAGGATACAGTTGACTTAGGGGAGGGCACCTCTCCCAAGCTAGCTCTTGGTTTAGAGTCCAATGTGCAGGACCTTTCTCCATACCTGATTAGGTTGAGGTCGAATCATCCGTAACTGGAAAAGTGGTAGTGGACGTTGACGTCTTCTTCTTACGCCACACCTTCTTGGTCTTCTTTGGTGGTGTAAGTGGCGTGGGAACTGGATCCTCAGATGTAGGGATGAGGATTTCTAAATCCTCCCATACAGTTTCAGTTATAAATGCAGGAATTTTTCTGTCTTCTTCTGCTGGCTCGGCTAGGGGATCATGGATCTCCCAATCCTCCCAAACAGGTTTGGATAGAGAGTCATGGATCTCCCAATCTTCCTAGCCGGGTTTAGCCCATAATCCTTCCCTCTCGCTATCCTCATGAATCAGGAACAGTTCCTTCTTATTTTGAAACCTAAATTTTATGGTCTTTCCCATGATGTGGAGGATGATCCTCCCCGTTCCAACATCAATCCAGGCCTTAGCATCTCTTAGGAACACTCGCCCGAGTATGAGCGGGATCCCAAGATCCCATTCCATATCAAGGACTATAAAGTTAGCGAGTATGAAAGTGTCCTTGACTTGTACCAAAAGATTTTCAACAACTCCCTTGGGATATCTTATAGTGGAGTCGGCCAACTGCACACACATCATCGTAGGGGAAAGTGCAGGATAGCTTAGCTTCTCGAATGTTACCTTAGGCATAATGTTCACACTTGCTCCAAGGTCACACAAAGCTTGATCAAAGTCGCAGTCGAAGATCGAGCAACTGATCATCGGGGTTCTGGGATCCTCCCTTATTGTTGCTGCCAATTCTCCCCGCAGTCCTCTTCTGGGCTGTGTGAGTTTCTCTGCATAGCTGGTAAAGGATGATTTTCTAGATGGCTTACCCTATCTAGTAGTCACAGCATTGACACTCTCTAGGGTAGATTCAGGTTGCCCTGAGATCTTCCCTAATTCAGCAGCAGGAGTAGCGGCGGCCAGCTGAGCGAGTTTAGTTTCAAGTATCTTGTTGAAACTCAGCTGGTTCTTGATAGCAGTGGAGAAGCCATCCATGTTGGCATGGATAGTCTCCAAGGATTTTTCATTGGCGGCCAGCTTCTTTCGAATTGACTCATTGATCTTTGCTTGGCCATAAACAAGATCCCTCAAGGTAGGTTGGTTAGGATTGAAAGAATTTGAGTTTCCATTACCTCCTTGGTAGTATGGGCGTAGTTGGTTCCACCCCTGATCTCCTTGTGGATGAAATCTGTTGCTGTTGTTTCCGTTAAGGTACATGGCTTCTTCTTGGGTTTCTGGGCAATCATTGCCTGAGTGTCCGATGTTCTCGCAGACCTCGCAAGTTATACGAGCTTCTAAGGCTTGAAGTGTCTGCATCTGAGCCTTATCTTGGGAATGATCCTCAAACTTCTTGAGGAGCAGATCAGTTTTCGCAGTGAGCATGTCTGTTTCCTTGATGGTGTGCATATCATGCTGGCGTGGTTGGAGTCGATTGTCGCTCCAACCTTGGTTGGACACCATCCTCTCGATTAATGCTGTAGCTCTTTCGATAGTGAGTGAGATGAAAGCTCCACCCGCAGCAGCATCCACATGATCACGGGCGATCTGAGTCAGCCCGTTGTAGAAGTTCTGAAGAATAAGCCAATTGTCCATCCCATGGTGTGGACACGCAAGGATACTGAAGCCTCTCCCAAGCCTCAGGAATTGACTCATTTGATGCCTGCTGGAAGTTTGAAATTCTTCCATGAAGAGCATTAGTTTTACCCGTCGGAAAGAACTTCACGAGGAACGCCTTGGCGCAATTGTTCCAAGTGTCTACTGAGCTCTTATTAGCGTAGAACCACTGCTTTGCTCTCCCCAGCAGAGAAAACAGAAACAGTCGGAGCCGGATCGCATCCTGAGATACTCCTTGGTAACAAAAATGCTGCAGAGCTCCAAGAATTATTGGAGATGAGTGCTAGCATCCTCGTTGGCCTTGCCACAGAAAGGGCTGGCCTGCACCATCGTAATGAGACCCGCCTTGATCTTGAAATTCTCTCCTCCAGTGTTGACCTTAGGTCCGGTAGGAACCTAGGTAGCAGAGGGAGTAGAGTAATCGCAAAGCGTCTTCTGGGCCATGGAGTTAAATGTGGATGGCGCAATAATGACTGCTTCGGCTGCCGAGAGTGAGATCTGAGGAGGCACGACACGAGATCGAACTCTTCTCAAAAGTGACTCTGGATTTGGATTGAAGTTTTGCGGCAGATCGAAACCGATCATACACTACCCTGTTTTCACATCAATAGAGAAAACAAAGCCAAGTTAGCCTTTTTAGCAAGCGAATGCCAACTTCGATTTTGTTCATAACCTTGCCTATTTATTTTTAATCTATATCTTCCCCGGCAATGGTGCCAAAAATGCTTGTTGACGCCTACTAACGTCACCGCTAGGATCGGGCAACGCCCGCATGCGTCAAGTAGGGGTGGCAGGTATTTCATGAACCACGAATAAATCCGCAAGCGCATGGAATATCGCTATAGCATTTTACCTGAGAGTACTCCGGGGTGTCATTTATATTTCCGCAGGGAAGGCGGCGATTAAAAGTGCACAGGCTAGTATGGACCTTTATGGACCTCCTACTCCCCAATCCGAACGTGGAGGATTACTAGGGCTCAAACAGGGCTGTCACCACCTGCAGGCTACCTCTACAAACCGTGGGAAAGGGTGATATCCAGCAACACTCAATTAAACCAGACACCATGACTGCATTAACTAGTGATACTCTAGTATCCCGCGCGGAGCCCCCACCCTTCGGATGGACAGACATCATACTAGAGCAAACATACGAATACTGGAACAGTTGCCAGAGTTCTAAAGCTAATATATTAATCATCTCAAGCATAGTGCAATAATGCTCACAAATCATGAAGTGTATGTCTGTCATTTCAGAATATAACTCATACAGATATCGGTAACCATAGATTAAGTCTATTACAAACGATTGAGAATTACAAAGAAGAACTAGAGATGAACCTATACCGGAACTCCTGAGCAACTCCGGGGACCCGATGACTACTAGATCAACCTAAACTCCACTAATCTATAGAGCTAAACAAAGAAAAGAGCTTGAGATTCAACTTGAGATGTGTCTTCATTCCCCCCCCCTCCCCCTTCTCATATTTATAATGGGGAGCCATGGGTGTGCACGGGTGAGTTCTGCAGGTAAGCCTCCTTGAACCGACCTTCTTGACCAATGAGCAAGTGACACCTCAAAGGGGGAACGTCAGTTGTGCAGTGGGCTGGGCTGGTCGGCCGATGGCCCACTGGCACCAACCACCCCCAACTTCCTCCAGTGGGTTGTGCTAATATCCCTTATGACCAAATGAGGTGCTAGGCCTTGTCCTAAACAGATTTGCTTAGGTTTTTGGGCCTCCTTTTGATCCAATTGAGCCTGAATCTTGCTCTGATTTGTCGATGAATTCTTCCTTGAATCATAAGTTGCTTGCAACCTGTATTTTAGCTTAAACACCAATCTTGCATATTTTCTAGAGGTAAAGTGGGTTTATATATTTATTTGGATAATGATGCGTGTAAGAAATGCAACCCTCATGATTTTCTAATCAGGTTGACGCTATAGAATTGGTCGTTATTGAGCGTCAATAGTCGTCTGTGAGAGAGGGAAGTGGAGAGAGTAGCAGGGTAGGGCCAGATCGGTTTGGGCCGATTTCGGCCCAAGTTGCTGAAATTGCAGGTCAGCCCAACCTCCCCTTTGGCCCGTTAAACCCTAGTGCACAGTAGACTTTCTCTTTTTTCTTTTTCTTTAATCCGATCTGACACGTGAATCCCACCTGTCAGCTTCTTCTGTGTGGCTGACATGCGGGACCCACTGACACGTGGACCCCACCGACAACCGTTGACTAGTCAGCGATCAGCGTTGATCCAGTCAACACTGACGTTAGCAGGGCCCACTGCAGACGTCAGCAAACTGACCCCACCTGGTGATGTCATGCTGACGTTAGCATGCCACGTGGCAAGCTCTGGTGCTGCCACGTGTCACCCCTATGTTTTTTATTTTTTCAAAAATCATTTATTAATTTTAGAAATAATTTAACCTTAGAAAATTTATAATAAATTAACCGAACCTCCGAAAATTATGAAACCAGTTTCATAATTCTTCTAAAATCATGATCTACCCGTTAGAATAGGTTTTATTATGATTTGGATCTTATTTGAGCAGTTTTGTGAAATTTTGCATTTTGACCCCTATGTTTGTATGTATTTACAATTAGAACTCTACGAGAAGGAGTTGACCAACACCCCGGACGACCAGAGGATCCAGAAGAACTTCCCACACGCCCAGAAGGTCCAGGAGGACGTACCGGACGACCAGAAGCCCCCGGAGACCCAGGAAGACTACGAGAGACCACCAGGTTCACGCCCATCTAAGAAATTGAATCATATTAGGCATTGCTTGCTAGATTATGCTATCGCTTTACTTTATATTGAGATGAGATAAACCTGCATAGCCATTTATTTACCTGTATTCCTTGTATTCCTGTTTTACCTTGATTTCATATATGAGATGCTTTGGCTACCATGTCTATGTGTATGTGTGGGATATGTGATGATATTCTTGGCGTGAGTGGAGATACACTTTTGAGGAGTTGGTGGCTAGGACTTCTAGCGGGGGGCGAGTGAACTTGCCTGATCCTCAGATCAGGGGGCTGGGGTGAGTGTTGGGCACATCCTACGGAGCACCTTTGGTGGGTGCATGTCTCTTCGGGAACACTGTTCCTTTGGGAACCTTCGGGAACCGTCGCGTGCTTGCAAGAGGAGAGACATGTCGGTGTGGCAATCGGGACATAGGCCTTGTTCTCATCAAGAATAATTTTTAAAAGCTCTCATTCACTCCCCCCCTCTCTGGTTGCCCATCCTGGTCCTTCACTTTGCCTCAACCATTCTTTCTTATAGTTTCTCTGTCATTCTTTGGCAAGAGATCTGAATAGGTATTCCTTTTTCTGGTAACCCTGCTGCTGCCTCGATTATCAAATTGATTGGGCGGCTGGGGGTTTAGGTATTGACATAGGCCATGGATTTTTGCAATCAACAACTCACGAGGAACGATTCATATGTGCATGCTAGGGCGGCGTCGTGCGACGAAAAATGCATGTCAGTGCGGGAACACTAACGAAACATCAGTCTGACACTGCAGTATGAATAAACGTGAAGAAACCTAAGCCCAACGCCTGCAAGAAACATAAGCGCAGAAAGTCTGGTGGGCTGCCATGAAACGGACCAACATCTATGCTGCCAAATATCGTTCCTTTGTACATCTGCGATAGGCCGATAGTCCCAGGATACTCGAGGTATCGCGTACATCCACATATCTCAGCTAGATATATACATAATTTCCATATATTGAATGATCAGAGAACATCTCATAGTCTGAGTAATTTATTACATAACAGGCCAAAGTCGGTGCAAGTCCATAGGGCTGAATCAGAGTTGGAATATGCTGCTGAAAAACGGAAGCGGGGGGCTTCATCACCCCCGTGGTAACACTCACAAGAGCAGTGGTAGCAGCCATTTTTGCTCATCTGTGAGCTTTGTGGAATGAATGGTTCTGTGCGAGGAGGTCTGTTCGGCCAGTTCATGTATTAAGAGAGAGAACCTTGCTGCCAGCGATGGGTGGTGGATTGATCATTGTCCACGCGTAAGAGTTGACAAACACTAGTTTAAAATGCTCCAACCACTGCATGATGCACATTTCCGTGACTACCTGCAAGAAGGAATCCTTTTCCATCTAATGTGACTCAGAAACTTGTTCAATTAGACTCGATCACTCTTTGTTGGCAAGATAACCGAGCGATGAGGCATGTGATAAGCAATTACTCCCTCCTTCCCTGTTTATAAGGCATACACGTATATCAAGATTCAAACCTTGTCATCTTTGACCAATTATTTGACTATTAAATTTTTATTTTTATAATGCAAATTTCATATGATTGGATTCATAATCAAATATATTTTACAATGATTATAAGTTTATAATCAAAAGTGATATAATATATGATAAATAAATGGTCAAAGTGTTGTTTAGAAGACCGTGTCATGTTCCACCATGCCTTATAAACGGGGAAGGAGGGAGTATAAACTTACATTTATAAGGTAGAGAAGATCAATTCCTGATCTTGTATATCCGTATTTAAGATCAGCCTGCTTGTCCAAGTATCCCGCATGGCGCGTCCATTGGCAGGCTAGCTTAGCATTATTGCATTTCGCAAAAAAAAAAGCATTATTGCACTATTCTTTTGTTCCCAACAGCTGTTAGTAGCTGTACTATAATAATACAGCTTGACTACCAACATTGAAGTTTTATATTCAGTCTCTACAGCTGCCAGTTGTGCATTGGATCGAAGACCACAACGGGAAAGAAAGAACAAGAGATAGAAAAATAGCACACCAGACACTGAATATGTAGGGATGAGGATTGAGGACAGGAGAGCTCACCGGATCGGAGAAGCCGTGGCAGATGCCACTATGCCACCGGAGGTGACGGTGGCAAGATAGCGCCGCGCCGTCGCCGCCGCCGTCCATGAAGAGTGCGGAGGTCTTGGCCTTGCGATTTGGCGAACCAATGAAGAGGGCGCAGTCGGGTGATGCGGCTCACCGGTCGGCAGCTGCCAGCAGCAATGGATTCGAGGTCGAGGAGGGCCGAGGACGGAGGTATACTCAGTTTAATTTTTTTTCCTTATTTGCCTTTTTTTTCCACTTACTTTCTGTAGGAATGGGAATGCAATATTGTACTCAAAATCCACGCAAAAATATTGTTTGCAACTTTCATATTTCGGCAGAACGCTCCATCCAGAGAATTTGGAGGTCATTCAGTTGTTGAACGAATTTTGCAGGATCGGAGTAGCCTACTCTCTTAGGAATTTTCGTGCCAAAATATACTCAGTTTCAAAGAGGAGGCAAAACGACGGTGCCGGGCAGGTGTAGAAGTTCATATTTCATACAGGTACAGGACGTTGCATCGATGTATCATGAGTCATGATCATGACTCATCAGGGTTAAAAAAAACTAAGGCAAGCATGGCCCCTATGTTATTTTTGGCAAACTCTAGTCAGCCTCTCTCTCTCTCTCTCTCTCTCCATCCTGTGTGCATCATATAGGGCCCCAGTTGCACCCACATAGAGAACAGTGGCATCACAACGCCAGCTTACAGCTAGCTTTGCATTCGAATTCAAACGTCTATAGGCATTGCTGCGTTGGTGGGATCCATTACTAACTTTGGCATTCATCTGGTGCAAAACGCACTGAGCATCTGATGAACCAGGTGGTCTCTGCAGCAACTTGGTAGAAGTAACTCAAATAGACGATACTCTGCCCCCACCATGTGTTTAACGGTCTTCTGAACCGGGTTGTCTGATGTGCTCCAAGTGCATCTTTACCAGGAGCTCGGTTAGCTGCTCCTCCAAGTCTTCCTCCTTGCTGCTCCTGCTCACGGTCGTCCTCCCGCTGCTTGTGACCATGACCACTACATCTTTGTAGTTAGCAAGCTCGTTTGCAACCACCACGTTCATACCGTACTTCTTCAAAGCCATCTCCGCCTTCTGTAGAAGAATGTTTGGATCGGTCTCGAGCTGCAGTGTCCGGGTATTAGGAACAATTGGCATGGTGGATTTGGAGATAGGAAGGCTGAAGAGTTGGTGAAGAAGAAGAAATATAGAACTAACCTTGAATGATACACAAAATGCTGAAGGGGCCCAAATTTTTCTGAGGATGAAAAGCATCTTAGGGACTTGGTTGAGTTGCATGTTCAAAGGGCCAACTGCTGACTCGATTTTATGTTTAGCCTGTGAAAATATCTGTCAGGGAGGAATAGGAAATGGAACCTTGCCAAGGTGTCAGAACAATTTGAATATCTAACTGAAAGTTTCATCAACTGTCCTCTCAACAAGCATTAGTCACCAAGTACAAATGCTGAAATGCAATGCCATCATAGGCATATAAATCTGCCATCATGACTGCTCCAGCTAGTGTGGGGTGTGCTTGTTGGCGAATAATCCTCTTCGCGCATATATCTGTCCAGGTTCAAAGTGTCTAGGTGCAGAGTCTTTAGTTAGCAGATCTTCAGCTAGCAGTTAAGATGAATAATAGGCAACTTTTCACCAAGTCTCAAGCGATTTTGATAGCAGAAGAATCATATTATGCTTATGTTTCCAGGATTTCAAGTTTCCCGAGTCATGACAGAGTTCGAAAATTTAATGACGAAGCACACTGCAGGACTACACAAATAAGCAAGGACGCAGTTTCTACAGAGCTTTTTCAATAAAAAAAATTGTTTCTGTGAGCCAAGTGTCTTGTTAAACTTTTTTTTATAATTGGAGTAAACAAAATAAAAAACATCAATTGCTACCTAAGATGTGCAATGTAACGCCAGTCTAGAATCCTAATGGTGTAATCATCTGATGTGCACTGACAGCTTCAGATGTAATCCTGCTCTGCTCCAAGGGCAACCATGATTGGTTTTCTCAAATATGATAAACACATGAATACATTTTCTGAAGATAGAACCTACCATACTTTCCCATGGAACATAGAAGTCAGAAACTGCAGCAGCAAGAAAGAACATTCCATGGTGTCCCAAGCAATTCATCGAAGTAGCTACCATCTGTAGTAACTGTTTGAAACAGGAAAAGAACAAACATGTCAGATTAAATGTTAGTAAAATATCATGCACATACAGGTAAGCTTTTAATGTCTGAAACAAAATAAGTAGAATAACTGCTAACACAAATGACTATTGAACCTGCTTATCACAAAAAATTACCCAAACTGTCTTCTTCCCAGCTTAAACTATGCTAAAATCTTGAACAATACTCCAACCAATAAACCAGTAGGGTACACAACGTAATATGGACAGCAACAGTAGAAATGTAACACGGACACTATATGGACTGGAAACAGGCTCTGGTAGGGAACAGGTATGTACCTGAAGGTACTCGAAAATTGTAGTGAAGGGAAGTTTCAGAAGCAGGCCTTCACCAATTGCCTGCAATCATGAATACAAGACAGCCAAGGTACCATATCAATCTGATTTGCAGCTAAAGCATCAGAAGAGAAAGCAGCATGCAGATAGGGGTGCGGCATATACCTTGCGATAATTGCTAATAGCTGCCTTGACCACAGTGGAATGAGATTGGGGAACTGGGACGTACAACAAAGGTACAAACAGATGTTTCAATTCAGTAGTCGAATACAGAATTCATTTAAAGATTACTTGTAACTACTATAAAAGAAAATGAGGTGACAAGGCTGAATATTTAGGAAAGGAGATAAACTAAGGGTCTATTTGGAACCACCAGCTAATTGGTTGGTGACTAATTTTTAGCTGGATGGATCCAAACCGGGTCAGCTAATTTTTATTTACTATCCAGCTAGCTGGTCCAACCCAGCTAATTTTACCTAGCCAGCTAATGCACTGGGTGGATCCAAACAAGACAAATTTGGTTCAGTTAGCATGATATACATAATTCAGGAAAACAGTCCCCAAACCTTGGATCTCTGAGTCTTCACCAAGCTCAAAAAGATCGAGAAACGAATCCTCTGGAAGAAATCTACAGTAAGGCTGCTTGCTCCCACTGCAAAGAGGCGTCAGTGTCACTCAACTTCCAGACGTTCTGGTGTTCAGAACTGAAATAAGAACAGCTTGCAGCTAGCTACACGATGCCCCATGTCCTAGTGGTAAAAGGTAGTAATTGAGAACTTCAAATAGCCAGCCTACGAGACCACAAACTAAGTTCCAGGTACCACAGCGACGAATAGAAATTGTTAGACTAGAAGTGCTCACCGGCGATAGATGAAGATGACGGCATAGCCCGCCTTGAGAAAATACCTGCATTTTACCACAGACAGTTCTGAACACCAAGCAGGGCGGTGACAGCAAAATGAAGATGGCGCGGTGTGTGTGTGTGTGTGTGTGTACTCGGTGGCGGCCGCCCCCCGCTGGCCGGAGGCGAAGTTGTCGATGTAGCGCACGCAGCGCTGCTCCAGGGGCACCGTGGTGCCGCCGGAGGTGATGCAGATCACCCTGGCGCCTTCGGCGGGCCCGCCCGCACCGCCGCTCCCTGCAGCACGCGGGGTCAGGAGCAGCCAATCCTGGGTTGAGCAGGGCCGGGCCGCGGCGGGTGTACACCAACGGACCAACCAGCGGGATGAGATAACGAGAGCGAGGGGAGAACGGGGGCTTGCCTGCGGAGTGGCGGGCGACGAAGTCGGCCACGCTGGCGGCGACGCGGTCGCGGTCGCGGAGCGGCGGCGCGGCGCGGAAGAAGGCCTCCGCCGCCTCCTCGCTCCGGCGCGCTGCGGCCTCGGCCTCCGCCGCGATGCTTGGATCCACGGCCATGGCTTCAGCTCACTTCCGATCCTCCGATGGTCCGATTCCCCTTTTCCTCAGATGAGATTTTGTGCGGGTTTTTGTGGAGAAAAATGAGTGCGAGAGTGATGGGACTGCATTAAATAAGAGGAAGAATAGGATTCTTTGCATCCATTATCTTGTGAGGAAGAGGTCGAGCTCGAAAGATGATTCGAGATGAAGAATTCGGTGAACAAAAAAAAATCGAGATGAAGAATCCGGTGACCAAAAATAAATCTGAGGAACAAAAAGTCGAGATGAAGGATTTGGATCCGGGGTTTGAACCCGACGTGAATCGAACACGCAACCTTCTGATCTGGAGTCAGACGCGCTACCATTGCGCCACGGATCCGACTGTATGAGAACTGACAATATAGTTTTACTAATATGCGAGTATCGTTGCCGCCAGATCTACCTAAATTTCTGAAAAGGACGTGTTTCATTCTAAATCACTCAAAGTTCCTTAATCCTTAGACCCAGACATCTTTCTTTGAGTTGGTCGCATACAGGTATGCCATTCCAAAATCATTCTCTTTTGGTTCTCAACCTACTCGAAGTATAAGCGCATTTGCCGGCAAAAAAAGTACGCATTGTATTAGCATTACAACCCATTTTAATCTATAGGTTCTCAACCTAAATATCGTCATCTAGAATCTGCTTTGTTGGTTACTAAAATATGAGCAACTAGGTGATACCCGCTTGTTGCTGCGGGATCTTACGGTGAAATTTGAAAGCATAAATGTTAAAGTGATTTCTTGATAATATTCTTTTGCAAATGATATTATACATGAAAATATGTTCGTTTTGTTGAGAGAGAATTGAACGGCTTAATGATTGATCCTCCATGTATTTCTACTGTTAGATTTTTGTAGCGTGGTACTCGCAAAGACTAATAAATTTCATACATGGATGCTATAAGTCACAGAAAATCAGTGGCAGACATAAATAGATGGTCCTAGTGGATGATGATGTGATGTCTGATATAGTTAGGTTCCTATATGACGTGGATAACTTGCATGTTGAAAAAAATAGAGTTAATAACTCCTAGTGGGTGCATCTATATAGGTTATATAGCGGGGTGCATCTATATAGGTTATATAGATATCAAAATGTGGGTATGCCAATCTTTTTTACAAAATTTTAGCAATTTTAAAATAACACTTAGGTCAATCTTAATGAAAGTGACATAGGAGTGTCATGAGCATTAAATATCATACCACATCAGCAAATTTGCTGACATGGCAGAATCATTTATGAGGAGGGACGAAGTGGAGTGCCATGAGATGAGAAGAGTGTCATCATCACCATCACACTCCGCAAGCACAATTACAAAATTTACAATTATAGTAACTGTGCAATAACACTCCTTACTATGACCGGCCATAGTTAGGTGGGCTACTTTTTTATTCTAACCAAACGAGCGTCAACATTTATAAATTCACCCCCATTTTAATAGCCAACTAAGCTGACCCTTACTTTCTAAGCTTTCGGCCATTATCTAAAATCACAGTCAAGACTTTTATTTAATCCTCAATGTTAACGGCAGCATTGAATGTATGGTAGTGTCATCGTCACCAATAGCACCAAACGAGATGAGACAGGGCTTCTAGGCAAATGAACTGGTTCCACGGCAACCCTAATGTTAACATAATATTTATTTTCCTGTTTGGCAGTTTGTTGTTTCCATTAGCATCCATTATATTCTCATTTGCCTTTTCTTTTCTTGTCTATTAATTTATTAGAGTTTGCTGGAAGTCTGATTTTAATGCGATAGTATTCTTGATATCACATTTTCTCGATTTCCTACCTTATTCTGGTTAGGAAAAAAAGTCTATATCACCTCCCACCTATTGGGGGTGGACTACATAATCCTCCAACTTATGAAACAGTCTATATCACTCACTGAACTTTCCAAAACCGATCAAATTACCCTCTAAAACAGTTTCAAAAAATCATAGTAGCTTTAGATCTATGCTTTTCTTCATAGCTATAAAAAATGTACTAAAGTATATCATATTATATGTTCACTGTGTAGATCTACTCATTTGGAGTCTACCACAATTGGATTTTCTATTTTATGATTTTTCTGTGATTTACTATGATTTTTCAAAACTGCTTTAGGGGTAGGGTGATACAGACTTTTTCTATCTGGGTATTTGGAAGTCACCTTCTTTACTTCACCTACACAATTTTCTTCCTCAACTAGATAAATACCCGTGCGTTACAATAGAAAAAAAATACATATATACGGCGGCATATTCATGGGCGATGGTACCAAAAATCAATTCAATCATTACTGCTCTAATTTATTGGGCCACCCTTCCCTCAATCTAAAGTTGCAGCATAGAGAGGCACAAATTGCTAATATTTTAGGGAAAGATGAAATTTTACAAATGGAATCATCAATTGAAGCCTATATAGGAGAGAACACCTGATCTCGATGACTTGAGCAGGTGCAAACCTAGAATGTTGTCCTTGTCGTTTGCAGACACTTCCTCTTATTATACTAGTGCATTGCGCGTTGCGCGCGCGCATAATTTCTTTGTAATTTTTTTAGGTAATTACTGTGGTAGTAGAAGATGTAATCTTGCAGTTGCATTTATTACATATTTATTCTCTCATTTAGATGTTCTTTAAACAATATGGAACAAGGAATCGAAGTTTCAGGATAAATTTGCGCACGCTCATGTCAACTTTATCGATCTGAATAATAAAATTTGTACATTTAGTAGACTCATATTGCCATAGAGGACAAATAAGAATTTTCTGGTTATGTCACAACGAAATATAAGAGTTATTTACAAGGAGTTTTAGACTTATTGAGATAGTAGCTATCAACTTCATAGTCTAGGATAAAAATCTAAAATATGGATATAGTTATTACAACGGAACAAAAGACTTCTGCAAGGGGCTTCATAATTCACAGAAGGAGTGGAGATGTCCTGTAATATTATAATATAAATAGTATCATGTAATATTATAATGCAAGAAATATTAGTACTATAATTAAGTTAGAGGCCTGGGGAGAGTAATAAAATCTGGATTAATAGTATGCATGATGTAAAGAATCACTGAAAGCTTTATAGGAGGGTGAAGGAGTCTAGCATGCTGTAAAAAAAAATAATGTTATTATGTTTATGCGATACCTATATATGATTCAATAGCTATATATGATACCTATATATGATATTATATTGTACGATAACTAAAGTCACATGAAGAAGCACTAACCTGCTTGTTAGAGATAATCAGTGCTTATTTATGCACCCTTGTGTAGCGCTTGACCTGAATGAGCACACTGGAGTTAAAATATTGGGTTTTATATTATTTCACTTTGCAAATCAGTACATGTTTGGTGTGGGGAAGGTGGACAAACAGTAAAATTGACCAATGGTGTACGAAGGCAAACAGGAACAGCAGGAGCAGTGAGAAATTTCATGGAAGGAACGAGAGTGTTACCTTTTTGACTTATGAGGAACGGGGCCAAAGCAGCGGCATATTTTTTCCCTTGCAATGGAGGGAGGGCAGAAGCATCACATTATGCGAACATCTGAATCATGTGGAGGAGCTGGGGAAAGAACAGAATGTGAACCAGAGACTCCGTGATGCAAGAGACGCCCCCTTCCTTGCCTGCACCGGACCAGATACGAAAAGAAGGCAGGGCAGTCAAAATTGGAGGCCGCCAGGTACAGGTCTAGTGTTGTAGGCGCAGGAGGGGCAGGATACCATCAAGTCTTTCAAATACAGTAGAATGGCAGTCTTTTTTTTCCTTGCTTTGATTCTGCATAGGATCACAAGCAAATGGGTTAAGAACAAGGAAGTGAGAATGGTATAATCGAGTTTAAGGCAACATTCCAAGTTTATTTTAAAGATTTCACCATATGTATAGCAAACATGGACTACTTGATAAAGTAGTCCGACACAGAAATTAGGAAATCTTCATCATACCTTAGTGGATATGAAAAGAGAGGAGAAAATAATATATGAATCAAATAAGTAATTGTAGGAAAGGGACGAAGCTATGTTATTTTTAGGAAAATATATGGAAGCCATCAATGGCAGCCCAGCAGCAAAACAAAAGGAAAGTGGCCCCTAATGTTGGCGAGTTATCAATTATTCTAATATATAAGCATGCTCCATTAGTTCATCTAAAGAATCTGAATAAAGGTATTTTGTCAAGAAAGAAACATTTCCAGATTGTAAGCTTACTGTAATCATGCATATCTAGATTATGAACAGGTACTCATCTAGACAAATAAAATCATCAAATCATTCATAAGGGATTGTTCCATACTTTTGAGCAGCGACAACTTGCGAAAAGATTTCAGCATACTGCTCCATGCATCTCTGTTAGTGGAAGAATTAAAACAAATATTGGGAGGGATGGTCTTACTTTACCTAGGAAATGCTTGGAAGGAATGGAGCGGAGGGGATTTACCTTGGCGCTCGAATCCAGCAATTCCTTACCTGCAATTTTTGTGTTGATCACTGAAAAGGAACCAGTCCTTGAAGGAAATAATTTTTTTGTTTATATCAAATATTTCCCTGAGGATAAACGTAATATGCACGTGTTTACATCAATTCACTACATGACCATAGCAAGAAAAGCTTGGTAAAGAGAAGTAAAATTGCTTATGCTATTTTAGCTATCTCAATGGGCTTTTTTTTTTGTTTCTGGACATCTCATTCTAATATTTCAGCAGAGTAAAAAACCGCATGATCAGTCCCTCAAAATATAGTTTTAGTTGTGCATCTACAGATACATTTTCTGTACTACAACAAATTGGGCCTGACAATGTTTCACTAAATGAAGGGTGAAGCAAGCATGAGCAGCAAATATACTTGGAGGCCTAATGCAGTGTCTTAGCACTATAAATGTTTAAACATGCTGGGAACCATTAATACAACCAATACTTGTGTTTGTGCAATAGGCAATAGTCATTCACATATATGAAAAGGAATATTTGTTCATATCAACAGAAATTCTGGACCAACAGAGCGCTTCCTAAACTTAATAGTAATCATGCACATATATGGGAAAGAATATATGTGTCGTATTACCCAGAGCATTTCCTAAACTGAATAATAATCATGCGCATATATGGGAAAGAATATCTGTGTCTTATAACCTTTGATAGTTCATTTTATTTTTCAAGTATAAAATGAATAACAACTGCATGCCTGGATCAACTACATCTGGCCCAAGAACTCATATGATTAATAAAGTTTGAAGAAAGTAGCTCATAGTACCTGTAAATGTCTTGAACAGCATGGGAGTACTACCTCCCAAATCTGCTTTGGTGGCCTTTATGGTGCACAAGAAAAAGGTGGTCTAGTTAGAAGAAGATACAACATCGGTGATTGTAATAGCATTCTATTTCTTAAGTATAGTGAGTAAGTGAAGCATAAATTGAATTCTGGCTTAGGAACCTAATACTGAGAGGAGCAAATGGTCAGCGTAGTTAGCTGAAGGCACAGTCTATGTCGTATTAGTGGTACCTAAAATGCAGGAAAGGTAGTTCGTTTGAGCAATGCTGTGCTGGTGGTAGAAGCAGAATACCAGTACTACTGAATATTAGTTAACCTTTTTACTGCATTCAGATCTTTGTGCATGACAACATTTTTTTTTGGTAAATCAAAGAGGTGAGATTACAATGACCTGTCAGGTGCTCCTGAGGAGAGGAGGTTCCAATGGAGCCATTCAGGTTAGGACTTTCATATTCAGGCCCAGGTACAACCTGACCATTAGTTTCAACCTGTTAAAGGTTACTGTTAGGATCTAGAGGCAAACAAAAAAAAAGTAAACTTAGCATCTAATTCTGCAGCATCTATAGCTGAATGCTCTGCGAAGAAGCATCATATTTTAGGTAGTGCTTCCTGCATTGGTGAGGAATCGTACCTTTGTTCTCGTCTGCTGCAGTAAAGTGGACTCCTCGTTTACTGTCTCTAGGCTGCTTCTTGGAACAAAATGAAAGGGGGCGACCAGGAAGCGATGACCAGTAAAAAACGGAGGGGCGCACCTGAGATTCAGGAGTTCTGGGCGGACAGCAATGGCGGACAGCAGACAGGCCGCTGAGGAAGAAGACCACAACGTCGAACAAGGCACTGAGGAGGAAGCCAGGAATTAGACCAGCGCGCGCGATAGCGGGCGGAAACGCGAGGGATGGAGCGGATCTTGTGAGGCAGCAGCCGCGGGGCCGCTGTTGGGAGGCTCCGGCCGCGGGACACGGTGGCCGCCGGAGGCCGCAACCGGTGCGGGTGAGGGCGGTGGCCGGAGGACGCAGCCGACGCGCTTGACAGCGACCGCGGCCACAGCCATTAGCCGGCGTGCGTGACGGCGGCAGTTGCAGGAAAGGGTAGTGCGCTGAAGCAGATCCGGCCAAGGAAGGCGTAGATCCGCCGAGGTTTAGGGCGGATCCGGCTGCCGAACTCCCAAAGCGGAGGTATTCGCTGCTGTTGGTCTCGTTGACTGCGCGTGGAGGCGGAGCTCGGCGTTGGCTCGCTGCAGGGTTCCGGTGCGGAGCACGGCGGCCGCCGCCATGGCCCCGCACAGGTCTCCCGCCGCCATGGCCCCGCACGGGCCACTGCCGCGTTTGGGCGCCAGCCTCGCCGTGCGCCGTTCTGTCGTGGACGGCTCGTGGACGGCCAACAGGGAGAGGGATGGCGCGGGGAGGGGAGGGGAGGGCCGGCCTCGCTGCCATGGCCGGGGAGCGCGCGGTGAGGATGGATGGAGCCGAGCTCACGCAGGCAGGCAGCGCGCCGGGGAGGGAGGGAGGATGGCTGCGCGCCGCCATGGGTGGGAGGGAGAGGACGACGGTCGCGCGCTCCGCCGGAGCCAAGCTGAGGCAAGCAGCCGACGCCTGACCCGCCGGGGCCACTGTTCGGCCTCGCCGTTGCAGCTCCGCGCGAGGAGAAGAGAGGGAGAGGAGTGGTGGAGGAGTGAGGGAGCAGGAAGGGGATGGCGCAGGCAGCTGGGAGGAAGAAGCGAACGCAGACAAGGAGAGGAGTACGCGGCAGAAGAAAGAGCAGAGCGAAGGGAAGTTACAATCTTTACCGTTAGATAAACATCGAATGGACCGTAAAATTTTAAGTGACGTGGCTAGGCTGAGAGCTCACGGAGCCCAGCCGGAATGATACATAGAAATATGACTCACGACGACGTTTCCTGTTTTTCCCTCTCTTTACTCATTTGTCATTGCGGCAGCATGGGCTCTATCACGTTCTCTTCTAAACACGCACGCATCATCAACATTGCCAAAACGTCTGTAAAACCGATTAAAAACTATCAACATTCGGACGCGCCAACGTCTGGAACTAAAATAAAAGAAATAATGCCATGGGAATTTTTGGAAGAAGCCATCCGCTTGCACCGATCAGAGCCTATGTGTGTAGGCCCTAAAACGTCGCAACAGAGGCCGGAGGAGAAAGCACAACGTGCGGCGACCGGCACGGTGGGCGAAGAAGCCGGCAGCAGCGACACTCTGTTCGCCACATGAAGTCTTCACGAGGCCGGGTAAGATGCCACCGCCGCCGGCGGCGGCGTTCGAGGACGCGCGTGATGGCGCCTGGAGGAGAACACACGAGACCGGGGAAGATGCCGCCGTCGGTGGCGGCCCACACTACTATAAAATATGTCTTTGTTCCAAGCCATTTGTCCCGGCAGCCTTTGGGTCTGGGACAATAGGTGGCTTTTGTCCCAAGTCCAACGGCTAGCCGGGCCAGCGGGGGGACAGGGGCCTTTTGTCCCGATTGGTGTCTCCAACCGGGACAAAACTCCTTGGCCCCCTTATCCCCTTTCCTCTCCCCCCGCCTGAGCCATTCAGCTCACTTGTTTCTTACTGTTCTTGGCTCGGGAGAGATGAGTTATTGCTCATTTCTTCACCACATTTGTGAAGATCTTTGATTCCCCATCCATCCATCGGCGCTAAAGGTTTGGGGCTTGTTTTTCTCTTCTTCATTGGCTTGTATAGCTCATTTCACGCTTTAGAAATAGAGAAAATGTGTAGCTAGCTCATTTCTTGAACATTTAGCTACATTGCATATGTAGGTGTGATTTTCTTTTAGATTTAGATGAGCATGTGGATAGTAGAAATTTTTAGCACGAGTGTAGACACTTCATGTGATGTACTTGTATATATGACCATATTATGGATAGTTGATTTTTGTATTCATGAATGAATTAATGAAATGAGTATATTAGAATTTTTTGTATTATGAATGGATTATTTTGATACTCTAGTGATGTATTTATTCAGGCTCACATTGAAACCATCTAGAAGCTAAAAAATCTTTATTTCGAAACAAGTATACATCGTTAATCTCCATTCAACGGTGATGGCACTACCTTTCGGCGAACACGATGCGCTATAAGGACGTCGCGAATCGGTTGGTCGCATCACCAGCACTTCCGATTGATAAGAAGACAGCATTTGACGCAGTCAGCATGGCCATTGTTGTACTGAGAGCATATCAACGAGCACGCTGCCTGTGCCAAGTGCTGTGCCTATTAATCGTAAATGTTGGTAATGCGACTGGCCGATTGGTGACATCCTTGTACCGCACCGTGTCCCCCCGAAAGTCAGTGTCATCACCGCAGAGTTGAGGTTACTAACATATACATTTTCAGAAATAAAGGTTTATTTTTCTTCTAGAGGATTTCTGGATATTGAAAAGAGTGTACTCCTAGAACTGAAGTGTGTCAAAGTAATTAGAAGTTATAGAGATTTTTTAAATTAATTAGAGATTTCTTTCAATTAATGATACATTTCATCTTTTTTATATGATTTCATTGTTATTTGTAAGTGTTATTAATCTGATCATTGTAATTGTAATAGTAAATAATTTTTAGATTGTAATGGTAAGAATTTATAATTTTGTGGAAAATAAAGGTATTTTTCAGTAAAATATGGCTTCAGCAGCTGGAGGGAGTTGCGCCGATGGGGGTGATCGTTGTCCTTCTAGAGAGAAGGGCACAACTCGAGTAGGTCGTCGGTCCAAAAAACCTAGTGCTTTTTATAGGGCAGCGCTCCGTTATTTGGAAAAAGAATATAGAGAATGCATGGCAAGGGGCGAGAAACCTCCGTTTGATCTTGAGGATTTATTGCGGCGTTACGGTTCGTCACCACCAAACTCGGAGGTTTCAGCTCCGTCATCTTCTTCTGCGCTAGCAAGAAATCCGTTTGAGCATTCTGCGTTCCAACGCAAGGACGGTTGAAAATCTATGTGTTGTTGTCCGAATTTTTAAGTTTCATGTATAGTATTCCTTTGTTAACTTCTGTAATGGATTAAGTACTCCTTTTAATTAATCAAGATGTATGATGGATATTGCAGATCTTTTAATTATTCATGTTATGTTACATTTAGTTTAATTTAGGTTTGATATATTTTATTTATTCGATACGTGTAAAGAATTCAAATCGATTTATTTAAAATGCAGATGGACCGGTAATGGATGTACAATGCTGACCGACGTTCGAAAGAATTTATTGATGGCCTGCATTATTTTTTGTCTATGGATGAGGCAAACAAGCAGAATGGTTTTATGTGCTGCCCGTGTGTTCATTGCAACAATAACAAGAATTACTCATCTTCAAAAATCCTACACAGCCACATTTTCGCAAATGATTTCATGGAGAAGTATATTTGTTGGACGAAGCACGGAGAACAGGGGGTTACCATGGAAGACAATGAAGACAGTGAAAAGGAGAGGTTGAAGTTCCAGAAGTTGTTAGAGGACCACCGTAAGTTGTTGTACCCAGATTGTCAAAATGGATTGAAGAAACTTGGCACCACCTTGGAGTTGCTGCAATGGAAGGCGACAAATGGTGTATCCGACAAGGGATTTGGTGAATTACTCAAACTTGTTAAAAAAATACTTCCTAAGGACAACGAATTGCCTGCCACAACGTATGAAGCCAAATAACTTGTTTGCCCTTTAGGATTGGAAGTGCAAAAGATACATGCATGCCCCCAACGTCTGTATCCTCTACCGAGGCGAGTACGAGAATTTGGATGCATATCCCGTATGCAGTGCATTGCATTACAAGATTAGAAAAGTTGATCCTGAAGATGTCGAGGGGGAGCCTCCCCGGAAGAGAGTTCCTACGAAGGTCATGTGGTATTCGCCTATAATACCACGTTTGAAGCGTCTGTTTAGAAATAAAGATAATGCTAAATTGATGCGATGGCACAAAGAGGAACGCAAGAAAGACTCGATGTTGAGACACCCCGCTGATGGGTCGCAGTGGAGAAAAATAGATAGAACGTACCCTGAATTTGATTTGGATGCGAGAAACATAAGGTTCGGTTTGAGTACGGATGGCATGAATCCTTTTGGTGAGATGAGCAGTGGTAACACATATTACGGCTACATTGAAGAGATATGGGAGCTGGATTACGGTCCCAATTTCAAGGTGCCTCTATTTCGTTGCCAATGTATTAAGCTATCTGGAGGAGGGGTAACAAAAGATGAGTATGGGATGACAATAGTTGATCTCAACAATCTTGGGTATAGAGACGAGCCATTTGTCCTAGCCCAGGATGTCGCTCAGGTTTTCTACATTAAGGACATGTCGAGCAAGCCAAAGAAGGGGATAAACAAGCAAAAGAATGAGCCTAAGCGACACATAGTTCTATCAGGAAAGAGAAATATCGTTGGAGTGGAGAACAAGACAGACTTGTCAGAAGAATATAATAATTTTGTTGTCACTCCACCTTTCGAAGTAAATGTTGATCCATGCATCCTGCTAGCCAATGATGATGCTATATACTTGCGTCGTGATTATAATCAAGAGACATTTGTGAAGAGAAAGTCTGTTACCGCTAATCCTTCATGTACTTGAATCATTTTATATTATTATATAAAAACGTAATCGCAATTCGAATACTTTTATTATATATATACTGTACAATTATACTTTATGTGTTATATATATCATTTTTTATATTTTTCACTTAATTACCAGAAACAATTATAATTTTCATTCAATAATGGATTACTCAACTAATTTTATTTATTTCATGAAATTACATTCACATTAACACACTATACTCTCTCACTAACACACACAATCTCTTAAACTCACACACTACTCATTAATATCATGAAATTGCTTAATTTTATCTAAAATTCACTTTTTAAATGTTAATATCGTGATAGAATCCACTTTCTGTCGAAAATCAACAGTTTGAAAAAATTTGTTCACCTAATATATTTTTGCATGGTCAAAATAACAAATATGATTTCAAAAAAGTTAGATATTTCGTTGACCCAATCACTTGAATGAAAATTAATTATTTTTGTTGCGTGTATCAAGTTTATATAGAGATAAGAAATTTTGTTCCATAATTTTTGGAATCATAATTTTATTAACTAAATTAAAAAATGAAAGCCAATTTTAAAATAGAAGTAAAAAGAAATAAAAACAAACATAAGATGTGACGGGAACGAGGGAAAATGGGCCCCTTTTGTCCCGGGTGGTAGATCCACCCGGGACTAAAGGTGGGCCGCGGGCTGGGAATTTTCCCGGCCCGCCCAAAAACACTTTTTGTCCCGGGTGGAGCGACGACCCGGGACAAAAGACCCTTTTGTCCCGGGTCGTGGATTCACCCGGGACAAATCCACGACCCGGGACAAAAGGGCATTTTATCCCGGGTGGTGGCTTCACCCGGGACAAAAGGGGGGCCCTTATATATGTCGCTTAACCTCCGCCTTCCTCCAACACTTGGGCATTTTCTTGATCTGCGCCGCGCCGTCGTCGTCTCCCATCGCCCCTCGTGCTTCGCCGCCATCCCCGAGCGCCGCCTGAGCTCCACCGCCTCCACGCCTCGGCCGCCTTGGACAACGACCCTGCCAGGCCGCTCACCGGTGCGCCGCCGTCCCCGGCCCCGTGCCACCTCGTCTTCGCCGCCCCCGGCGGCCTCCACTGCACGCCGCCGCGCCGCCACCCTCTCCGCTGCGCGCCACCGCGCCGCCAGCTCCCCGCCTCGTCGTCCAGGGCCGCCGCCCCTAGGTTTCCCCGCCCTGTGTGAGTAGTGTGGCCGCCGGCATTTTCTTTTTTCTTTTCAAATTTTATGTTTATGTAAATCTGTTTTATATTAACTAGAATTCAATTATGGGTATAGTGTTTTATTTATTATATATTAATTAGAATTGATTTATAGAGACATTATTAGAATGCAATTATGGATATAGTGTTTTCTTTATTTATAGAGATATAGTGAGAATTAGAGAGAATTTATAGAGAAATAGAGAAGGAAATAGAGAATTAGAGAGAATTTCTTTTATGATGTATTTATTATTTAATTATGTCATTCAAAGACTTTAATTATCATATATTCATTATTTAATTATGTCATTCAAAGACTTTAATTTATCTTGTATTTATTATTTAATTATGTCATTTGTTTTTATTATTTAATTATATCATTCGAAGCCTTTAATTTATCATGTATTTATTATTTAATTATGTCATTTATATTACTTCTCGAGCTCGCAAACACGCGCTAAAACACAATCGTTTCTGATAGTTCCCGATAGTTTCCGATCGTTACCGATCCCGACCGAATCGTTTCCGATAGTTTCCGATCGTTACCGATACCGACCGAATTGTTTCCGATAGTTTCCGATCGTTACCGATACCGACCGAATCATTTCCGATAGTTTCCGATCGTTACCGATACCGACCGAATCATTTTCGATAGTTTCCGATCGTTACCGACCTAAATATGTGGATTATTTAGAGAATTTTTTAAGGGTTTTATTTGTATTCATATTTTAGTTACGATGGACCCGCGACACACAGACGCGGAAAACGAACAGTTCCTGTTGAATATGATTGGCGAAGGTCAAGGAGATGTCGCTGAACAAGCTGATGATGGCAGCAATACCGACATATATTTGAATATGTCAGGTGATGGAATTGAGCCACCATCTATTCAGGATGACGCTGCTGCTGAACAAAGCGCTAATGTAAATATCACAACTATACTTATTTGTAGTGACAATTATATTTTTATCTAAATCTATATGAATACTATGAATGTTTTTTATAGCCGTCTGGATCATCGTCGCAGCAGAAAAACACGAAGCGAGGCCCAACAAAAAAACTGGAAGGGCGGATCATTATAACGAAAGTTGGTCTAGATGGCGAACCGATCGCTCCAGAAGCTGCCGCCAAAAAATTCATAAGAGAATCCGGATGTATTGTCAAGGACCACATCCCGATCAGCTTCAGGCTCTGGAAAGCTTATAATCCAAGCGAGGAATAGGATGCGGTACCCAAAAGAGAAAAAATGGTGCAGACAGAAGCTTAAGAAAAACTTCACGGCTCCAGCTGAATCCGAAGAGATATGCAAGCGCTGGACCCTGAGTAAGATGGCCGAACAGCTGCAATCATTCAAGAAAATTTTGACGAAGAAATATATCAAGACCGGGACCACACCCGTATTTACCGGCGAAATCGAAAAGCTCATGGGTCACTGGGATGCATTTGTGGAATACAAGTCTTCAAAGCTTGGGCTTCAGAAGGTGCAGAAGGCCAAAGACAACGCCTTGAAGAAAGTGTACCATCACACTCTAACCCAAGGAGGCTACAAGCTTGCAACACCCAAATGGGAGAAGATGGAGTAGGATCTGCTTGACAGAGACATCCAACCTGCGACCATGAACTGTCCTGAAAGGTCAAGGACCTGGTTTTATGGTCAACGGGGAAGCTTGGACCCATTGACTGGGGACGGCATCTATGGGCCAAACATCCAGCGAGCAGCCCAGAGACTACAGGAGGCCATACAAGCAGCGGCCAAGGGAACATTCCAGCCGGATAGAGAGAGGGACGAGCTGACTTACGCCCTTGGGAATCCAGAGCATCCGGGCCGCACAAGAGGCAAAGGCGTGGTTCCGTGGAAGTATGGGTTCAGGGATTACATTGAATCATATAGAAGCCGGCAAAGAAGAAAGAATGATGAGCGGGAGCACTTGCGAAGGATAGAGGAACGGCTCATATCACACGATCAAAGACTGGAGGAAGAGGTTCAATGCCAAGTGGCCATAGCAATGAGCCAGCAACAGCAAGCGCAAACGGTGCCTCCAGAGCCTAATGTCGCAGCCGATCATCTGTCTCAGCGGAAAAGCAGCTGCGCTTCCACAGACGTCGCCGTCGTCGAGCCAACGGGGATCCAGGCCGCAGTTGAAGCGACGGCCCCGCAGCGATTTCCAGTGGATGAGATCACCCAGCGGACACCTTATGACCTGCAGACTGCCATTAAGAACTTAATGTTCACTGTTGCGTACGGTACCGCCATGCCAACCCAATCAGGTGACGTATACCACGGGCAGCAAATTCCGCCAGGATACACAAGAGTTGGCGTGGAGCAGGTGTGCCAGGGTTGGGAGACGCTCGAGCTTGATATTCTTAGAGACGATGGGGAGAGGACACTAGCAGAAGCCATTCATGGCTACATCCTATGGGATAAGCGCTATATTGTCCTAAAGTCGAATGATCAAACTCCAAGACCGGCATCTCAGCATGCCTCTCCAAGGCCGGCATCTCCGCAAAACTCCCCAAGGGCAGCACTGTCTCGGCAAGGTTCACCGGCACATTCTCCATCACCATCATCTCATGCGCCGATGAACACTCAAGCGTCACAGTCGCCTCCATGGTCACCCCTTCCGCCGCCGGCAAAGAAGCAGAAACAGCCACCGGCAAAGAAGGTAGCTGCACCGGCTAAGGAGCCTCCAAAGAAGAAGGAAAAGGAGAAGAAAACCAAGGAGGCTCCTATTAAACCCTGGGACATGAGCCTTGAAGAATGTGATCGGATAACTCAAGAAAGAGTTAAAGAGCACTTCAAACTGAAGCCGAAGCCGGAGCCCGAGAAAGTGATAAATCCGATAGATTTGAAATTTTTTAAGGGAATGTGCGAAGCAAATAAGAGAAAATTCATTCCGAGAGATCCCCATTCAGACTACGAACGCACAATTATCAAAACTACTGAGAAAAAGAAGAGACAATCAAAGTCGTCGTCGTCCGACGTTCCACAGCTCGGAGCCCAAAAGAAACAATCAATAGAGCCTCTCGTAGTGGGACAGATGACGCAACAACAAGACTTTGTTACATTTTTGAAAGAATCAAACCTGATGGCGGCTCAGATTGTAGGGGGAGAAGATATTCCAAAGGCTGATGTGGTCGTCAAATGGACGTATGAGCTGGGCAAAAATCTTGTTCCCCCGAAGTAGTGTCCGTGCTTCCAACGCAAATGTATAAGCTGCACCAGCACTACATGCGTGCGATGGCCGATTGCATCTTCATGCAGGGCGCAATGATTAAAGATGACGATTTCTTACGGGGGGAGGCCATTATATGGATAAACTGGGAAGAAATTTACCAACTATTCTATCAGGAGGACCTCGACATCTCTATGGTCGGCTTGTGAGTTCTGTAAGTATTTTACTCTCCTTACGTATTGTTTTGCATGATCTCAACATACTGATCCCTTGATTTATTCGGTATCATGTAGAATGGAGATACAAACTTGTAGGCGAAAGTGACACTCTCACCTCGGCTTCATCGACCCAATTACTTGTAATTGGAGGATTCTACGCGACACTTCCGATGAGCTATACCAAAACTTGTTCAAACACATAAGCGTTCATCACAACAAGCAAATGATATTGTTTCCTTACAACTTTGCGTGAGTGATTCCTTCCGTCTAACTTTTTCTATTCTGTAATCGAATTGTTTAAACCTTAACTACCAAGAACTGCCTCTGTATAATCTTGCAGTGAAGACTGGGTCCTAATTGTCATAATTCCCGAGAAGAGCCTACTCTTGGTTATGGACTCATTGAGGAGAAATCCAGAACAATACGAAAATCTTCTTAACATGATGAAAAAGTAATTCTACCACTACTCCGTCGATGACCGATAATTTGAATCACTTTGTTACTTGACTATAATTGTTCTAATCATGCATATGATTTGGAAACAATTCACTAAAGATCATCCAGGCAAATTTGACAAGGAATTGAAGATCAAGACAGATTTTGCGGTACGCACTTGAATGATTCGTTGCACGATTCATTAGTTTTATTATATATTCATGTAAATACCTGATAATTTCTTCTCTCTTAAAGTGTATGAGGCAGAAACAAGGCACTAATTTATACGCATACTATGTATGCGAGAACATCCATGGTCCGGTAGGTCCTCCAAGGGCTTGGACAGATTGAGAGGAGGAAGTAAGTAAAAAACTTGTTAATATTTGAACTCGTATTTTAATTAGTCGAAATTAATTATCCCCTTTTTCCATAGGTCGAGGAGATGCGCGATAAACTCATACCGGAGGAAAAGATTACGGCGATTCAAGAACAATTGTCCGGATTTATTGTTGAGCAAGTCCTCGATCCAAAAGACGAATTCTACTATGATGGACTATCTAATATTGACAATCGCAGCAAATATGATAATATACGCGTATATATGTAATTAAGAACGAATATACCTATGTAAATGTATATGTGTGTATGTATTAAATTTCTATTTATGAGTATGTATGTATTATATATATAAGCACTCCAATAATATATATGTGTATATATATAATATTGGTCATAGACATTTTCATATGTAAAGGAATTCACATGTATAGATATGTGTATACATATACATACATATATATATAAGTGAATTAATTTATATATGAAAACTATCTAGGACAAATATTATATAAGTAACTATATATATGTATATATTAGTGGAGATCATACACACTGAATCCCAATACATAAGTTTAATTGAAATGCAAAAGTATAATTGAAATAGAAAAAGAATTGAGAAAAGGAAAACAAAAAAAGGACCTTTTGTTCCGGTTGGTGTTATCAACCGGGACAAAATGCTACCTTTTGTCCCGGTTGCCAGACCCGGGACAAAAGAACCCCTTTTGTCCCGGCCTGACGTTCCCAGTTGGAAAACTGGAACAATAAAAGTTTCCCAACCGAGACAAATTAGTCTTCGCAGTAGTGCCAGGAACGCACGATGGGTTCTCGCGGGGTAGATGCAGGGTTTGGGTTACGTGATTCTCGCGGGGTAGAAAACGCGGCCAGCCGTAGATGCGCCGCAAATTCAAACAGGGTAATCACGATCGTCGGACGATACGACGAAGGGGGCGACGGACGACTGAAAAAAATGTCACCCTTAATTTTTTTTAGTAGTAGAGATGTCCTTCAATCCATTGGAGCACCGGCTATAGAACGGTCGTAGACATCTAAATCCACCACTTAGAGAGAAAGGACCTACGAATTTTCAAATGAGATGACATATAATGAGCATGCAATCCATCAAATAAAACTTGAATAAAATCATACCTGACTAATTGAGACATGCATCAAAGAGTCATGATACGCGGGCCACGAAGACATCGGGTATCTGATCAGTCGTCGAGTGGTTGGGTTAGCTGTTTCCGCAACCGAAGCTGAAGTACGCTTCCGCAGTTGAGACACGCCTACTACTTGAGCACCATGTAAAGTCGCCATCCTCTCACGGACACGGCTTCGCTGCTGCCCAGCGTCACCCGCCACCAGGCCAGCAACCAGCAGCCGCTTAAACCCTCGTTCCCCTTTCGTCTTCCCCCAAACCCCCCCAGCACTCGCCTCCACTCCCCCCTCCGCCCCCCGCCGGGCCGCCACCGCCTCCGCAACAGCCTCGTCCCGCCCCCTCGATGCTCTCTCCCGCCTCCCGCCGCTAGCCGCCGCGCTCGCGAACGCGCTTCCCCGCCACCAGCTCTCTCCCGCGCTGTTGCGCAGCGAGAGACGGCGCCACCCTGCGGCCTCGGTTTCTACGGGGCCGGCGGCCGCGCTGCGGGGGCGAAGGCGGCCCGGTCCAAGCTGAGGCGGTTCGTGGGATCCATGGCGGTGGCGGCGCCGGCGCCGGCGCCGGCGCCGGTGCCGCTGCTGCGGTGCCGCGGCTCGGCGCCGCCGTGGCTCTAGTCGTCGTCGCACTTCTTCCTCCGCCGCCGCGCCCGCCGCTCCTCGCCGCCGCCGGCGCTGTCCGGATGCAGGAGGTAGTCGCCGCGGCACCGATTCGGAGATTTGTTCATGCCGGTTCTGCGCTGTTTCTCCTGTTGGGTTATTCGATGGTCGTTCTGCCCCTTTAGGGGGCCGTTGAAACGTCTCGAAAAATGATTCGTGTATTGTTCTAGGTGTGGAGTGACTAGGTGGATTTGCGTTTTCAGTATTGTACCCAATGGGATTTAGGCTGTCCTAGGATGTCTGTTCTTTTGGTTCGAAATGATTAGCCCCATGTCGTGGTTAGTGTAAATACAGTGTTTGACAACTAAGTAGAGGATGCGCTGGTTGACATTAGTAGTTATGTTAGGCAAGGCAGCACGGTCTCACCTAGTCACCTTCTATTGCCCCGTTGTTTGAACCTGTTCATGTGCTGCCTGAAAGATGTGGTCCACTGAAACTTGTTCTATCATCTGATATGCTCTCCTTTACCTGTCTTTCAGTACTTAGGAGTTTCACGTTGCTTTTATGCTTTCTAACTTTGGTAATCGTTCTGGCTGACAGGCAAGACTATTCTCATAGCTCAGATATGAGAGTTCGAGAAGGCAGCGCTTTCAAGCTTGGATTCTATGCCAACTTAAACGTGCAAAATATTGCACAAGAATGGCTTGTTGAGAGCAGGAGGCTGTTTTATCTCAGAACTGTCAACAATGTCACGAACAACATCTATAAGGGCACCACTCCTCTACGGGCTGGGAACCTACAAAGTGAACTCTCAGAAGACCACAGGGGTTTAAACTACCCTTCCTTGCGCAATATAAGAGAACATGTATCATCTAAGTCAGTTGTAAATAGACATGAAAACACTGAACTGGTCAGGCATAGTATGATAAATCAGCCTGTGCAATCAGTGTTCCCAGTAAGTGTTGTTAATAGTAGTGTCAAACAAAGCATGCCTAGAGGCCCAAATGTGGGGATTCCTTTGCATGACATCTCTAAGACAGAGGTAATTTTGGAGCTGAATGATAAGGTTCATGAAGTCAATGACAAAAAGGTCAAGAAAATTGTAGTTAAAAAAAGGGTTTCATCTTTGCCAACTAAAGCATCCTTCTCCAAGGAATCTATGGAAGCACAGAAGGAAGTTGCTGCCATCTACGACAAAGTTTTGGTAGTTGACAATATCGAGTCAGCTAGGACCGTTGTTCAACTGCTTACTACAAAGTACAAGAACTTTATTCATGCATGTGACACGGAGGTAAAAAGGAACCCTGCTTGATTTATTTGCTTTCATATGTAGTGGTTTTGTTGTCCATCCTTATTCACCAAGGCAAATCATTTGTTTCATAAAGACAGCAAAATGTTCCATTGTTTATAAGTATTAGGTTTAAAGTTGAGTAATGTCTTTTTACTGTGAAGTGCCATCTGTTATGTATTACATCCTGTGTTTGTTCCAATTTCGTAGTTATCAGAAGAAGCTTATTTCTGATAGTGATTGGTTATAGATTGTAATACCTGCAACTCCATTTGCCGACCCCAAGTATTTGGTCATTCTTGGTCTATTTTCCTCATGAATGTACCAAAATCGACCATAGGAAATGGAAGAGTTTAAGTCAGTGTCATGATTCATGTTGAAGATTGCAATCTGTATCAGTTTTTCTTTGTTTCATGAGCTATGCCCATTGTCTACTGCTAGATTAGCAACTTATGAGCAGAAGTAAACTCAGTTGTAGTGATTGGAGTTTAATATTTGTGCAGGTAGCAAATATTGACGTTAAAGATGAGACACCAGTTGGTCATGGACAAGTAACATGCTTTAGCATCTATTCAGCAAATTCTAATGCACAGGTCGCTGATTTTGGAAATGGAAAAACTTCCATTTGGGTTGATGTCCTGGATGGTGGGAGGGATGTCCTGATGGAGTTTGTTCCTTTTTTTGAAGATCCATCCATCAAGAAGGTGCAATTCTTTTCCTCTTTGAGTTTGGAGTAACTTCATGGCCATTTTTCTTCTTTTATGTGTTTGTTGAAAGTGTATTCTACACTTTCTTTATTACTCTATTTACTGTTACAGACTATACTTGAAACAAATTGGGTACACTTCACAATTTTAGCCTTCACCATTTCACAAGATTGTCAACATGGAAAAGCTACAGGCTTTCTAACTGCAAAACCGTACCTGGTTACCCACCAAAGGCATTACATGTCAACTACTTTTAGCTTTGTTTTCTTGAATTATCTGAAGTGAACATCCATTTCCTCAGGTTTGGCATAACTATAGCTTTGATAGCCATGTCATTGAGAACCATGGAATTAAAGTTGCTGGGTTTCATGCTGATACAATGCATCTTGCACACCTTTGGGATTCATCGAGGAGAACTGATGGTGGATATTCTCTTGAAGGACTTACAAATGACTGTAGAGTCATGGATACTGCTCCAGAGGATTTACCTAATGCTGGAAAGACATCAATGAAAACCATCTTTGGCAAGAAAAAAGTTAGAAAGGATGGATCTGAAGGGATCAATGTGCCTGAACCTTGAACTTATTTCTTTCGGGTTTCATCTCTAGCCTACCCCAACTTGCTTGGGAAAAAAGGCTATGTTGTTGTTGTTGTTGATGATGGATCTGAAGGGAAAGTCATATCTGTTGACTCAGTCGAAAAGTTACAAAGGGAAGACAGAGAGTTGTGGATTTGCTATTCTTCACTAGATTCAATGAGCACCTTGAGGCTTTATGAGAGCTTAAAAAGAAAGCTTGAAACAAAGGTATGGATCTTTGATGGTTGCCCCAGGGGCACAATGTACGATTTCTATGAAGAGTATTGGCGTCCCTTCGGTGCCCTTCTTGTGAAGATGGAAACAGAGGGAATGCTTGTTGATCGTGGTTACCTTTCAGAGATAGAAAAGGCTGCTATTGCTGAACGAGAAGTAGCTGCAAATAAGTTTCGGAAGTGGGCATCTAAATACTGTCCTGATGCCAAGTACATGAATGTGAATAGCGATACTCAAATTCGCCAACTTCTCTTTGGTGGCATTGAAAATAGGTATTGTTTTGCACTTATCCCTTCACTAACTTCATATACCTTCCTGAGTGCACTTCATCTTTGGATCTTTATGAAAGGTTGCTAGTAATTATGATAGTGGTTTGCTGTAGAATATGTAAATTCGATGGCAATTAATATGTACAGTTCTAATCCCTAAAGTCGATTGGTATTGACCTCTATCCACTTATGTGAGCATCCACAACCATTTCTAAGAGGAAAATGAATTCTCCTTTGCCTTCTGTATCTACTTACAATTTTGTGTATGTAATATACTAGGCAGAAGTGAACTGAATCTCTTTAGTTTTCTTTTGTATCTTTTAGTAATTGATCGTGCATATATCCTTGGAAACTTAAGCTTTTTTTCACATCATTTCTGTATAATTCCTAAAAGTGTTAACATTGTTATCTTTGTAACAGACATAAATCTGGTGAAACTTGGCCACACAGTAAAACTTTTAAAGTGCTAAATGAAGAAAGTGTAGATGCAGAGGGAAAGAAGACTTCAAAGTATCGTACAATCAAACTTTGCAGTATCGTTGAAGATCTGAAAATTGATATGTTCACCCCTAGTGGCTGGCCATCAGTCAGCGGGGATGCATTGAGAAGTTTGGCTGGTAAAATACCTACAAAACATATTTACACAATAGACGATAATGAAGGGGATGAAGAAGATACTAGTGGTTCAGAACATTCTGAGCAGGAAGTAGATGAAAGTTCGTCATATGGAATAGCACATGAAGCGTTTGGTGGAGGAAAGAAGGGAAAAGAAGCATGCAATGCAATTGCAGCTTTATGTGAAATATGTTCTATCGATTCATTGATATCCAATTTCATTCTTCCCTTGCAGGTTAGTCATCTGATCTTGTAAGTTGTCATTCCTACCTTACTGACAATGCAAATCAGGTTTCACTGGTGCGTGGCATGCTCACAGCTCAAAATTCTTGTTGTAAACTGAAAACTATAGCATCATGAGAAAACGTGCTGATTCACTTAGGGTTACAAGCTCTTTTTTCTTTTGCTTTTCCTTTTGTTGAGAGGAAGCATGAAATTTACCAAACAGTCAGTTTAAAGTTTAGTTGGTTTGCAGTAGTAGCGTTTGTAAATTTTGTTTCTTTGCAAAACAATTGTTGCATTTAGTTATTATGATTGCATGTTTTTTGTTACTTCAATTCTACCATGAAGATTCGTTTCTTATTTGCCACTTTGCGATATTGTTCGCCACTTTGCGATATCTTTGAGGGCTTTAAAGGTGCTTAGCTACATCATGTTGGCACTGTAGTGTGGATTGTGAGTGAGAACATTGCAACATTGTGTTTCTGCCAGCTTTTGTCAGCATAACAGTTATGCTTACCTAACTGCATTCAACTAAGTGTTTCTGTGTGTTGTGTATCTGAAAGCTTCCTTACTCCATGATAGGGAGATCATATATCTTGTGCAGAGGCGTGCATCCACTGTTCATTAAACATCAATACTGAGACTGGACGTTTGTCAGCACGAACGCCAAATCTACAGGTATCCATAATCTTTTGTGAAAGTAGGAATAGGGAGGCAAAACTGAATTGATTGATAGGGAGTACAAGGTGTACAATATATAGGCAAGGAAACCCTAGGGATGGTTTATAGAACAGCACCAATCAAGGGATCCTTGCCTAATCTATCATCAATACCATAAAACCCTATGGTGCAATCCACGGCAAACTGGCCGGGGTGCCTCAAAGCCCACATGAGCCGGCCCTATAGGACCAATACTCCATTCTAACATTTTGTGTTTATGTGGGATTTGTAAGGAGTTTTATAAATCTACATGGTATCTCTAAGGAGCTTTTGTATCACCATCTCTGGATTGTCAAGGACAAAGATACAAAGAAGTGGGATTTACAAGCCATGTTTTCAAATCGTCTAGTCGAACCTAGTCGCCATGGGACCGATCAGACGACTAGTCACGATTAGTCGTCAATCAGGCCGATTAGTCGAGCTTAGTCGGTCCTAGTCGTCTGCCTAGTCGTCCTATGTGTCCCAGGACCGATATGATATATGTACTACATATTACTTAATAAAAAGCAAGTATGAAGGCAACAATAATGGTCGATTTTTCACTTATTTGTGAGAGATGATTTGTGAGCTGTCCAGAACTCTGTATTCCTGTCCCATAGTCCATATTCCTGTCTCTTAGCCTCTATATACCAAAAACCCAATGGGCCACCTTGCCAGCCCATCACCGGCCGAGGCCCACAACTCAAACAGCCCACAAAACAATCTCAAGTCTGATCGTTTTCCAACCTGATCGTGCGACTAATCGCGACTAGTCGACGACTAGTCGGACGACTAGAAAACTAGTCGCCCAGACCTACTTGGTGTCCCTTATCGGGGTCACCGGACCGATAAGCCCGACCAATCGCGATTAGTCGGACGACTAGATAACATGGTTTACAAGTTACATGTTTATTCAAGAAAATAATCAAATCACAGTGCCAATTTTTGCTCACTGGTATTAAAAGCTACAGTTCCAGATATTGTGGTCCAAGATGGATGTGTTATGTCTAATGTCTGCTGATTACAGCCTGTGGCTTCAGCATTCACCAGAGGCAATATAAATGAAATCCTCCACAGAAATCTGATAAAAATGATTAACTTACCTACCTCACTTTTGCCATATCTCACTACTCTTTTGAGTGAACATCAGGTTACACGTTTGAAATCTTCATTTCTTAATGAACTGCAGCTACCATTATGCTTCTTAATTCTACTTGGATAAAAATATATAAATATATTTGCCTCCAGAAGTGGCAAACGATTTAATTCTACCTTCTAGTTGTGATATAGTTTAGATATGTAAATGGTGCTCACTGCTAAAGTAACACCTTATTCTTTTGGTCAATACTATTAATTGAACTCAATATGTGCCCCTTCCAGAACCAACCTGCCCTTGAAAAGGATAGGTATAAGATTCGCCAAGCTTTCGTTGCAGCTCCAGGAAATTCTCTCATTGTTGCTGATTATGGTCAGGTGTGCTAACTAAGTGCTCAATAGTCATGTTTTTGTCCTTGAATTGTTTGAGCAATTTCATTCTTAGTCTCTTATTAAATCAATGTTTTAATGTAGCTGGAGCTGAGGATCTTAGCCCACCTTACTAATTGTAAAAGCATGTTGGATGCTTTCAAGGCTGGTGGTGACTTCCATTCTAGAACTGCTATGAATATGTACCAGCATATCCGTGATGCTGTTGATGAAAAGAAAGTTCTTCTTGAGTGGCACCCTCAACCTGGTCAAGAGGAACCTCCGGCGCCTCTATTGAAGGTACACCAAGTGCTACTACTTTTTTTTCCAGCTTTGGTGCTTCTTAGAAGCTGTCTTGATTTGTTTTATTTGTCTTTTACTTTATATCTACATATTGCATTTTTGATGCAATTATAATCTCCAGCTTGTTATTCATTCAATCAAATTCTTATTTCCTTTTCTAAATGATATAGGGATATATACCGTTCCTGTACTTTTGGGATTTATGAACATTTTAATGCCATTTCACTTGCAGAATGGTGTCATTCCACAATATTTTTTGGATAGACCAATCTATTGCACAATTTTTTTTTAATTCCATTCTATCAGGATGGATGCGCTCACCCCTAGCATGGGGCATTACACTAACCAAGAATGTCATTGTATTCCATGCATGTGTTGTCGAGCAGCATTTATATAGCCTAAATGTTTGAACTCTCACATCAGAAGCGAATCTTAAATGACAGTTATGAATTTTTGCAAGAGAAGATACATCCATTTTGTTATCAATTACTACTGAGCAGGAATTTTCTTTGTGCTTTTAGTTTGCCAAATCCTTCATGCCCCGTTTTTAGTATTATATGATTAAGGAAATATATTTACATCGATTTTACAGAACTGGTTGAAGATACTGGCTTCAAGCTTTGGTACACGGGGGCATCACCGGGTAGGAATGGTGTAGGTATCTTGATTGATAGGAGCCTTAAGGATGGAGTCGTAGAGGTTAGAAGGCAAGGCGACCGGATTATCCTAATCCGGATGGTAGTTGGAGATTCGGCTTTAAATGTGATCAGTGCCTATGCCCCTCAAGTAGGTCTTAGTGAGAGCACCAAGATGCAGTTCTGGGAAGATCTAGATAGCATGGTTAGTACCGTGACTACCAGCGAGAAACTCTTTATAGGAGGAGATCTCAACGGCCATGTGGGTGCGACTAATGTAAGATTCGAGCGAGTGCACGGGGGTTTTGGGTATGGTAGCAGGAGTCAAGAGGGGGGGGGGATGTGTTGAACTTCGCGTTGGCCTACGACTTGTTGATAGCGAATACCGTTTTCAAGAAGAGGGAATCACATCTTGTGACGTTTCGTAGTGGACAATACTCGAGCCAGATCGACTTTATCCTTGCTAGGAGGGAGGATAGACGTGATTGCTTAGATTGTAAGGTGATACCTAGGGAGTGTGTTGTCCCTCAACACAAGCTTGTGGTGGCGGACTTTCGTCTTCGGGTACGTGTCCACCGGGACAAATGTGCCAAGATTGCGAGAACAAAGTGGTGGAAGCTTAGAAGGGAAGCGCCACAAGCGTTTAAGGAGAGGATGCTAGGTGAGGGGCCTTGGGAAGAAGGAGAAGATGCAGATGACATGTGGCTAAAGATGACAACATGTGTTAAAAAGGTGGCCTCAGAGGTGTTTGGCGTGAGTAGTGGAGACAAACAGGAGGGGAAAGACACCTGGTGGTGGAACGACGAGGTGCAAACAGCTATTAAGGAGAAGGAGTGTTTCAAGCGTCTCCACCTTGACAAGAGTGCAGCCAACATCGAGGGCTATAAATTAGCGAAGAGGGTTGCAAAGCGAGCTGTGAGTGTAGCAAAGGGTAAGGCGTATGATGACCTGTATCAGCGGCTAGGCACGAAGGAAGGGGAGAAGGACATTTATAGGATGGCTAGGATTCGCGAGCGGAAGACAATGGACATCAACCAAATCAAATGCATCAAGGATGGGACAGATCGACTGCTAGTGAAGGATGAGGAGATCAGGGATAGATGGAGAGAGTACTTTGACAAGTTGTTTAATGGGGAGAGTGAGGGCCCTACCCTTGAGTTAGATGACTCTTTTGACGATACCAACAGACGCTTTGTGAGGAGAATTCAGGAGGTAGAGATCGGAGAGGCTTTGAAGAGGATGAAGGGAGGTAAAGTGATGTGCTCTGATGGTATCCCCATTGAGGTGTGGAGATGCCTAGGTGATAGAGCAATAGTATGGTTAACTAAGCTTTTTAACCTCATTTTTCGGTCAAACAAGATGCCGGAAGAATGGAGGAGAAGTATATTAGTACCTATCTTTAAAAACAAGGGCGATGTTCAAAGTTGTACTAACTACCGTGGAATTAAGCTGATGAGTCATACGATGAAGTTCTGGGAGAGGGTTATCGAGCATCGCCTAAGAAGAGTGACAAGTGTGACCCAAAACTAGTTTGGGTTCATGTCTGGAAGGTCAACCACGGAGGTGATTTTCTTAATACGACAATTGATGGAGAGATATAGGGAGCAGAAGAAGGACTTGCACATAGTCTTTATTGACCTCGAGAATGCGTATGACAAAGTACCGAGAAATGTCATGTGGTGGGCCTTGGAGAAGCACAAAGTCCCAACTAAGTACATTACCCTCATCAAGGATATGTACAAGGATGCGACGACGTTTATCCGGACATGTGATGGCGACACCACTGACTTTCTTATTAACATAGGCCTACACCAGGGGTCAGCTTTGAGCCCTTATTTATTTGCTTTAGTGATGGATGAGGTCACAAGGGATATACAAGGTGAGATCCCTTGGTGTATGCTCTTTGCTGATGATGTGGTGCTAGTTGACGAGAGTAGGGCAGGGGTTAATACTTAATAGTAAGTTAGAGCTGTGGAGACGCACGTTAGAGTCGAAAGAGTTTAGACTTAGTAGGACCAAGACCGATTACATGATGTGTGATTTCAGCGCGGCTAGGCATGAGGAGGGAGACGTTAGTCTAGATAGGCAAGTTGTGGCCCAGAAGGATAATTTTCGGTATTTAGGATCGGTGCTACAAAAGGATGGCGATATTGATGAAGATGTTAGTCATAGAATTTCAGCTGGCTGGTTGAAATGACGTCAAGCTTCTGGCATCTTTTGTGACAAAAGGGTGCCACAAAAGCTAAAAGGCAAGTTCTATAGGACAGCAATTCGCCCGGCGATGTTATACGGTGCTGAATGTTGGCCTACAAAAAAGCGACATGTCCAGCAACTGAGTGTAGCGGAGATGCGGATGTTGCGAGGGTTTTGCGAGCACAAGGAGGGATAGAGTCCGAAACGAAGCTATTCGCGATAGGGTCGGGGTGGCATCAATTGAGGAGAAACTTACCCAACATTGGCTGAGATGGTTTGGACATGTCCAACGGAGGCCTCCTGAGGCGCCGATGCGTAGTGGTGTTCTTGAGCAGGTCGATAATGTAAAGAGGGGTAGAGGTAGACCTAAACTGATTTGGAATGAGTCGGTTAAGAGAGACTAAGGATTGGAATATCTCTAAAGAGATAGTTTTGGATAGGAGCGCTTGGAGACTAACTATCAATGTGCCTGAACCATGATTTTTTTTCTTCTTTTGGGTTTCATCTCTAGCCTACTCCAACTTGCTTGGGAAAAAAGACTGTTGTTGTTGTTGTTGATTTTACAGAACTGCATAAGAGTATATGAAATAGATATACCCATATGAATTGTGAAGAAGTTGATCGAATTTAGTGTTACTATTTTAGGATGCTTTTGGTGCTGAGAGGAGGAAAGCTAAAATGCTTAATTTCTCGATTGCGTATGGAAAAACAGCTGTTGGGCTATCTCGAGATTGGAAGGTATGAGACTAATTACTACCAACCTACATCTGCATTTCAAATTAGGGTAGCAGCGTCATTGCTGTCATCAAACTATGCAGGAAATTACTTGATCTGTAATGGATCATTTCCTTTTAGCGTTGACTAGATTCTTTATATCACAACTCATCCAGGCACCCAGCCAGACAACAATTGATGGTTTCAGAGTTTTCATAACTTGATCTGAGTCTCACTGCTGAGGATGCTTTGTTCCCTTAGTTCTTCTTTGCCAACTTCTGAGATACATAGCTTATTAGCTCTCTATTTAAATTTCTAACACGTTAGATATTGGTCATTGCCAATTCAATTACTCCTATATGTTTTTCCCTTCAAGTTTTATACTTGGTACGGTATTTTTTTTACGAAAGTGTTATAACCATATCCGGAGTTGTTCTCTAGGTATCTGTTAAGGAGGCAAGGGATACACTCAAGCTATGGTATGGAGATAGAAAAGAAGTGTTAGCTTGGCAAAAGAGGCAAAAGAAGCTTGCACACGAGAAATGCGAAGTTTACACTTTGCTTGGTCGATCGCGTCGTTTTCCTAACTTGACTCAATTTGGTCCTGGTCAACGAGGTCATATTGAGCGTGCTGCCATAAATGCACCAGTGCAGGTACTTATTGCTAATTGTGGCTCGACAGTTATGCTTCATTACTTCTCAAACATGATCTTCAGCTTGGTATCTGTCTGATCCTCAGGGAAGTGCAGCAGATGTTGCCATGTGTGCCATGCTTGAGATCGAAAGGAATACCCGTCTTAAGGAGCTTGGTTGGAGGCTCCTACTGCAGGTTCATCTTTTGTTTACAAATATATGCATTCTGCCTGACAACTTTACATCTTCAAAGAAGGGCAAACCACTATCGTTTTTTTATGTAAACAAAAATGAAGTCAACGAACAACAAGCACATATTCCATAACATCATTCACTCAAAGTTAACATCATTCACTCAAAGTTTGCATTTGTTTGCATCTGTCAGGTGCATGATGAAGTGATACTGGAAGGGCCCACAGATTCTGCTGAGACGGCCAAGGCCATAGTGGTGGAGTGTATGTCCAAACCTTTCTACGGAACCAACATCCTGAATGTTGACCTGGCTGTCGACGCCAAGTGCGCAAAGAGCTGGTACGCTGCCAAATAGACTGAACACATCCTGTCATCCTAAAAATGTCCAGATGCACATTTGCCCCCCCACACGGTTGATGACAATGGTGCGATCAAAGACCTCTCCGGCCAGATAAAAAAAAAATGGACTTGAGTCATCATGGAGACTGCATCTCCAGGATTGTCAAGTTTGAAGCGGCAAACCCAACCACGACAGTATCACACGCCCATTTCTTGGTGGCAGTTGCCTGGAGCTGTGAATGTACACTAGTAGTGTAATAGAACGTAGATTTCTTGTAGTGTAGGTTCTCAGTAGGGTCAGATACTCAGATCAGAGTTTAGGTGGCTTGATCATGAGAGAAGTAGCAGTGCCAAAGCATGCTGTTTTGTTCATAAGATTACTTGTTCAGCATGCTGGTGCGTTAGGTTAGTTTCCAAATTTGTTCTGTTTCCAGTGAGGCCGACTACCGTCGTTTGCGGGCTTGCGGCTGGTGATGCCGGGCTTATGTTTGGTCCAGGGATAACACAGTTCAGCTTTTATGTTATTGTCTCCATTTCCCTTGAGCTAATTTATTTTGTAATCAACACTTTTGTGTTATAGCCTATAGGGGGATTGGACCTGGGTTCGGTAGCAACCTCAAATTATCTCTCCCTCTACCTCGTCACAAATATCGCAAACAAGTAACATTCTAGACGCTGATGTAAGCAGTTTTGACTTCTAGTTTTGGAGTAACAATTTTTTTGAGAATCTACATGTATCATTTTCAAATATCCATACTCAACAGACAAAAAACTAATTAGAAATTTATTTTTAGAATAATCCAATTAACATAAAGTATCCTTATTTGTGACAGTATGGCGTACTTCCTCCGTTTCAAATTATAGGTCATTTGATTTTTTTACCCTAAGTTTGACTATTCTTCTTATTCAAAAGTTTGTGCAAAATATCACTTTTTTTTTGTTGTGTGTTGCTTTATGAATACAAGATCTTCAAGAATGATTTAAATTTGGCAATGTTTGCATAAATTTTTTGAATAAAATGAGTGATTAAAATTAGAGTAAAAAAAGTCAAACGGTAGTACCTTTTAAGCCCCACAGAGTCCTCCAACACCCCCAAACCCAACTTCTCTACCTTCTGCTGCACGTCGGCTAACTCCCTTCCGTCTTTAGGTGACTGATAAATAGGATGTGTCATGTGTGTATGAAATTCTAAGTTTCGCAATCACACGCTTAAAATCTAGCTTTCATGAAAATCGCAACTTATAGAAAAAGAAAAGGAATTGTGTAAGAACTTGGCTTAAATGCAGCACAAGTGCCCGTCCGATCCGGAGACGGAATCCGAGCTTCCTTTCGGGCGAAGCAAACCCAGAGCCGGAAGTCACCTGGCTCCCCGACTTCGCCAAAGTTTGCTTAATCCCAACCTTAATCACCCAGACAAAACCCCACCCGGAAACAGACAGCGTGGATCCCCCTACCTCCGTCCACGTGTCGGCAACGGACGGCCCAGATCCCTCGCGCAGTGGAGCAGGGCCCCCGCCGCGTGCTACGCGCACACCGACCTGCCCCCCGTCGGCTCCACCTCCACCTCATCGCCTCCCTCCTCAAATTCCCTCCTCTTCTTCCCCCTCTTCAGATCGAATCGAACCCCACGCGCAAATCCCCCCGCCGCTCGCGCGCTTCCGATCGGGTGGCCGCTTCCCACACCACCGCACCCCACCCCACCCCTAGCCGGGCGCCATGTCGATGCTGGACGCCTTCTTTAAGGGCGGCGGCGGCGGCGGCTTCCGCGGCGCCAAGTGGTAAGTGCGCGCGGGGTTTCTCTGTTTCCGGGGTTGGGGGATTTCTGGTTGAGCTTCGGTTGTCTGTTCGATTCGTGCGGTTCCGGTCCTGATTGGGTTCTCTGGTGCTGCGTGCCGGCGGCCGGGCGCGCAGCAAGACGCTGCTGAAGCTGACGATCCCGCGGATCAAGCTGCTGCGGAACCGCCGGGAGCTGCAGCTGCGCCAGATGCGGAGGGACATCGCCAAGCTGCTCGAGGCGGGGCAGGAGGCCACTGCGCGGATCAGGGTACGTGGAGCCTCTCGTGCCTGTCGATTTGGAGCTCCGGGTGGAGGCGCTACTGGTTTTTGGTTCCTGGCTAATCGGACGCTGCTGTAGGTGGAGCACATCATCCGGGAGGAGAACATGATGGCCGCGCAGGAGATCCTCGAGCTCTTCTGCGAGCTCATCGCCGTCCGCCTGCCCATCATCGAGGCGCAAAAGTCCGTTCCTCTCTCTCGCTTTCCATTTCACAACTCGTAACTGCAGATGCTAATGTTCATGCTGTCAGTTGTCGATCTAAGGGTCACGTGCATTGCAGTCTAAGCTGGTTGTAGCTTGACTGCCCCTTGAAGTGGCAAAGTATGCTGGAGCAGCAGTGTGCTTGCTTGGGATTTCTAATTACTCGTTCACTGTTATTTTTGTTGCCCAAGGATTTTTGAGGTGTTTTTGTATTGTGTGAAGTTCGATGTGTTGAGACACCACCTTAGCACCAGCTTCACTGTAATCTCCTGTTACTGGTCAGTTGGTTGCTAATTTGTGGTTCAATGTGGTGTGCCATTAGTGCCAGCATTATTAAACTTCCTTAATATTTGCTGTAGACCTGACTGCGGTACCTAAATATTAGTCATTACTTCACTCACTGCTGTAGTCGATTAAGGCTGTGTTTGTTCCATTCTATAATAACCCTATCTGACTGTTTGAAACAATGGGTTTCTAGCAGACTTTGCCATTTAAGAAAGCATTAGTTTGTTATGTTCATATGATCATATCTCAACGGAGAGAAAGGATCTTCATTCTTGTATCCTCTGCATTGTTATATTCCTTATTATTTGTTTCTGTAGACACTGAGTCTTACATTGTCTGGGTTCCGAGGATGTCATTAAAATTCTATCCAGCTCTTAAAATAAAAAAGAGGTCCACATTAGATGAAAAAAGTGAAACTGCTTTTGTGACTCAAAATGTAATTAGCATGCCACAATAGTTTTGTAGGCTTGCAGATGAGTGTGACTGATATGTGTTTCTTTGTTGTTTTAACCTTCTTCAGGGAGTGCCCCATTGATCTCAAAGAAGCAATATCCAGTATCTGTTTTGCTGCTCCAAGGTGTGCAGACCTGCCTGAACTGATGCAGGTTCAAATGATGTTTGCAACTAAGTATGGGAAGGAGTTTGTTGCTGCAGCTTCGGAGCTGATGCCTGATTGTGGGGTCAATCGACAGGTCATATTGCCTTTTAATTGGGAGTAATTAAACCATGCTACCTGGTAGTTTGAATGTTCATTAACATATATCAAAACAAATGATGTTGCAGATAATTGAACTACTTTCTATTCGTCCCCCTCCTGTTGATGCAAAGTTGAAATTGCTGAAGGAGATCGCTGAGGAGCATGAAGTTGATTGGGATCCATCAGAGACAGAAACAGAATTTCTCAAACCTCATGAAGACCTGTTGGTAAATATATATTTACTTACAATAACAATGACTGTAGTTCAGTAATTTGAATCTCACTTGATACATTTTTCCCTTCTTAGAATGGACCGACCTACTTCAATGGTTCCACGTTACCTCTTCCTAAGGAGAAACATGAGGAAACACTAACTGCAAGTGCTGCAGTGCTGCCTGATGAAGATTATGATTCAGATACTGGTCTCGAGTCACTAGATTTGCCTGAAGTCCCGAAAGCTGCTATTCGTCCACCTACTGATGAGCCATCAACCCCAGATATTGGTCCACATGATCAAAGCTCCAATCCCAATTTGCATTCAGTCTCAAAAGCTGCAATTCGTCCACCTTCTGATGCGCCGTCAACCCAAGATATTGGTTCACATGTTCAAAGCTCCCAGTCGATTCCTCATGAATTCTCAAATTCTACCGACTTGGAGGAGAATCCAACAGCTGATGGTATTTTTAAGATTCAAATGAAAAGCTTGGAACATCTTATTTCTGCTCCATCTGCTCAGACAAGCATACCAGATTCGCTAAATGAAAAGAAGCAATTTATTCCTTTTGCCTCGCCACCACCAGTTGTTGCTACTACTTTGATGGAGAAAACTGAGACAATCCCGTCACCTCCATCTCCTCCAGTGAAGCCAACAGAACCAGAAATCTTCACTAAGAAAATTGATGAAGTGCCTCCTACTGATTACATGTTCTCGAGGCAACCAGAACAGGTACACACAATCTCACATACTGGGAGTGGGACAGAAATAGACTTGGACGATGTATTATCTGCTGCTCAGTCAGCAGCTGAATCAGCAGAGCGAGCTGCATCAGCAGCCCGTGCTGCTGCAAACCTGGCGCAACTGCGCATTGCAGATCTGAAGAAGAATACCAAATCTTACAGTGATGGTGTCCCAAAGGAAAGTCATCATCAGACCGAGGCAACACAGAAACCAGTATTTGATCATCAGGACTCCTTTACCAACAACACACAGGACTATGTGCCTTCCCATGCGCCACAGAGGTCACCATATTTGGATGATCCATACTTCTCCTATCCCAACCTGTTCTCGCCACCGAAACCATGAGGATAGGTTTGCTCGTAGTTGTTCATCATAGTTTGAAGCCTCTGCAATACCATCACTTCAGCTCTGTTCGTTCTTGTGTTTGGCTGTCGCCTGGAAAATTCTGTGTATGCTGAGTTGATACGAAAAAGCTCTAAAGGAGACTACTGCGTTGTTACTAGGTTATTACAAAGACCTGTCTTGTTGAGTCTCTGTAAATTGTACATGTGTGATGTTTGTACCAGTTTCCAAAACATTTATGCAGTTCTACAGGTAATAACAGAAACTGAATCATAGCAAATAATATCCCTTGTCATTTGTTGTGGTACTCTGTCAATAGATTGCTCCACTGGACATCTTGAGCGTGTGATCCAAGTTATCATACTCTTCCAGAGCGTGTGATCGCTGAAAAAGGGGGGATAGCTATTTCTTCTGTCACTTTGTCTCGCTTTTTGTATATCATAGTATAATATAATTGCGGTCGATTTTTGGGCTTGCTGCTAGGAGAATTTGTCATTGTGTTTTCCAATGAATGGATATCTTGTTACATCAGGCAGGGATCACTCCTCGCAAAAAAAAAAAAAGATCACGCAATGCTGCAGACGGCAGAGTGCGGATGCATCTTGCTGGTGGTGGAACAGGCCGGGGTCTGTCAGTGGGCCCAGCGAGGAGGCCCGCCCACGCTCCGAGTGGGCTGGAATCTGCCAATGATTTGGATAATATGCTTTGGCTTTGTTTAGATGGGAAAAGGTGGGAGAAAAAGTCACATCAGTCACTGTATCACACTGTAGCATTTTTCGTTTGTTTGTGATAAATATTGTCCTACAATGACCTAACTAGGATCAAAAAATTCGTCTCGCAACGTACATCAAACTATGCAATTAGTTTTTTTATTTAACTACATTTAGTACTCCATGCATGGGTCATTTATTATATTTAATGTTTCGATGTGATAGAGGATGTGATGGAAAGTTTGAAAAGTTTGGAAATTTTGTGGGATCTAAACACACCCTTTGAAACAAGAGAGTTCCGCACAGTACAAATAGTACATCTAAAATTTGTTCGTTTTCTCTTGTCTACTGCCTAATGATGGCATGGCCAGCTATTTTGCCTCGATCCTCCTACTCAAAGGTGTGGATGTCTTTGTTTTCCTTCTTCACCTGAAATTCCTGTGGAACGGCAGTATGACTCCGAAATTCCTTGGGTGCTGTCCAGTGAACCAAAGGAACCTACACAATTGCCACTCCAGAGGATTGCTAATTCTTGTGTTTTTTTCGTTTGAAAAATCATGCGACTCGAGGAACCCCCAAAATCTTGAGACGTTCAATTTCTTATGGTAGTTTATTAGAGAGGAGTCCGATGAAGACGCTCTAACAGCTATTGCTAATGCCACAACAGTTTTTTTTAGAATAAGGACAACCAATGGTTACAAATAGTTCTTAGACTCTAATCTCAACATATCCCAAAAGTTAATTTCAGGAAAATTTTGATGTGGGCTGGTGGTACATTTATTTTTTTGCTAGAACATTTTTTTTCAATAGTCTGGAACATTAGGAACCAGACAGATTTTGGCAAAAAATAAAACATATCAGCATATAAATAATGTTTCTCCACACAAAAGACATCAAACTAGATGACTAGTAATTTTTTTCTCGAATAGGAAAGCTGTGTATCATCATCATATAAAGAAAGAAAATTTAGTACACGATGCGCAATGGTTAACCATACGGCACATAGCACAGCAAAATTCACTATTACACGATGGAGGACAGGCCGTCGCAGCCGTGTCCTGAAGCCTGTCGCTGCCGTGCCTTTTCCTCCTCCCCTGAAGCCTGTCACCTCATCGAGATGTTGCAATTGTTGAGTCTTGACGTTTCATTTGTCTTTAGTGTGGGATGTTGCACAAATAATTTTTAGATGCTGCAATATTTGAGTCTTGATGTTTTATTTGTTGATCGGTGATGTCGATGTTACATGCAACATTGACGATGTCGCAATAGTTGAGTCTTAATGTTTTATTTGTTGATTGGTGATGTTGGATGCAACATTGGCGTTTGTTGTGGCTGTAGTTTTCATTGTCGCCCGGTCCGGACGCTAGCAGTTCCTTTTTTTTTAATTCTCGGCGGCGCCGGCCGACGTGATTTCTTTTAGGGAGGTACTGAAAATTTAAAATATATTCACGATGCTATCCGGCTGCTAAGCTTTCAGGCCCTAATCTCGATATTATTCCCATCTACCGATGCATTATTGGGGGTGCACGTGTCCTGTGCCCATGGGAATCATTCTCATTATTTTTTCATGGTCACTAGTGAGATGGCCCGCGCATTTGCGCGGCTAGTATCGAGAATCTAAATGTTTATATATATTGGTATTATTATTATTATTAAATTTATACTTTCCCTTTATGTTGTTCTTTTACTATCGCACTCTATGTCTAGTTCTTAAAAGTAATTTAAATATAGATATATTGTCATAAGTTTTTTTTGTTAGGGCTCTATTACTATCTCCATTGGTCAATCTCTCTTTTCTTTTAACTTGTTCCTATTCTAACTAAATAACTTTTGCTGGCTTTATTTTTTAATCAATAATATAATTTGATAATTTATACATAACTTGAGGTATCTTTGCAAAGAAGGCAGCTAAAGGTATTTTTGATAATTTTTTTCATAACAACAATGATTAGTTATTTTCATTAGGCATAGAAATATTTTTGGCTAATATTATCATAATTGTAGTGGTCAATATTTTTTATTTATTTTCTGATTAGCATGATTATTTATATGTCTTGAGACCGAATATACATAAAGAAGCAAGTGTGTTAGCAATAGAGATTGGAAAAATAAAAAATGACTTTTTATCTCGCTTGATTCTTTTTCGTAGTACTTCTCCTGTTCTCCACCGTGTATTGCGCACCTCTGAATGCTTGCTTAATAAATGATTTGTGATTGTTCCATCTTCGTTATCATATTCTACAAATAATAATTGTTCAAAAGATATATATGATGAATGACGATGGCCAAGATGCGCCGGCCGCGACTGCAGTGCGCGTGTGTCTCGTGCCTTGCCTCCTGATGGCGATATGGAATAACGCCTAGCTAGCAACCTTGCCTCCTGACGGTGATAAGGAAGAACGCCTAGCTAGCAAGTTCTCTGATTCCTTGCTGCACCTGAACTATACTAATAACCAGGCCAGATTGATCACAACCATGGAAGAACGACAAGACACCAGCTAGTTGACAATGTGAAGGCTAGCGTGTGATGGAGATGTACCTCTGCCGCCGGCCGTCTGGTCTGGTCGAGCGCTAATGCAGCAGGCTGCTCCTGGCTCGGCGACCCGCTCGCCGAGCGGGACGAGCGGCCGCTTGCCACGCGCCGCAGCGGCCTGCTGCCGGACGGTGCCGAATCGGTGATGATGACACTATGCAATCGCTACCCCAGGGATTGATAGAGATCGGTAGATTTCATGTGTAAATTTGGAAACATGAGATCACCGTGCATGGAAATTTGGAAACATGAGGCCGCGTACGCTAAGTGCTCATAGTAGCTAATTGGCTTTCCATATGAGATTAACTGCTCATAGTAGCTAATTGGCTTTTCATATGAGATCAATAGGTGGGTACGGTGGATACATAAAAGAGCTATGGTGAGAAAAGATGGAGGTTTTGAGTGGAAATATTTTAGAAATAGCTGTTTTCATCTATCCACCATCTTTAGACCTGCGGTGTGAGGCCATCTGTGAGAGGTAAGGGTGGTCCACTTTGGATGAGAATTGTTTTCAATTGTTTCAACTTTTATAGTATAAATAATTAATCACGCACTCTAAATTACACATTAATGATCTGTTTGTAACGTTCGGCTTCCTCTAAGTAGGTTTTACATTAGCTGCACCCCGTGAAGTCAACATGGCAGCTCGAGATATTGCACATGGCAAAGTTTGTGACACACGGCATATTATGAGTTTCCGGCAGTGAAACAACCAAAAGCGACCGCTCCCTAGAAACCAAAGATCGCCTTTGCGTGCTCGACCTTCAGCAGCAGGGACTGAATCTGCTCATAGCAAACTAGTAATATTGTATTTTCATAGTTTAAATACTGGTAACACGCAATCTAAAATTTATGACTGGAGGGAGTATTACAATAATTTTGTAACTTCACTAGTGAACACGGGCTGACTGTCTGAACTCTGAATGATAGAGGTCCATACATGTGAACCCAACCATCCATCCTTTGGCGGCACGCGGCATCGAACCAGTGACTAGATGCCTGGCACCGGAACGCGAAGGATGGGGCGGAGCAGGAGCCTGACTTTCCGGTGCGCGGTGAGGCCGAACGCCTCGGTCATGTCGAGCTCGGCGCCGCCGGGCACCTCCCAATCGAAGTGGAAGAGGAGGCTGGCGAGCGCGAGCTCCATGTTGGCCAGCGCAAACCCCATTCCAGGGCACATCCTCCGCCCGGCCCCGAACGGCAGGAGCTCCAAGTCAGCGCCCCTGAAGTCCAACGCGTCGCCGCCGCCGCCGCCGGCCTCGAACCGCTCCGGCCGGAACGCGTCGGGGTCCCCCGGCCAGTACTGCTCGTCGCGGCCCAGCGCCCATGCGTTCACCATCACTGTGATGCCCTGCGGCACGTCGTAGCCCAGCACGCGGCATGGTTCTTGGCACGCCTGCGGGATCAGGAACGGCAGTGGCGTGTGCAGCCGGAGCGTCTCCCGGATGACGAGGGGTAGGTACCGGAGCCCCGCCTCCGCGAGCTTGTCCTCCCGCACTGACCCGTGCGCGGCCAAGGCGTTCCGCACCTCCGCCGTCACCCGCTCCATGACCTTGGGATTCTGGATGAGCTCGGCCATGGCCCACTCCAGCGTCGGCGCTGTCGTCTCGCTGCCGCCAAAGATGTCCTGCGAGCAACACACAATTTCACATAGAAGCCAATCAGCAGCCGTATAAAGCAGTCAGCTAATGAGTAAGGTTTTAAATTTTCGACTATAGCTTCCGCTATCTTCGACTACAGCTATTTGAGAGAAATATAATTTAGCTAATTTTTTCATGTACAATTTAACTCTTAATTGTTGCTATAGTCCACTATAACGGGATATAGACTGTTTCGGACATAGATAGGTCTAAATGTTTTAGCCAGCTATTTAAAACATTGCTAATGAGTTTAAGATTGCTTACAAGGATGGCGAGTTTGATGACGTCCATGTCGAGCGGGATCGGCAGGTCACCGTCCTGCTGTACCTTTAGCAGCACGTCGAGGAGGTCTTCAACCTCGCCGCCACCTCTGTTGCCCATCTTCTCCAGGTGCTCCTCGATGATGCCGTCGAGGATCCGAAACGTGGTGTCACGGATCTCCTCGCAGTGGCGCACGGCGCCGCTGAGCCGGCTGACGATCCGGGAGGACGGCCACAGGTCGGCCATGTTGAACCCGGCAGCGAGCACAATGATGCGGTCGAGCGCACGCAGGAAGACCTCGCGGTCTTTGAACCGGTCGCCCATCGCGGCGCGCATCGTGGTGTCCGTGATGAGCGCGGACAGCCGCTCGCGCATGTCCACGGCGCGAGACCCCGCCGCAGCGGCGGCGCACGCGCGCAGCATGGCGGCGGCCTCCTCCTCGCGGACGGCGCGGAAGGAGAGAACGCGGCGCGCGCTGAGGAGCTTGGTGGTGGTGATCCGGCGGAGCTGCCGCCAGTGTGCCCCGTAGGGCGCCATGATGATTCCCCGATCGCCGTTGGTGAGCGCGCGAAAGGTGGGGCTCAAAGGCCGCGTCGCGAACACCGTGTCGTGCGTCTTCATCACCTCTCGCGCCGCCTCCCGGGACGACACCACCAGCGTGGGCACCTCGCCGATCCGGAGCAGCATGAGCGGCCCATGGCGCCGCGCGAGGTCACGCATGGCGTGGTGCGGGAGCTTGCCGATCATGTGGTGCAGGCTGCCGATGATTGGCAGCTGCCATGGCCCGGGTGGCAGGCGCAGGCCGTGCCCGTTCGCCATGGCGGAGCCCCGGCAGCGCTTGCCCAGCATGATGACGAGCAGCGAGACGAGAGCTAATCCAAGGTAGAGGTAGCACTACCGGACTTCCAAACTTTGACGAGTGTCCGTTACACTCGGCAAAGGACAGGTTCCACTCGGCAAAGTCTTTGCCGAGTGCCCTGACACTCGGCAAAGGATCCCACGGCAATGTTGACTTTGCCGAGTGTCGGATTACGGGCACTCGGCAAACTCTTTGCCGAGTGCCCTGACACTCGGCAAAGCAGCTACGTGGCGCCACCCAGGGGCGGATACAGGAGGGGGGCTAGGGGGCTTAAGCCCCCCTAAGCTCCCCTAATTACACGTAAAATACTGTAGCAAGACCTCCAAATTATCATTAAATCTTCACACAAATCAACATCTCTATTGTTTCAGCCCCCCTTGCCTCCAATCCTGCATCCGCCACTGGCGCCACCCTAGTCCGACGCTTTGCCGAGTGTCTAACGGCAGGCACTCGGCACAGTTTGAATTTTTGCCGAGGGTCCGCGTCCGACACTCGGCAAAGTCCCCGCGCCAGGTTACCGCCACGTGTCCACTTTGCCGAGTGCTGGACTTTGGCACTCGGTAAAGTTCCCGCGACAGGGTGAGGCCACGTGTCTATTTTGCCGAGTGCTGGACTCTGGCACTCGGCAAATTTTCAAATCTTTGGCGAGTGCCTTTGCTTTAGCACTCGACAAAGTATGCCGACCTGTGCAGGCCCCTTTGCCGAGTGTTTTGGATTAAACACTCGGCAAAGTGGTGAATTTTTCTTTTTTTGTTTCTTTTTTCTATGTTTTTCCATACAAATACAACAGAAATATATATAAATGCAGAGGTCATTACAGGCAGTTATAGTCCATCACATATAATTGACAATTACGAGAATGACATCGATACAAATAACATAGTCCATCACATATATCACAAGTCCAATACATAACACGAGTCCGATACATAACACAAGTCCATCACATAGAATATAGTCCGATACGTATAATAAGTCCAATACACTAGTACTATAAGACATTCACTGCTCAGGTCTCTGGGACCAAGATGGCCACTGGGCCCCCGGCGAGTTCTGGTCCGGAGGAGGGTCGTTCGATGCGTTCCACGACTGATTCTGCAAATAGGAACATATAAATTGAAGAAGCATAACAAAAATATAATAATATCTACAAACAAAGCATACTCACGGGAGTGTCAGAAGGTCCTGCAGGAAAGTAAGGCTGAACTGGTAAGGCGAAGGGAGGAGGCGGCGTCGCATAGTTCATCGACGCGCCAAGTCCTTGCATCCAGGTGACCATACTCTGCAACATAACCGACTGCTCCTCCCTCAGCTTCCGCTCCTGCTCCAGCATGGCCTCGATCTCCATTCGGCACCTCATCTCCTCCTCAAACTTTGCCTCCATCTCGGCCTACAAGATTTAAACCTCCATGTTACAATACGAAGCAAAATTTCATTTTAATCATAGAACGGCAACTAAATCTAAACTAACCTGGCTCTGGTGCACGCTAGCCACTGAAGTCTCAGGCTGTGGGCTTATGGGCGGGGTCGAGTCGGTGGTACTTGCCCTAAGCTGTGAGAGACTGGGCGTACTCGCCGTGTCGACCAAGCTGTTGGCGATCAAGTACCGCCCGTGCTTCTTCCCTTGTCCCGCCCTCATGATGGCTTCTCCGGAGAGTGGCGCGGTGGTCGGATCCCAAGTCTCCCCGTGGAGCGCCCTTCTCACCTCCGTGTATGCATTGATGCGCGCGTGGATGCTTGGGTTTGTGTAGGCCTCTGGTGGAGCCGCCGGGTTGTAGGCCACGTCCGACGTCGCCCTGCCCATGTGAGACTTGGCGTACGCCGTGAAGTCGTTGCAAGACTGGCCTGGATGAGACTCCGACTGCCAAGAAGTCAACAAGATGATTAGTAAGAATTAAAAATATAGCTTTAGAAAGAATGAAGAAATTAGTGAACTTACCCAAGTATTCTTGTACTCGCCGAGGCTAAGGCTCCCTTGATGATGTGCCGGACCCGGCATCATCAAGCGGCGCTCCCGGCATAAGGCGTGCTGGCGGGCCCAATCCTCGCTGATCCACTTGTCCACCATCATAGACCAGCACTCGGCCTTGTTTGCGCACCAGTTCGGAGGCACCTAAACGTAATGAAGTGCATGACATATTGTAATATCAAATACAAGATAAATGAGTAGATATGGCATTTATTTACCCTTAAGTACTGGTCTCGCGTGAGAAAGATGTCTCTTGCGGCTGGTTTCTTGACACTCATCTTCTCGAACTCGGCGAAGTACACAATGACAGCTTGGACACGCGCCTCGTAGTGCATATCCTTCACCAGCTTGTAGCAAGCCTGGTGAGCCCGCTTGTTCGCCCGGGCCTCATAGCCTTCCTCGCACCTGTAGAAATCCTGCATATATACCCACAAGATAATTACAATCATTATTCCAAAAATTGAAACATAGTGTGATATTTCTAACAATTTAGTGCGAGGATGACTTACCCACAACTCCCCGACCACCCGCCTCGCTTTGGTGGTAAAGTTCCTTCCTTCGCGATCAGTAGCGTCCGGGCTGGCCATGTAGTGGTCCCACGTGTATGCCGGCTCCAGCACCCAGCATGCATCACGAGCCCGGGGAAGTGCAGCCGGCACAAAAGACCCAAGATACCATTGGGCTTCCGTTTGTGCTCACCAGGCTGCACAAAAAACCACCCCCTGCAAGAGTGTTTAAGGTAAAATTTTAGTTAGTATTGCAATTTTAAATATATGTAATGCATAATAAATAAGTACTAACATACTTACTTAGGCTCTAGTGGCCGAATCATCGGGCGTCTCGCTAGAGGTATCGGACGTCGCGGGAGTTGCGACGGTCCACGCAACCACACCACCCGCTCATCTTCTGCCGCCCCCTCCTTGGCCTCCTCCTCGTCCTCCTCCATGTGCCCCTCCACGTGCTCCTCCTCCTCCTCGCTCCCCTGGTCCTCCACCCTCTCCTCCTCCTCCTCCTCCTCGGCCTCTACAGGAGAAGGGGGTCCTCTCCCTCCTCCCCCTCCTCACCTTACCTCCTCCACCACTCCCACTACCTCCTCCTCCACCCCTCCCTCTCCGTCTCCCTTTCGCTCCCCCTCCTCCACCACCTTTGCGAACACTACGGCTCCCGGACCCCTCGGGTGCGTCGGACCCACTACCGCCTCCTCCACCACTGCCTCTGTACAAGGAGCTCAGCCAAGTCATCTTGTGACAGCCTGGCATCTTTGTTTAGTTACCTGAAATCAAAAGGAGTGAATGAATTAGTCAGGATAAACAATACTTGCAAATAAATGAAAATATAACTAGAAATTAACATAATATATATTAAATATTGCGAGTCCTACATGTTTTAGAAGTAGTCATCATAATTGGGATTAGCTGGATCGTAATCCTCATCATCACTATCAGCTATGTCAACATAACCAGCAGAATCCGAAGGAGGAATATTGTCTTCACTGTCTCTGCCTAAACGTAGTCGCTCTAGTAATTGTAAGTCCTGAATATTTTGAACCTCATCTCCGTCTTCCTCGTCAACTTCCCTTTCATTGTCGACTTCCATTCCAATCTCGTCGGATAAGTCTATCTCGAAACTCCCTTGTAGCCCCTCTTCTTGAAAAAACTCTCTATCATTGTTGTAATCTTCGTTGTTTGGGAGAGGTAGTTTGCCGTGTGGCGATACTTTATACACAACATCCCAACCCCGAAGACGGTAGTCGGTTTGGCACGGGTATGAGATATAATAAACTTGTATGGCTTGTTGAGCCACAATGTACACATCTTCGCCTTGTAACGTTGAATCCTGTCGAATTTCGACTAGGCCAACACTAGGAGTATGTCTTGTTAATGTTGGATCAAACCAATGGCATTTGAAAATGACTGGAGTGAGCCGTACAGAACCATGAAACTTGAGTTCGTATATTTTTTCAACTCTTCCATAATACTCGACTCCGTCTTGACCTGGCGTAAAAACGCCGGTATTAGTGGTTCTTCGATTGGGTCGACTATGCTCGTATGTCATTGTGTGGAAGCGATATTCGTTCACGTCATAAACGTTAAACGACTTGTAGCTAAAACCATCGGCAACCTGTCTCAACTCGGCACTCATGGACGAATCAGTTTGGCCCTGCAAGCGTATGCAGGATAGTTTGTCATATAGTTCGAGGACAACGAAATGGAATAGAACTATGAATTCAAGACTACCTTCTGTTGAAACCAATAAATGAAATCGGGTTGTGAATTTCCCACGCCATTTTTAAGAAGACTCTCCATTTCCATCGGGGTTGGAGCCCTTGAGCGACGCCAAAATAGTCGTTGAAATTCCCTATATCAAAAATGACAAAGGGGGCTGGATGCTAAGAAGTGGAAACTTGTGAAACTGAAACTCGTGAATTGGGCACAATGTTGAGTACTTACACAATATACGGCTCCACCTCGGAAAGGTTGGTCAACACGTATAGCATGATACGGTGCCACTCTTCATGGTTCAAGGTCTTGTACCTCGCATCACTTGCACTTCCAAGTTGTCCTCGGAAGATGATGAGACTCGATTCATTATCGCCAGCATTGTAACGAGGGGGTGGATTATGTACGCTGGGAAGATTGTCACCATAGTATTTGGTTGTGAAGTTTGACACCTCCTCCAAAATATATGACTCGGCAATAGAAGCTTCAATTTTCCATTTATTTTTGCATTTCGTTCGAAGGACATTCTGACATCTCTCAATTGGATAGCACCAATGGTACTGCACAGGCCCCCCATCCGTGCCTCATACGGAAGATGTAGAAGCAAATGCTGCATCGGATTGAAGAAGGCGGGTGGAAAGATCTTCTCCAGCTTACATAGCAACACAGGGGCCACTTTTTCCATGTCCGAAATAACGACCCGAGATAACTCCTTAGCACACAGCTGGCGGAAGAAATTGCTCAACTCTGCCAACACTCGCCATATATTATCAGGGAGATAGCCTCGAACCATCATAGGAAGAAGCCGCTCAATCCATATGTGGTAGTCATGACTCTTCAGCCCGTTGATTCACATCGTAGTCAAATTAACTCCCCTCCTCAGATTCACTGCATACCCATCTGGAAATTGTAACTTTTGGATCCACTCTAGTGCTTCCTTTTTTTGGGGCCTCGTTAGGATGAAATCCGCCGGAGTCTTCCTCCATTGTCTACCTGGTCTCGGAGTCTTCATTTCGTATCTTGGTCTATCGCACAACGTTGCCAGATCCACTCGAGCCTTGACGTTGTCCTTCGTCTTATCAGGAATGTCCATGAAAGTTTCAAAAAGAGCCTCGCCCCAATTCTTTTCAGTGTGCATGGCATCAATATTGTGTGGAAGGAGGAGATCATTAATATAGGGAAGCCTCCACAAGCCAGAGACCTGAGTCCAAGAATGTTCTTCGCCATATCCCACAAAACCACCTGCATCATTAACCTGGAGAGCATCTATCTGAGCATGAAGCACGGCACCCGTCAGCATCTGCGGTGCAGATTCTGTAACTACGACACCTTTCGTGAAGTTCTTAATGTCCCTTCTAAATGGATGGTCAGCAGGAAGGAATTGTCGATGCTTGTCAAACAACGAATACTTGCCCTACTTTCTCAACCAAATGAACTGCAGAGTTGCCTTGCATGTTGGTCATGGGAACTTTCCATGAGTACACCACCCGCAGAAAATGCCATACGCTGGGAGGTCATGCAGAGAGTAGTGGTACCACACATACATTCTGAAGTTTGTCTTTGTCGCTCGGTCGTACGTCCACACCCCCTCCTCCCATGCTTTGATCAACTCATCGATTAGAGGCTCCATATAAACACTCATTTTATTCCCTGGGTGCTCAGGAATAATCAACGACACAAATATGGTTTGTCGTTGAAAGAGAACGCCGGGGGGGGGGGGGGGAGATTCAACGGAATAACAAACACGGGCCAACATGAGTACGATGCGGCCATCATACCATAAGGATTGAACCCATCGGTTGCCAGCGCAACACGTACATTACGAGCTTCTTTAGCTTTCTCATGATGAATCTCATCAAAATGAGTCCATGACTCACCGTCGGAGGGATGCACCATCTTATCTGGGTTGTATCGAACACCTTTTTTGTGCCATGTCATCTGTTTCGCGGTTTCCTCGATCATATAGAGTCTTTGGATCCTTTGAATGAACGGAAGGTAACGTACGATTTTCACAGGAATCGTGAGCTGCCTCTTAGGCTGACCGTCGCCAGCATCCACCTCCAGGAATCTTGAGGCTTTGCATTTTGGACAGTAAGTTTCAGCCTCGTGCTCTTTCCTAAATAAAATGCACCCATTAGGACAAGAATGTATCTGCTCATATGGCATCTTCAGTGCACTAAGGATTTTCGTCGCCTGATACATTGTCTTGGGCAGAATGTGATCTTCCAGAAGCATGCTCCCAAAAACGGTCAACATACTATCAAAGGCGTCTCGGCTCAGGCCAAACTGGGACTTTAAGGCCATAAGGCGTCCAATGCCGTCCAGCTGAGAAACCTTTGTTTGGCCGTGAAGAGGTTTCTGTGCCGCCTCCAACATCTCGTAAAACGCCTTTGTGCTTGCCTCTGGCTCCTCCTCCTGCGGTCCTTCACCGAAATGTGCCTCCTCATAGTCGTCTAACATGTCCTCAATCCCACCAGCAGCATCACATTCATCGATGCGTTGCCTCACGACCTTGTCCCTCATACGATGGGCTTCACCGTGAAAGATCCACCGGGTATAATCTGGCGTAAATCCATAATTGACAAGATGTTCGCCCATGACCTTCTTTGTCTTTCGTTTCTGGTTTCCACAACTCTTGCAGGGACACCACATGAATCTCGACCCTTCAGCTTGCGCCCATGCCCCTTCCAAGAACTCGTTAGTCTTCTCAATCCATTCATTGGTCATGCTAGCTCGAGTTACTCGGCCGGTGTACATCCACTCACGGTCATCCATCTTCCAAGATATCAGCGACTACTATCAAATTTAAATGCATGTAAAAGTTCGGCTTAGACTCTAGTAGGTAAAGATAGGTCCTAATCCCACCCGACCATACGTAGATGAGGTCAGTTTACATGATCCCCTCCAATCCGAGATAGAATTTCGGCAGCACCTCCCCGCTGTTCTCGAGATACACGTCCCGGAAGGGAGATTGTGTATCCGGAGAACAATGGAGAGATGTTGCCCAGATTCTGTCTCGGATGGGAGCGGACCATGGAAACTAACCCCATCTACGCATCATCGGGCTGTCCAAATAACATGGACAATTCGAAACAGATACGGCCATAGATATGTATAAATCTACATATTTCGAACCATATCTGTTTCGAACGGGAGACGCCTAACCGGGTTACGTGAACTACGAACAGAATACGAAAACAAACTCTTGTACACGTGCTCACCTACGGGCTCCACGGTCTGTGCTGCTCGACGACGGCTTGCGGCCAAGTGAACGAGTCGACGACCTGGTATTTAGAAAAAAAAAGATCTGATTATAATTTTTCCATTTTCTTGTTGGATCTGGAAATGCTAGCTTGATGAAAATAAAGGAAAAGGTGTTGCACACTTGCACATATCCACTGCAGAGAGTCATCACTTATATGCTTTTTCTATAATAACATAATAAATAAATATTTGTTGCAGTTGCAAAATCACCATAGTTTTTAGAAGTATCACGTGAAATATCACCAATCTGTTTTGCTTACGTGTGGGGCATTGCCTCATACTGTTTCTTGAAAGCCAAATAAACAACAAGCCAACAATGATGCTTTATGGTTTACTATTCATCACGAAATTCCTTGCACTATGCAACAATTTGTTGCCATCGAATTGTTTCAAAGTCGAACCAATCATCGTTTCTAAATACGATGTGTATAGTATAGATGATCTGCTGTAACCACCGGTGGAGCCACATGTCGGCCAACCTGGGCCACGGCCCCTCCTTCATTTGTGCTTACTCAAAAGTTCTAGCAATCTATTGCTATGCTATTTTACACCAAACGATGACGCATTCATACAAGAAGTCGGCATTGCATGACTAGACGTGCAGTGTGTTGATCATGCAAGTGCAGCGCCTTTTAGTCAAATGCAGGGACAACCTCTGTCATTGACAGCTGCTGCAAATGACTCCTATTGCACGTTCAGTTCTCAAATCCAAATGATTCTATATACAAGGTGTTATATTATTAGGAGGAAAATATTTCATATAACACATGACATAAATCAAGTTCAATCAGTAGTTTAACTGGTTCAGAAAAGCAGCACAATGAGAGTATGTCCATGTAGGTATTAAGAGCGCATAAGGCGACCACGGTAAGCAAGAATAAGAAACCACGCTGCCACCGTATATGGATTTTGAATAGTATGTCGAGATGCCATGACAATTTGGCCCCTGCTATGCTCGGTTCCTAGCTCCGCCACTGGCTGTAACAGCACTTGACCACGAGCTTCTTCAGTTGGGTGGAGTACCTGATCGTCGATGGGCGGCCGGTCGAGAAGGGGTGCTCATGCGCCGGCCATGGCGAGCGTCGGCGCAGGCTGCGTGGACCGGGGCCGCCGGCGTGGAGCGTCGAGGGGGATGGTTATGCGCCAGCCATGGTGAGCGGCAGCGCAGGCTGCATGGAGCGGGCGGGCGGAGGCGTGGAGGTGGCGGGCAGCCGGACGGCGGGCGGCGGCGCGGGCGGACGGGTGGCGGCGACGCGGGCTGAAGGGCGATGGCGGCCGGGGGCACGGGCGGACGGGCGGCGGCAGTGCGGGCGGCAGCGGCGCGAGCGGACGGCCGATGGCGGCGGGGGGCGCGCGGGGACAGGCGGCGGCAGCGCGGGCGGACAGGCGGCGGCGGCGCAGGCAGGCGGGCGACGGTGGACGAGTGTGTGTTCGTGTGCGGTGTGTGAGTCAGGGAAGCGCCGTTTTGGATAAGTCTTTGAGGATTTGCCGAGTGCCGGATCAGGTTTGCCAGAGTGCCCGAGATCCGGCACTCGGCAAAGCCATTTTCAAAAAAAAGGCAAACAAATTATTTGCTGAGTGCTGGCTCAGAGGGCACTCGGCAAAACCATCCTTTGCCGAGTGCCAGGTAAGGGGGCACACGGCAAAGAACTTTTTTTAAATCATTTTTTGACACCCTCTCTTTCTCGTTTCAGCATAGTTTCAAAATTTGCTGCAACATAGTTTGGAAATATCTTGTCAAATTTACTCCACAATGCATATTCCAAAAAATACCAAAATTAACCATTATTTCATGTAGTTTTAGCTCAAGTTCCATTTATATAAGTGCAGAAAAAATAATAATTATCAAACGAATTCAAAAAAATTGATGAAAATACAATTAATTCATAAAATATATAAAATACATTAAGAAATACACCAAATTTGAACATGGAGTACCACATGTTGTATGTATTGGGTACAAAAAATTTTGAGGTCTACAATGGAAAAAATTTAAATATTTGCCGAGTGCCAGCGAAATGCACTCGGCAAAACAAACTTTGCCGAGTGCCTGCAAAAAACACTCGGTGAAGATTCGGGTTTGCTGAGTGCCTGACGACCGGCACTCGGCAAACAATAACGGCCGTCAGCCGGTTTGACGGCTGGCGCACGCGGCGGCCACGTGCGCAAATGTTGCCGAGTGCCTGCCCCGCGGAACTCGGCAAAGGTATTTTATGCCGAGTGTTGGACTTTTGCCGAGTGCTGGAACTCGGCAAAAATGGAATGTACCGTGTGCGGAATCTTTGCCGAGTGCCTGGGGCTCGGCACTCGGCAAAGAACCGAGCACTCGGCATATATGCCGTTTCCGGTAGTGTAGTGGTGGTGGTCTTCCATTGGAGTTGCTCCCAATGCAAGCTCCCCTGGTGTGGCTTTTTGCTAGCTTAGTGAGCTGCTTGCACCTTAAGTAGCATGGCAGTGAGTGTTCTGTGTTCCTCCGTAACCTACACGGTGACAGTAAGGGTGAGGCTAAATTATTGGTGATTGATTGCCAGGTGCACCCAGCAGTCCAGCACGTGCTACCTATCCTGGGTCAAACAATGTGTACTCCCTGCGTGTTGATTGGCTCGAGATGATGGTCGGCAATATTTCTACAGAAAAAAAATATTTTCTTGACTCTATCACAACGTAATGGGCCATGACTCTAGTGGCCTCAGCTTAACAAGACCCTTAATTTTTTTTAGCTCAAAATTTTATAAGATTAGAGCTTTTTTGTTAGTTTTAAAGCTCAAATGGAGCTCTCTTTGCCTCTAGCTGGATCTAGATCTCTATGCTGTGGATTTTCTATTTGAGCCACTGTTTGCCTCAAACATTTGGATGAAGTTGTGCTATTTTAGTATGAGAACAAGATTATATAATAATTTGAACTTGATCTATAATTTTTTTCCTTATTTCTAAGTAAATAATTTACTAAATTTATGGAAGAGAGATAAGAAGATTTATTTTTTTCTATCTTTACACACATGCATGATTGATTTTTTTCTGAGATTTATGGTACAATAATATGTTGAGTTTTGATTTTTTTTTACACACATGCTCTGGCAGAGCGCCGGCGCTTAGCGAGCATGATGAGGAGCAGCGCGACGAGAGCTAATCCAAGGTAGAGGTAGTGCTGGTCTTCCACTGGAGTTGCTCCCAATGTAAGCTCCCGGTGTGGCTTTGCTAGCTTAGTGAGCTGCTGCTTGTAATTTAAATAAATAGCATTGCAGTTGTTCCAACCTGCGTGGAGTAGCAGCCACCGTGTTGATTGGCTAGTGGTTGCCTTGGGTCAAGCTGTGTACTTGTTGCGTGTTGATTGGCTCGGACCGGGACTATTACATGCGACAAGTCAACCATCAACAAGCAATAGCCGCCACCGTGTTGATTGGCTAGTGGTCGCCTTGGGTCAAGCGATGTGTGCTTGCTGCGTGTTGATTGCCTCGAGGTTATCGTGGACTGCACGCCGGAGAGCATGGCGCGCGCACATGGGCGGCGCACTGGCATGGCATGATGCTGCTGCCGGAGCCGATGCCAGGAGCGAGGAGGATCGGCGCCTCCTCAAAGTGCTGGGCCGATCTTCCAGCAAATTCTGAAAGGGAGGTGCTCGCGATGTTCGAGGCCTCCTTACATATATTGGTCGGCGATGGGAAGGAGAGCGCGCTCTTTTGGTGAGATAGGTGGCTAAATGGGGACACGATTCAAGTGTTAGCACCTGACCTGTTTCATGCAATACCATCTGATGAAATCAGATCACATAATAATGGTATCTAAAGTTTTATGAGAACAAAGAAAAGTTTTGGGTTTCAAGTAAAGGTCAAGATATGGCAAATCGCAAGTATGCAAAGTTCAAAAATGGGAAACACTTTTCACGCAAAGTTCAAAGAAGAAGATTATTATGACCTCTAGTTTTGATAAAAATAATCTCAGTGAAGACCTATTCGCTCTAGGAATGGAAATTCACTGGAATAAAAGAAAAAGGGTATTTGGACTATTGCAGAGAGCATACTTAGAAAAGGGCTCTAAAGAAATATAGCATGCATGCGAGTAAGCCTACGCTTGTTCTATTGTCAAGGGTAGTAGTTTTGAATTTTTTAGCATTCCAGGAACCAATATGAGATCAGTTGAAAGAAAAGGGTTCCATGTGCTTTGGAAAAAATCTACCCTGACATAAAGTATCCGGGATATTTTGGCAGAAGTCCAGTCCAGCAATAGATCACTGGAATAGAGTTAGAGAATGACTTCGTATTTTTGCAAAGTATTGTAAGCCTTATGCTAAGTAAGAAAGAAACACGTGCTCTCAAAAATTTGTGAGTAAAAAGAACTGAGTTTTAGCGAGATGGTCAGTAAAGTACACATTAGTAGCTAACACTCGCACTTGGAGTTTTATTGTGGAAAAACTCAATGAAACAGTTGTGGTGTCATTAATAATGCATACCCGCGATATAGCTTGTCATGAGGCTTCAGGGACATGAAAAGGTAATTAAAATAACTATGCCCGGAGTTAATGATGGTAGACAACAATGACCATTTAAATATTATATTTCTATGACAACGGGTCAAGTGTGCTGCCAAATATATTGACAATAAGTTATACGTTGTAAAGGAGAAAGTCCGGAATCATGCTGAAATTTATTGAGCATATATATAATAGGCAAGTGCTTGTGTATTCGCTTACAAAAGGCTTACCCTCTACGAAGCCCCCTATTCCAAATTTGAAGGGTGGAATTAAAAAAAAATAACTTCAGTAGACTCTCTACTTGAGTCACCAAACTAGAGAGACCTCCAAATCTCCCCTTTCACCCCCTGGGCCTTGGGGGTCTCAAGGAAGCCCTTCATCCATGGGCCCCACTCAATAGCTTGTTGCGGGATAGATGGGGGCTGAAATATGGGGCTCTGCTGGACTTTGAAGCATTATCTGGAGACTATACGAGGGCTGTGATTTAGGGATCATTGCTGGAAATGGTCTAACCCGTAATCTAAAATTTATACCGGAGACGTTATTGCAATAATTTTGTAACTTCACAAATGAACGCCCCTGAATTCACAACAGAAACTGGAAAGCAAGTATTTGGTGCTGCAAATAAACAAGCTGCAGCTTTTCCGGTGCTGTATATTCCCTTTATTTGGTGATTACAAGGTAAAGCAAAGTCCTAGCGCATTCCTCGGGCACAGCATTGTCGTGTCCATCCCCACGACGCCGTACGCGAGAGCGTTCCCGTGGCCCAAGACCCGGGCAGAAGCGAGCTAATCTCGCCACGCCTAACAGTAGCATGCACGGCATCACACAGGTCGTGAGCTCGTGCCCCTTATCCAAACAGAATGGAAACAACTAGCTGGACACGCACTAACCAACACGTACAGGCTAAGGTTCTGGCTATAACAATTTCCCGAATCCTGGCTGTCTGAACCCAGCATGCAATCCATCCTTTGGTGGCGGCGAGCCGGCGGTGGCTAGACGCCTGGCACAGGAACGCGGAGGATGGGGCGGAGCAGGAGCCTGGATTTCCGGTGCGCGGTGAGGCCGAACGCCTCGGTCATGTCGAGCTCGGCGGCGCCGGGCACCTCCCAGTCGAAGTGGAAGAGGAGGCTGGCAAGCGCGAGCTCCATGTTGGCGAGCGCAAAGCCCATGCCAGGGCACATCCTCCGCCCGGACCCGAACGGCAGGAGCTCGAAGTCGGCGCCCTTGAAGTCCGCTGCGCTTCCGCCGCCGGCCTCGAACCGCTCCGGCCGGAACGCGTCGGGGTCCCCCGGCCAATACTGTTCGTCGCGGCCCAGCGCCCATGCGTTCACCATCACTGTGATGCCCTGCGGCACGTCGTAGCCCAGCACGCGGCAGGGTTCCTGGCACGCCTGCGGGATCAGGAACGGCAGCGGCGTGTGCAGCCGGAGCGTCTCCAGGATGACGAGGGGCAGGTACCGGAGCCCCGCCTCAGCGAGCTTGTCCTCCCGCACCGACCCGTGCGCTGCGAAGGCGTTCCGCACCTCCGCCGTCACCCGCTCCATGACCTTGGGGTTATGGACGAGCTCGGCCATGGCCCACTCCAGCGTCGGCGCTGTCGTCTCGCTGCCGCCAAAGATGTCCTGCAAGCAACACATGCAATTTTACAGAGAAGCCAATCAGCAGCCGTATAAAGCAGTCAGCTAATGAGTAAGGTTTTAAATTTTCGACTATAGCTTCCGCTATCTTCGACTACAGCTATTTGAGAGAAATATAATTTAGCTAATTTTTTCATGTACAATTTAACACTCTTAGTTGTTGCTATAGTCCACTATAACGGGATATAGACTGTTTCGGACATAGATAGGTCTAAATGTTTTAGCCAGCTATTTAAAACATTGCTAATGAGTTTAAGATTGCTTACAAGGATGGCGAGTTTGATGACGTCCATGTCGAGCGGGATCGGCAGGTCACCGTCCTGCTGTACCTTTAGCAGCACGTCGAGGAGGTCTTCAACCTCGCCGCCACCTCTGTTGCCCATCTTCTCCAGGTGCTCCTCGATGATGCCGTCGAGGATCCGAAACGTGGTGTCACGGATCTCCTCGCAGTGGCGCACGGCGCCGCTGAGCCGGCTGACGATCCGGGAGGACGGCCACAGGTCGGCCATGTTGAACCCGGCAGCGAGCACAATGATGCGGTCGAGCGCACGCAGGAAGACCTCGCGGTCTTTGAACCGGTCGCCCATCGCGGCGCGCATCGTGGTGTCCGTGATGAGCGCGGACAGCCGCTCGCGCATGTCCACGGCGCGAGACCCCGCCGCAGCGGCGGCGCACGCGCGCAGCATGGCGGCGGCCTCCTCCTCGCGGACGGCGCGGAAGGAGAGAACGCGGCGCGCGCTGAGGAGCTTGGTGGTGGTGATCCGGCGGAGCTGCCGCCAGTGTGCCCCGTAGGGCGCCATGATGATTCCCCGATCGCCGTTGGTGAGCGCGCGAAAGGTGGGGCTCAAAGGCCGCGTCGCGAACACCGTGTCGTGCGTCTTCATCACCTCTCGCGCCGCCTCCCGGGACGACACCACCAGCGTGGGCACCTCGCCGATCCGGAGCAGCATGAGCGGCCCATGGCGCCGCGCGAGGTCACGCATGGCGTGGTGCGGGAGCTTGCCGATCATGTGGTGCAGGCTGCCGATGATTGGCAGCTGCCATGGCCCGGGTGGCAGGCGCAGGCCGTGCCCGTTCGCCATGGCGGAGCGCCGGCAGCGCTTGCCCAGCATGATGACGAGCAGCGAGACGAGAGCTAATCCAAGGTAGAGGTAGCACTACCGGACTTCCAAACTTTGCCGAGTGTCCGTTACACTCGGCAAAGGACAGGTTCCACTCGGCAAAGTCTTTGCCGAGTGTAACACTCGGCAAAGGATCCCACGGCAATGTTGACTTTGCCGAGTGTCGGATTACGGGCACTCGGCAAAGCAGCTACGTGGCGCCACCCAGGGGCGGATACAGGAGGGGGGCTAGGGGGGCTTAAACCCCCCTAAGCTCCCCTAATTACACGTAAAACACTGTAGCAAGACCTCCAAATTACCATTAAATCTTCACACAAATCAACATTTCTATTGTTTCAGCCCCCCTTGCCTCCAATCTTGCATCCGCCACTGGCGCCACCCTAGTCCGACGCTTTGCCGAGTGTCCAACGGCAGGTACTCGGCACAGTTTGAATTTTTGCCGAGGGTCCGCGTCCGACACTCGGCAAAGTCCCCGCGCCATGTTGCCTCCACGTGTCCACTTTGCCGAGTGCTGGACTTTGGCACTCGGTAAAGTTCCCGCGACAGGGTGAGGCCACGTGTCTATTTTGCCGAGTGCTGGACTCTGGCACTCGGCAAATTTTCAAATCTTTGGCGAGTGCCTTTGCTTTAGCACTCGGCAAAGTATGCTGACCTGTGCAGGCCCCTTTGCCGAGTGTTTTGGATTAAACACTCGGCAAAGTGGTGAATTTTTCTTTTTTTGTTTCTTTTTTCTATGTTTTTCCATACAAATACAACAGAAATATATATAAATGCAGAGGTCATTACAGGCAGTTATAGTCCATCACATATAATTGACAATTACGAGAATGACATCGATACAAATAACACAGTCCATCACATATATCACAAGTCCAATACATAACACGAGTCCGATACATAACACAAGTCCATCACATAGAATATAGTCCGATACGTATAATAAGTCCAATACACTAGTACTATAAGACATTCACTGCTCAGGTCTCTGGGACCAAGATGGCCACTGGGCCGCCGGCGAGTTCTGGTCCGGAGGAGGGTCGTTCGATGCGTTCCACGACTGATTCTGCAAATAGGAACATATAAGTTGAAGAAGCATAACAAAAATATAATAATATCTACAAACAAAACATACTCACGGGAGTGTCAGAAGGTCCTGCAGGAAAGTAAGGCTGAACTGGTAAGGCGAATGGAGGAGGCGGCGTCGCATAGTTCATCGACGCGCCAAGTCCTTGCATCCAGGTGACCATACTCTGCAACATAACCGACTGCTCCTCCCTCAGCTTCCGCTCCTGCTCCAGCATGGCCTCGATCTCCATTCGGCACCTCCTCTCCTCCTCAAACTTTGCCTCCATCTCGGCCTACAAGATTTAAACCTCCATGTTACAATACGAAGCAAAATTTCATTTTAATCATAGAACGGCAACTAAATCTAAACTAACCTGTCTCTGGTGCACGCTAGCCACTGAAGTCTCAGGCTGTAGGCTTATGGGCGGGGTCGAGTCGGTGGTACTTGCCCTAAGCTGTGAGAGACTGGGCGTACTCGCCGTGTCGACCAAGCTGTTGGCGATCAAGTACCGCCCGTGCTTCTTCCCTTGTCCCGCCCTCATGATGGCTTCTCCGGAGAGTGGCGTGGTGGTCGGATCCCAAGTCTCCCCGTGGAGCGCCCTTCTCACCTCCGTGTATGCATTGATGCGCGCGTGGATGCTTGGGTTTGTGTAGGCCTCTGGTGGAGCCGCCGGGTTGTAGGCCACGTCCGACGTCGCCCTGCCCATGTGAGACATGGTGTACGCCGTGAAGTCGTTGCAAGACTGGCCTGGATGAGACTCCGACTGCCAAGAAGTCAACAAGATGATTAATAAGAATTAAAAATATAGCTTTAGAAAGAATGAAGAAATTAGTGAACTTACCCAAGTATTCTTGTACTCGCCGAGGCTAAGGCTCCCTTGATGATGTGCCGGACCCGGCATCATCAAGCGGCGCTCCCGGCATAAGGCGTGCTGGCGGGCCCAATCTTCGCTGATCCACTTGTCCACCATCATAGACCAGCACTCGGCCTTGTTTGCGCACCAGTTCGGAGGCACCTAAACGTAATGAAGTGCATGACATATTGTAATATCAAATACAAGATAAATGAGTAGATATGGCATTTATTTACCCTTAAGTACTGGTCTCGCGTGAGAAAGATGTCTCTTGCGGCTGGTTTCTTGACACTCATCTTCTCGAACTCGGCGCAGTACACAATGACAGCTTGGACACGCGCCTCGTAGTGCATATCCTTCACCAGCTTGTAGCAAGCCTGGTGAGCCCGCTCGTTCGCCCGGGCCTCATAGCCTTCCTCGCACCTGTAGAAATCCTGCATATATACCCACAAGATAATTACAATCATTATTCCAAAAATTGAAACATAATGTGATATTTCTAACAATTTAGTGCGAGGATGACTTACCCACAACTCCCCGACCACCCGCCTCGCTTTGGTGGTAAAGTTCCTTCCTTCGCGATCAGTAGCGTCCGGGCTGGCCATGTAGTGGTCCCACGTGTATGCCGGCTCCAGCACCCAGCATGCATCACGAGCCCGGGGAAGTGCAGCCGGCACAAAAGACCCAAGATACCATTGGGCTTCCGTTTGTGCTCACCAGGCTGCACAAAAAACCACCCCCTGCAAGAGTGTTTAAGGTAAAATTTTAGTTAGTATTGCAATTTTAAATATATGTAATGCATAATAAATAAGTACTAACATACTTACTTAGGCTCTAGTGGCCGAATCATCGGGCGTCTCGCTAGAGGTATCGGACGTCGCGGGAGTTGCGACGGTCCACGTAACCACACCACCCGCTCATCTTCTGCCGCCCCCTCCTCGGCCTCCTCCTCGTCCTCCTCCATGTGCCCCTCCACGTGCTCCTCCTCCTCCTCGCTCCCCTGGTCCTCCACCCTCTCCTCCTCCTCCTCCTCCTCGGCCTCTACAGGAGAAGGGGGTCCTCTCCCTCGTCCCCCTCCTCACCTTACCTCCTCCACCACTCCCACTACCTCCTCCTCCACCCCTCCCTCTCCGTCTCCCTTTCGCTCCCCCTCCTCCACCACCTTTGCGAACACTACGGCTCCCGGACCCCTCGGGTGCGTCGGACCCACTACCGCCTCCTCCACCACTGCCTCTGTACAAGGAGCTCAGCCAAGTCATCTTGTGACAGCCTGGCATCTTTGTTTAGTTACCTGAAATCAAAAGGAGTGAATGAATTAGTCAGGATAAACAATACTTGCAAATAAATGAAAATATAACTAGAAATTAACATAATATATATTAAATATTGCGAGTCCTACATGTTTTAGAAGTAGTCATCATAATTGGGATTAGCTGGATCGTAATCCTCATCATCACTATCAGCTATGTCAACATAACCAGCAGAATCCAAAGGAGGAATGTTGTCTTCACTGTCTCTGCCTAAACGTAGTCGCTCTAGTAATTGTAAGTCCTGAATATTTTGAACCTCATCTCCGTCTTCCTCGTCAACTTCCCTTTCATTGTCGACTTCCATTCCAATCTCGTCGGATAAGTCTATCTCGAAACTCCCTTGTAGCCCCTCTTCTTGAAAAAACTCTCTATCATTGTTGTAATCTTCATTGTTTGGGAGAGGTAGTTTGCCGTGTGGCGATACTTTATACACAACATCCCAACCCCGAAGACGGTAGTCGGTTTGGCACGGGTATGAGATATAATAAACTTGTATGGCTTGTTGAGCCACAATGTACACATCTTCGCCTTGTAACGTTGAATCCTGTCGAATTTCGACTAGGCCAACACTAGGGGTATGTCTTGTTAATGTTGGATCAAACCAATGGCATTTGAAAATGACTGGAGTGAGCCGTACAGAACCATGAAACTTGAGTTCGTATATTTTTTCAACTCTTCCATAATACTCGACTCCGTCTTGACCTGGCGTAAAAACGCCGGTATTAGTGGTTCTTCGATTGGGTCGACTCTGCTCGTATGTCATTGTGTGGAAGCGATATTCGTTCACGTCATAAACGTTAAACGACTTGTAGCTAAAACCATCGGCAACCTGTCTCAACTCGGCACTCATGGACGAATCAGTTTGGCCCTGCAAGCGTATGCAGGATAGTTTGTCATATAGTTTGAGGACAACGAAATGGAATAGAACTATGAATTCAAGACTACCTTCTGTTGAAACCAATAAATGAAATCGGGTTGTGAATTTCCCACGCCATTTTTAAGAAGACTCTCCATTTCCATCGGGGTTGGAGCCCTTGAGCGACGCCAAAATAGTCGTTGAAATTCCCTATATCAAAAATGACAAAGGGGGCTGGATGCTAAGAAGTGGAAACTTGTGAAACTGAAACTCGTGAATTGGGCACAATGTTGAGTACTTACACAATATACGGCTCCACCTCGGAAAGGTTGGTCAACACGTATAGCATGATACGGTGCCACTCTTCATGGTTCAAGGTCTTGTACCTCGCATCACTTGCACTTCCAAGTTGTCCTCGGAAGATGATGAGACTCGATTCATTATCGCCAGCATTGTAACGAGGGGGTGGATTATGTACGCTGGGAAGATTGTCACCATAGTATTTGGTTGTGAAGTTTGACACCTCCTCCAAAATATATGACTCGGCAATAGAAGCTTCAATTTTCCATTTATTTTTGCATTTCGTTCGAAGGACATTCTGACATCTCTCAATTGGATAGCACCAATGGTACTGCACAGGCCCCCCATCCGTGCCTCATACGGAAGATGTAGAAGCAAATGCTGCATCGGATTGAAGAAGGCGGGTGGAAAGATCTTCTCCAGCTTACATAGCAACACAGGGGCCACTTTTTCCATGTCCGAAATAACGACCCGAGATAACTCCTTAGCACACAGCTGGCGGAAGAAATTGCTCAACTCTGCCAACACTCGCCATATATTATCAGGGAGATAGCCTCGAACCATCATAGGAAGAAGCCGCTCAATCCATATGTGGTAGTCATGACTCTTCAGCCCGTTGATTCGCATCGTAGTCAAATTAACTCCCCTCCTCAGATTCACTGCATACCCATCTGGAAATTGTAACTTTTGGATCCACTCTAGTGCTTCCTTTTTTTGGGGCCTCGTTAGGATGAAATCCGCCGGAGTCTTCCTCCATTGTCTACCTGGTCTCGGAGTCTTCATTTCGTATCTTGGTCTATCGCACAACGTTGCCAGATCCACTTGAGCCTTGACGTTGTCCTTCGTCTTATCAGGAATGTCCATGAAAGTTCCAAAAAGAGCCTCGCCCCAATTCTTTTCAGTGTGCATGGCATCAATATTGTGTGGAAGGAGGAGATCATTAATATAGGGAAGCCTCCACAAGCCAGAGACCTGAGTCCAAGAATGTTCTTCGCCATATCCCACAAAACCACCTGCATCATTAACCTGGAGAGCATCTATCTGAGCATGAAGCACGGCACCCGTCAGCATCTGCGGTGCACATTCTGTAACTACGACACCTTTCGTGAAGTTCTTAATGTCCCTTCTAAATGGATGGTCAGCAGGAAGGAATTGTCGATGCTTGTCAAACGACGAATACTTGCCCTACTTTCTCAACCAAATGAACTGCAGAGTTGCCTTGCATGTTGGGCATGGGAACTTTCCATGAGTACACCACCCGCAGAAAATGCCATACGCTGGGAGGTCATGCAGAGAGTAGTGGTACCACACATACATTCTGAAGTTTGTCTTTGTCGCTCGGTCGTACGTCCACACCCCCTCCTCCCATGCTTTGATCAACTCATCGATTAGAGGCTCCATATAAACACTCATTTTATTCCCTGGGTGCTCAGGAATAATCAACGACACAAATATGGTTTGTCGTTGAAAGAGAACGCTGGGGGGGGGAGATTCAACGGAATAACAAACACGGGCCAACATGAGTACGATGCGGCCATCATACCATAAGGATTGAACCCATCGGTTGCCAGCGCAACACGTACATTACGAGCTTCTTTAGCTTTCTCATGATGAATCTCATCAAAATGAGTCCATGACTCACCGTCGGAGGGATGCACCATCTTATCTAGGTTGTATCGAACACCTTTTTTGTGCCATGTCATCTGTTTCGCGGTTTCCTCGGTCATATAGAGTCTTTGGATCCTTTGAATGAACGGAAGGTAACGTACGATTTTCACAGGAATCGTGAGCTGCCTCTTAGGCTGACCGTCGCCAGCATCCACCTCCAGGAATCTTGAGGCTTTGCATTTTGGACAGTAAGTTTCAGCCTCGTGCTCTTTCCTAAATAAAATGCACCCATTAGGACAAGAATGTATCTGCTCATATGGCATCTTCAGTGCACTAAGGATTTTCGTCGCCTGATACATTGTCTTGGGCAGAATGTGATCTTCCAGAAGCATGCTCCCAAAAACGGTCAACATACTATCAAAGGCGTCTCGGCTCAGGCCAAACTGGGACTTTAAGGCCATAAGGCGTCCAATGCCGTCCAGCTGAGAAACCTTTGTTTGGCCGTGAAGAGGTTTCTGTGCCGCCTCCAACATCTCGTAAAACGCCTTTGTGCTTGCCTCTGGCTCCTCCTCCTGCGGTCCTTCACCGAAATGTGCCTCCTCATAGTCGTCTAACATGTCCTCAATCCCACCAGCAGCATCACATTCATCGATGCGTTGCCTCACGACCTTGTCCCTCATACGATGGGCTTCACCGTGAAAGATCCACCGGGTATAATCTGGCGTAAATCCATAATTGACAAGATGTTCGCCCATGACCTTCTTTGTCTTTCGTTTCTGGTTTCCACAACTCTTGCAGGGACACCACATGAATCTCGACCCTTCAGCTTGCGCCCATGCCCCTTCCAAGAACTCGTTAGTCTTCTCAATCCATTCATTGGTCATGCTAGCTCGAGTTACTCGGCCGGTGTACATCCACTCACGGTCATCCATCTTCCAAGATATCAGCGACTACTATCAAATTTAAATGCATGTAAAAGTTCGGCTTAGACTCTAGTAGGTAAAGATAGGTCCTAATCCCACCCGACCATACGTAGATGAGGTCAGTTTACATGATCCCCTCCAATCCGAGATAGAATTTCGGCAGCACCTCCCCGCTGTTCTCGAGATACACGTCCCGGAAGGGAGATTGTGTATCCGGAGAACAATGGAGAGATGTTGCCCAGATTCTGTCTCGGATGGGAGCGGACCATGGAAACTAACCCCATCTACGCATCATCGGGCTGTCCAAATAACATGGACAATTCGAAACAGATACGGCCATAGATATGTATAAATCTACATATTTCGAACCATATCTGTTTCGAACGGGAGACGCCTAACCGGGTTACGTGAACTACGAACAGAATACGAAAACAAACTCTTGTACACGTGCTCACCTACGGGCTCCACGGTCTGTGCTGCTCGACGACGGCTTGCGGCCAAGTGAACGAGTCGACGACCTGGTATTTAGAAAAAAAAAAGATCTGATTATAATTTTTCCATTTTCTTGTTGGATCTGGAAATGCTAGCTTGATGAAAATAAAGGAAAAGGTGTTGCACACTTGCACATATCCACTGCAGAGAGTCATCACTTATATGCTTTTTCTATAATAACATAATAAATAAATATTTGTTGCAGTTGCAAAATCACCATAGTTTTTAGAAGTATCACGTGAAATATCACCAATCTGTTTTGCTTACGTGTGGGGCATTGCCTCATACTGTTTCTTGAAAGCCAAATAAACAACAAGCCAACAATGATGCTTTATGGTTTACTATTCATCACGAAATTCCTTGCACTATGCAACAATTTGTTGCCATCGAATTGTTTCAAAGTCGAACCAATCATCGTTTCTAAATACGATGTGTATAGTATAGATGATCTGCTGTAACCACCGGTGGAGCCACATGTCGGCCAACCTGGGCCACGGCCCCTCCTTCATTTGTGCTTACTCAAAAGTTCTAGCAATCTATTGCTATGCTATTTTACACCAAACGATGACGCATTCATACAAGAAGTCGGCATTGCATGACTAGACGTGCAGTGTGTTGATCATGCAAGTGCAGCGCCTTTTAGTCAAATGCAGGGACAACCTCTGTCATTGACAGCTGCTGCAAATGACTCCTATTGCACGTTCAGTTCTCAAATCCAAATGATTCTATATACAAGGTGTTATATTATTAGGAGGAAAATATTTCATATAACACATGACATAAATCAAGTTCAATCAGTAGTTTAACTGGTTCAGAAAAGCAGCACAATGAGAGTATGTCCATGTAGGTATTAAGAGCGCATAAGGCGACCACGGTAAGCAAGAATAAGAAACCACGCTGCCACCGTATATGGATTTTGAATAGTATGTCGAGATGCCATGACAATTTGGCCCCTGCTATGCTCGGTTCCTAGCTCCGCCACTGGCTGTAACAGCACTTGACCACGAGCTTCTTCAGTTGGGTGGAGTACCTGATCGTCGATGGGCGGCCGGTCGAGAAGGGGTGCTCATGCGCCGGCCATGGCGAGCGTCGGCGCAGGCTGCGTGGACCGGGGCCGCCGGCGTGGAGCGTCGAGGGGGATGGTTATGCGCCAGCCATGGTGAGCGGCAGCGCAGGCTGCATGGAGCGGGCGGGCGGAGGCGTGGAGGTGGCGGGCAGCCGGACGGCGGGCGGCGGCGCGGGCGGACGGGTGGCGGCGACGCGGGCTGAAGGGCGATGGCGGCCGGGGGCACGGGCGGACGGGCGGCGGCAGTGCGGGCGGCAGCGGCGCGAGCGGACGGCCGATGGCGGCGGGGGGCGCGCGGGGACAGGCGGCGGCAGCGCGGGCGGACAGGCGGCGGCGGCGCAGGCAGGCGGGCGACGGTGGACGAGTGTGTGTTCGTGTGCGGTGTGTGAGTCAGGGAAGCGCCGTTTTGGATAAGTCTTTGAGGATTTGCCGAGTGCCGGATCAGGTTTGCCAGAGTGCCCGAGATCCGGCACTCGGCAAAGCCATTTTCAAAAAAAAGGCAAACAAATTATTTGCTGAGTGCTGGCTCAGAGGGCACTCGGCAAAACCATCCTTTGCCGAGTGCCAGGTAAGGGGGCACACGGCAAAGAACTTTTTTTAAATCATTTTTTGACACCCTCTCTTTCTCGTTTCAGCATAGTTTCAAAATTTGCTGCAACATAGTTTGGAAATATCTTGTCAAATTTACTCCACAATGCATATTCCAAAAAATACCAAAATTAACCATTATTTCATGTAGTTTTAGCTCAAGTTCCATTTATATAAGTGCAGAAAAAATAATAATTATCAAACGAATTCAAAAAAATTGATGAAAATACAATTAATTCATAAAATATATAAAATACATTAAGAAATACACCAAATTTGAACATGGAGTACCACATGTTGTATGTATTGGGTACAAAAAATTTTGAGGTCTACAATGGAAAAAATTTAAATATTTGCCGAGTGCCAGCGAAATGCACTCGGCAAAACAAACTTTGCCGAGTGCCTGCAAAAAACACTCGGTGAAGATTCGGGTTTGCTGAGTGCCTGACGACCGGCACTCGGCAAACAATAACGGCCGTCAGCCGGTTTGACGGCTGGCGCACGCGGCGGCCACGTGCGCAAATGTTGCCGAGTGCCTGCCCCGCGGAACTTGGCAAAGGTATTTTATGCCGAGTGTTGGACTTTTGCCGAGTGCTGGAACTCGGCAAAAATGGAATGTACCGTGTGCGGAATATTTGCCGAGTGCCTGGGGCTCGGCACTCGGCAAAGAACCGAGCACTCGGCATATATGCCGTTTCCGGTAGTGTAGTGGTGGTGGTCTTCCATTGGAGTTGCTCCCAATGCAAGCTCCCCTGGTGTGGCTTTTTGCTAGCTTAGTGAGCTGCTTGCACCTTAAGTAGCATGGCAGTGAGTGTTCTGTGTTCCTCCGTAACCTACACGGTGACAGTAAGGGTGAGGCTAAATTATTGGTGATTGATTGCCAGGTGCACCCAGCAGTCCAGCACGTGCTACCTATCCTGGGTCAAACAATGTGTACTCCCTGCGTGTTGATTGGCTCGAGATGATGGTCGGCAATATTTCTACAGAAAAAAAATATTTTCTTGACTCTATCACAACGTAATGGGCCATGACTCTAGTGGCCTCAGCTTAACAAGACCCTTAATTTTTTTTAGCTCAAAATTTTATAAGATTAGAGCTTTTTTGTTAGTTTTAAAGCTCAAATGGAGCTCTCTTTGCCTCTAGCTGGATCTAGATCTCTATGCTGTGGATTTTCTATTTGAGCCACTGTTTGCCTCAAACATTTGGATGAAGTTGTGCTATTTTAGTATGAGAACAAGATTATATAATAATTTGAATTTGATCTATAATTTTTTTCCTTATTTCTAAGTAAATAATTTACTAAATTTATGGAAGAGAGATAAGAAGATTTATTTTTTTCTATCTTTACACACATGCATGATTGATTTTTTTTTCTGAGATTTATGGTACAATAATATGTTGAGTTTTGATTTTTTTTTACACACATGCTCTGGCAGAGCGCCGGCGCTTAGCGAGCATGATGAGGAGCAGCGCGACGAGAGCTAATCCAAGGTAGAGGTAGTGCTGGTCTTCCACTGGAGTTGCTCCCAATGTAAGCTCCCGGTGTGGCTTTGCTAGCTTAGTGAGCTGCTGCTTGTAATTTAAATAAATAGCATTGCAGTTGTTCCAACCTGCGTGGAGTAGCAGCCACCGTGTTGATTGGCTAGTGGTTGCCTTGGGTCAAGCTGTGTACTTGTTGCGTGTTGATTGGCTCGGACCGGGACTATTACATGCGACAAGTCAACCATCAACAAGCAATAGCCGCCACCGTGTTGATTGGCTAGTGGTCGCCTTGGGTCAAGCGATGTGTGCTTGCTGCGTGTTGATTGCCTCGAGGTTATCGTGGACTGCACGCCGGAGAGCATGGCGCGCGCACATGGGCGGCGCACTGGCATGGCATGATGCTGCTGCCGGAGCCGATGCCAGGAGCGAGGAGGATCGGCGCCTCCTCAAAGTGCTGGGCCGATCTTCCAGCAAATTCTGAAAGGGAGGTGCTCGCGATGTTCGAGGCCTCCTTACATATATTGGTCGGCGATGGGAAGGAGAGCGCGCTCTTTTGGTGAGATAGGTGGCTAAATGGGGACACGATTCAAGTGTTAGCACCTGACCTGTTTCATGCAATACCATCTGATGAAATCAGATCACATAATAATGGTATCTAAAGTTTTATGAGAACAAAGAAAAGTTTTGGGTTTCAAGTAAAGGTCAAGATATGGCAAATCGCAAGTATGCAAAGTTCAAAAATGGGAAACACTTTTCACGCAAAGTTCAAAGAAGAAGATTATTATGACCTCTAGTTTTGATAAAAATAATCTCAGTGAAGACCTATTCGCTCTAGGAATGGAAATTCACTGGAATAAAAGAAAAAGGGTATTTGGACTATTGCAGAGAGCATACTTAGAAAAGGGCTCTAAAGAAATATAGCATGCATGCGAGTAAGCCTACGCTTGTTCTATTGTCAAGGGTAGTAGTTTTGAATTTTTTAGCATTCCAGGAACCAATATGAGATCAGTTGAAAGAAAAGGGTTCCATGTGCTTTGGAAAAAATCTACCCTGACATAAAGTATCCGGGATATTTTGGCAGAAGTCCAGTCCAGCAATAGATCACTGGAATAGAGTTAGAGAATGACTTCGTATTTTTGCAAAGTATTGTAAGCCTTATGCTAAGTAAGAAAGAAACACGTGCTCTCAAAAATTTGTGAGTAAAAAGAACTGAGTTTTAGCGAGATGGTCAGTAAAGTCCACATTAGTAGCTAACACTCGCACTTGGAGTTTTATTGTGGAAAAACTCAATGAAACAGTTGTGGTGTCATTAATAATGCATACCCGCGATATAGCTTGTCATGAGGCTTCAGGGACATGAAAAGGTAATTAAAATAACTATGCCCGGAGTTAATGATGGTAGACAACAATGACCATTTAAATATTATATTTCTATGACAACGGGTCAAGTGTGCTGCCAAATATATTGACAATAAGTTATACGTTGTAAAGGAGAAAGTCTGGAATCATGCTGAAATTTATTGAGCATATATATAATAGGCAAGTGCTTGTGGATTCGCTTACAAAAGGCTTACCCTCTACGAAGCCCCCTATTCCAAATTTGAAGGGTGGAATTAAAAAAAAATAACTTCAGTAGACTCTCTACTTGAGTCACCAAACTAGAGAGACCTCCAAATCTCCCCTTGCACCCCCTGGGCCTTGGGGGTCTCAAGGAAGCCCTTCATCCATGGGCCCCACTCAATAGCTTGTTGCGGGATAGATGGGGGCTGAAATATGGGGCTCTGCTGGACTTTGAAGCATTATCTGGAGACTATACGAGGGCTGTGATTTAGGGATCATTGCTGGAAATGGTCTAACCCGTAATCTAAAATTTATACCGGAGACGTTATTGCAATAATTTTGTAACTTCACAAATGAACGCCCCTGAATTCACAACAGAAACTGGAAAGCAAGTATTTGGTGCTGCAAATAAACAAGCTGCAGCTTTTCCGGTGCTGTATATTCCCTTTATTTGGTGATTACAAGGTAAAGCAAAGTCCTAGCGCATTCCTCGGGCACAGCATTGTCGTGTCCATCCCCACGACGCCGTACGCGAGAGCGTTCCCGTGGCCCAAGACCCGGGCAGAAGCGAGCTAATCTCGCCACGCCTAACAGTAGCATGCACGGCATCACACAGGTCGTGAGCTCGTGCCCCTTATCCAAACAGAATGGAAACAACTAGCTGGACACGCACTAACCAACACGTACAGGCTAAGGTTCTGGCTATAACAATTTCCCGAATCCTGGCTGTCTGAACCCAGCATGCAATCCATCCTTTGGTGGCGGCGAGCCGGCGGTGGCTAGACGCCTGGCACAGGAACGCGGAGGATGGGGCGGAGCAGGAGCCTGGATTTCCGGTGCGCGGTGAGGCCGAACGCCTCGGTCATGTCGAGCTCGGCGGCGCCGGGCACCTCCCAGTCGAAGTGGAAGAGGAGGCTGGCAAGCGCGAGCTCCATGTTGGCGAGCGCAAAGCCCATGCCAGGGCACATCCTCCGCCCGGACCCGAACGGCAGGAGCTCGAAGTCGGCGCCCTTGAAGTCCGCTGCGCTTCCGCCGCCGGCCTCGAACCGCTCCGGCCGGAACGCGTCGGGGTCCCCCGGCCAATACTGTTCGTCGCGGCCCAGCGCCCATGCGTTCACCATCACTGTGATGCCCTGCGGCACGTCGTAGCCCAGCACGCGGCAGGGTTCCTGGCACGCCTGCGGGATCAGGAACGGCAGCGGCGTGTGCAGCCGGAGCGTCTCCAGGATGACGAGGGGCAGGTACCGGAGCCCCGCCTCAGCGAGCTTGTCCTCCCGCACCGACCCGTGCGCTGCGAAGGCGTTCCGCACCTCCGCCGTCACCCGCTCCATGACCTTGGGGTTATGGACGAGCTCGGCCATGGCCCACTCCAGCGTCGGCGCTGTCGTCTCGCTGCCGCCAAAGATGTCCTGCAAGCAACACATGCAATTTTACAGAGAAGCCAATCAGCAGCCGTATAAAGCAGTCAGCTAATGAGTAAGGTTTTAAATTTTCGACTATAGCTTCCGCTATCTTCGACTACAGCTATTTGAGAGAAATATAATTTAGCTAATTTTTTCATGTACAATTTAACACTCTTAGTTGTTGCTATAGTCCACTATAACGGGATATAGACTGTTTCGGACATAGATAGGTCTAAATGTTTTAGCCAGCTATTTAAAACATTGCTAATGAGTTTAAGATTGCTTACAAGGATGGCGAGTTTGATGACGTCCATGTCGAGCGGGATCGGCAGGTCACCGTCCTGCTGTACCTTTAGCAGCACGTCGAGGAGGTCTTCAACCTCGCCGCCACCTCTGTTGCCCATCTTCTCCAGGTGCTCCTCGATGATGCCGTCGAGGATCCGAAACGTGGTGTCACGGATCTCCTCGCAGTGGCGCACGGCGCCGCTGAGCCGGCTGACGATCCGGGAGGACGGCCACAGGTCGGCCATGTTGAACCCGGCAGCGAGCACAATGATGCGGTCGAGCGCACGCAGGAAGACCTCGCGGTCTTTGAACCGGTCGCCCATCGCGGCGCGCATCGTGGTGTCCGTGATGAGCGCGGACAGCCGCTCGCGCATGTCCACGGCGCGAGACCCCGCCGCAGCGGCGGCGCACGCGCGCAGCATGGCGGCGGCCTCCTCCTCGCGGACGGCGCGGAAGGAGAGAACGCGGCGCGCGCTGAGGAGCTTGGTGGTGGTGATCCGGCGGAGCTGCCGCCAGTGTGCCCCGTAGGGCGCCATGATGATTCCCCGATCGCCGTTGGTGAGCGCGCGAAAGGTGGGGCTCAAAGGCCGCGTCGCGAACACCGTGTCGTGCGTCTTCATCACCTCTCGCGCCGCCTCCCGGGACGACACCACCAGCGTGGGCACCTCGCCGATCCGGAGCAGCATGAGCGGCCCATGGCGCCGCGCGAGGTCACGCATGGCGTGGTGCGGGAGCTTGCCGATCATGTGGTGCAGGCTGCCGATGATTGGCAGCTGCCATGGCCCGGGTGGCAGGCGCAGGCCGTGCCCGTTCGCCATGGCGGAGCGCCGGCAGCGCTTGCCCAGCATGATGACGAGCAGCGAGACGAGAGCTAATCCAAGGTAGAGGTAGCACTACCGGACTTCCAAACTTTGCCGAGTGTCCGTTACACTCGGCAAAGGACAGGTTCCACTCGGCAAAGTCTTTGCCGAGTGTAACACTCGGCAAAGGATCCCACGGCAATGTTGACTTTGCCGAGTGTCGGATTACGGGCACTCGGCAAAGCAGCTACGTGGCGCCACCCAGGGGCGGATACAGGAGGGGGGCTAGGGGGGCTTAAACCCCCCTAAGCTCCCCTAATTACACGTAAAACACTGTAGCAAGACCTCCAAATTACCATTAAATCTTCACACAAATCAACATTTCTATTGTTTCAGCCCCCCTTGCCTCCAATCTTGCATCCGCCACTGGCGCCACCCTAGTCCGACGCTTTGCCGAGTGTCCAACGGCAGGTACTCGGCACAGTTTGAATTTTTGCCGAGGGTCCGCGTCCGACACTCGGCAAAGTCCCCGCGCCATGTTGCCTCCACGTGTCCACTTTGCCGAGTGCTGGACTTTGGCACTCGGTAAAGTTCCCGCGACAGGGTGAGGCCACGTGTCTATTTTGCCGAGTGCTGGACTCTGGCACTCGGCAAATTTTCAAATCTTTGGCGAGTGCCTTTGCTTTAGCACTCGGCAAAGTATGCTGACCTGTGCAGGCCCCTTTGCCGAGTGTTTTGGATTAAACACTCGGCAAAGTGGTGAATTTTTCTTTTTTTGTTTCTTTTTTCTATGTTTTTCCATACAAATACAACAGAAATATATATAAATGCAGAGGTCATTACAGGCAGTTATAGTCCATCACATATAATTGACAATTACGAGAATGACATCGATACAAATAACACAGTCCATCACATATATCACAAGTCCAATACATAACACGAGTCCGATACATAACACAAGTCCATCACATAGAATATAGTCCGATACGTATAATAAGTCCAATACACTAGTACTATAAGACATTCACTGCTCAGGTCTCTGGGACCAAGATGGCCACTGGGCCGCCGGCGAGTTCTGGTCCGGAGGAGGGTCGTTCGATGCGTTCCACGACTGATTCTGCAAATAGGAACATATAAGTTGAAGAAGCATAACAAAAATATAATAATATCTACAAACAAAACATACTCACGGGAGTGTCAGAAGGTCCTGCAGGAAAGTAAGGCTGAACTGGTAAGGCGAATGGAGGAGGCGGCGTCGCATAGTTCATCGACGCGCCAAGTCCTTGCATCCAGGTGACCATACTCTGCAACATAACCGACTGCTCCTCCCTCAGCTTCCGCTCCTGCTCCAGCATGGCCTCGATCTCCATTCGGCACCTCCTCTCCTCCTCAAACTTTGCCTCCATCTCGGCCTACAAGATTTAAACCTCCATGTTACAATACGAAGCAAAATTTCATTTTAATCATAGAACGGCAACTAAATCTAAACTAACCTGTCTCTGGTGCACGCTAGCCACTGAAGTCTCAGGCTGTAGGCTTATGGGCGGGGTCAAGTCGGTGGTACTTGCCCTAAGCTGTGAGAGACTGGGCGTACTCGCCGTGTCGACCAAGCTGTTGGCGATCAAGTACCGCCCGTGCTTCTTCCCTTGTCTCGCCCTCATGATGGCTTCTCCGGAGAGTGGCGTGGTGGTCGGATCCCAAGTCTCCCCGTGGAGCGCCCTTCTCACCTCCGTGTATGCATTGATGCACGCGTGGATGCTTGGGTTTGTGTAGGCCTCTGGTGGAGCCGCCGGGTTGTAGGCCACGTCCGACGTCGCCCTGCCCATGTGAGACATGGTGTACGCCGTGAAGTCGTTGCAAGACTGGCCTGGATGAGACTCCGACTGCCAAGAAGTCAACAAGATGATTAATAAGAATTAAAAATATAGCTTTAGAAAGAATGAAGAAATTAGTGAACTTACCCAAGTATTCTTGTACTCGCCGAGGCTAAGGCTCCCTTGATGATGTGCCGGACCCGGCATCATCAAGCGGCGCTCCCGGCATAAGGCGTGCTGGCGGGCCCAATCTTCGCTGATCCACTTGTCCACCATCATAGACCAGCACTCGGCCTTGTTTGCGCACCAGTTCGGAGGCACCTAAACGTAATGAAGTGCATGACATATTGTAATATCAAATACAAGATAAATGAGTAGATATGGCATTTATTTACCCTTAAGTACTGGTCTCGCGTGAGAAAGATGTCTCTTGCGGCTGGTTTCTTGACACTCATCTTCTCGAACTCGGCGCAGTACACAATGACAGCTTGGACACGCGCCTCGTAGTGCATATCCTTCACCAGCTTGTAGCAAGCCTGGTGAGCCCGCTCGTTCGCCCGGGCCTCATAGCCTTCCTCGCACCTGTAGAAATCCTGCATATATACCCACAAGATAATTACAATCATTATTCCAAAAATTGAAACATAATGTGATATTTCTAACAATTTAGTGCGAGGATGACTTACCCACAACTCCCCGACCACCCGCCTCGCTTTGGTGGTAAAGTTCCTTCCTTCGCGATCAGTAGCGTCCGGGCTGGCCATGTAGTGGTCCCACGTGTATGCCGGCTCCAGCACCCAGCATGCATCACGAGCCCGGGGAAGTGCAGCCGGCACAAAAGACCCAAGATACCATTGGGCTTCCGTTTGTGCTCACCAGGCTGCACAAAAAACCACCCCCTGCAAGAGTGTTTAAGGTAAAATTTTAGTTAGTATTGCAATTTTAAATATATGTAATGCATAATAAATAAGTACTAACATACTTACTTAGGCTCTAGTGGCCGAATCATCGGGCGTCTCGCTAGAGGTATCGGACGTCGCGGGAGATGCGACGGTCCACGTAACCACACCACCCGCTCATCTTCTGCCGCCCCCTCCTCGGCCTCCTCCTCGTCCTCCTCCATGTGCCCCTCCACGTGCTCCTCCTCCTCCTCGCTCCCCTGGTCCTCCACCCTCTCCTCCTCCTCCTCCTCCTCGGCCTCTACAGGAGAAGGGGGTCCTCTCCCTCGTCCCCCTCCTCACCTTACCTCCTCCACCACTCCCACTACCTCCTCCTCCACCCCTCCCTCTCCGTCTCCCTTTCGCTCCCCCTCCTCCACCACCTTTGCGAACACTACGGCTCCCGGACCCCTCGGGTGCGTCGGACCCACTACCGCCTCCTCCACCACTGCCTCTGTACAAGGAGCTCAGCCAAGTCATCTTGTGACAGCCTGGCATCTTTGTTTAGTTACCTGAAATCAAAAGGAGTGAATGAATTAGTCAGGATAAACAATACTTGCAAATAAATGAAAATATAACTAGAAATTAACATAATATATATTAAATATTGCGAGTCCTACATGTTTTAGAAGTAGTCATCATAATTGGGATTAGCTGGATCGTAATCCTCATCATCACTATCAGCTATGTCAACATAACCAGCAGAATCCAAAGGAGGAATGTTGTCTTCACTGTCTCTGCCTAAACGTAGTCGCTCTAGTAATTGTAAGTCCTGAATATTTTGAACCTCATCTCCGTCTTCCTCGTCAACTTCCCTTTCATTGTCGACTTCCATTCCAATCTCGTCGGATAAGTCTATCTCGAAACTCCCTTGTAGCCCCTCTTCTTGAAAAAACTCTCTATCATTGTTGTAATCTTCGTTGTTTGGGAGAGGTAGTTTGCCGTGTGGCGATACTTTATACACAACATCCCAACCCCGAAGACGGTAGTCGGTTTGGCACGGGTATGAGATATAATAAACTTGTATGGCTTGTTGAGCCACAATGTACACATCTTCGCCTTGTAACGTTGAATCCTGTCGAATTTCGACTAGGCCAACACTAGGGGTATGTCTTGTTAATGTTGGATCAAACCAATGGCATTTGAAAATGACTGGAGTGAGCCGTACAGAACCATGAAACTTGAGTTCGTATATTTTTTCAACTCTTCCATAATACTCGACTCCGTCTTGACCTGGCGTAAAAACGCCGGTATTAGTGGTTCTTCGATTGGGTCGACTCTGCTCGTATGTCATTGTGTGGAAGCGATATTCGTTCACGTCATAAACGTTAAACGACTTGTAGCTAAAACCATCGGCAACCTGTCTCAACTCGGCACTCATGGACGAATCAGTTTGGCCCTGCAAGCGTATGCAGGATAGTTTGTCATATAGTTTGAGGACAACGAAATGGAATAGAACTATGAATTCAAGACTACCTTCTGTTGAAACCAATAAATGAAATCGGGTTGTGAATTTCCCACGCCATTTTTAAGAAGACTCTCCATTTCCATCGGGGTTGGAGCCCTTGAGCGACGCCAAAATAGTCGTTGAAATTCCCTATATCAAAAATGACAAAGGGGGCTGGATGCTAAGAAGTGGAAACTTGTGAAACTGAAACTCGTGAATTGGGCACAATGTTGAGTACTTACACAATATACGGCTCCACCTCGGAAAGGTTGGTCAACACGTATAGCATGATACGGTGCCACTCTTCATGGTTCAAGGTCTTGTACCTCGCATCACTTGCACTTCCAAGTTGTCCTCGGAAGATGATGAGACTCGATTCATTATCGCCAGCATTGTAACGAGGGGGTGGATTATGTACGCTGGGAAGATTGTCACCATAGTATTTGGTTGTGAAGTTTGACACCTCCTCCAAAATATATGACTCAGGCAATAGAAGCTTCAATTTTCCATTTATTTTTGCATTTCGTTCGAAGGACATTCTGACATCTCTCAATTGGATAGCACCAATGGTACTGCACAGGCCCCCCATCCGTGCCTCATACGGAAGATGTAGAAGCAAATGCTGCATCGGATTGAAGAAGGCGGGTGGAAAGATCTTCTCCAGCTTACATAGCAACACAGGGGCCACTTTTTCCATGTCCGAAATAACGACCCGAGATAACTCCTTAGCACACAGCTGGCGGAAGAAATTGCTCAACTCTGCCAACACTCGCCATATATTATCAGGGAGATAGCCTCGAACCATCATAGGAAGAAGCCGCTCAATCCATATGTGGTAGTCATGACTCTTCAGCCCGTTGATTCGCATCGTAGTCAAATTAACTCCCCTCCTCAGATTCACTGCATACCCATCTGGAAATTGTAACTTTTGGATCCACTCTAGTGCTTCCTTTTTTTGGGGCCTCGTTAGGATGAAATCCGCCGGAGTCTTCCTCCATTGTCTACCTGGTCTCGGAGTCTTCATTTCGTATCTTGGTCTATCGCACAACGTTGCCAGATCCACTCGAGCCTTGACGTTGTCCTTCGTCTTATCAGGAATGTCCATGAAAGTTCCAAAAAGAGCCTCGCCCCAATTCTTTTCAGTGTGCATGGCATCAATATTGTGTGGAAGGAGGAGATCATTAATATAGGGAAGCCTCCACAAGCCAGAGACCTGAGTCCAAGAATGTTCTTCGCCATATCCCACAAAACCACCTGCATCATTAACCTGGAGAGCATCTATCTGAGCATGAAGCACGGCACCCGTCAGCATCTGCGGTGCACATTCTGTAACTACGACACCTTTCGTGAAGTTCTTAATGTCCCTTCTAAATGGATGGTCAGCAGGAAGGAATTGTCGATGCTTGTCAAACGACGAATACTTGCCCTACTTTCTCAACCAAATGAACTGCAGAGTTGTCTTGCATGTTGGGCATGGGAACTTTCCATGAGTACACCACCCGCAGAAAATGCCATACGCTGGGAGGTCATGCAGAGAGTAGTGGTACCACACATACATTCTGAAGTTTGTCTTTGTCGCTCGGTCGTACGTCCACACCCCCTCCTCCCATGCTTTGATCAACTCATCGATTAGAGGCTCCATATAAACACTCATTTTATTCCCTGGGTGCTCAGGAATAATCAACGACACAAATATGGTTTGTCGTTGAAAGAGAACGCTGGGGGGGGGAGATTCAACGGAATAACAAACACGGGCCAACATGAGTACGATGCGGCCATCATACCATAAGGATTGAACCCATCGGTTGCCAGCGCAACACGTACATTACGAGCTTCTTTAGCTTTCTCATGATGAATCTCATCAAAATGAGTCCATGACTCACCGTCGGAGGGATGCACCATCTTATCTAGGTTGTATCGAACACCTTTTTTGTGCCATGTCATCTGTTTCGCGGTTTCCTCGGTCATATAGAGTCTTTGGATCCTTTGAATGAACGGAAGGTAACGTACGATTTTCACAGGAATCGTGAGCTGCCTCTTAGGCTGACCGTCGCCAGCATCCACCTCCAGGAATCTTGAGGCTTTGCATTTTGGACAGTAAGTTTCAGCCTCGTGCTCTTTCCTAAATAAAATGCACCCATTAGGACAAGAATGTATCTGCTCATATGGCATCTTCAGTGCACTAAGGATTTTCGTCGCCTGATACATTGTCTTGGGCAGAATGTGATCTTCCAGAAGCATGCTCCCAAAAACGGTCAACATACTATCAAAGGCGTCTCGGCTCAGGCCAAACTGGGACTTTAAGGCCATAAGGCGTCCAATGCCGTCCAGCTGAGAAACCTTTGTTTGGCCGTGAAGAGGTTTCTGTGCCGCCTCCAACATCTCGTAAAACGCCTTTGTGCTTGCCTCTGGCTCCTCCTCCTGCGGTCCTTCACCGAAATGTGCCTCCTCATAGTCGTCTAACATGTCCTCAATCCCACCAGCAGCATCACATTCATCGATGCGTTGCCTCACGACCTTGTCCCTCATACGATGGGCTTCACCGTGAAAGATCCACCGGGTATAATCTGGCGTAAATCCATAATTGACAAGATGTTCGCCCATGACCTTCTTTGTCTTTCGTTTCTGGTTTCCACAACTCTTGCAGGGACACCACATGAATCTCGACCCTTCAGCTTGCGCCCATGCCCCTTCCAAGAACTCGTTAGTCTTCTCAATCCATTCATTGGTCATGCTAGCTCGAGTTACTCGGCCGGTGTACATCCACTCACGGTCATCCATCTTCCAAGATATCAGCGACTACTATCAAATTTAAATGCATGTAAAAGTTCGGCTTAGACTCTAGTAGGTAAAGATAGGTCCTAATCCCACCCGACCATACGTAGATGAGGTCAGTTTACATGATCCCCTCCAATCCGAGATAGAATTTCGGCAGCACCTCCCCGCTGTTCTCGAGATACACGTCCCGGAAGGGAGATTGTGTATCCGGAGAACAATGGAGAGATGTTGCCCAGATTCTGTCTCGGATGGGAGCGGACCATGGAAACTAACCCCATCTACGCATCATCGGGCTGTCCAAATAACATGGACAATTCGAAACAGATACGGCCATAGATATGTATAAATCTACATATTTCGAACCATATCTGTTTCGAACGGGAGACGCCTAACCGGGTTACGTGAACTACGAACAGAATACGAAAACAAACTCTTGTACACGTGCTCACCTACGGGCTCCACGGTCTGTGCTGCTCGACGACGGCTTGCGGCCAAGTGAACGAGTCGACGACCTGGTATTTAGAAAAAAAAAGATCTGATTATAATTTTTCCATTTTCTTGTTGGATCTGGAAATGCTAGCTTGATGAAAATAAAGGAAAAGGTGTTGCACACTTGCACATATCCACTGCAGAGAGTCATCACTTATATGCTTTTTCTATAATAACATAATAAATAAATATTTGTTGCAGTTGCAAAATCACCATAGTTTTTAGAAGTATCACGTGAAATATCACCAATCTGTTTTGCTTACGTGTGGGGCATTGCCTCATACTGTTTCTTGAAAGCCAAATAAACAACAAGCCAACAATGATGCTTTATGGTTTACTATTCATCACGAAATTCCTTGCACTATGCAACAATTTGTTGCCATCGAATTGTTTCAAAGTCGAACCAATCATCGTTTCTAAATACGATGTGTATAGTATAGATGATCTGCTGTAACCACCGGTGGAGCCACATGTCGGCCAACCTGGGCCACGGCCCCTCCTTCATTTGTGCTTACTCAAAAGTTCTAGCAATCTATTGCTATGCTATTTTACACCAAACGATGACGCATTCATACAAGAAGTCGGCATTGCATGACTAGACGTGCAGTGTGTTGATCATGCAAGTGCAGCGCCTTTTAGTCAAATGCAGGGACAACCTCTGTCATTGACAGCTGCTGCAAATGACTCCTATTGCACGTTCAGTTCTCAAATCCAAATGATTCTATATACAAGGTGTTATATTATTAGGAGGAAAATATTTCATATAACACATGACATAAATCAAGTTCAATCAGTAGTTTAACTGGTTCAGAAAAGCAGCACAATGAGAGTATGTCCATGTAGGTATTAAGAGCGCATAAGGCGACCACGGTAAGCAAGAATAAGAAACCACGCTGCCACCGTATATGGATTTTGAATAGTATGTCGAGATGCCATGACAATTTGGCCCCTGCTATGCTCGGTTCCTAGCTCCGCCACTGGCTGTAACAGCACTTGACCACGAGCTTCTTCAGTTGGGTGGAGTACCTGATCGTCGATGGGCGGCCGGTCGAGAAGGGGTGCTCATGCGCCGGCCATGGCGAGCGTCGGCGCAGGCTGCGTGGACCGGGGCCGCCGGCGTGGAGCGTCGAGGGGGATGGTTATGCGCCAGCCATGGTGAGCGGCAGCGCAGGCTGCATGGAGCGGGCGGGCGGAGGCGTGGAGGTGGCGGGCAGCCGGACGGCGGGCGGCGGCGCGGGCGGACGGGTGGCGGCGACGCGGGCTGAAGGGCGATGGCGGCCGGGGGCACGGGCGGACGGGCGGTGGCAGTGCGGGCGGCAGCGGCGCGAGCGGACGGCCGATGGCGGCGGGGGGCGCGCGGGGACAGGCGGCGGCAGCGCGGGCGGACAGGCGGCGGCGGCGCAGGCAGGCGGGCGACGGTGGACGAGTGTGTGTTCGTGTGCGGTGTGTGAGTCAGGGAAGCGCCGTTTTGGATAAGTCTTTGAGGATTTGCCGAGTGCCGGATCAGGTTTGCCAGAGTGCCCGAGATCCGGCACTCGGCAAAGCCATTTTCAAAAAAAAGGCAAACAAATTATTTGCTGAGTGCTGGCTCAGAGGGCACTCGGCAAAACCATCCTTTGCCGAGTGCCAGGTAAGGGGGCACACGGCAAAGAACTTTTTTTAAATCATTTTTTGACACCCTCTCTTTCTCGTTTCAGCATAGTTTCAAAATTTGCTGCAACATAGTTTGGAAATATCTTGTCAAATTTACTCCACAATGCATATTCCAAAAAAATACCAAAATTAACCATTATTTCATGTAGTTTTAGCTCAAGTTCCATTTATATAAGTGCAGAAAAAATAATAATTATCAAACGAATTCAAAAAAATTGATGAAAATACAATTAATTCATAAAATATATAAAATACATTAAGAAATACACCAAATTTGAACATGGAGTACCACATGTTGTATGTATTGGGTACAAAAAATTTTGAGGTCTACAATGGAAAAAATTTAAATATTTGCCGAGTGCCAGCGAAATGCACTCGGCAAAACAAACTTTGCCGAGTGCCTGCAAAAAACACTCGGTGAAGATTCGGGTTTGCTGAGTGCCTGACGACCGGCACTCGGCAAACAATAACGGCCGTCAGCCGGTTTGACGGCTGGCGCACGCGGCGGCCACGTGCGCAAATGTTGCCGAGTGCCTGCCCCGCGGAACTTGGCAAAGGTATTTTATGCCGAGTGTTGGACTTTTGCCGAGTGCTGGAACTCGGCAAAAATGGAATGTACCGTGTGCGGAATATTTGCCGAGTGCCTGGGGCTCGGCACTCGGCAAAGAACCGAGCACTCGGCATATATGCCGTTTCCGGTAGTGTAGTGGTGGTGGTCTTCCATTGGAGTTGCTCCCAATGCAAGCTCCCCTGGTGTGGCTTTTTGCTAGCTTAGTGAGCTGCTTGCACCTTAAGTAGCATGGCAGTGAGTGTTCTGTGTTCCTCCGTAACCTACACGGTGACAGTAAGGGTGAGGCTAAATTATTGGTGATTGATTGCCAGGTGCACCCAGCAGTCCAGCACGTGCTACCTATCCTGGGTCAAACAATGTGTACTCCCTGCGTGTTGATTGGCTCGAGATGATGGTCGGCAATATTTCTACAGAAAAAAAATATTTTCTTGACTCTATCACAACGTAATGGGCCATGACTCTAGTGGCCTCAGCTTAACAAGACCCTTAATTTTTTTTAGCTCAAAATTTTATAAGATTAGAGCTTTTTTGTTAGTTTTAAAGCTCAAATGGAGCTCTCTTTGCCTCTAGCTGGATCTAGATCTCTATGCTGTGGATTTTCTATTTGAGCCACTGTTTGCCTCAAACATTTGGATGAAGTTGTGCTATTTTAGTATGAGAACAAGATTATATAATAATTTGAATTTGATCTATAATTTTTTTCCTTATTTCTAAGTAAATAATTTACTAAATTTATGGAAGAGAGATAAGAAGATTTATTTTTTTCTATCTTTACACACATGCATGATTGATTTTTTTTTCTGAGATTTATGGTACAATAATATGTTGAGTTTTGATTTTTTTTTTACACACATGCTCTGGCAGAGCGCCGGCGCTTAGCGAGCATGATGAGGAGCAGCGCGACGAGAGCTAATCCAAGGTAGAGGTAGTGCTGGTCTTCCACTGGAGTTGCTCCCAATGTAAGCTCCCGGTGTGGCTTTGCTAGCTTAGTGAGCTGCTGCTTGTAATTTAAATAAATAGCATTGCAGTTGTTCCAACCTGCGTGGAGTAGCAGCCACCGTGTTGATTGGCTAGTGGTTGCCTTGGGTCAAGCTGTGTACTTGTTGCGTGTTGATTGGCTCGGACCGGGACTATTACATGCGACAAGTCAACCATCAACAAGCAATAGCCGCCACCGTGTTGATTGGCTAGTGGTCGCCTTGGGTCAAGCGATGTGTGCTTGCTGCGTGTTGATTGCCTCGAGGTTATCGTGGACTGCACGCCGGAGAGCATGGCGCGCGCACATGGGCGGCGCACTGGCATGGCATGATGCTGCTGCCGGAGCCGATGCCAGGAGCGAGGAGGATCGGCGCCTCCTCAAAGTGCTGGGCCGATCTTCCAGCAAATTCTGAAAGGGAGGTGCTCGCGATGTTCGAGGCCTCCTTACATATATTGGTCGGCGATGGGAAGGAGAGCGCGCTCTTTTGGTGAGATAGGTGGCTAAATGGGGACACGATTCAAGTGTTAGCACCTGACCTGTTTCATGCAATACCATCTGATGAAATCAGATCACATAATAATGGTATCTAAAGTTTTATGAGAACAAAGAAAAGTTTTGGGTTTCAAGTAAAGGTCAAGATATGGCAAATCGCAAGTATGCAAAGTTCAAAAATGGGAAACACTTTTCACGCAAAGTTCAAAGAAGAAGATTATTATGACCTCTAGTTTTGATAAAAATAATCTCAGTGAAGACCTATTCGCTCTAGGAATGGAAATTCACTGGAATAAAGAAAAAGGGTATTTGGACTATTGCAGAGAGCATACTTAGAAAGGGCTCTAAAGAAATATAGCATGCATGCGAGTAAGCCTACGCTTGTTCTATTGTCAAGGGTAGTAGTTTTGAATTTTTTAGCATTCCAGGAACCAATATGAGATCAGTTGAAAGAAAAGGGTTCCATGTGCTTTGGAAAAAATCTACCCTGACATAAAGTATCCGGGATATTTTGGCAGAAGTCCAGTCCAGCAATAGATCACTGGAATAGAGTTAGAGAATGACTTCGTATTTTTGCAAAGTATTGTAAGCCTTATGCTAAGTAAGAAAGAAACACGTGCTCTCAAAAATTTGTGAGTAAAAAGAACTGAGTTTTAGCGAGATGGTCAGTAAAGTCCACATTAGTAGCTAACACTCGCACTTGGAGTTTTATTGTGGAAAAACTCAATGAAACAGTTGTGGTGTCATTAATAATGCATACCCGCGATATAGCTTGTCATGAGGCTTCAGGGACATGAAAAGGTAATTAAAATAACTATGCCCGGAGTTAATGATGGTAGACAACAATGACCATTTAAATATTATATTTCTATGACAACGGGTCAAGTGTGTTGCCAAATATATTGACAATAAGTTATACGTTGTAAAGGAGAAAGTCTGGAATCATGCTGAAATTTATTGAGCATATATATAATAGGCAAGTGCTTGTGGATTCGCTTACAAAAGGCTTACCCTCTACGAAGCCCCCTATTCCAAATTTGAATGGTGGAATTAAAAAAAAAATAACTTCAGTAGACTCTCTACTTGAGTCACCAAACTAGAGAGACCTCCAAATCTCCCCTTGCACCCCCTGGGCCTTGGGGGTCTCAAGGAAGCCCTTCATCCATGGGCCCCACTCAATAGCTTGTTGCGGGATAGATGGGGGCTGAAATATGGGGCTCTGCTGGACTTTGAAGCATTATCTGGAGACTATACGAGGGCTGTGATTTAGGGATCATTGCTGGAAATGGTCTAACCCGTAATCTAAAATTTATACCGGAGACGTTATTGCAATAATTTTGTAACTTCACAAATGAACGCCCCTGAATTCACAACAGAAACTGGAAAGCAAGTATTTGGTGCTGCAAATAAACAAGCTGCAGCTTTTCCGGTGCTGTATATTCCCTTTATTTGGTGATTACAAGGTAAAGCAAAGTCCTAGCGCATTCCTCGGGCACAGCATTGTCGTGTCCATCCCCACGACGCCGTACGCGAGAGCGTTCCCGTGGCCCAAGACCCGGGCAGAAGCGAGCTAATCTCGCCACGCCTAACAGTAGCATGCACGGCATCACACAGGTCGTGAGCTCGTGCCCCTTATCCAAACAGAATGGAAACAACTAGCTGGACACGCACTAACCAACACGTACAGGCTAAGGTTCTGGCTATAACAATTTCCCGAATCCTGGCTGTCTGAACCCAGCATGCAATCCATCCTTTGGTGGCGGCGAGCCGGCGGTGGCTAGACGCCTGGCACAGGAACGCGGAGGATGGGGCGGAGCAGGAGCCTGGATTTCCGGTGCGCGGTGAGGCCGAACGCCTCGGTCATGTCGAGCTCGGCGGCGCCGGGCACCTCCCAGTCGAAGTGGAAGAGGAGGCTGGCAAGCGCGAGCTCCATGTTGGCGAGCGCAAAGCCCATGCCAGGGCACATCCTCCGCCCGGACCCGAACGGCAGGAGCTCGAAGTCGGCGCCCTTGAAGTCCGCTGCGCTTCCGCCGCCGGCCTCGAACCGCTCCGGCCGGAACGCGTCGGGGTCCCCCGGCCAATACTGTTCGTCGCGGCCCAGCGCCCATGCGTTCACCATCACTGTGATGCCCTGCGGCACGTCGTAGCCCAGCACGCGGCAGGGTTCCTGGCACGCCTGCGGGATCAGGAACGGCAGCGGCGTGTGCAGCCGGAGCGTCTCCAGGATGACGAGGGGCAGGTACCGGAGCCCCGCCTCAGCGAGCTTGTCCTCCCGCACCGACCCGTGCGCTGCGAAGGCGTTCCGCACCTCCGCCGTCACCCGCTCCATGACCTTGGGGTTATGGACGAGCTCGGCCATGGCCCACTCCAGCGTCGGCGCTGTCGTCTCGCTGCCGCCAAAGATGTCCCTGCAAGCAACACATGCAATTTTTACAGAGAAGCCAATCAGCAGCCGTATAAAGCAGTCAGCTAATGAGTAAGGTTTTAAATTTTCGACTATAGCTTCCGCTATCTTCGACTACAGCTATTTGAGAGAAATATAATTTAGCTAATTTTTCATGTACAATTTAACACTCTTAGTTGTTGCTATAGTCCACTATAACGGGATATAGACTGTTTCGGACATAGATAGGTCTAAATGTTTTAGCCAGCTATTTAAAACATTGCTAATGAGTTTAAGATTGCTTACAAGGATGGCGAGTTTGATGACGTCCATGTCGAGCGGGATCGGCAGGTCACCGTCCTGCTGTACCTTTAGCAGCACGTCGAGGAGGTCTTCAACCTCGCCGCCACCTCTGTTGCCCATCTTCTCCAGGTGCTCCTCGATGATGCCGTCGAGGATCCGAAACGTGGTGTCACGGATCTCCTCGCAGTGGCGCACGGCGCCGCTGAGCCGGCTGACGATCCGGGAGGACGGCCACAGGTCGGCCATGTTGAACCCGGCAGCGAGCACAATGATGCGGTCGAGCGCACGCAGGAAGACCTCGCGGTCTTTGAACCGGTCGCCCATCGCGGCGCGCATCGTGGTGTCCGTGATGAGCGCGGACAGCCGCTCGCGCATGTCCACGGCGCGAGACCCCCGCCGCAGCGGCGGCGCACGCGCGCAGCATGGCGGCGGCCTCCTCCTCGCGGACGGCGCGGAAGGAGAGAACGCGGCGCGCGCTGAGGAGCTTGGTGGTGGTGATCCGGCGGAGCTGCCGCCAGTGTGCCCCGTAGGGCGCCATGATGATTCCCCGATCGCCGTTGGTGAGCGCGCGAAAGGTGGGGCTCAAAGGCCGCGTCGCGAACACCGTGTCGTGCGTCTTCATCACCTCTCGCGCCGCCTCCCGGGACGACACCACCAGCGTGGGCACCCTCGCCGATCCGGAGCAGCATGAGCGGCCCATGGCGCCGCGCGAGGGTCACGCATGGCGTGGTGCGGGAGCTTGCCGATCATGTGGTGCAGGCTGCCGATGATTGGCAGCTGCCATGGCCCGGGTGGCAGGCGCAGGCCGTGCCCGTTCGCCATGGCGGAGCGCCGGCAGCGCTTGCCCAGCATGATGACGAGCAGCGAGACGAGAGCTAATCCAAGGTAGAGGTAGCACTACGGACTTCCAAACTTTGCCGAGTGTCCGTTACACTCGGCAAAGGACAGGTTCCACTCGGCAAAGTCTTTGCCGAGTGTAACACTCGCAAAGGATCCCACGGCAATGTTGACTTTGCCGAGTGTCGGATTACGGGCACTCGGCAAAGCACGCTACGTGCGCCACCCAGGGGCGGATACAGGAGGGGGGCTAGGGGGGGCTTAAACCCCCCTAAGCTCCCCTAATTACACGTAAACACTGTAGCAAGACCTCCAAATTACCATTAAATCTTCACACAAATCAACATTTCTATTGTTGTTCAGCCCCCCTTGCCTCCAATCTTGCAATCCGCCACTGGCGCCACCCTAGTCCGCCGCTTTTGCCGAGTGTCCAACGGCAGGTACTCGGCACAGTTTGAATTTTTGCCGAGGGTCCGCGTCCGACACTCGGCAAAGTCCCCGCGCCATGTTGCCTCCACGTGTCCACTTTGCCCGAGTGCTGGACTTTGGCACTCGGTAAAGTTCCCGCGACAGGGTGAGGCCACGTGTCTATTTGCCTGAGTGCTGGACTCTGGCACTCGGCAAATTTTCAAATCTTTGGCGAGTGCCTTTGCTTTAGCACTCGGCAAAGTATGCTGACCTGTGCAGGCCCCTTTGCCGAGTGTTTTGGATTAAACACTCGGCAAAGTGGTGAATTTTTTCTTTTTTTGTTTCTTTTTCTATGTTTTTCCATACAAATACAACAGAAATATATATAAATGCAGAGGTCATTACAGGCAGTTATAGTCCATCACATAAATTGACAATTACGAGAATGACATCGATACAAATAACACAGTCCATCACATATATCACAAGTCCAATACATAACACGAGTCCGATACATAACACAAGTCCATCACATAGAATATAGTCCGATACGTATAATAAGTCCAATACACTAGTACTATAAGACATTCACTGCTCAGGTCTCTGGGACCAAGATGGCCACTGGGCCGCCGGCGAGTTCTGGTCCGGAGGAGGGTCGTTCGATGCGTTCCACGACTGATTCTGCAAATAGGAACATATAAGTTGAAGAAGCATAACAAAAATATAATAATATCTACAAACAAAACATACTCACGGGAGTGTCAGAAGGTCCTGCAGGAAAGTAAGGCTGAACTGGTAAGGCGAATGGAGGAGGCGGCGTCGCATAGTTCATCGACGCGCCAAGTCCTTGCATCCAGGTGACCATACTCTGCAACATAACCGACTGCTCTCCCTCAGCTTCCGCTCCTGCTCCAGCATGGCCTCGATCTCCATTCGGCACCTCCTCTCCTCCTCAAACTTTGCCTCCATCTCGGCCTACAAGATTTAAACCTCCATGTTACAATACGAAGCAAAATTTCATTTTAATCATAGAACGGCAACTAAATCTAAACTAACCTGTCTCTGGTGCACGCTAGCCACTGAAGTCTCAGGCTGTAGGCTTATGGGCGGGGTCAAGTCGTGGTACTTGCCTAAGCTGTGAGAGACTGGGCGTACTCGCCGTGTCGACCAAGCTGTTGGCGATCAAGTACCGCCCGTGCTTCTTCCCTTGTCTCGCCCTCATGATGGCTTCTCCGGAGAGTGGCGTGGTGGTCGGATCCCAAGTCTCCCCGTGGAGCGCCCTTCTCACCTCCGTGTATGCATTGATGCGCGTGGATGCTTGGGTTTGTGTAGGCCTCTGGTGGAGCCGCCGGGTTGTAGGCCACGTCCGACGTCGCCCTGCCCATGTGAGACATGGTGTACGCCGTGAAGTCGTTGCAAGACTGGCCTGGATGAGACTCCGACTGCCAAGAAGTCAACAAGATGATTAATAAGAATTAAAAATATAGCTTTAGAAAGAATGAAGAAATTAGTGAACTTACCCAAGTATTCTTGTACTCGCCGAGGCTAAGGCTCCCTTGATGATGTGCCGGACCCGGCATCATCAAGCGGCGCTCCCGGCATAAGGCGTGCTGGCGGGCCCAATCTTCGCTGATCCACTTGTCCACCATCATAGACCAGCACTCGGCCTTGTTTGCGCACCAGTTCGGAGGCACCTAACGTAATGAAGTGCATGCATATTGTAATATCAAATACAAGATAAATGAGTAGATATGGCATTTATTTACCCTTAAGTACTGGTCTCGCGTGAGAAAGATGTCTCTTGCGGCTGGTTTCTTGACACTCATCTTCTCGAACTCGGCGCAGTACACAATGACAGCTTGGACACGCGCCTCGTAGTGCATATCCTTCACCAGCTGTAGCAAGCCTGGTGAGCCCGCTCGTTCGCCCGGGCCTCATAGCCTTCCTCGCACCTGTAGAAATCCTGCATATATACCCACAAGATAATTACAATCATTATTCCAAAAATTGAAACATAATGTGATATTTCTAACAATTTAGTGCGAGGATGACTTACCCACAACTCCCGACCACCCGCCTCGCTTTGGTGGTAAAGTTCCTTCCTTCGCGATCAGTAGCGTCCGGGCTGGCCATGGTGGTCCCACGTGTATGCTCCAGCACCCAGCATGCATCACGAGCCCGGGGAAGTGCAGCCGGCACAAAAGACCCAAGATACCATTGGGCTTCCGTTTGTGCTCACCAGGCTGCACAAAAAAACCACCCCCTGCAAGAGTGTTTAAGGTAAAATTTTAGTTAGTATTGCAATTTTAAATATATGTAATGCATAATAAATAAGTACTACATACTTACTTAGGCTCTAGTGGCCGAATCATCGGGCGTCTCGCTAGAGGTTCGGACGTCGCGGGAGATGCGACGGTCCACGTAACCACACACCACCGCTCATCTTCTGCCCGCCCCCTCCTCGGCCTCCTCCTCGTCCTCCTCCATGTGCCCCTCCACGTGCTCCTCCTCCTCCTCGCTCCCCTGGTCCTCCACCCTCTCCTCCTCCTCCTCCTCCTCGGCCTCTACAGGAGAAGGGGTCCTCCTCCCTCGTCCCCCTCCTCACCTTACCTCCTCCACCACTCCCACTACCTCCTCCTCCACCCCTCCCTCTCGTCTCCCTTTCGCTCCCCCTCCTCCACCACCTTTGCGAACACTACGGCTCCCGGACCCCTCGGTGCGTCGGACCCACTA